>NC_064628.1:282139858-283339858 GCF_023864275.1 Schistocerca cancellata
TTTGAGAATTAATTATGTATGATTATTACATTTATTTCAAAGAATCAAAGAAATATTAGATAATGTTTGTTGTCTAAATTATTTCAATATTTTTAAAAATTATTCATGAGAACCATGATATAATAAATTTAGCGAATCTTATTAGAAAATAAAACTGAGTTTCTACGTACTTTTCTCATGATTAAATTTAAAATAACATTTATAACAATTTTTATATACGTCTAATAAACTAAATGTATCAAAAACGTCTGATTCAATTAATTGAAAGTTAAAATTCTCAAATAAATCTGATATAAGATCATTCTTATTAACTCTTATTTTAATATCAGAATATAATTTATCTTCTTTAATGAAACAGTGTCTATCATGAGCATTATCTTCAGTACCAAACACATTAAAATTTTCAATAACTAACTCTATTTATATAAAAAAATTTTGTAAGACGATTTTATTTTTATAATAGAATTTAATTTTCCCCTAATCCAACTGTTGTGTGAATTACCAAATCCTAACAATTTAATATATACTTTGTTACCTTTCTTACTTAAAAATTTTTCGACAAATGATCATCTGGAAAATTTGTTTACAGTAGTTCTTGTTCATAAAAATTTCCTTGTATTTCATCCCCATTTAAATCTTGTTTTCTTTATATAAGATGGGATTAGAATGAATAACATCTTCAATTTAAAAAAATTCTACTGATCAATTTGCTGTATATCCTTTTTCAAAAATTCCTTTTAATTTTCTTATTCTTACTTTATCATCTATCTTATATTTACATTGAGTACCTATCAAATTTGTTACATAAATGGGTTTCAATAAGTGTGTTTTCTTTTTCTTTGTGTACATCTTTTCGTTTCATTTGTATTATTCAATGTTTTGTGTTATTATATTCATCAACACGATTTTTAACTAAATCAACCCATTTATAATTTCCTTGTAAGTCAAATTTCTTCCAAATCTTTTCTTTCAATGTTCTATTAAATGTTTCAACAACAGATGCTTTTAATTCAGGATATATTGAGTGATGTTTAACATTAATTGTTTTATTAATTTTTCAATTTTTTATTATAAAAGTCTTTACCATTATTTGTTTGTAAATTTCACTAAAATTATCATCAATACTATTCAATTGTTCATTATTTTATTTTATTTTATTTTTATTGATTTTGGTTTAATTTTTCCACTTGCAATGAAATTATAATCAATAATAAATTCATTAAGTTATGCAGATTAAAAACTAATAAAGAATATTTTAGAAACCCTATCATCTATCGTCAACTTCTTATACCATCCCTAATTTTTGTTTTCAAACATTATTCTTCTATCAGCAGTATCATCTAATTTTTCACTGTATGAAGCATGAGATGAATGCATTCTTTCTTTTGAAATTAACTAAAGTTCTGTATCTGATTTATGTCTTTTTTCTGAATTTATATAAGCAATATCATCTTCTCTATATAATGTTTCATCTAGTTCGATTCCAGACTCCTCATAATTATAACCAGGGCGCTGCATTTCAAATGGTAATTTGTTAATCAAAGTACTTACTAATTTTACAATATTTTTCACTTTTCAAAAATGTGTAAGGAAGATTATTCAAAAAGTCTAAACAACTAAGCAATTCCTTTTGTATTATTAATAAGAAAATCACTAAATTTGTTAAAATCTGTGTTATTCTTTTTCATTATGTTAATTTTTAATTCAAGCTACTTCATCTCTGTGAATTACTGCTGATCTGTCATTTAACTGATGAATATAATTCATCCAAATATATTCAACTGGTTTTTCTGTATGTATCTTTGAAATGCATCTTTAAAATCTGTTTTTGAGAAACTAGGGAAACGTTGTTGTTGCTGTGGTCTTCAGTCCAGAGACTGGTTTGATGCAGCTCTCCAAGATACTCTATGCTGTGCAAACTTCTTCATCTCCCAGTACTTACTGCAACCTACATCCTTCTGAATCTGTTCAGTGTATTCATCTCTTGGTCTCCCTGTACGATTTTTATGCTCCACACTGTCCTTCAATACTAAATTGGTGATCCCTTGATGCCTCAGAATATGTCCTACCAACCAATCCCTTCTTCAAGTCAAGTTGTGCCACAATTTCCTCTTCTCCCCAATTCTGTTCAATACCTCCTCATTAGTTATGTGATCTACCCATCTAATCTTCAGCATTCCTCTGTAGCACTACATTTTGAAAGCTTCTATTATTTTCTTGTCTAAACTATTTATCGTCCACATTTCACTTCCATACATGGCTAAACTGCATACAGATACTTTCAGAAACGACTTCCTGACACTTAAATGTATACTTAGTGTTAACAAATTTCTCTTCTTCAGAAACAATTTCCTTGCAATTGCCAGTCTACATTTTATATCCTCTCTACTTCAACCATCATCAGTTATTTTGCTCCGCAAATAGCAAAACTCATTTACTACTTTAAGCTAATCTGATTCCCTCAGCATCACCCGATTTAATTCGACTACATTCCATTATCCTTGTTTTGCTTTCGTTGATGTTCATCTTATATCCTCCTTTCAACACACTGTCCATTCTGTGATCTGCTCTTCCAGGTCCGTTGCTCTCTCTGACAACATTACAATGTCATCGGCGAACCTCAAAGTTTTTACTTCTTCTCCATGGATTTTAATACGTACTCTGACTTTTTCTTTTGTTTCCTTTACTGCTTGCTCAATATACAGACTGAAAAACATCAGGGTAGGCTACAACCCTGTCTCACTCCCCTCCCAACCACTGCTCCCCTTTCATGCCCCTCAACTGTTATAACTGAGATCTGGTTTGGATACAAATTGTAAATAGCCTTTCTCTCCTGTATTTTACGCAAGCCACCTTCAGAATTTGAAAGAGAGTATTCCAGTCAAGATTATCAACAGCTTTCTCTAGTATACAACCTTCTGTCATGATTCTTGAACCAAGTGTTAGCTATGATTAAGTTAAGGTCTGCGCAAAATTCGACCAGGCGGCTTCTTGTTTTATTCCTTAACCCCATTCTATATTCACCTGCTATGTTTCCTTCTCTTCCTTTTCCTACTATCGAATTCCAGTCACCCATAACTATTCAATTTTCGTCTCCTTTCTCTATCTGAATAATTTCTTTTATATCATCATACATTTCATCTATCTGTTCATCTGCAGAGCTAGTTGGTATATAAGTTTGTACTACCATGGTAAGTGTGTGCTTGGTATCTATCTTGGCCACAATAATGCGTTCAATATACTGTCTGTAGTAGCTTACCCTCATTCCTATCTTTTATTCATTATTATACCTACTCCTCCATTACCCCTATTTTGTATTTATTACCCTGTATTCACCTGAGCAGAAGTCTTGTTCCTCCTGCCACCGCACTTCACTAATTCCCACTATATCTGGCTTTAACCTATCCATCTCCCTTTTTAAATTTTCTAACCTACCTGTCCAATTAAGAGAGCTGACATTCCACACTCCGACCTGTAGAAGGCCAGTTTTCTTTCTCCTGAAGAGGACGCTGTCATCATTTAACCATACAGTAAAGCTGGATGCCCTTGGGAGAAATTATGGCTGTAGTTTCCCCTTGCTTTCAGCCGTTCGCAGTACCAGCACAGCAAGGCTGATTTGGTTAGTGCTACAAGCCCAGATCAGTCAATCATTCAGACTGTTTCCCCTGAAACTACTGGAAAGGCTGCTGCTACACTTCAGGAACCACACATTTGTCCGGGCTTTCGACAGATACCCCTCCATTCTGGTGCACCTACAGTGCGGGTACCTGTATCGCTGAGGCACACATGCCTCTCCACCATTGGCAAGGTCCATGGTTCATGGGGGGGTGTAATAATCAACAATTTTTTATCAAATTATTACAATTATTTCCTTTATTTTATTTTATTTTATTTTATTTGGATTAATTTCATTATATACAGCATTTCAGTCAAATAAAATTCTAGCATGGTTTTGTAAATCAGCAGAACCAAATTTGTCACCTAAATCATCTATAGTAATTTGTTTTTTAGTTAACAGATTCATTAATCCACCAGTACCTTCAAATTCTTGTACACCAGTTTTTAACTGATCACATTTGTATTCAACTGGACATTCACCAATATGCTTAAAAGTACTAACATATCTTGCAGGTTATATATTGGAGTATTGGCAAAAATCTAATACAAATATTTTTAAAAGTATGAATTCAGTTGCTAGAGATTAATTTCTTCTATTATAATGAAAATTCACTAATATTTTGTGCCTTCACACAAATTCAACAACTTACAGGTTTTTGGAAAAAGGCTGTGTTAAGTTACACAGATGGGTCTGTGTAACATTTCCCGAAAATCTGATGCAAAGTAGTTTAGAAGATCCTGAGAAAACATATAATTTGTATGAAAATATAAAATTATTGGGAATCGAGCGACAAAGTTTGTATTATCTTTTTAGTACTTTCCAGGACTTTAGGATAGATTATCTTCATCTTCTGCAAACGTCTCCTCCAGTTTCCTCTTTGTGCTCCTCCTGTCGACTCTTTCTTGTATTTCTAGGCTATTTACAGCCCTGTCAGTAGCGCAGAGACGTTCCTTGTCTAAACCAAGCATCGTCAATACCATGTTAAAACCTATCTTCATTCCCCTATTTCGAAATACTTTGCACCTTACAACATTGCCCTCACTGAAAGCAGCAGCAATATCATACACACCAAAGTGAAGTGTTTCTATTTCAACAAACACGGTCTTGGGGATTCTTGACCATATAAATCTATTTACACTTTCATTGGGATTTTGAATTTTCCATGAACACAGTTTTTCAACAGTCCAAGTGCTGCTAAGTCGCTGAAAGTTTTTTATCACCTCCATTACTGCATAAAGCAGATTATGTTTATGAGTGTACACTTCACCAGTTAGCAATCCCCTGTCGTAGTATACTGACTGTTGTCTCTTTTGGGGCACAAGAAATGATGGGGACTTTCATTGGTTGGAAGAGTATGAAAAAAAAAGAGCCCAAACAGCATTCTTCACTTCATTGACACTGTTTGTTTTGCCTAATAGCCATTCCATTATAGTCCTGTATTTTGTCAACTACACTGTCTGGTAACCTTCCCTTCCCATCCAGTCCTTTACCATTACGAGTTTTTATTTTTTGTACAAAGCTTTCAGTCTCAAATGTCGTGATCGCATTCGTTTTTGTACATGTCCAATATAGTCAAATCTTTGCACTACTACATCACCATATGGCTTGTAACGTACCCTTTCTGTTATTGTTTTTGTTTTTTGTTATCGTCTTTTGTAATTGTAGTTGTAGGGATATGAAATTATTGTAGCGGTTTGCTTAGTCAGCCGTACTTCGGAATTTTTTGACATTAAATGTTGCCTGAAACGTACGTAATAAATACTCCGCGTGAAGTGCGATTTGCGGCATAAACAAAAATTAATTGCGGCGACGCAATCCACAGAATATTAACAGAAAAGCTTTAGAACAATGCGCACGACTGACTAGACACATTCTGAGGGTACGTACATTCGCGTACGAGTGGTATTTTATTATCTCTTTGTACATTGTATTATACAAGGGTTTACATAGTTTTATACATAATATATCGCCGTATAAACAGCCTTCTCCTTCGCATGTTGACAATAAAATTCATTTTTCATAAATCTTTGTCTCTTGAGCAAAAAAAAAAAAAAAAAAAAAATTACAGGAAAGTCACATATTTATTGGAGTGTACAGATCTAGGGTGTGGGGCTAGCAGAGGTGTCTGGGGCAGCAAGAGGCGTTAGTTCTTGCTTAGAGTTGCTTGTGCTTTCCACTGCTTCCCTCTTTTACGCCAGGATCTGCTTAGTGACATCCTTTTCGCATTTTACTGTTGTCTCGTCATGGCTAATATAAACATGTAACAAATAAAAATTCACATGGATTAGTACTTAATACTAATATATATGTATACATAAACATAGGCGTTGTTCAAAGGTAACGTGGGATGTGAATCATGAGCTGTGGTAGTCAGACTTTATTTAATGTGTCAGGGAACTGTTTTTCTACATGTCTTGGCACTTTATTGGGTGTCCATTTAAATGTAGATATTGCTTTGCATTTAAATTGTCCTCCTATGTTACGCCGTTAGCCAATAATGCGTCAGATGCGCGCCGTTTGGAGCTTAGCAATTGTGTGGGCCCACCGTCGTAAGGCGATGCCGCTCGTCCCGGTCCATACTTTTCAGTGTCTCGTGCAGTGTTCGTAGAGTTTGCGAAAAACCACCCGCACTTGTTTCAACTTGCCGTACACCTTGGCTGTGGGAAGGGACCACTGGGTGCCTTCTAAGTTTACTGCACAAAAGGTAAGTACTGGACTTCACTATTTGGCTTGCAACGGCACACTGGCCTATATAGTGCACAAACACTCGTACCGTAGCAGGCTTCCTTGATTCACTGTATCTCTTCAACCTCGAAGAAAAAGGTTTGTGATATGAAACGTATTTTCACTTGTCTATTTGCGTATAGCTCACAAGTCACTGACACTGAATAACTCATTGTCACTGGGTAAATATACACTGTCCTGTTCATTATCCAGTTCGTTCAGAAACAAAACTGTAGCTCATGATACCACTAGCTTGTCTTTTATGATAAATGCCCACGTTCTTTATTCTTGTTTTTGTGCTTCTATACGGAACTATGTCGGAGTACTTTTTGCTCACAACATTTTATTACATAAATTGGTAGGTGACTGTGTTCTCAGTGTACATGCCTCTAATACTACATTTGGCGGTCGCGACACTGCCTGACATCTCATAGAGCAAAGGAGAACACGCTTGAGAACAACAGCACTTTCTAAGTTTGTGTCGTACTACTGATGTGTGCGTACAGTCCTTTGATCTTGCCATTGTGAGGGTATGCATGTAAATAACATCCGTCGTGAGGAATATGTACAATTACGTACGGACCAGTATATTTTATTTGCCACTTAGCGTTTTTCTTAGCTAACAAGGAAGAATTCGCATGGGTTTTGAGTAACACCTCTTCTCTGATTGTAAATCTGGTAACACCATGCAGCTGTTTATCATAATGCTTCTTTCTGCGTTGGGCTTGTTGTGTGACAGAGATTAATACTTGCCTTATTTTTTCATTTAGGTCTACAGGTTGTGTAGGAACAGACGGGATAGGGTTTACCCATTCATTATTCTCTTTCTTATTGCATATCAGATCAGACGGTGTAACTGCAGTATCGTATATTGGGTGATTGTTTAACACCTGTTCAAAAACGTTTAAACAGGGTGTTACAAAAAGGTACGGCCAAACTTTCAGGAAACATTCCTCACACACAAAGAAAGAAAATACACTCCTGGAAATTGAAATAAGAACACCGTGAATTCATTGTCCCAGGAAGGGGAAACTTTATTGACACATTCCTGGAGTCAGATACATCACATGATCACAGTGACAGAACCACAGGCACATAGACACAGGCAACAGAGCATGCACAATGTCGGCACTAGTACAGTGTATATCCACCTTTCGCAGCAATGCAGGCTGCTATTCTCCCATGGAGACGATCGTAGAGATGCTGGATGTAGTCCTGTGGAACGGCTTGCCATGCCATTTCCACCTGGCGCCTCAGTTGGACCAGCGTTCGTGCTGGACGTGCAGACCGCGTGAGACGACGCTTCATCCAGTCCCAAACATGCTCAATGGGGGACAGATCCGGAGATTTTGCTGGCCAGGGTAGTTGACTTACACCTTCTAGAGCACGTTGGGTGGCACGGGATACATGCGGACGTGCATTGTCCTGTTGGAACAGCAAGTTCCCTTGCCGGTCTAGGAATGGTAGAACGATGGGTTCGATGACGGTTTGGATGTACCGTGCACTATTCAGTGTCCCCTCGACGATCACCAGTGGTGTACGGCCAGTGTAGGAGATCGCTCCCCACACCATGATGCCGGGTGTTGGCCCTGTGTGCCTCGGTCGTATGCAGTCCTGATTGTGGCGCTCACCTGCACGGCGCCAAACACGCATACGACCATCATTGGCACCAAGGCAGAAGCGACTCTCATCGCTGAAGACGACACGTCTCCATTCGTCCCTCCATTCACGCCTGTCGCGACACCACTGGAGGCGGGCTGCACGATGTTGGGGCGTGAGTGGAAGACGGCCTAACGGTGTGCGGGACCGTAGCCCAGCTTCATGGAGACGGTTGCGAATGGTCCTCGCCGATACCCCAGGAGCAACAGTGTCCCTAATTTGCTGGGAAGTGGCGGTGCGGTCCCCTACGGCACTGCGTAGGATCCTACGGTCTTGGCGTGCATCCGTGCGTCGCTGCGGTCCGGTCCCAGGTCGACGGGCACGTGCACCTTCCGCCGACCACTGTGGAGACCTCACGCCCCACGTGTTGAGCAATTCGGCGGTACGTCCACCCGGCCTCCCGCATGCCCACTATACGCCCTCGCTCAAAGTCCGTCAACTGCACATACGGTTCACGTCCACGCTGTCGCGGCATGCTACCAGTGTTAAAGACTGCGATGGAGCTCCGTATGCCACGGCAAACTGGCTGACACTGACGGCGGCGGTGCACAAATGCTGCGCAGCTAGCGCCATTCGACGGCCAACACCGCGGTTCCTGGTGTGTCCGCTGTGCCGTGCGTGTGATCATTGCTTGTACAGCCCTCTCGCAGTGTCCGGAGCAAGTATGGTGAGTCTGACACACCGGTGTCAATGTGTTCTTTTTTCCATTTCCAGGAGTGTATGTTATGTGGACATATGTCCGGAAACGCTTACTTCCCATGTTAAAGCTCATTTTATTACTTCTTTTCAAATCACATTAATCATGGAATGGAAACACACAGCAACAGAACGTACCAGCGTGACTTCAAACACTTTGTTACAGAAAATGTTCAAAATGTCCTCAGTTAGCGAGGATACATGCATCCACCCTCCGTCGCATGGAATCCCTGATGCGCTGATGCAGCCCTGGAGAATGGCATATTGTATCACAGCCGTCCACAATACGAGCACGAGGAGTCTCTACATTTGGTACCAGGGTTGCGTAGACAAGAGCTTTCAAATGCCCCCACAAATGAAAGTCAAGAGGGTTGAGGTCAGGAGAGCGTGGAGGCCACGGAATTGGTCTGCCTCTTCCAATCCATCGGTCACCGAATCTGTTGTTGGGAAGCGTACGAACACTTCGACTGAAATGTACAGGAGCTCCATCGTGCATGAACCACATGTTATGTCGTACTTGTAAAGGCACATGTTCTAGTAGTACAGGTAGAGTATCCCGTATGAAATCATGATAACATGCTCCATTGAGCATAGGTGGAAGAAATTAAAATGAGCTCTAACAAGGAAATTAAGCGTTTCCGGACACATGTCCACATAACATCTTTTCTTTATGTGTGTGTGAGGAATGTTTCCTGAAAGTTCGGCCGTATCTTTTTGTAACACCCTGAATATTCAATCCACTTTGATTGCTTGTTGGCTACATATGTCCTCATAAACCTATTCAGTTCACGGAATATTCTTTCAGTTGGGTTGGATTGCGGGCTATACCTGGATATCTTTATTTGTTTAGTCTGTTGTTCTTTCAGAAATTGTTTGCAAGCATGGCATGTAAAATTGGTTGCGTTATCTGATAAGATCGCCTGTGGTTTCCCAACAGACGGGAAGTAGTCGTTTAGCAAACGTCTGATAATAGGCTTAGCTGTAGTTGTTTTCGTGGCATACAATTTCACATATTTTGAAAATACATCATATACTCCAATGACATATTTTACACCTCCCCTGGCAGGGGGTAAAGGACCCATAGCATCTATGCATACTAGCTCTAGCGGGTTTTTTGGTAAAATAGGATGCAACTCTGTCTCGCAGTTCAGCTTGACAGGCTTAACCTTCTGACAAATAATACAAGTTTTTAATATTTGTTGTGTGCGTCGAAGCATATTGGGAAAGTAGCAGTACATATCTAATTCCTTACAGCACTTGCGGGCGCCGTAGTGCTCCCAATCGTAGTGAGTATGCCAAACTTTTCTCATATGCTTCGTGTACACAAATGCACCATGTATCGCTGTCCATGTTTCTCCTGTAGAATAATACATCCTTATGTAACCTGTAATGCTATTTTATAGGTAAAGGGGGGTTATTGTTTAACTGGGATCTGACTTTCCTCCAGCGGTCATCTTCTTCCTGTAATTTGGCCATATTATTGCACATATCCAAAAAATACTTCCTAAATTTGGTGTCCTTGATGAGCATAACTTTAAATTCTGTGTTCTCTTCTACCAATTCTTCGAACTCAGGTAATCCTTGTGGTAATCTTGACAGTGCGTCAGCGATTACGTTATCTTTGCCATTCACATATATAATTTCAAAAATAACGTCCACCGCGCAAGGCGATTGTGTAGCAACCTACAAGTGAGCAAAAAGCTTAATGCCTGATGGTCACTGTAGACTCGTACATGCTTGCCAAACAGGTAATAGTTGAACTTCTTAAAGGCCCACAAAATAGAAAGGGCTTCTAATTCTGTTGTGGAAAACCTGCGATCGCATTCTGATAGAGTACGGCTAGCAAAACTAATTATCTTAACATTGTCGGAGCTAGCGCCTTCGTTCAGCTGAAATAGACAGGCTCCTAGTCCCGAAAATGAGGCATCCGCCGCTATACAAAAATCTTTGCTCATGTCAGGATGTTCTAGGATATTAGAATTAACCAAAGCGTGTTTTATTTTATTAAAATCGGTCTGGCATTGAGGCGTCCAGATTCACTGTTTGTCCTTCTTTAATAGGCCCCGTAATGCGTGGCTACTGAGCAACTGGTTCGGTACGAACGGGCGAAAGAAAGAGCACAAACTCACAAATGCCTTTAGCTGTCGTTTTGTGCATGGAGCGGGAAAGTTTTTTATGGCTAACAGTTTTTATGGGTCGGGTCTTACCCCTGCAGGTGAAATTATGTGACCGAGTAATTTTATGTTTTTTCTCACAAATTTGGATTTCTTATGGTTAGCTGTGACACCAGCCGCTGAAAACCTCTGTAGCATACTTTCCAAAAGCTCTATATGTTCATCCCACGTAGGTATTGCTATTAATATGTCATCTCTATAAACTATGAGTTTGTCAAGGAGGTCAGGTCCTAAAACAGCGTCGAGTGCAGTTATGAAAACGCCGGCACTCACGTTCAATCCGAATGGCAGAACACAATACTGGTAGGACCTACCTGAAAATATGAATGCTGTATACTTCCTACTATCAGGTGATAGTGCGATTTGCCAGTACGAACTATGAAGGTCTACACTAGTTAAATACTGTACCCCATGAAAACGCTGCAACTGTTCTTCTAGGGTCCGCAGCTCGTGGTCGTGCGGTTGCGTTCTCACTTCCCACGCCCGGGTTCCCGGATTCGATTCCCGGCGGGGTCAGGGACTTTCTCTACCTCGTGATGACTGGGTGTTGTGTGGTGTCCTTAGGTTAGTTAGGTTTAAGTAGTTCTAGGGGACGGATGACCATAGATGTTAAGTCCCATAGTGCTCAGAGCCATTTTTTTGTTCTTCCAGGTTTTCAGGTCGGGTGGTTACTGGAACTATAATCTTATTAATCTCCCTGGCGTCGAGAACGACTCTCACCGAATTGTCGGCTTTCTTGACCGCTAGTAGCGGACTGCAATAAGGTGGTAATGAAGTCTCTATGATATTCCACGAGAGCATTCTCTTTATTTCTTGAGCCACTACCTCTCTTTCTGACCAAGGTATAGAATAGGTGTTCTTACAGAATATGTCGTGGGGCCGGACATCCATGCTATACTGATACGTCCTAATGACTCCGGGCCTTTTATCAAACACACGAGCATAGCGTAACAATACACTTCTCAGATCACCCTTCTGTTGTTGTGAGATTTCCGAGCATTCAGATATTTTCTGTTCAATCTCATGCTGCTCGACCTGCTGACACCACAGTTCATTTGAGTCGCTACATCGTGAAGTATTGACCCTTAGGATTTGGATGTGTATAGTTCGACAAGATTTGTTGTTCCTACTCTTGACTTTTATTAAATCCACCCAACAATTTTTCCCATTAATATACAAATGACACTTTCCAGATTCCAAGTCAATTTTAGCACACTTTTCCCTTAAGAAATCCATGCTGAAAATGCACCGTTCTGTCAACCCTTCTACTACTAGAAAAATTGACTGAAAAACCATGTCTTCAATCTGCACTCCGACCATGGTAATTAGCTTAGATTTACCGCCAGTGGCTCCTAGTATCCTACAATTTTGTACTGGATAGGTCGGTAAAGTTGTGCGAATGTTAATCTCTTTAAATAGTGCCTTGGACATCACACTAATTTTCGCACCAGTATCCACAAGGATATGCGTAGGTACTTTTCCTACTACGGCCTGTAAACTAGCGTGTACTATACCATCACCTTCACATGACTGTGGTTCTTCCTCCTTGGTCAATAAATCACGCATGTCCGTTTCATCTTGGTACCTGAGCAGTTTACTATCATGACAGTATGGTTCGCCCCCACGACTATCTATGGCCAACATTGGGGAGCATAATGAGGCCATGCTTAGTTTAACGCTCCGCGGTTCACATCTGTTTGTGTTTCGTTTGCGACTTCTATTATATTTACCCCTGACGTGTTGTTCCTTAGCTGAGTATTCCTGTCGTGGTTTTGCCCTGAGTTTAGCGGCATATTGTCACCTAGTGTTTGAGATTAATAGGCTTGGCTGTTAACTGGATATTGCCACTGCCTACTTTGATGATCCCCCGTGTGGTTGCGGCTAAATTCAGGTAGGAAATTATTGTAACTGTTTCCCCACTGGTTCCTATTGCCATTTCTGTTCCAGTTACGTTTTCGGTCATCGGAATAACCAGAGAAATTCCTGTCATCGTTTTTTCTTTTTCTGTTGTACTGTGGATGGTAGGTCTGGTTGTAGCTGTTGCCGTAATTTCCTCCCGAACTCGGGCCTGGCGTCTGTGCTGTCGGGGCGCGATCGACAAAAACCGGTGGCGACTCAGCCGCGCACGCTACATTGTTGACGCCGAATTGCGGCTGGCGCTGCGCAGGCTGGTTGCTACCGCTGCCACGAAAATTGTTTTGGTGGGCTTGATTTTGCCTGGCATCCTAATTGATTAAATCGATAGAGTCTAATACAGATAGGAAATATTCGAGATTGCTCTCTGGTACTTGTACTAATTTTTCTGGGCTCTTTGGTACTTGTACTAATTTTTCTCGGATACTGAACGGTAATTTGCCTTCAGGATGCGCAGTACGTCTGTGTGTGTGACGGGTTCGTCCCAGAACCGCGTTTTATTTAAGTATTTTTCAAAATACTTCTGGAGTGATCCAAATTTTGGATTGTATTGTTCCAGGTTGAACAAAGCTTTCCTTAATCTCTCTTGTACACCTTGTGACCAATACTTAGATAAAAATGCACCTTCAAATTGTTCTAAAGTCTGACAGTTTTCCGACATTTCCATTGCCCATAGGGCACCACCGCCTTGTCTATATCCAGTTACATACTGTATTTTTTGCTTTTCAGACCGGGTCTTAGGCAACACATTCTTAAATGACTTTATAAAAATTACCGGGTGGACGGATTTTTTTCTGGGATAAACACTTGGAACTGCCTGTGTTTTATAAGGCTTTCCTCTAACAGAACAGCCGACAAAGTTAGTTGGTTGTCTGGTGTCTCTCTCGTTCGTCGCGGTAATGTCGGTTACCGTTGCGACCTTGGTTTAGGTGCAAACACGGGTACATCGGGATAAAGATAACTGTTTGCCGCATCGTCACTCTTACCTGTGCGTCTGTCATCAAATTCCTCTTCTGGCTGTTGTTCTCTCTCGTTCTGTGTAAGGTGTTTACTCTTTAGTTGCTCGTCTACATGTTTTTTCCAGTCAGATAAGTCCTGTGTCAGAGTCTTTTGTAAGTGAGCTAGGTCAGTTTGTAGTTTAGTTACGGACGTGTTCTGGGTAGTGTACACCTGTTCTGCAGTATGAGTTATTGCTTTTTTTTAGTTCTGTCTCTAAAGTATGGTTGATATGTTTGTCTTTTTCCTCTAAAAATTCGTCAAACTGCTGTTTTTGTTGTTTCGTCATGTCATCAACTTGGTCTACAGCCTCCTGCATTTTGACACTAGGCTCGGTCTGCTGTAAACTCATAGTTTCAAAATTTCCGGTTAAGGTACGGATCTGTTCTGGCATATCCTTAATATCGCTTGATCCGCCACCTCTCTTCTTAACTGGGTCAGGTGAGTCGTCAGGTTGTTTTGCATGTCGGTCAGGTTCTTCACGTCATTTTCTATTTTGCCCATTTGTGTCGTAATATTTTCTAAACGCGTATTTACAGTACGTATTTGTGCTGCAACATTATCTATCTGCGTGGTGACATTTTCTGTGTGAGCGTGCATTTGTGCTGTAACATTTTCAATGTGAGCGTGCATTTGTGCTGCAACATTTTCTACACGTGTGTTAACAGTACCTATATGAGTTGTGACGTGAGCTGCAACCTGTGACATTAAATTCGTCTGCATCTCTCTAAACATGCGCATGAGGTCTGGTTCTACTGGGTCTTGTTTATTGTCAGTATTCGTGTCTGTTTCTGTAGTCGACATGTTGTCGCCCGTCGCTTGCGACTGAGCACTGCCGGTCGCTGCGACTGTGTTTTCAGTATTCGCAGTACTTTCTGCCTCGGTTATGTAAAGGTTGGACTATGGTTTCCTCATCTGACGAACTATCCATGGTTTTGGTTTGAGATCTGAGTTTCACCATGCCGATTCACAACTCAGAACAGCGTGCAGCCGAACTTCCCTATTACTACAGCTCGCACTACACGTAAATAAATCACAGTTGGCTTTGCGCTCGTCCATGGAAATTCACGTAGTAAAATATGTCTCTGGCAAAACAGAAGACTGATCAATGACTCTTTCCTTTTTCGCGAGCAATTAATAAATTTTGTCCGCCATCTTGTGATGCATTTACATATAATAGCAAATAAACTATTGCAATTTTTGCCTAAAAAAGTGGACAAGAATTTGGAAAAAAAGAACTGATGTGTTCTACGCAGTGGGTGTCGAAAAAATGAAAAAAACAACCCACATTTACTTTCAACTAAAGCGTATTAGTGTTGCTACTCTTATCTTAAGTGTTTTTTCGGACAGTTTTGTAGTCAGAAGAATTAACATTAAATGGTCCAACACTTTGCTCTCAAAAATTGGTAATTTCTATGGGTTTTTTCTTTTTTTTTTTTTGTACGCAGCTCGCGTAACATGCAGCAGAAACAGTGTGTTGTAATAGCAATAATGGATGGCAAAAATGGCTTAAATATTTCAACTAAAATTTCTACTGATTTTTACTGAAATAATCGTCATGGCACTCGATCGCTACTGTAACGTACCCTCTCTCTGTTATTGTTTTTTGTTATTGTAGTTGTAGAGATATGAAATTACTGTAGCGGTTTGCTTAGTCAGCCGTCTTCGGAATTTTTTGACATTAAACGGAGCCTGAAACTTGCGTAATAAATACTTCGCGTGAAGTGCGATTTGCGGCATAAACAAAAATTAATTGCGGAGATGCAATCCACAGAATATTAACAGAAAAGCTTTAGAACAATGCACACGACTGACTAGACACATTCAGAGAGTACGTACATTCGCGTACGAGTGGTTGCGCGATCTGATGAGAAAGATCTACCTTAATTTTTTTTTGTGTAAAATAATTACGTCGTAACACACTCGGAGATTGCGAACGTACAATCAGTGTAGAGGCATGTACTTTCTATCATTCCCCGTGGTCTGGGTACAAGAATTGCAATTATTTAAATTTAAGAATATTTCTTTTCAATGGGACTCCTATTTTTATACGAAAAGGTAGATTGCAGGTTCTGAATATCTCGGCAAAAACACATCGAAATTAATCTTAGCGGCCACCAAAGGAAAGTAGTGAGCACAATCACGTACCTCTATTGTTGAGCAGCGCCGTCGTAAAGATCGTCGCCTTCATCTAAAATTCGCGTTCTCGAATTAACAGAATAATTTGTACTCCATTGGTATGGGATTTGGGCTTGATCTTGACAGAAATTATAAAACACATTTTTCATCATTTAACACCTTCATTTAACACACACATAGATATGAAACTATAGAGTACATCTTTACGCCAGCACATCAGAACAAAAAGGTAGTTAATACTAGAAGTAATAAAAGAATCACGAAATTAGTCCTTTGTCTCTCAATGATAAAAAAGTTTTTTTAGAGTATACCTCTGGTATGACAGTAGAACAAATTTGCTTCTTCTATCTTTACAACATTTTTTAGTTCCTTTTCAGGTTTCACTTCTTAAATACGTTTGAATTTTTTAGAATCACTGTCACTACTTTATCACATGCAGAAGAATGTTGAAATGTACTAGCAACAACAGTTACCTCCATTCCTTCATTACTGCCACTATTGTTAGTTGTACAATTATTGTCATGTGTACCTTTATGTTTTGTGGATACCTAGCATATTACTGCTCTGTCTAAAACTTTCCCTGTGTACATACTGGTGGCATATACTACACCACGAATAGATATGTGTTCCCATTTATGCCAGGCACCATCGAATGCTGCAGTCAGGATTCTATTACCACTGTTTCTGTTACTGCCTCTTCCACAGCTGCCAGCCGGAGTGGCCGAGTGGTTAAAGGCGCTACAGTCTGGAACCGCTCGACCGCTACGGTCGCAGGTTCGAATCCTGCCTCGGGCATGGATTGTGTGATGTCCTTAGGTTAGTTAGGTTTAAGTAGTTCTAAGTTCTAGGGGACTTATGACCGCAGCAGTTGAGTCCCATAGTGCTCAGAGCCATTTGAACCATTTTTTTCTTCCACAGCTTTCTTCATAGAGTCTATACAGACATCTTCTACTTCAGACACTGTAAATCTATTATAGTTTGTAAACTTTGATGGGGGTTTTGGAAGATTCATCATCCCACAGAAAACTTAACCTGCAGTAGCTTCCTTACCCAATTGTACACAAGATATAACCAAATCTAATTTTGTGTTCATACCCTTCACTGCCATTTTCTTCATTTGGAGTTACTGCAACACTGTTCCAAAAGGTGGTCATGTACAAACACTTACCACACTTCAGTTCCATTTCAATGTTAAGTCCTACATGATTTTTATAGTGTTCCAGACCGACTTCACTACTCTAAATACATCTTATACAATTTGCAAAAATTCCGTTGAGAACAGACATATCAAATATTTCATTCACATCTGATTGCCCATAAAACACTTATATTTTTCACTAACTGAATCAAGCTTCCTCTGTGAAGTACTTTCTATCACTCTTTCATTGAATTACTGTTTTGTAATGTCTAATTTTGGAATTTAAAAATAAGCATTTTTTTATTATAGAGCTTAGCCACTAGTCCCAAACCTTTATGAGGTTTTTGTGTTCTTTCTTGTTGTACATATTTTTCAGAGATAATTTCTCATAGATATTTAAAGTGTGATATCTGTTAATGTCTCCATATTTGGTTTGTAATTTGAAAATTTCTAAATTTGTTGTTGTAAACACTGTCTTTTCAAATGATATCTGCAGGCTGACTTCGTCTGCACAATGTTTTAGAATTTCTATCTGTTTTATCGCCATCTTATAAGAATCCGCCATTATTGTGAGGTCATCCACAAAGGCTAAGTAGGGATGTGGGTTATTTTCTTTGGTTCATAATGAAATTGGTTTCCATCAGTTAACTTCTTCAAGCTCTCTCTAGAACTACACTGAATAACAAAGACACCTTAGCTAACCCCAGTTCTTATATCGAATGGTTTTGAGAGTGTTCCCATAAATTTCACTTTGGATGTTGTATTTGTTAATGTCTGCTGGATAATTTTCTGTATTTTCTGATTTTTTTGTATATAGTAATAACACCAACCCTTTGCTTTCCTAAATTTCTCCTTTTCTTAAAGCATTCAGAGGATTTCTAGTCACTTTATGTTTTCCCATGATTATCCTTCAACAAAACATAGACTTTAACGAACAGATTTCATTACAAACATTTTGATAAAAACAAAAGAGTAAATAAACATGAAACACTCGACAATTGAGGTAGTGATACATATCAAACCATCACAGGTTAGCCACAACACTTATTATGTAACACTTATTTTCTCTCACAGCACTAAAATGTACATGATGAGCATGTAGATTCATGAGTGCACCATTTGACAGCAGTTTAACAGCACCACAGTGGATCATACCCAAGCACAACACATTTCATAAATATTTTAAAAATAATTGTAGTCTTCTGAACTGAATAAATTATGCACTGATTCGAAAGTGGTTCTATGAACTGTCTATCAGGCACTTTTTTAAATGTGATTTGCAGAGTATCCCTGTAGATTTAGTAGGGGAAATTCTGTGGATTTTTAAAGTGCAAAAAACTAATAATTGAACTGTTCATGATTTTGAACCTTTCCAGAGCCCTTAAAACTATCAAACTTCAAATGCCCCCGAAGACATTAATGACAAAAATGATGTAAATTTGTCTCATCTTGTCTGAAAATATTTAAGAAGTTAAGATCATCTGTAATAGTTTTGCTATTTTTGAATATGTTTGACTTAAATAAAAACGACCTTTTCCTTTGTCTACGTCTAGTAAAATAAACTCTGTCTATATCTTTATTTTTAAAGAATGAAATCATGAAAAACTACAACTCAATTATTTCCACATCCATCTAATGGAATAATTTCATCATTATTTTCAATAAAGGGAGTAACTTTTCATTAATTTTATCTTCAATTTTTTCGCAGATTTTTACAAATTCTTTATATTTTGGCTGAACTTAACTTTTACAATAATTTTGAAAACAATTAATTTGATTCCAGTTTAATCACTGAGGTGTTAGGATTAATTATCAGTCATTAGTGTTGTTTTTCCACGACCACTAGGTCCTGTTATTGAATATCAGACAGAGATTGGTAACAGATGACCATGTTTGTTTTTTAATTTTTTTCTAGGATTATTATGTTTGGTTCCCACTTACTTTTCATTTATTTACATAACTTTTATTAATATAAACTGTGCATGTGTTTCTAGTGAGTGATAATTGACATGTTTGGAAAAAAGATTATCTGTCCCAATAAGAGAAACGTATAGTTGCTTTTTATTAAACTTTTCAACTCCAAATATTGTATCAATAAATTATAAATTATACACCAACGAAGAAACGATACAGTACCTGTTGGAAAACATAGTTCGAAAAATTGGGAAAACTGTATTGAATAAAAAAACTTAATACAAATTATAGAGATAAATTTTAAAACAGAGTTTCTGTTGAAAGTAATGTTAAATTATTTATGGTTAAAGAAGACTGTATTGGACAAATTGTAGGTTTTAATGATCAAATAATTGGAACTGATGAAAAAACAATTGTTAGAAATGTTCCTAAAATTATTCAATTTGAATTAATAAGTATAAGTTTTAGTGTAACTGATGGAGTGTGTGTTAAACGTACTGATTGTTTTCATAGAGAAACTTAAATTATTTCTTCATGTAAACGAAATACCGAATCTGGAAGACCAATAATTTATGAACCAAATTACTCTGTAAATATTGCAATTTTTGATACCATTCAGAATTTAGAAATAACTATAACTGATGAAAATGATAACTTGATTACTTCAATGGTGCTTGTGTAAAAGTAATTTCAAAAATGTATTAATAAATTTTTTCGTTAATATATCCTGAACAAAATTGAGAGTTAACAGTTTTACTCTGGCAGTGAATGAGGAAACAAAAAATATTTTAAATATTCCAAACAAGTAAACAGAAGTTAATATTGGCACTGGTTGAATTCATTCTAATTATTCACAACTGTATATGACATTTGATGTTATTCACAGATATGGAACCGATTTTTCAGCATGTGATTGGAATATTAAACATTAAACTATGAGGTAATTATGTGTTAAAGTTCTTCAGTGTTATTACAATTAAAAAAGAAAACAATATTTTGTCTAGAATAGAATATTCATTGGTTTATAAAAGTTGTTCAGTGTCATTACAATTAAAAAAGAAAACAATATTTTGCCTAGAACAACTATCTGTTTCTTTATCAACTCTTATTCGATTGCTTTCATCTCTATGAAATGAATTAACGATGGAAAGACATATTCTTAACAATGGTAAAATTGAAAACAAGCATAACGAAGTACTATATCCATTGGAATTATTTGTTGGATTTTCTAAAGATTTAAAATAAGTAATTTGGGGAGGAGATTTTCCAGTAATTTTTACCTGGAGTTCAAGAAGAGATCATGTTATATTCTTCAATGGTTTAGTAAAAATAATGATAGTCCTGATGTTCCACAATCATGTCCAAAAGAAAGTAACATTGTTGTAAAAAGTATTGAAATTCGTGTTCCTGTTGTTAAGTATGAACCAGAATATTCACTTGAACTAGAACAAATAAGAAGAAAAATCCAAAAATTCCATTTTCTGTATAAGAACTGCAAACATGAAGTTTGCAGGATTAAATGGAAAAGAAATTTTGAACTGAATATTACTAATTATTGTAGTTCTGCTGAATATGATATTCCTAACTTTATTTTCGTTGTTTTCCAAACTAATCGAAAAATAATCATTTAAATTAGTTTTCTTTAATCAGTCATCTTAAATTACAAAATACCTGTGTAAAGAATGGAAGGAATAAAATTTTACCTCAAGAATTATGGAATCTTTATTCCTCAAATAACTTTTTAGAAGCTTATGATGCTTTTTGTGATTTTAAGAGAACAACACAATTAACGAGGTCAATGTATGTTCATTCAATTTTCTTCAAAATTATCCGATCTGTGCAATAAACATGTCTAGAAGAATTAATGTTTTAAGTACACTTAGAAAACAATGAAATTGTGTGTCTTTTTTAGTGGAAACATACCATTGCATATGTAACTATGTATGATAATAAGTATTTAACTTATGATGCACAACATACAATATTCACTGAAAATTTTCAAGCTTGAAAATTTAGACTTAAAAATGAAAACGTTTTATAAACACAATAATTTTTGAAAATATAAATTTTGTACATGAATAAAAGCAAAACAAAATGAACATGAATGACAGCATTGAAAAATCTAGTAAATGAACTTAACAGTTACAGTAATGGCTACACAGAACTGTTCACTAAATTAACAGAGTTGAAAAAAATTGAACCTTACAGTAATTCAAAAGCTGAAATTTTGGGTTCCAAATATGATCAAAAATTTATATTACGTTTAGAGGATAAATATAAAATAATTCTTCCAGATCATTATACCAAATCCTTTCAGAAGACGATGATAATTTAGAGAAAATTGGTGGGCTGAAAAACAAAATAAAGATTATTTGGTTCAGCTTATTGCATTTGAATACATATTAGATTATTAATGTTTTTTAAATTTTCTGCTGCATGCAAGCTGAATAGATTTAGCTCATTGATTATTAAAATGTAACTAAATGAATTTATTTTTTAATTAAATGAAAATTCCTTTCATACTTATAGATAAATTTTTAACTGAGGGATACCGCAAAACAAAAATCCTGGTTTATATCAGGTAATTATTAAAGAATATGCTTTCTTGTCTAGAACCGGAATACCTATACTAATACAATGCATCAGGAATGTTATTCTCTCCCCCAGGTATATGAGTGACTGTAAAATCAGATTCTTTAGATGTGAGAGTCCATGTTGTCAGCCTTTTATTGCGGAATTTTTCTGTGAGAAGAAGCAAGTCTAACGCTTTGTGGTCGGTGTGTACTCTCGTTTTACGACTATACAAGTAAAATTGGAATTTATCAAAGACGACCGCCAGTGCCTCCAACCCAGTGACAGAATCATTTTTTCTGCATTTGCTTTGGTGCTTCCCAAAGATCAAATCCTCCAGCCCAGAACAGGATCTGTTCATGGCCATACAAGATTCCTCTGCTAGGCTGGGGTGAGAGAGGACTGGCATGTTAATGAGTGCAGTTTTGAATGTTTGAAACTTATCTCCAGCTGTGTTGTTGCATACCTATGCAAACTTCTTTCTGGTGAGTTGGCGAAACTGTGGTGTTGCCATTTGTTTTATGTGTAAGAACCTCTTGTAGGCATTGACAACACCAAGAAACCCATGGAGTTGCTCTTTTGTTGTTGGGATCAAAAATTTCGTTCTTGCTTCTATTTTTTTCTGGATCCGGCGAGATTCCCTCTGCCATGATGATATGGCCTATGAATATTACTTCAGACATCCTGATACATGATGGGTAATACCCTCTGAGGGTATGAAGGATTTCCCCTAATACCATATTGTGCTGCCTCCATGTCGGATCTGTAATCAGTAGATCATCACATAGCTGATGATCCTTGGCTTAATAGAGTCACTAAGACACTGCCTAGTCCTGTAATTAATTCAGCTAGAGAGACGTTGGAATCAAATGGTAACTATTTGGATTGATAGTATTTACTGAATACAAGGTACGCTTTATATTTCTGACAGTCAGGTTGGAGCGTTATTTTCCAGAAGCTACATCTGAAATCGATTGTGGAGAAAACAGTGACTCCATGGAAATTTTGTAGCAGCTCTTCTAGATTTTCTGCCAATTCGTCTCCAATAATCGTGTTGATTTGGCACAAATCTAACACCAAGTAGGCAACGGCCTTGCCACAGTGGATACACTGGTACCGATCAGATCATCAAAGTTAAACGCTGTTGGGCGTGGCCAGCACTTGGATGGGTTACCATCCGGGCCTCCATGTACTGTTGCGATTTTTTGGGGTGCACTGAGCCTCATGATGCCAAGTGAGTAGCTACTCGACCAAATAGTAGCGGCTCCGGTCAGAGAAAACCATCATAACCATCGGGAGAGCTGTGTGCTGACCACACACCCCTCCTATCCCTATCCTCAGCTGAGGATGACACGGCGGTCAGATGATCTCGATGGGCCACTTGTGGCCTGAAGATGGAGTGCTTTTTACTTTTAACACCAAGTGAATCAAGCCGTCTTCTTTCTCAACCACAGTGATTGGATTATTGTATGTGAAGATCGCTGGTTTGATTATATCATCGTCCAGCATTTTTTTTATCTCCAAGTAGACTTTCTGCCAATATGACAGTTGTACTGAGGAGGGAGGCAGAAAGGGTTTCTAGTGGTCCTGCACATGGACTGCATATTCGAAATTTCTAATTATATCTATTTCGGGCCAAAATACATCTCTTAACAGACTCTCCTGATCCACCTTGTCGTGTGGTGGGATACTCTCGAGGTTGCTCAGCATGCTATCTACTGCACTATGCCCCTCTTGCGTAATTTGTGTCGCCTCTTGAGCTGTTCGTCTACTTTTGTAACAAAGCAGTTGCTATAGGTCTCCTTCCCCACTGGTAGTGTAGCCCAGGTTTGAAGACTCTACTGGGATCTATGCTCATATTGCACTGTCTGCAAATGAAAAGCTGACCACGCCCTCTTTCTGCAGGATTAGTTCACCTTGTCCTACATCCAGAACGGGCTGCTGTTCCTTTAAGAAGTACATTCGAAATACTATCTCAATAGACAGATCGAGGACGATGAGGAAGTTTGTCTCTGCCCTTGGCAGTTAAACACCAAATGAATTTGAAACTACACCTCAGTGTACCTCCCCATCAATACACCTTTTATTCCTGTTTTAATGATTCTGGGCGCAGGAATCGTTGATTTTCAATGGATCTATTGTATGCACTATCTGATATGGCTGTAAAGTGGCTCCCACTATCGACAGTGGCCGTCAGACTGGCGTCACCTACGGTTACATAAATGATGGGGTGTAAATCCTGTCTGATAATCACCTCTTTTTTCACACAAAAATTCTCGTAAGTCATACTCTAATAAGTTAGTGTTGCTTGTACCAATGTTACGTGCAGTTTTGTTTTGGGCTGAGGTTACAGTGGCCGAGTGTCAATTCCTACGGAGACATCTGCTGCGGTTCCTGTTTGATGTCTTAGGTGTTCTGTTTCACACTATGTAATTCTTGAGATCATGTTATGGACTTCGTCTACCAATACCTGCATTATTTCTGTTTGTCCTGAGCTCCAGACCACCTGCAAGAACAGGTTAGAATTTTGCATTACTGTCCTGTTCCTATTTCTGACTGAGCGCTTCATTGAGTGCCGTACCCCATTAAGAGGGTGCTGCAGCCGTGTATCGAATTGTGCTGCAGACATTGCTATGGGTTGAGCTGCTTGAAAAATTTTGTCTCTGACATTCCTGGCGGCCAAAGAACTCTCAGCGATGAGCTGTTGTTTCTGGCTGAATTTCTACACTAGCGACCTGTTCGGATATTTGTCTCATCTCATCTGCCAGCTCATTCTGCTGGGTGGTGAGACGTGTTTAGTCATCTTTGATTTCTAACATTCATTCCTGCGTCTTTTCAACTACTCTCTGCCCCTGTTTTTCATGAGCAGATAAAGCATTCTTGACTGCGCTCAATTTCACTTTTGCCAGCACTGCCTGATCTCGCCCTCTCTGGGCATGTTTTTGCAGATCTTATGCTACTAATTTGATTGTCTTAGCCTCACGTTTAGACTCTAACGCTACTTCTCGCGTCTCATTTGACGTTCTCTTTCTGCCCTCAACCTCCCTTAACTTCATTCCTGGCGTGATTTACGTTTTAGAACAAACTCATCAGTCTTTTTGAATTTCCTTAATTTCTTTCATGACTTCGTCCTGTCTCTTTTCCTCCTTCTCTTGTGGCTTCTGAATTTCCCTAATTTCATTAATGAGGATCTCCTGTCTTTGGTCTTCTTCCCACTGTCGTCTCTTCTCTGCCTCTTACATATAATGAAGGTTTCGCTTTTACTTGCGTAGTTTTCGTGAAAAGATAACTGTTCTAAAGTGCCAGCCGTTGGCATGAGTTTGTTTTCGTTATCGACCGCAGTAAGTTATGTGATTATTCAATGATTTCCGAGTAGTGTCTGTGTAGCTTTATTGTGAAGAGTCTCGAGCGTGTACAGTTTGCATTCGGTTCGTGTTTTCTGTGTTTCGATACTTCCGCACAGTTAATTTTCCATATTGTGCTGTAAAGTCGCTAAGTGGTGTTTCTGTTTCCATTAGAGTATTTATACGTAATTCAGTGATAGCGCCTGTTCAAATTTGTCGTTAGAAAATACCGAGCCTCTTCAGTTTCTTACTCGATCCGTGATTTCCGCCACTATAACCTACACCAGCAATTAACTTCGCGCTGTTTACATTCGTCTGCTGCTACATTCGCCTGACGTTAAGAAGTTCTCTGCTCATATCACCAGAAGCTACGTTACTTTCTACTAATTATTAACTGGTGTAGCGGAATTGTCTTTAGTATAATTTGTATTGTTTGTATTTGTGTTGTTTGTTTGTAGTTTAATTTGTATTGTTTAATCTGTCATCATGTGTGACAAATGTGGATGTTGTCGTAGGTTAGTGAGCACAGAAGTGAAATATCAGGATTGTGGGTTGGTGTTTCACTGGGGTGATTGTAGCGGGGAAGGTGTTATAGTGCCAGATGAGGCTCGCCAATGGAGTTGTAGATTATGTAGCCGTGACAAGAAAATCGTGGAACAGGGAAAAAAGACTTGTGCCCTTCAGGCTGAACTAGAAATGGTATACTTCGAATTAGACAGGTTGAAGGGGGAAAGAGACAATGGGAGCTGGGAGCAGGTAACAAGTCGTAGTCAGAAGGAGAAAACCCCAGAAATCACTTTTCAGATTCCAGTGAGCAATCAGTTTGATTTGTTACCTGAAGCAGAAGAGCCTCAAACAGTTTTTGAGCAAAGTAAGGTGCAGCGGACTCGTAGTAACAATTGTACTGCTAGATCAGGAGTAAAGTCAAGCAGAAAGAAAAGAGTCCTGCTGTCATGTAGCAGTCATGGGAGAGGTGTAGGCCAGTTGCTACAGGATAGGCTAGGAGTCGACTAGCAGGTCACAAGCGTTGTGAAACCTAGTGCTAAGCTTAGCCAGGTTACAGAAAACCTAGGCGCCTTGTGCAGAGATTTTGGTGGTGAGGACCATGTTCTGATAGTAGGAAGAGCAGGAAACAGCCAGCTAGCAATTAGGTGTGACCTGGATATAATAGGAACAGAAACAGCTCACACTCGTGGGGGGTTTGTGGATGTTTTGCAGCGCCATGACCAGCCCTGGGTTAAAACGGCTGTCAGCCGTGCTAAGAGAGAACTTGGGGACTTACTACTGCCAGAAACTAAATCTCATATCTGTGGGAGGTATGGTTACAATAGTCATGGCCTGCACCTGAATAGGAGGGGAACGATAGATTAGTTGACCTTCTTGCAGAAAATGTAAGGGGGGGGGGTCACATGCACACAAGAAAAAATACCTGTGATTACTAGAGTCAGAGGGACACCTTTTTTAGTTTAGAGTCATGTTACAGACAGAGATTATTGAAAGAGATTAAAACAGAACAGTGCCATAATGTCTGCGGCAGTATCCAAAGAAATAAAATTTGTGTGTTTCATCAGAAAATTAGAAGATTGAATAATAAGATAAATGAGCTGCTTGTATGTCTAGAAAATGGGGTAAATTCTGAAGATATAAATGTTTTGTGTCTCTCTGAACACCATGTAATCGCAGGGATAGAGAAATTAAATTTAAGGGATTACAGATTAGCATCTTATTCATGTAGAGTCAACATGGAAAAAGGAGGAGTTGCTACTTATACAAAAACTGGACACAAAGTGAAAAATATTGAAAAAATAGTTTTTGTATATATAAAATCCTTGAAGCATGTGCTTGTGAGTTGCCACTGCAACATAAAAGTCGCTCTAAGCACTATGGGACTTAACATCTGAGGTCATCAGTCCCCTAGACTTAGACCTACTTAAACCTAACTAACCTAAGGACATGACACACATCCATGCCTGAGGCAGGATTCGAACCTGCGGCTGTAGCAGCAGCGTGGTTCCGGACTGAAGTGTCTAGAACCGCTTGGCCACCGCGGCTGGCGCTACTGCAACATACTTCTATAGTAGTTGTAACGATCTACAGATCCCCTCAAGGTAACTTTCAGCTATTCATGAAAAATCTAGAGGCATTATTGAGCTACCTGTCACACAAAAAGAAGCAGTTAGTGGGTTTCTATGTAGATATTTTAATCTAAATTTCTTAAAAGATACAGATAGAAAAAAAGAGCTAGAATCTTTGTTTGGTTGTTTCAATCTCGTATCTGTTGTAAATTTTCCAACTCGTTTGCAGCAGGATAGTAGGTCACTTATCGATAACATTTTCATAGACAGTGCTCAGGCAGAAACAATTAATGTGAACCCAGTTGTTAATGGCCTATCTGATCCTGATGCACAGTTAATGAAAATAACACAATAGCACCTTACAGGCTTCAGGCAGGTTCATACAAGGCAGGGAGGCTTATTGATGCGAACAAGGTACAGAGTTTTAAGAGCAGCCTATAAGACGCACAATAGGGTGAAGTATACACAGAAAATGATGCTGATACCAAATTCATTATATTCCACCTTAAATTTGTCTCAATATTTGAGAGTTGCCTTCCTGAAACGTTATCCAAAAAAGCCATTACGAAGTCAAGTAAGCCATGGATTACTAAGATAATTAAGATATCGTGTAAGAGGAAGAGGGAAATATATGGATAGGCCAGAATAAGTCAGGATCTGACATTACTTGCTTACTGCAAAATATACTGTAATATTTTAAGGAAAGTCATTAAGAAGTCTAGAAGCTTATATGTTCTGACATAAATTAATAATGCAGATAATAAGATTAAAACTATATGGAATATTGTCAAATGGGAGATGGGGCAACCTGACAGTGCACAGAATACCATAGGAATAAAGCTAAATGATGATGTTGTGAGTGAAAATTCACAAGCTGCAAGTATTTTTAACAATCATTTTCTGAATGTAGCATCAAAGATAGGGTTGAAGGGTTCAATTGAAGAAGCAAAAAAATATGTTAAAATGTCATTCCCCAGGACTTTAGACCTTTAGAAATAGCACCACTGAAATAAGGGAATTATAAATATACTGGAAAACAAGAGCTCATGTGGTGTTGATGGAGTCTCTAACAGAATTTTGAAGTGTTGTTGTAATTTAATAAGTGGAGTCCTTAGTGATATATGTAATGCTTCGCTGGCACAGGGAATTTTTCCAAAGAGATTGAAATACGGAATTGTCAAACCTGTTCATAAGTAAGGGGACAAGAGTGACTTAAATAATTATAGACCAATCTCATTGCTGACTTCATTTTCTAAAATGTTCAAAACAGTTATGTATGCAAGAGTAGTCTCACATTTGAGTGAAAATAATTTACTCAGCATGTCACAGTTCTGATTCCTGAAGGGTTACTCGACTGAGAATGCTATCTACACATTTACTCATCAAATAGTGCAAGCCCTAAATAACAAATTATGGCCAGTTGGCATTTTTTGTGATCTTTCCAAGGCATTTGACTGTGTGGATCACGTCATACTCTTATAAAAACTCAGGTTTTATGGAATTTAAGGCTATACATACAGCTGGTTTGAATCATACTTAACGAACATAAAGCGTAAAGTTGTGCTGAATATCACAAATAATGTTGGGAGGTTGGTAAATTCCAGCGAATGGGAAGTTATCACAAAGGGAGTCCCACATGGTTCAATTTCGTGTCCCCTGCTGTTCCTTATTCATGTGAATGACCTCTCACTTAACATTCAGCAAGCAGAACTAGTACTTTTTGCAGATGACTTGAGTGTTATAATAAATCCCCTTCCAGAAAAATCAGCTGAAGATATTTTTAAGGATGTCTTTCAAAGAGTTATTAAGTTGTTCACAGAGAATGGACTCTCCCTTAATTTTGAAAAAACTCACTATATCCAGTTCTGTACACCAAATAGAGTCATACCGACAACTGATGTAGTGTATGAACAGGGCTCAGTTAACAGGGTAGATTTCTCCAAATTTCTGGGTGTTCACATTGATGACAACTTGAACCGGAAGAGGCATATTACTGAGCTTCTCGAACAATTAAGAAAAGCTTCTTTCGCTCTTTGTGTAATCACTAGTCTTGGTAATAAACAGATCAACCTCCTAATGTACTCTGCATATTTGCTCTCAATAATGTCTTATGGAATAGTTTTTTGGGGTAACTCACCACTTAGACATGAAGTACTGATTGCACAAAAGAGAGCAGTGAGAATAATTAGTGGTGTTCACCCAAGGACGTCTTGTAGGCACCTATTCAAGGAGTTAGGTATTGTAACTGCACCATATACATATATTCACTAATGACATTCGTTATAAATAATCCATCTCAATTCGCAAAGAACAGTGATGTTCATATGTACAACACTAGAAGGAAAAATGACCTTTCCTATCCGTTATTGAAGCTGTCAGTTCCTCAAAAAGGAGTACATTATTCAGCAACAAAAATCTTTGTTCATTTGCCCAACAATATAAAGTGTCTGGCAGGTAGCAGATCAAGTTTTAAATCTAGCTTCAAATCATTTCTTTTGGAGAATTCCTTCTATACCATGGACGAGTTTTTGTTTTAGAACTGGCAAAAAAAATGTACCTCTAAATTTAGTTGCATGTTAGAACTAAAACTTTCAGTAATATTAATAGTAGCGCTATTCATGTGTGTATATCTTGTCGTCTGACTTGTTCCACATCATATCGATAAATAATCCTAAAAATGATCTACGGAACATGACATAGCTAAAATAAACTCAACTAAACCGATCGATTCTAATTCCATACTGCAAGTAATGTATCCTGGAGGAGATGGGTGCGACTCAAAGGCACTGTGACGCCTTGTCCGTGAAATCAGACTGTTACTCTTACTTATCCTGACAGTACCTCTTCCCATATTTACAGAACCTATATGACCTACCACCTCGGCATCATACTCACTTTCACCTCCTGAGTGAACTGGACCCACATCATCTGAATCATCTGCATTTGACATTTGCGCCCAGTCTGCAGATTGATTTAAATGAAGTTCTTCTGCCATTCTATCTTGCTCTGTATATTTGGTCGGCTCGTTTTCCATTTTGGGCGACATTAGTGCACAGCCTTTCTCACTATGCAAACGAGCTTTGCTTGGCGGAAGCATTCAAATCGATTGCTACTTCAGCAAGTTTCCGATTCTACGGCATCACGTGCCAAATCACTACTCTGATCTTCTTCTAAATAATGCATATATTTATGTCTAGGCCTATGAAACAAAACCTACTCTAAAAACTTTTTCACATGCCCATAATAAAATTTCTTCCATAAATTGCACAACGCTGTTACCGATGACGCAACAACAGACAACGAGTGACGCAGGAAACACTAACAAGACACACTGAAAAAAAATAAAAGAAATGACACAAACAATACATACACCGAAATAAAATCACTACAAGATACTAAAAATTGCTGAGATACAACGCAGAGCACCAAACCTGAGTCTAAATGTTCTCAGTGCACCACAGTCTCACGCCTGTTCCGCAAAACACTGTACTAATTACCTCGAAAAAGTGCCTTGATTTGAGAGCCTGGACACAGATCGCCAGTTGCAAGCCATCACTTGCGTTAATCATAAACATGTGTCTGAATGAAGCTAAATGTTATTATCTTTATGTAAAGAAAAATATTATTCTGATAATAACTGTCAAACAATGTGCTACTCACATGAGTCGTCTATATGAATTAGTGATTTCACTCATTGGAATTTTGTTGCCCTACGCATGTAAACACTTTCAGAAGTCAAATTAATAATCTAATTAACTAATTTAATGATATTTAATAATATAAACCCATGTACCACGGCAATAAAATAAAAACAGTGAAGAGTGCAGGGAATGTGAATGAGAACAGTGGCATATTCAAGTTCACAAGATAATAACAGGTTTTGTTAAACCTTTAGTAGCTGAAATATTCTGGAGAATAGAAGCTGATAAATCTTACACAAGAATTACTAACACAAATCAGTTAAGGAATGGAGTTTCATAGGGAAATCATGCACTGGGGTGGAAGCTATACAAACTCTCCCCTGAATTAATGACTTCTACAACGCAATCTGACTTTGTTTACAGGAATCCACTGTGGCGCACAACTCTATTCAAATGGAATCAACTACGATTAACTATAACAAAACTATGGTTCACTTGAGAACAGAGAGCTGTGAATACCATTTAACAACCCTACGCCAGTACAGCAGTGCTTTACCCTTTCACCCTGATTCAGGCGGCAGCAGAAAACGGAGCATTGTGGGCGAGGAGCAGGGCGCTGCGGCATCTGTAATGTTCTGGTGCGTCCACGAAAATATGAAAACTACCTAGTGTGACCTTCTGATTATCAGAATGTGGGAAAATTCCGTGTCAGAATAAGAGAAACATTCTCATATAAACAAAACAATGAACAGCATATTTGCGAATTACTGTCAGATTATTCTCAATTACGCTTCCATTTAATCTGAAATGACTAATAAAGTCTTAACTGACACTGACCACGGCAGACAACATGTCTATCCTCCGTCACTGCCAAACTAGCTATGCTTTAATTGAAATGCAACTAAATAAGCTGTTTAGTTTGTCTAATATTAATAACACAAGATTATTCTTTATTATTAACTGCCGAACGCAGCAGCCAATCGCAGAGGAGGACCACAATTTAGGCGATCTTTCTCACGATACTCATACCGAACAAACCATCTGTCTTCGGAACCTTACACCACATTGCATCATCTTCCCACTGCTGCCTCCTCAACTTCTCCAAGAAGAGCTTCTTGTAGCCGAATATGATGGCTGTAAAGCCAGAAATATTACGATACGTCTACCGATATGTCTCAGTAATGGTGTCTGCGGTCTCCAGAACGAGACTTGAAGAAACGACCAACGATGTGCAGATAGTAATACAAATGTCTTTGTCAATGACTTTTCACATCAGAATCTTCCATGGCGTCTGGCCGAATCCCCACAATTCTTAGCAGATATCTGAGCATTGTTATAGACGAAAAGAGGAACATTTTGGAACATGCGAAATCTGTTACTCAGTACTAGTTACGCGTAAAGAGTATAATCATTCTACGAGATCACAACAACCCACCTATCCAGTAAGAGACGCCTTTGAGTATGGAAAACTGTCTAAATGCAGACTGATTAGGACACAGGAAGCAGTGTAAGAAGGATTTAAAACATATTCCTGAGCATTTAGAAGGGACTACGCTACACTGATCTTACTAGAGGTTTTGTTAACAAGACAATACTCAAATATTTTAATCGAACAAGATCTACCAACAGACCAATAGTGAATGTGGAGGAGGAGATTCTCATTTCTTCTCTTTTCCAGGAAGAAAGGGAATAAATGATATAAGGTGAAATTTGCAAACACCTGTAATAGATAAAGTTTTATGAATCGAGGTAACGTCTTCACAGTTCACATCTCAAGAAAGCAGCTGCACCACCGTCAATCACTCTGAACAGTTACCGCTCTTCAGCTGGACTGCAGAACTATTTTAAACTGGACGGATAACGAGAAATGTTACTTCCATAACGGCAAAACTTAGTGGAGTTAAAATTATGTGATGTTACAAAATTTTTAAGATTAGTTGTGTGGAATAGTATAGGCAATCCACACCGGCAAATCTAAACTCGAGGAATGCCAAGGCACAATCATACTGGTGCAGGCCACATGCTTACTTACTTACTTACTTACTTACTACCTTACTACGGAGACCACTGGAGCCGAAGACCGTCATTTACCTCATTAACGTGCCTTCGCCACTTTTTCTGTCGCTTAAGTGCTCTTCATGGCGTGGGTCATGTAAAATATTATTATGTTCCTAGGTCTACAAGTATTTACAGTTAGTATTGGCTGTCCAAGCCTCCCATACCTATGAGGTACGCGAGGCTTGGCCAGTCAATACTAATTATAACCAGTAATTGCTTATTAGGTACAAACAAAGAAGACGTTTAACACGGTAGTTACAGAGACAGTATATGTTTTGTTAATTAATTGTCGTTATTACCTATCAGCAGCCTTCAGTACGTCAGTGCTTGTCTTCACAGACGTGGCCTATGCAGAAATGTTGATTAAATGAAAATTACGAAACGTGAAAACCATTTTGTTTGCGGAACATCTGCTCACATACAAAGACTTACTTACGCAGCATTGATTATTGACAATTGCGGGTGTATAAGATGGGTAGAGATGAAAAATATGGCACATGGCAGTAAGAGACACAGAATGATGTCACACTAGACAGAGCACCAGAATTTGTGTAAAGAAATGATTTATTTGCGAATGAGATGTGATTAAAATGAGCTTTTTTGAAGTGAGCTTTCCTGTAGTTACAGCTATATCACGGATTTTAGTCGCTTAGACAGAAGCAAGTTGCATGAGTCTTGCGCTGACTCATGGATTAGATTAGATTAGATTAGATTAATACTTGTTCCATAGATCATGAATACGACACTTCGTAATTATGTGGAACGTGTCAGGTTAATAAAAGATATCTGTACAAGATATTACATTACACAAAATATTGCATGACAGTAACGCTTAAGTTTTTTTCCCTTAATTTATATCTAAAAATTCAGCCAATGAGTAGAAGGAGTTGTCATCTAGAAATTCTTTTAATTTATTTTTAAATGTTAGTTGGCTATCTGTCAGGCTTTTGATGCTGTTTGGTATGTGACCTTAGACTTTTGTGGCAGCATAATTTACCCCTTTCCGTGCCAAAGTCAGATTTAACCCTGCATAGTGAAGATCATCCTTTCTCCTGGTTTTAAAGCTATGCACACTGCTATTAGTTTTGAAATGGGTTGGATTATTAACAACAAATTTCATAAGTGAATATATATATACTGTGAGGTTACTGTGAGGATCTCTAGATCCTTAAATAGATGTCTGTAGGATGACCGTGGGTGGGCTCCAGCAATTATTCTGATTACACGTTTTTGAGCAATGAATACTTTTTTACTCAACGATGAATTACCCCAGAATATGATGTCATACGAAAGCAGTGAATGAAAGTAGGCATAGTAAGCTAATTTACTGAGATTCTTATCACCAAAATTTGCAATAAGCTTAATAGCATACGTAGCTGAACTCAGACGTTTCAACAGACCATCAATGTGTTGCTTCCAGTTTAGCCTCTCATCAATGGATGCACCTGAAAATGTTGAAGATTCTACCTTAGCTACAGACTTCTGTTCAAAGTCTATATTTATTACTGGAGTTGTGCCATTTACTGTACCGAACTGTATATATTGTGTTTTATCAAAATTTAAAGACAGTCCGTTTGCTGAGAACCACTTAATAATTTTGTGAAAAACATCATTTACAATTACATCACTTAGTTCTTGGTTTTTGGATGTTAATATTATACTTGTATCATCAGCAAAAAGTACTAACTTTGCATCTTCATCAATGTGGAATGGTAAGTCATTAATGTTAAAGCTTATCAGGTTTATCAGTAATTATCTTACAGTACTGCGAGTTAATCAGATAAGCTTTTGTCCGTTTGAACTCTAAGAAGCCGTCATACGACGTAATTTTGATACCTTGGGGACGACGACATGTCTAAAGGTCACTGTCTGATATAAATTTTGCTGAATAAGACATGTCAGTTGATCAAAACGCGAAGATAACATTCGGACATGTAAAGTCGTGAGCTGTCGCCAATAAGCTATATAATGCACGGGTAACTTTTTTACCTTTCAGTTAAACGTGCATGCGGGTACGTTGTACGTCTAGAAGACAGCGAACGTAATGCAAGAGCATATATTAATGATAATTGTATTCCGGGATTTCTGAACTTCATAAAAGGTATAGTGTCTAGAGACATGCAGTTTATTCTTTCTTTTGTCTTCTTAAACATAAAGTTGTGAGTATGAAAACGTCACCTGAAGCTATAACTTTTCTCGTTACCAAATAACGTCAGTAAATATTTTGCTTCTGTGTATTTCGGCCTCTTTTTTTCAGCAGTTGCAGATATACATGTTGTATAGATTTAGTGCCGTCTTTTGCAACTGTATAGAAAGTCTTATGAAGACTAAATGCTTTTCGTTTTATTCTAAAACATCTTCAGTGGTCACTGTAGCAATGTGATTTTTTTTCTCTCACAATTTTGATTGCTACGGTCATGAACAGTTCGCTGCTTAGTACCACTGTAAACAGTAGTGACTATTACCGTCACTCAAGGTCCTTTGTTGTTAACGTCATTCATCCTTTTCTTCCATTAGAATATGTTACATTGTTGCACATGGCAGTTTCACTAATCCTAACTGTATTCACGTTTATGTGCTGAGAAAAATCACTCTCATCTCGCCTTTTCGTGTGTTTTGGTTTTCTATTGCGGCATGCGTTCCTCTTATATTTCCTTTGGTAGTAGTGGCAGTGGGGTAGTGTCTGCTACTGCACTATGAGTGTGTGTGTCTGTGTGTGGGTACTTTTTTTTAATTTTTATATTTTTTATGTGACAGTAATCATCTTTGTGTGTGTGTTTGTAAATGGAGATAACATGTCCTAACTATCGTGTATGTAGGGTAGGGTGACATGGATGTCATCCTCTGCTTGGAAGATGAACCAGAAAATAAAACAGAACAAATACATGCAAAGATAAACACATTAAACAAAAACATAAAGTTCACCTTGCAGACAAAACAAGCAGGTCAAATAAACTTCCTAGATATATCCTTTAAGGAGAAAAATAACCAACACTTATTTTGTATTCAGACGGAAAACATTGCAACAGACACAATATTATATCAGCCATCTAATCACCCACAGCCCCAAAAAGTATCTGCCTTCAGAAACAAGCTACACAGGCTAAACACAGTACCAATCGACAAAGATAAATGCAACAAGAAGCTGGACATAATTATTCACATAAAAAAATATGGTTCCGAAGAGTCCCTAGTAGCAAACCTGAACAATAAAATCCAGAAAAACATAAAACTAAATCTAACAAAACACCACACAAATTCAGAGACCAACAACGCCTATCACAAACACACACACCAACATCACCCCCACTATACAGCAAGGGCACAACCCAGAAACGCAACAGATCAGCTGGTACACACTCACTTCTGGAAACAAAGTGACAAACAGAATTAGGAAAATCTTGATGAAAGAAGGAATAAAAATAGCATACGAAATTAATAACTCTATTCAGAAATATCTAAAAAGGTAATATCTCACTGACATGTACCGAAAGTCTGTCATTTACTATGTTGGTATAACAGCTGTTATGCTCTGTACTTGGGGCAGACAGACAGAAATTTCGGTATAAGATATAAACAAAACAAAAGAGCATGGGAAAACAGTACCAGCCATTCAACATTTGCTGAACTGGCAAGAAAACCACCATCCTTCCACAATAGAAAAGGACATGGAAATAGTCAAATTAAGTAATAAGAAACATCTCCTACATCTATAAGAGAACTTCAAGCTTTGAAAACCAATAACAGAGAAGAAACACATAATAAATGATCAGTCAAACGTCATCAACCAGACGTTATTTAAACTAATAAAACGTATTGTAGAGAAAGAATAATCCCTCTAGACATCATAAAATAATATCACAAACTAGGCAGCGTCAGTCTGCCCTACATCAGCCATACTGTACCATGTTAAAGTAACAATTTACACACACAGTAGTTAGGCCATGTGCCAGGTTCGCTCCATTTACAAACAAACACACACACACACACACACACACACACACACACAAGCTCATAGAGAATAGCCGGAAAATATAAACACACGCACAAAGATACAGGACACACTCCCACCACAACCAAAACAAACAAGAAAATGGCGCGATAACAACACAGAACATATGCTGGTTAGCAGTGTTAGCTGCAACAGGAAGATGAAGTGCTTTGTTGGTGCTGCACATTTTAGCGATTTTGATCGAGATAAACTCACGCTGCAGTGTTCTTTTGAGGAACATCACTGTAGAAGTGTGTACAGAATCAGCTAAGTGAAAAACCCGTGCCATACGCATGTTTATTTATATACAAAAGTCTACATAGAAATTTTCCTTTGTGTAAGACCGCGTGTACAAGATCGTTTCTGCGTATCTTTCATTTATTGTATCAATATCCATTGGTACTGTTTCATATTGTGAATATTCGAACACTCGCGAGTGCCGCTATAAACTCCTACTGTCGTCGTAAATTGCAGGCTTAAACTTAATTGGCTCCTTTGAAATTTTGGAGGACAGTAGGCCTATGCTATCTCAAAACAATAATTCTCTAATTTCGTTGTACAATTACGTGAGAAACAGGTTATTCTGAGAATTTTCGGACGCTTACAAAACTATATTTTCGTTAGTTACCGGTACGAGTGTTTTGGATGCCTAATTTATTTAGTAGCAAATCAGTGTTTGTGGTTCACTGTTCCGCCAAAGAATACATTACCTCTGAACCTCATTGCATATCAACGCAAATAAACGTGCGTTTTTAAAAAATTTCGGAAGCTGCCATTGTCCTTTGCATAGTCTGCGAGCAATTTGTGTTTTAGTTACTGTAGCAGATTTTCTAACTAACGTAGTGTGCTACATCTTGTTTTCCTTTAAAGAGGAGTAGCCCTAAATATTACCTACATTTATATTAAATTAACTCTGTTTCCGAGTATGCGAACAACTATGATTAATATCAAAACGTTTTAAAAACTAGTAGTTTTTACCAAATTATTTTGTGTTGCGTTAATAGAAATTTCGTTTGGAGTATTTGCTTTAATTCTTACAGAGAATTAGCGGTCATTTAGCTCAACAGATTAAAAGATAATCAGCGGGCTTATTTTAAAGTTATTGTTCACTACCTTATAATGCATTGCACCAGCCAAAATGCAGTCCCCTGTGAATGCTGTTCTCGAACACGATGAGTTGGCTGAAGTTCGTAAGCAGCTGGAAATCGCCCTTACTACTGTCAAACGATTGACTGCTGCTGTTCCCAAGAGTCGTGTACCTGTGACTCCCGCACCAGAGCTACCTCAGGTACTATCCTCTCCCGCAGATCCTGTCTTCTCTGCAGAAAGCCCAGGATCTGTCATCACCTGTCCACTTGACTGCGAGTGGCATGTCAGTGGCAGATCTAGGCATCCCGTACGCAGTAGACAGGGACCAGGGAGGACTAAAGGTGTAGCATCGACCCCCTAAACAAAAAGTCTGAGATGCTGTCCATCACTTAAACTGAAACTGAGCCAGTGAGATTCACTTCATCTGTTTTGGGGAAATCTGTTTTGTCTGGTGTAAAAGGAGGAGGTAAAAACAAAAGGACACACGTTGATTAACTGTCAGCAGTTCAGATGTATGGCGAATGACGGTTCCCCTTTGTGGAAATGGCAGCAACAAACAGGAAAGGACACCAGGTGCACTCAGTGTATATGCCTTTCATTCAACATGTTGAAGAGACTACTCTAGCAGCCATTGAGGGAACAGGGTGCAACCAACTGCAGATTGTGGCGCGTTTTGGAACAAATGGTGCCTGTTAGTTGGGCTCCAAGGTCATTCTTGGGTGATGCCAGGGACTGACATAGATGGTTGAGGAGACCAGTCTTGTGCGTGGAGTTTCATCGAAGCTCACACTTTGCAGTGTTGTCCCGAGAACAGATTGTGGACCTTTGCTTTTGAGTCAAGTGGATGGCTGAATCAGACTTCGAAAGCTCTGTGAAAAGCTCGTGTGCGATTTGCTAGACTTACGCGATAGTGCTGAGGACTGTAGGGTCCCCATAAAAGGCTCAGGCTGCTACTCAGGAAACTATTTGTGGAGCGCACAGCAGGCCAGATAACGATAGCTATATGAAACCTAGAAACATCAATGTAAGATCGAAAGAAATGCCTCCCGCAGATTAGAGTATTAAAATCATAATGGTACACTGCCGACGCAACCGCAACAAAATGGCAGATATTGAAGCGCTCATGAAAAAGCAGTGAAGCTCTCATAATACTAGGTACAGTTAGCTGACTGAAACCCGATATTGCTATAAGTGAGATTTTTGGGGAACATTTAAGTGTACATTGAAAGGATAGGCAAGTGGAAAATGGAGGTGGTGTATTTGACGCAGTAGACAAGAAACTCAGATCCATTGAGGCAGAAATTGAAGCTGCATGTAAGACTGTTTGAGCAAGACTCACTGTCAGGGGAGGGTATAAAATGATAATTGGATCCTTCTATCAGCGACCAGAGTCAGCTCCTGATGTAACCGAAGACTTCAGAGGAAATCTCAGTTCACTTGTAAGTGTGTTCCCCGGTCATACTGTAATCATCAGTGGAGAATTTAATCATCCAACAATTAATTGCGAAAATTACAGTTTTGTTAGTGGTGGCCATGACATCCTGTGAAACTTTACTAAATGCCTTCTCTGAAAACTGTCTAGAACAGATAGGAACCCCACTCATGATGGAAATATATTGGATCTAATGACAACAAACAGACCTGATGTCTTTGACGATGTTCAGAACGAAACTGGTATCAGTGACTATGACGTGGTTGTGGCAATAGCGATTAGCGAAGTACAAAGAACAAGCAAAAAAAAGAGAAAGATATATATATATTCAGTACACTAGATATAAAATCAGTAGCGCCATATCTCAATAAAGAACTTACAGCACAGGAAAAGAGTATCTAGAGGAACTCTGGCTCAGGTATGAAAGAACAGTTAACTATGCATTGGATATAAATGTACCCAGGAGAAACGTTCATAAGGAGAGGGAACCTCCATGGTATACAGTCACTGTAAAGAAACTTCTAAAGAAGCAGATATTACTGCATAATATGTGTAAAACAAAACACAGAGCTATATATAGATGCTAAATGAAAAGCGTTTGGATGTCAAGAGAGCAATGTGTGATGCCTTCCATGACTACCATAGCAGAATATTGTAAAATGATATTTTACAAACCCTGCAGAAATTCTGGTCGTATGCAGAGGCTGTTAGTGGCACCAAAATTAGTGTCCAGTTCCTAGCGATGAGACAGGGACTGAAATTGAGGGTAGCAGAGCAGCAGCTCATATGTTTAACTAGTTTCCAAATGTTCCCTTACGAGCGGAAAACCTATGACAATTACACAATTTAATCCTCTTTACACAGAAAAGATGAATGAAATATGTATTAGTGTCAGTGGTATTGAGAAACAGCTGAAATCGTTATAACTGAACAAAGCTCCTCGGCTCGATGGAACCCCTGTCAGATTCTACACTGAATTAGCCACTGTTCTGACTATAATGTATCGTAGTTCCCTCGAAGAAAAACCGTGGAAAGTTCTTGGAAAAAGGCAGAGGTTACACCTGTCTACATGAGGGGTAGAAAAAGTGATCCACAGAACTGCCCATATCCTTGATATTGAATTGTTCTAGAATCGTAGAACATATTCTGAGCTCAACGGTAATGACGTATCTTGAACAGAATGATCTCCTTACTGACAAACAGCAAGGATTTCGAAAAGATCGATCATGTGAAACCGAACTAGCACTTTTTTTTATATAACATACTGAATGCTTTGGATCAAAACAGGTAGATACTGTATTTCTTGATTTCCGAAAAGCATGTGACTCAGCAGCACACCTGTGCTTGATGTCAAAAGAACGATCATATGGGGTATCAAGTAAAATTTATTTTTTTGGAGTGGGGACTTTTTGGTAGGGAGGATGCAGCATGTTATCTGGGATGGAGACTTATTGTCAAATGCAGAAGTAGCTTTGGGTGTCCCGCAGGGAAGTCTGTTGGGATCCTTGCTGCTCATGTTGTATGTTAATAACCTTGCAGACAACATTAATAGTAAAACCAGTCTTTTTGCATAGATGCAGTTATCTATAATGAAGTACTATCTGAGAGAATCTGCATAAATATTCAGTCAGATCTTGATAAGATTTCAACGTTGTGCAGAGATTGGCAAATTGCTTTAAATGTTCAGAAATGTAAAATTGTGAGTTTCACAAAACCGAAAAACAGAGTCCTGTGACTATAATATCAGTGAGTCACTGCTGAAATCGGCCAACTCATACAAATACCTGCACTCTGTAGAGATATGAAATGGAATGATTGCATTGGTGCAGTTTTGGGTAAAGCAGGTGATAGACGTCTGTTTCTTGGTAGAATACTGGGTAAGTGCAATCAATCTACGAAGAGGATTGCTTACAAATCACATGTGTGACCGGTTCTGTAATATTTTTCAATTGTGTGGGACTTGTACCAGATAGGCCTAAAAGTGGATATTGAACACATACAGAGAAGGGCAGCATGAATGGTCTCAGGTTTGATAAATCGGTGGGAGAGTGCCTCAGAGATACTGAAGGAACTGAAAGGTAGAGTCTTGAAGACAAATGTAAACCATCTTGAGAAAGTTTATTAACAAAGTTTCGAAAATCGGATTTAAATGATTATTCTAGAAATATACTACAACCCCCTACGAATCGCTCACATAGGGTTCATGAAGATAAGATTAGAATAATTACTGCACATATGTAGACATTTAAACAATCATTCTTCCTGCGCCTCATGTGTGAATGGAGCAGGAAGAAACCCTAGTAACTGGTACAATTGGACATACCCTCTACCCTGCACCTCATGGTGGTTTGCAGAGTATAACCGTAGATGTAGATGAGATTATGAGATGACAGTAGTTCTTCACAACATGAAAACGTGAATGTATTTAGTGTTAGTGGAAATACTGTGTGCTAAAACTAACACATATATGCGGAAGAACAGGAAGAATGACATAAATAACAATAAAACCATGAGTGATCATAAGAATTAATACTGTGTATAGTAGCAGTAAATTGCAGCATGCACACTGTTCACGATCCTAGCAAACAAAATTGCGTGAGAAAAAAACTGTGTTGTTACACTGACTACTGAAGACATTTAAGAACAAAGCGAAACGCGTTTAGTCTTAATAACACTTTCATTACACCTGCAAAAGATGTTATCAAACGTACATTTTATTTACAACCTAACGAGAGCTACTTTCTGGATTGCCCTAGTTATGTGTGTGGTTGAGGTGGAACATATGTTGATCTATTTGTTATGTGTGAAGATTGATTGTGAAACAGCATTAGGTGTATTCACATATGATTGATGGGAGCTAGATCACATAGCTGTTGTTATTTTAACAACGCAAAATAGCCCTATACTGCTATCAAGAAGGCACAGTGACTAATTACTTTAAAAAAATCAAGTAAGTCAAAAAATAATAAATGTAGAAACAGAAAAGCTGTAAATAGTATTACATGTAAAGCATAAGAAACTTATTACAGTTAATTTGAAGAGTTTATAAATACTGATTGAACTGAGTCATAGAAACAGCAACAGATGTAGCAGCAGTAGTTGCCAGGTTTTCTAAAAGTTAATGATCTGCACAATAGTGTTTAGAGATAAATGCATTCTGGTCATATCCATCTACAGTGTACCAATTCCAGTACGGGTCTCAGTTTCTGCGAAGACATGTTACAGTGAGCGTGTAAACTTACTGCTTACCCTTGACTGAGGTGGCATACCCCTTCTTCTACCGTTGGTCCTCTTTGACCTGCAGTACGGCATGGGAGGTAGCCATTGTCGGAAGGCGGCAGTGTGAAGTGTTCCATTAAGGACTTGAAGCGCGTGGTCGCGTTAGCAATATTAAACTTGATATAATGGGGTGGTGGAACAGTCACTGGCAATGCACTGTGACTGTAATGTTGAAAGTGTGAGTGTAAGAGCTAAAAATCATAGTGACGAACATTAAAAAAGAAATTCCAAAACATTATTGAAACTTGACTTGTCATTATTCAGTATTTTCCCAGTCAGTAACATTAATCGTAAACGCATTATTTAGGGATTACACTCAAGACCGAATGTTGTTGTTGTTGTCTTCAGTCCTGATACTGGTTTGATGCAGCTCCCCATGCTACTCTATCCTGTGCAAGCTTCTTCATCTCCCAGTACCTACTTCAACCTACATCCTTCTGAATCTGCTAAGTGTATTTATCTCTTGATCTCCCCCTACGATTTTTACCCTCCACGCTGCCCTCCAATATTAAATTGGTGATCCCTTGATGCCTCAGAACATGTCCTACCAACCGATCCCTTCTTCTGGTCAAGTTGTGCCACAAACTTCTCTTCTCCCCAATCCTATTCAATACTTCCTCATTAGTTATGTGATCTACCCATCTAATCTTCAGCATTCTTCTGTAGCACCACATTTCGAAAGCTTCTATTCTCTTCTTGTCCAAACTATTTACCGTCCATGTTTCACTTCCATACATGGCTACACTCAATACAAATACTTTCAGAAATGATTTCCTGACACTTAAATCTATACTGGATGTTAACAAATTTCTCTTCTTCAGAAACGCTTTCCTTGCCATTGCCAGTCTACATTTTATATCCTCTCTACTTCGACCCTCATCAGTTATTTTGCTCCCCAAATAGCAAAACTCCTTTACTACTTTAAGTGTCTCATTTCCTAATCTAATACCCTCAACATCACCCGACTTAATTCGACTACATTCCATTATCCTAGTTTTGTTTTTGTTGATATTCATCTTATATCCTCCTTTCAAGACACTGTCCATTCCGTCCAACTGCTCTTCCAGGTCCTTTGCTGTCTCTGACAGAATTACAATGTCATCGGCAAACCTCAAGGTTTTTATTTCTTCTCCATGGATTTTAATACCTACTCCGAATTTTTCTTTTGTTTCCTTTACTGCTTGCTCAATATACAGATTGAATAAAATCGGGGAGAGGCTACAACCCTGTCTCACTCCCTTCCCAACCACTGCTTCCCTTTCATGTCCCTCGACTCTTATAACTGCCATCTGGTTTCTGTACAAATTGTAAATAGCCTTTCGCTCCCTGTATTTTACCCCTGCCACCTTTAGAATTTGAAAGAGAGTATTCCAGTCAACATTGTCAAAAGCTTTCTCTAAGTCTACAAATGCTAGAAACGTAGGTTTGCCTTTCCTTAATCTTTCTTCTAAGATAAGTCGTAAGGTCAGTATTGCCTCACGTGTTCCAGTATTTCTACGGAATCCAAACTGATCTTCCCCCAGGGTCGGCTTCTACTAGTTTTTCCATTCGTCTGTAAAGAATTCGTGTTAGTATTTTGCAGCTGTGGCTTATTAAACTGATAGTTTGGTAATTTTCACATCTGTCAACACCTGCTTTCTTTGGGATTGGAATTATTATACTCTTCTTGAAGTCTGAGGGTATTTCGCCTGTCTCATACATCTTGCTCACCAGATGGTAGAGTTGTGTCAGGACTGGCTCTCCCAAGGCCGTCAGTAGTTCCAATGGAATGTTATCTACTCCAGGGGCCTTATTTCGACTCAGGTCTTTCAGTGCTCTGTCAAACTCTTCACGCAGTATCGTATCTCCCATTTCATCTTCATCTACATCCTCTTCCATTTCCATAATATTGTCCTCAAGTACATCGCCCTTGTATAGACCCTCTATATACTCCTTCCACCTTTCTGCTTTCCCTTCTTTGCTTAGAACTGGGTTTCCATCTGAGCTCTTGATGTTCATACAAGTGGTTCTCTTATCTCCAAAGGTCTCTTTAATTTTCCTGTAGGCAGTATCTATCTTACCCCTAGTGAGATAAGCGTCTACATCCTTACATTTGTCCTCTAGCCATCCCTGCTTAACCATTTTGCACTTCCTGTCGATCTCATTTTTGAGACGTTTGTATTCCTTTTTGCCTGCTTCATTAACTGCATTTTTGTATTTTCTCCTTTCATCAATTAAATTCAATATTTCTTCTGTTACCCAAGGATTTCTAAGAGCCCTGGTCTTTTTACCTACTTGATCCTCTGCTGCCTTCACTACTTCATCCCTCAAAGCTAACCATTTTTCTTCTACTGTATTTCTTTCCCCCATTCCTGTCAATTGTTCTCTTATGCTCTCCCTAAAACTCTGTACAACCTCTGGTTCTTTCAGTTTATCCAGGTCCCATCTCCTTAAATTCCCACCTTTTTGCAGTTTCTTCAGTTTTAATCTACAGGTCATAACCAATAGATTGCGGTCAGAGTCCACATCTTCCCCTGGAAATGTCTTACAATTTAAAACCTGGTTCCTAAATCTCTGTCTTACCATTATATAATCTATCTGATACCTTTTAGTATCTCCAGGGTTCTTCCATGTATACAAACTTCTATCATGATTCTCAAACCAAGTGTTAGCTATGATTAAGTTGTGCTCTGTGCAAAATTGTACCAGGCGGCTTCCTCTTTCATTTCTTAGCCCCAATCCATATTCACCTACTACGTTTCCTTCTCTCCCTTTTCCTACACTCGAATTCCAGTCCCCCATGACTATTAAATTTTCGTCTCCCTTCACTCTCTGAATAATTTCTTTTATATCATCATACATTTCTTAAATTTCTTCGTCATCTGCAGAGCTAGTTGGCATATAAACTTGTACTACTGTAGTAGGCGTGGGCTTCGTGTCTATCTTGGCCACAATAATGCGTTCACTATGCTGTTTGTAGTAGCTTACCAGCATTCCTATTTTCCTATTCATTATTAAACCTACTCCTGCATTACCCCTATTTGACTTTGTGTTTATAACCCTGTAGTCACCTTACCAGAAGTCTTGTTCCTCCTGCCACCGAACTTCACTAATTCCCACTATATCTAACTTTAACCTATCCATTTCCCTTTTTAAATTTTCTAACCTACCTGCCCGATTAAGGGATCTGACATTCCACGCTCCGATCCGTAGGACGCCAGTTTTCTTTCTTCTGATAATGACATCCTCTTGAGTAGTCCCCGCCCGGAGATCCGAATGGGGGACTATTTTACCTCCGGAATATTTTACCCAAGAGGACGCCATCATCATTTAATCATACAGTGAAGCTGCATGCCCTCGGGAAAAATTACGACCATGTTTCCCCTTGCTTTCAGCCGTTCGCAGTACCAGCTTAGCAATGCCGTTTTGGTTATTGTTACAAGGCCAGATCAGTCAATCATCCAGACTGTTGCCCTTGCAACTACTGAAAAGGCTGCTGCCCCTCTTCAGGAACCACACGTTTGTCTGGCCTCTCAACAGATACCCCTCCGTTGTGGTTGTACCTACGGAACGGCCATCTGTATCGCTGAGGCACGCAAGCCTCCCCACCAACGGCAAGGTCCATGGTTCATGGGGGGGCAAGACCGAATATGATCAATCAAAGTGAATTCTACTGCTGATTACATAGTTCTATTGGCGCAAATTAATAAAATTTACTAGTAGAGAGGACACATGGGTTTATTCTTCGATTGGTTATGGCAGTACTCAGTATCGTAAATGTAATATTTTGGCACGTTTTGCATTTGTATGTTTTGGTGACATGTGCATGACGTTTTATTGTTGTTAGTGGTGCCAGAGCTTTTGTAGGTTTGTTTCATGTGCATTGTATTTTATGTTATTTCTCGTTTAAAGAACATTATTGTGCTGTACAGTATTGAACAGCGAACGCACCTCATTTGTTTCTATTCATGTCATCCTGAGTGGCACAGTTTGTAGTGCAATTCACTGCTCGACACAACCCCGTCCCACTGATCACGCGAGTAGGCACCACTGTTGATCGACTGGACTCACATTCGGAGGACATTGGTTCTAATCTCCGCCAATCCAGCCAACTTTCGCCGTTTCCCTAAAGCACAATAAGCGGATGCCGCGAAGGTTCCTTTGAAATGCACACGGCTAACTTCCATTTTCATGTTTCTCCAATACGAGCTTGTACTCCATCCTTAATGATCTCGTCGTTGATGGGATGTGGAACCATAATAATCCTCTTCTTATACTTTTTCGCAGACCAAGAAACTGATACCTTCGCCCACTATGGTAATTGTTTTATTGAATTAAACTATATGGTTCCAGAGATCTTTTCAAGTTTGAAACATCTGCGATGGATATATGCATAGTGAAGCGACGAATGATAATTTCTATCAACGGTGGGATTCGAAACCAGATCTCCTGCTCACTAGGCAGATGCACCTAACCATAAATCTCCTATCAATCTGGAACGCCGAGAAACAGAACTGCCTGCTTCCGGTAGTGCATTGATAATGCATCTGTCTTGCAACACGTTTACAAACCGAAACACAGCGTCGGTAACTTCTCACTTGGCATCGTCTGTGGCAGGCACCTATCTATATATTACAGCGCTAGTCGAAGGGTGTACATCCTAAATTATTCAAATTATGCACCTGAAAGATATGACACAACAAACAATAACTAGTTACTACGTCATAAACAGATGTGCTAATTACTACAAACAACATACAGTACTCCTCATAGGTTACTTACGGAAGAACACTGTATTCATTCACAAAACGTATTTCATTCGGCGCATTAACGATAGAAAAATCACTACATGTATCCACGAGGTTCGCGGCAGCCTAATGACGGAAAACAACTCTTTCCGATTGACTTCTATAAGGCTCGTGGTGGACACCTTCACTCTTCCAGGTTCACAACTATGATATGACGAAGAGGCAACCGGGACAACATAACTCTCCCCGCGTGGACTCTGTCCCGTGCCTCGCTGTAAACAAGCGTCGCGCGTTTGGCTGTCTGTGATCCCTCGTGAGGAATTCGCAGCACTCTTACTCGGAGTTGTTTTCATGTGACAATGGTTAAAAGTTAAATACTTTAATTACTCACAGTGTTTGGGAAATTAGTTTGCCTACCTTATTATTATCATTCCTTATTGATTTACTTACCTTATTAACCCTCCTATCCCTATCAATTGACATTCGGAAAAAAACAAGCGAAAAGAATAACATCAGCTAGGTTTCTTCGAGATTCGAACCCGGGTTTTCCGATTCCGAGCCAGTTACCTTGGCCGTTGCTCTATCGATGATGGCGACGAGATGTGTATACCATGTGGGTACAAAAGCGGCAGTTGTAAAAGTTTCTTACCTCGATTTCTGGAAAAGTTTGCGTTTGCGGACCCCATACCTGATGATGAAAAATGCTCTATTTACAATTATCTATCGGTCCCTCCAATTTTGAGTCGATTGCTCCTCATAACCTTTAGGGGTGATTTTCTCAAAATTGCGGGAGTGTTAACCCAAAATATCTTAGAGTCCTTCGTTTTAGGTTGTACACAAGTGACGTGCCAAATTTGAGCCGAAACGGTTGGCCGTGTCTGAGGCTTTGCCCTTGTCAGTGTGTTCGGTAAGAGGGTTAGCTGCCCTCCGTAACAAAAAACGGAGGGAACGGATCAACGATGGACTTGAACAGGTGTCATGGAACGGTCGACCCCGTTTTTTTTTTTTTTGTTCCCCATAACATTAAGACCCGTCCATCCGTTCACTGAAATGTTTGTTCTCTTTCTGTAGTCCTACTAGCTGTCCTATTATATATCTGATATATAATATCAGTCATATGGTAAGAATGCGTTACCGTCACAAGTAAATGTGATGAATAGTGAGAGCAAGCGAGATATCGCATAGACGTCTCACAGAAATGAAAACGACAAATAAACATTTGTGAACTACGTTAACAACAATGAAATTTAAAGTCAAGACTTCCAGAACGGAACACAACTTTAAAAAAATTAAAAACGTATGTTTTGACAGAGTACAGAAAAGTTTTGAAATTGTTGCGTTCATTTGTTACTGCTTATGTGACGAACTATTATGTTTTCATCATTTCCTTGGGAGTGATCACATTCGCATTCATACGAACGCCTATATCGGGCAAGGAGGCATGTCTCACTCACTTACCAGTCGTAAAAATTAGGTGTGTGCAGGATTCGCTTGACTTCTCGCTTCGTTATCAAACGTTTACGGTTCCCATTCGAAAGCCATTTCCTTTCGACTGCTAATCGAGTAGTTGTGCAGAATCAACAGCATTATAGGTCCCTATCTTACACATCGCTGTTGCAAACGGACGTCACACAAACTTGAATAAAGTAAAAAAAAAAAAAAAAAAACAAGTGATCCGAGGGAGCTTTGAACAAAACTCACCGATTGATAGTCCTGCACCGTAACCACTTAACCACGACGCCATTTCTATGCCTGGCTGCTCTATATTGCACTTCTTGTTCTTGGACCGTTTACTGTTTCTATTTTGCTTCTCTTTTCACAGTTCAGTACACCTTCTTCCTGTTTCCATACTTGGCCTGTGTTCTGTTTTTGACGGACTGTCCTATGGCTCCCCTTACGTGCGATAGGGAGTTTCCCTTGTCAGTTGTGACTACCTCGTGCAGATGACTTTTATGTGTGTGTATAGCGTGTTGTCGTGTCTGTGTTGGTTACGATGACGAGAAAAGGCGGAGAGTGAAAAACCGGTGCTGACAAAAAACCGGTTATTCTCCGAAAGCACCAAAAATGCCTCTGAATTTAATGCCTCATTTGATGAGCTGAGCATCATCAACAGTGTCACATGATCGGATTTCAGGACTCACTCAACATAACTTTGGAATTTAATACGTGACGTTGATGTTGACTGTTGTGATCTGAAACCACACATCTTTCCTTCCCTTGTCGACCAAATACTAGTGCCGAAAACTTTTCACCACCAAGTTTCGAACAGACTACCATCAATATTAGCACCGCCACACAAGTCAGCGTTAGCAACCTCTAGTACGGGGGCAGGAATTTCGACAGCAGCTTCTTGTATAATTATGTTTTGGACAGTGATTTATTCTTGATATTGACTCTCCATTCGTTTCTTACCCAGTGCTACACCATGAAGTCAAGCCTGCTGCTCGTGCCGCTGGCGCTCCATGCGTGCTCGTGCGCGAGGATCCTCGGCATCAATCCGACGGCGTCCATCAGCCACCAGCTCCCCTTCCTCATCATCATGCGAACTCTTGCGGAGAGGGGACACCATGTCACCATCATTACCACCAACCCCATGAAGGTAAGAACGCTTGACATTCGTGAGGAATCAGTTTATCACCTCTTCACAAACACATAGTTGTTATTTAATTAAGAGTAAGAACTGATTGGATGCCGACCTCTCAAAGGCAGATGTTTTTCCAAACCATCTTAAGGGGCTCCGGAACGCCCTATACTTGCAATGTTAAAATAACGCTTATAAATTACATCTTTCCTCACAAAGTATTTGAGGTAGGAAGTTGAACGTTTTACAGATTATTTATTGGAATATGGGCTACAACTTAACACAGGGATTTTACAAAATTTTAGTTCAGTTATTAAAGATGATTTTTTTTCAATTGTAATGAAACACTTTTTGGAATTTTTTATTTATATATTCAAAAATATACAGTTTTTTGGAAAAAGGCTGTGTTAAATTATGCAGAAGGTACTGTGTAACTTTTACTGAAAGTTTGAAACAAATATGTTTGGAAGATCCTTAGAAAACATGTAATTAGTATGAGAAAATAAAAGTTTTGGGAATCGAGCGACAAAGATTGGATTAACTTTTTAGTGCATTCCAGGTCCATAGGATGGATTATCTTCCTCCTCTGCAAACTCCTCCTCCAGCTTCCTCTTGTTCCTCCTCCTGTTTACTCTTGCTTGTATTTCTAGACTCTTTACAGCCCTGTCTGCAGCCCGAAGGTGTTCCTTGTCTAAAGCAAGCATCGCTCGTACCATGTTAGAACCTATCTTCATTCCCATATTTCTAAATACCTTGCACCTTACAATGTTGCCATCATTGAAAGTCGCAACAGCATCATACACACCAAAGTGAAGTGTTTCTATTCCAACAAATACAGTCTTGGGGATTCTCGACCATATAACACTATTTACACTTTCATTGGGGTTTTGAGTTTTTCCGTGAATACACTTTTTCAACAGTTCAGGTGCTGCTAAGTCTCTGAAAATAGGTTAGCCACAACACATACTTTATCTCACATCACTAAAATGTACCTGATGAACACGGACGTTAATAATAACACCATTTGACAGCAATTTAACAGCGCCACAGTGGATCACGCCCAAGTAGAACACATTTCAAAAATATTTAAAAATAGTTGTAGTCTTCGGAATTGAATAAATTATATATCTATTAAAAGGTAATAGTCTGCAGATTCAGAAAACGTAAAAAAGTAAAAATTGAACTTTTCATGATTTGAGCCTTTCCGGAGCCCCTTAAGTGCTTTAGGTGACTTTAACTGATACACCACTTTCACTAATACTTCACACACTTCTTAAGGTCATACCCATACAGTGGAATTTAGACAGTTGTTCTACAAATCAATCCTGTTGCAAAATACTCTTATTTTTAGTTGTTTCACCATCCGGAAATATGTAAGACCAGTCGGAGAACAAATGAAACATGGCAGTATGAAATAAGTCAGCGAGGAAACGACGAAAGAGCTAGACAGTGGGCAAAGCTCTGAGTATTTTATGAGTCAAAGCCCTTGTATCAACGTTTGCAACACCAAACCACAAGACTGCTGACCTCTACACTTTGGCAATATTTTTAGCATGTTAAACAATACCACCTTTCTGACACGATACTCTTAATAAGATTCTCCATAATTTAATGGGTCAGACACTTGTAACCTCCCCAGAAAAAATTTTAAAAGGAAAAGACAATATTAAATAAAAATTGGGAGCCAAGTGTAACCTCCGCAATGAAATGTACTGACAAAGGCAACAAAAATGTGAAATTCGCAATCTGACTCTGGTGTAAGCTCCCACAAAAATAATGAAAAACAATTCAGTGCTAATGAAATCTCAGTGATAATGATAATTAAATTAAACCGAAATATCGGTCTTTGGCCCTGTGCAAATCAGAATTAAATTCTTACCTCATTGTAACTGCTAGTCAAATTTCTGCTCTTATTCTTACGCACAGCTTGGAGGAACTGCATTGCAAATAATAATATTCGTTTTTTTTGTAATTTAACTGAAACTTGTCTTTAAGGGAAGTGGAATGAAATCGTTAATTCAATTAAATCGTTAATTCAATTAAATAAATTTTTTTTGTAAAATTGCTTTTGAAATCAAAATTATTATTGGGGCACTTGTTGGAAATTAATTACAATAAATAAACTTTACATTATCTGATGATTACCTTAATTAACAATATACCTCATTCAGCCTCTTGACCAGTATTGCCGACAGACTACATCACACAACCGCACTGGGCTGCTACTACTGACCGACCGCTCTGCATGACGACTACTAGCGTACTGCACGACGACTACTACTGTACTGCTCTACATGACGACTACAACTGAACTGCTTGCAACACTCGCGCGGTCAAGCGCAGACTAACTACGATTATAGGCTCTCTGGTCAAAGATTTTAACGTGCCTCACCATCGCTGCTATGTTACATACGTGTTTCATAACCCTCCACTGGGGGGGGGGGGGGGGGGCAAAAATTTGGCAGCGATGGTGAGTCATTTGGACTTGCCATCGCAAGAAATTTTGACAATTTACAGAATATTCAAATTTAGTACATAAATTAAATGTTGTGCACATGCACCGAGTACAAAATATATCAGACAAAGACAGGATGTGAATACAAAACATAGTAGTAAATCAGAAAACTGTATATACAAATTATTTGACAGATAGCAAAGTGCACACGCACTGAAAAAATTCTTTAGCATTTTCAGTACAAATAAACAGAATGGCAGAAAATCGTGTTGATAAGTGACATGAGTGTACTCGCACTGGAGTTGAGAACATATTAGCAATTTACGAAATGTATATACAATTAGTAACAAATGACATAAGTGCATACGTACTGAAGTATTGAATATACAGAATGAGTACAAATCCTATTGAAAATGCACAGGCACTGAAGTTCAGTAGAAAACATTTTAACACACAACATAAGTGCACATGCACTGTAGTTCAGAACATATCATTAAAATAAAATAATAAATAAAAAATGTATATACAATATAAAAGACAAGAGTGCATATACTGTACTTGAGAACAAATCGAAAAAATGTCTTAGGCATTTTTGCAATAAATAAACATAATGGCAAAAATCATATCAACAAGTGACATAAGTGTACTCGCACTGGAGTTCAGTGAATAAAAAAAAATGTATAACCCATGAACATAAATAATGTTAGCAAAAAAATGATTTTCACTATGTGACAAGAATTAGTATAGGAAAGGGAAGGATTGCATCATGGTTGTAGCACTTTAGATTGCACACAGCTGTTCTGAAAATCCATATCTTTCCACAGAAGTACAACACCAAGTGACACAATTTGAAGTTTCTTTCCCATCAGAATTTACCAGTGTAGCCAAGACACTGAACTCTCGTAGTAACATTTCATGTTCTCATTTTTGCAGTACATTAGGTACACCAAACAGTGGGACCATAATAACGTCTTCATCGCCCACGGTGGTGGACAGCATGTCGTGTCAACACCACGCTCTTACAAGGCACACCAACGTAGAATTAGTGCAAAACCAAAGATAGTGCTCCATGATCACTAGGATAGACAGGACAAATGGACATTGCAGTAATTCAGGGTAGTTAGCTCATGAGGTGAAGGACATTAAGTCACATAATATTGACAATTACAGTCTTCATTAGTAGTGTGCGGCATTCAGAGCCCAGTGATTGAACATTTCTGTACCAAGTATGTAGTATTAAAGAAAAATGTTCATTAATTGTTTTACATAGAAACAGTAACCTTCTTTTCCTAGTTACAAAGCATTATTAAATAATCGCATTCTTTTCCAGTTACAAAGTATGGCATCGTTAATTAATTATTTGTCATTTCAATAGTAAGAATCATATTCTTTTCCAGTTACAAAGTATCAACATTGAAAACAAGAGCTAATTAATGGCATAATTAATAACATAATTCATTGAGTGACATTAATTATTGGCACTCAGTGGCCATCAAGTATTGAATAGAATAAAACATTGTTCATCATTCAGTATTACTCAGATCATTACGAAGTCATTATTAAAAAGCAGCTAATTACAGTCATAGCATTAATAGTCATGGGCATTATAAGTAGTCTCATTACAATAAACAGTGGCAGTTATTAGCCAGTTATAAAGCATTATTTTATATATATATTTTTTTGTATCATTACGAAGTCATTACTGAAGTGACATACTATTCAGAGTTGATCAGTATTATTCAGAACTTTCTCAAACTGGTATCACTATTTGGGACAGGTAATACATTTGGGATCGATAATTAATTGCTGAGGCATAACACTATTTGTTTTTGACCTATTGCTGCAAATGGGGATAGGTAACGTCATTCGTCATGAGTCAGCTGTAGCAAGGTTATGTAACAAGGCAGTATATGTGATCACATTTATAAATGATAAACACAAATGGGTTAAAAAAATAAAAATGCAAGTACTAGAACAGGTATAATAAGTAACAGGTTTAGTAAGTATCATGAAAAACTTCTCCTGAAAAAAATACAAAATGGATTATTGACTTGAAAGAAGAAACGCACACTATGCTGAAAAGTAGTGAACTTCGAATTAACAAGTAGTGAAATGTGTATAAATATGTGTTCCATAGCTGTCCTTTCCAAAACTTTCCGTCATCCTACTATGCAATATAAGACCTGCTGTCAAAACAAACTGCAACAAATACTTAAATAACTACGTAGCATAAATACATAACTTCAACATTATCCTCATCTGTAAAGAAAAAACTTCATTATCAATCACTTCATTATCCATATTATCATAACTTCATTATTATCATCACCTGTAAAGAAAAACTTCATTATTCATAATAGCATATTCTTCATCATTATTCATCAGTATTCATTATCATCTGCAAAAATATCACTTCATTACTCATTATACAACTATTCCTTATCTCTAGCATATTTCATCACTAAAACTAAGATGTGTAGTTCTGTCTGACAGCCTGCATCAATCACCTTGTATTCTGAAAGAAAAAATTAGTTAAGACTGCTATTCTACGATGAGTATAGTATATTCTTGTTAATGCTTGTTAATCCTGATCCATTTACTCTTCCTCATAAAGTTATTGCATCTTCTATCGTTTATTCCGTAGTTGAAATACCCATTTCCGTTTAATTTATTTCGCTTACACGTTATTTCTTTCTGAAAATGATGAACAGAGATTAACGTCTTGCATTGAAATCATATACCCACTAAATAATGACTGGTTTATGGTGACACAATTAACCATACAGCATAACATTACAGACAACGTAATATGTCAAAGATATTGACAGTGTTCAAAGCCAAAATGTACAGAGAATATCACAATGCAGCAGCAAAAAATGTAAAAGTCACGATGTTGAGATGTCATAAGGCCAAAAAAAAAAAAATGTCAAAGTCGACTGGTGTGTGTTATATCTTAACTATTTCACAGTGCATATAGACAAAACTGGAATACAATCGTACATAAAAAAGTGGAAAATGTGCATGGTCTGATGTGTAACGACAAGAAAAGCGACCTGCTAACCTTACCTTGCCGGGCACTTGCCAAGAAAAAATACGATAATCATCAGTAATTAGTCAGGTGAATATAATTGCATTAGTAAATGGCATCATAGCATGTTACATCATAAAGTGATTTCATTCAATAAACGGTTTAATGTTTGAGACATGGTGATTGCCTTTCGATTTTCTGGTTCTCAAAGTTTCGACGTGTACAACATTGGGGTGAGGGATGCTGCGAATCCGATATGGACCTGCTGGATAAATAGTGTGTACGTACTAATATTTTCTGTCCAACGTGAAAGTCTCGGCGTGTACAAACCTGTTTTTGCTGTCTTCTCCGGCGCTCTGCGGCACGTTTGATGTTGTTCAGCGCAATGTCAATTATTTCATGGTGTCGTAAGCGACGAGATGTAGGAAAATTTACAAATTCTTTAATTTTGTTTGGTGGTTCAACGTTTTTCAGTATAACAGACGGAGATAGCATAGTGGATTCATTTGGAATGGAATTAATTACATCTTGGAATGAGAGTATGTGTGTATCCCAATCAATATGTCTTTTGTGGCAGTATATTCGGCACAGCTTACCAATTTCTTTCATTAACCGTTCACAGGGGTTCGAAGAAGCGTGGTACTTGGATATATAGATCGGAGAAATGTTTCTGGCTCGTAACATGCGTGTCCATACGCTACTACGAAATTGAGATCCATTGTCAGAAATTACTTTCATCACATGTCCTACATGAAATAGAAAATGTTTTACAAATGCTTTCGAAACAGTTTTAGCAGTAGCTTTGCGTAACGGAGTGAAAGTAACAAAGTTTGAAGTGAGCTCAACAGCGACAAAGATGTAGCAAAAACCTCTGTTAGTTCTCGGAATCGGACCAAAAATATCTACTGCGGCCATGTGTCTTAATTTAACAGGTACAATGGGATATAAAGGAGGAATGTGTGAAGTGGTGTCTGATTTAGCTTTCTGGCAAATTTTACAAGACGCTAAAACTCGTCGTATACGTTTCTCCATGTTGTTAAAATAACAGTTCTGTTTCAGTATAAGAAAACATTTTGGTGCTCCGTAATGTGCGTAACTTAAATGAGTGTACCAGATTAATTTGTTAACAAGTTCGTCAGGGATGCATAATAACCAATTGTTGTTGTCAGGATGAGAGCGGCGAAACAGAATGTCATTGCGTACAGTGTAATGGTGTCTAATCGTAACATTATTCTTATCTTGCCAAAGGTGTTTAATTTCTTTCCACACATTGTCTTTATTTTGTTCTTGTGCTATGTCCTGTAATGACGATGAAATAAAATTTTCAAATGCTACTTGCTGAATGTACATGACACTGAAATTTGTTTTGCAGAAGTTGGTTGCTACGTCTTGCTGATTGTTGCCGAGAGAACGCGATAGTGCGTCTGCTATAACATTTTGTGTGCCGGTAATGTGAACTATTGTAAAATTAAATTCCTGTAAATAAAGTTTCCATCTGCTTAATCTGTCGTGAGTGAATTTGGCCGAAAGTAAAAATTGTATCGCTCTGTGGTCTGTGTACACGGTGGTATGTCTGCCATAAAGAAAGTGCCGAAATCTCGTAAAAGCCCATACAACACATAATGTTTCCAATTCTGTAACGGAGTAATTTCGTTCAGCAGGTGACAAAATGCGGCTTGCAAATGCGATGTTTTTAATTACTGTAGAACCATCTTCTTCAATTTCCTGAAAAATATGTACGCCTAAAGCTGTGTTGGAACTGTCGGTGGCAATGGAAAAAATTCTGGTAAGATCTGGGTGCGATAAAAGTGGAGCATTCAACAAAGCATGTTTCAGGTTCACAAATTCAGAATGTGCTTGCTTATCCCAAGACCAAATACTGTTTTTACCTGTCAATTGACATAATCTAGGTGTGTCTAAAGCGGAGTGATGAATAAATTTTCGAAAAAAGTTGATTAAACCCAAAAAACTGCGTAGTTGCTTTTTTGTCGTAGGAACAGTAATGTCACGTAGAGCTTGAAGTTTTTCCGGATCAGGTGCAATGCCTTCTGCTGAGATTACGTGTCCAAGAAATTTTATAGAAGTTTTGCCAAAGTGCGATTTACTAAGGTTAACTGTAAGTCCTTGTGCATGAAAAGTTTGTAACAGTTGTTCAAGAATCATATTGTGTTCCGACCAGTTAGCTTCTGCGATAAGAATATCGTCTACGTACGTCGTAATTCTGTCCTTAAGTTCTGTCGGAAGTATTGTGTTCAAACCGCGAATAAAAGCTGCAGAAGAAATAGTTAAGCCGAATGGTAATTTGCAAAATTGATAACAGTCGCCGAAACAGAGAAAAGCTGTATATTTTCTGCAATTTGGATGAAGTTGAATTTGCCAAAATCCCGATTTCAAATCTAATGTAGAATAAATAGCTGTACCATGAAATTTCTGTAAAAGTTCCTCTAGTGTCTGTGGTCGATCTGTTTCATTAATAATAATCTCATTAATGTGATGTGAATCAAGTACGAGGCGAAGTGAGCCATCTTTTTTCTTAACAATATGTAGCGGGTTTATGTACGGACTAACTGCTGGTTCTATAATTCCTTGATCAAGCATATCCTGCAATTCTTTTTTAACTTGTTCTCTATGAATATACGGAATAGGATAATGCTTGGCTTTAAATGTGTCGTGCTGTTTCACTTGAAATTCATACATAAAGCCGGACATGGTACCAGGAATATTGTCAAAAACTGGAGCTTGCTGTAAAAGAATTTTGTGTAAGTGCGTTCGTTCGTCGTCTGTAGTTGCACTGCTTTGTCTAACTTTATCGGAAATCATTTGCATTACGTCGTAGTCAACTTCGTCTGGAGTATTATAGTTGTGTACGTACGTATCCGTGAACAATGTGGGATTACAGTCTATGCTACGTGACACGGAAATGACCTCTGTGCGGTTAATTGTTTGTTCTTCCGCAGATAAAGAGTGCTGAAATTCTAAAGCCAATTGTACATTTTCATCCTTTAACATTAAATAAGAATTCTGAAAATCGATAACTGCGTCGTGTTGTACCAGAAAATTCGTACCTAAAATTACGTCTGTTGTCAATAAAGGAACAATCCAAAAATTAGAGTGGAAAGTATGACCTCCAATACAAAATGATAAATGCGTCTGTAATTTAACGTCTACTCCTTTACTCGATACTGCTCCTTTCACTTTTGTTTTGCCTAAAGGTAATGTCGGATAGGTATTCTCTTTGTTGCACTCATTAAAAGTCTCCTCATTTATTACTGATATAGGTGATCCAGAATCAATTACTGCTGAGACTTTTGATGAACCAATTTTAATTTCAATGACAGGGTGTGAAATAGTTTTCTGAACAAATGGTATTTCCTGCAAGAGTGTGTCTCTGATATCGTCAAAAGTAATTACATTTTCGTGAACAACATTTTGCTTGTTTGAAGTAGTGCTTGTATTATTGGAAGATGCGATCTGTACAGTATCTAGTCAGATTCTATCTGACGTGTTATTATTATTAGGAGGATTCTGTGGCATTTCTATTATTTGAACCGTTCTATTACTTCTTCCAGACGTGTTACGCTCTGGATGATACCTACTGTCGGGTTCGTTCATGAGAATAGGTTCTTGTGTAAAATTTTGCTGTTGGTATGTCCGAATGTTGTTAGATGTACGCTGAAAATTGTTCTCATTATTTTTACGCCTGTCGTTGTCGTAATAGTCATTCCTATACGGTGCATTGCGATAGGAATTGTAATACTGTCTTCTCTGTACATAGTTATTTCCTTGCTGTCGTGCGTTACTATTTGTTGTATCAGGGACTATACGTGCTCGCGGCGGAACATTAAAGCCTGGTTGACCTTGTGCATTACATTGTTGGTTACGTATGCTAACCGGTTGACTTTCATGCTGTTGCGGTGGAAAACTTCTATTGTTACCAAAATGTGCTTCCTGTTGCTGAAAATTTTGACGATATTGATAATCTGAATTTTGTCTGTGATTTAAGTTCTGGTAGTTATCGTTTCTAAAGCGTCTGTTATCCCTTCTATTGAAATTACGTGTCTGATCATAATTCCTGTACTTTTGTTGACCTTGGTTATTATATGAAAAATTTTTGTTTACAAAAGAATAATCAGATTGTTGTACTTCCAAGAGCTGTAAAAGATCTCTGAATGCTGAAATGTTTTCTTTTTGCTGACCAGTTAAAAGTGACACTCGTAATGACCGTGGTAATTTAGAGATGCATAATTGTATAAGTGCGGATTCACTGTACGGTTCACTTAGGTACTGGTTTTGTTGTACCATGTGCTCAAAAAATTGCGTGACGCTGGGAAAATTTGTGTTTTCATAATTTGGTAAGCTAATTAACTGATCTTTAATTCCGCGCTGTGTCGTCTTCGACCAGTACGCTGACAGAAAAGCATTCTGGAATTCTTCTACCGAGTAACATTGTCTCGCGATCGGTCTCATACGAGTTTCCGGCTCGCCTTCCAAAAAACTACAAATAAATTCAAGTTTGTGCGTTACAGGCCAAGTCGGTGGAAGAGCAAAGCTAAATTGTTGAATCCAATCTAGTGGGTGAATCTGCGTTCTATCGTTTTTAAAAACTTTAAACTTTCTCACTGACAGAAAATGTTTGCAATCGAAATTATCATCTCTGTGTGATGGAACAGGTTCAGGATCGTAAGAGTATCTATTGAACTGTGGTTGTTCGGAATCTAAGTCCCGTACTCTCTGTAGATTACTCAAATTATACGCACTGCGTGAGTCTGGCAAATGTTCGAAAAGTGGCGCCTGCTGTGATGTGTTATTAACTGAAATATTTTTAATCTCTGTTACTTCTTGCTGTAAACTCGACAGTTTTCTACGCAACGTGTTGTTAGACGAGTCAGTCTCATTAATTGTCTGCTGTAAATTTTGAAATTCAGGTGTTTGGTTAAATGAAATTGGTGCAGTATCGTCTGATTTATTATCATTACTACTTTCAATAGCATCAATACGACTGGCTAATTCATCATATTTTTCAGTCAGTATTTTTGCCTGATCATCTGTTTTAGAATCGGACGCATTAATCTGTTTCTGCAACTTACGCGTAGTTTCGCTCAGTTTTCTAACATCAGCTTTGATGACATCGCAATCCTGCGTTAGTTCTAATTGTTCGAATCTGTCTGTCACTGTTTGAATATCTACTGTGTGTGTATCTGTTTTTGATTTAAGATTGGAAATTTCGTCACGTAATTCTGTGTTCGACTGTTTGATGGAATTAATTTCGTCGGACACTGAGGCAATATTGTTGTCTACGTATGTCTTCGCTTTCGCGAACATTTTACGTTTGTCTTCTTGTCTCTGAGCCGTGATTGTTTCCATGACTTGTCGTTTTACTTTGTTTTGATCTTGAATAAATTTGCGGAAACGCGTATCACTGTTTAGTATGTGCTGATTAAAGCGTTCGTTAATCTGAGTGTTCTGCTGTTCGAATTTCGCGTCTATCTTTGCGTCCACTGTGCGCGAAAGTTCTGCTGTCATTGCTTTAAACTCGTCGCGTAATTGTGTAGCTTTTTCAGAGCATTGTTTAGCGACTCCGCTAATTTCGTCTCTGAGTGTTTCTGTTGCGGCTGTTTGCATTTCCCTTAATTCTTGCGCAACAGACTTAATTTCTTCGCTATTTTTCTTTGAGCTAGCCTCAATTTCCTCGCGCAACTGTTCCTTAGTGTCATGACACTGCGCGGCAACGGCTCTAATTTGTTCACTAAGCTGTCTGGAATTGTTGTCTAATTTTTCATTAAACTGTTCACTAAGTTGTTTGAGATTTTCATCAATTTTATTAAATTTTTTGTCCTGTTCACTAAATTGTTGTTGTAGCAATCTTGCCATAATTTGTTCAAAGCCAAAGTTAGCGTTTATACTCTCTGTGCTGTTTACTGGTGGATCTGGAACTTTCTCGCTTACTGTAACCATTTGGTTATTCTGAGATTTAGAAAAAGGTTTGTCAGTCAGATGTACACTGTCAGACATTATTTCGGAATTAAATGGATCCGTCGTACTCTCACTACACTGACCATTTTCATTCGAAAAATTTGTTTGTATGTTACTTGAATTTTCCAAACCGGTTGTATTAAGCTGGGTAGCGCTCATTACTATAGCCCGCTCCGCGTCATCAATTGTCGTCAAGTTAACAGACGAGACAATTGAGTTCGTTTGTTCATCATTAAGGTAAAAGTCCTCACTAGTGGTTGGAACGCATTGATTGTCAGTGAACGCAGGATTGTCATCATTACACTGCGTGTAATAATTACTATCGGTCACGCTGTTTAAGTCGGTAATTTCATTCAAAATACTTCGCGATACACTATTCACAGTCTTTCGCGGCATTTTTACAGTAGTCACAATTATTCACAAAACAATAAGCACAAATGCAAAAGCAACACACAAATACAACAGAGCAACGAATTGCCGTTGACCTGTAGAAAGAAAGTCACAAGTTAATAAAAGCGTTGCGCCAAATCCTAATTATATCTAAGCAAATAAGAGCAGATGTCTGACTGTTGTTCAAAAGATTCTCAACGAATTACGATCCTGGACTGGGTGTCGCCAAGTGTAACCTCCCCACAAAAATTTAAAAGAAGGGAAGACAATATTTAATAAAAATGGGAGCCAAGTGTAACCTCCGCAATGAAATGTACTGACAAAGGCAACAAAAATGTGAAATTCGCAATCTGACTCTGGTGTAAGCTCCCACAAAAATAATGAAAAACAATTCAGTGCTAATGAAATCTCAGTGATAATGATAATTCAATTAAACCGAAATATCGGTCTTTGGCCCTGTGCAAATCAGAATTAAATTCTTACCTCATTGTAACTGCTAGTCAAATTTCTGCTCTTATTCTTACGCACAGCTTGGAGGAACTGCATTGCAAATAATAATATTCGTTTTTTTTGTAATTTAACTGAAACTTGTCTTTAAGGGAAGTGGAATGAAATCGTTAATTCAATTAAATCGTTAATTCAATTAAATAAATTTTTTTTGTAAAATTGCTTTTGAAATCAAAATTATTATTGGGGCACTTGTTGGAAATTAATTACAATAAATAAACTTTACATTATCTGATGATTACCTTAATTAACAATATACCTCATTCAGCCTCTTGACCAGTATTGCCGACAGACTACATCACACAACCGCACTGGGCTGCTACTACTGACCGACCGCTCTGCATGACGACTACTAGCGTACTGCACGACGACTACTACTGTACTGCTCTACATGACGACTACAACTGAACTGCTTGCAACACTCGCGCGGTCAAGCGCAGACTAACTACGATTATAGGCTCTCTGGTCAAAGATTTTAACGTGCCTCACCATCGCTGCTATGTTACATACGTGTTTCATAACCCTCCACTGGGGGGGGGGGGGCAAAAATTTGGCAGCGATGGTGAGTCATTTGGACTTGCCATCGCAAGAAATTTTGACAATTTACAGAATATTCAAATTTAGTACATAAATTAAATGTTGTGCACATGCACCGAGTACAAAATATATCAGACAAAGACAGGATGTGAATACAAAACATAGTAGTAAATCAGAAAACTGTATATACAAATTATTTGACAGATAGCAAAGTGCACACGCACTGAAAAAATTCTTTAGCATTTTCAGAACAAATAAACAGAATGGCAGAAAATCGTGTTGATAAGTGACATGAGTGTACTCGCACTGGAGTTGAGAACATATTAGCAATTTACGAAATGTATATACAATTAGTAACAAATGACATAAGTGCATACGTACTGAAGTATTGAATATACAGAATGAGTACAAATCCTATTGAAAATGCACAGGCACTGAAGTTCAGTAGAAAACATTTTAACACACAACATAAGTGCACATGCACTGTAGTTCAGAACATATCATTAAAATAAAATAATAAATAAAAAATGTATATACAATATAAAAGACAAGAGTGCATATACTGTACTTGAGAACAAATCGAAAAAATGTCTTAGGCATTTTTGCAATAAATAAACATAATGGCAAAAATCATATCAACAAGTGACATAAGTGTACTCGCACTGGAGTTCAGTGAATCAAAAAAAATGTATAACCCATGAACATAAATAATGTTAGCAAAAAAATGATTTTCACTATGTGACAAGAATTAGTATAGGAAAGGGAAGGATTGCATCATGGTTGTAGCACTTTAGATTGCACACAGCTGTTCTGAAAATCCATATCTTTCCACAGAAGTACAACACCAAGTGACACAATTTGAAGTTTCTTTCCCATCAGAATTTACCAGTGTAGCCAAGACACTGAACTCTCGTAGTAACATTTCATGTTCTCATTTTTGCAGTACATTAGGTACACCAAACAGTGGGACCATAATAACGTCTTCATCGCCCACGGTGGTGGACAGCATGTCGTGTCAACACCACGCTCTTACAAGGCACACCAACGTAGAATTAGTGCAAAACCAAAGATAGTGCTCCATGATCACTAGGATAGACAGGACAAATGGACATTGCAGTAATTCAGGGTAGTTAGCTCATGAGGTGAAGGACATTAAGTCACATAATATTGACAATTACAGTCTTCATTAGTAGTGTGCGGCATTCAGAGCCCAGTGATTGAACATTTCTGTACCAAGTATGTAGTATTAAAGAAAAATGTTCATTAATTGTTTTACATAGAAACAGTAACCTTCTTTTCCTAGTTACAAAGCATTATTAAATAATCGCATTCTTTTCCAGTTACAAAGTATGGCATCGTTAATTAATTATTTGTCATTTCAATAGTAAGAATCATATTCTTTTCCAGTTACAAAGTATCAACATTGAAAACAAGAGCTAATTAATGGCATAATTAATAACATAATTCATTGAGTGACATTAATTATTGGCACTCAGTGGCCATCAAGTATTGAATAGAATAAAACATTGTTCATCATTCAGTATTATTCAGATCATTACGAAGTCATTATTAAAAAGCAGCTAATTACAGTCATAGCATTAATAGTCATGGGTATTATAAGTAGTCTCATTACAATAAACAGTGGCAGTTATTAGCCAGTTATAAAGCATTATTTTATATATATATTTTTTTGTATCATTACGAAGTCATTACTGAAGTGACATACTATTCAGAGTTGATCAGTATTATTCAGAACTTTCTCAAACTGGTATCACTATTTGGGACAGGTAATACATTTGGGATCGATAATTAATTGCTGAGGCATAACACTATTTGTTTTTGACCTATTGCTGCAAATGGGGATAGGTAACGTCATTCGTCATGAGTCAGCTGTAGCAAGGTTATGTAACAAGGCAGTATATGTGATCACATTTATAAATGATAAACACAAATGGGTTAAAAAAATAAAAATGCAAGTACTAGAACAGGTATAATAAGTAACAGGTTTAGTAAGTATCATGAAAAACTTCTCCTGAAAAAAATACAAAATGGATTATTGACTTGAAAGAAGAAACGCACACTATGCTGAAAAGTAGTGAACTTCGAATTAACAAGTAGTGAAATGTGTATAAATATGTGTTCCATAGCTGTCCTTTCCAAAACTTTCCGTCATCCTACTATGCAATATAAGACCTGCTGTCAAAACAAACTGCAACAAATACTTAAATAACTACGTAGCATAAATACATAACTTCAACATTATCCTCATCTGTAAAGAAAAAACTTCATTATCAATCACTTCATTATCCATATTATCATAACTTCATTATTATCATCACCTGTAAAGAAAAACTTCATTATTCATAATAGCATATTCTTCATCATTATTCATCAGTATTCATTATCATCTGCAAAAATATCACTTCATTACTCATTATACAACTATTCCTTATCTCTAGCATATTTCATCACTAAAACTAAGATGTGTAGTTCTGTCTGACAGCCTGCATCAATCACCTTGTATTCTGAAAGAAAAAATTAGTTAAGACTGCTATTCTACGATGAGTATAGTATATTCTTGTTAATGCTTGTTAATCCTGATCCATTTACTCTTCCTCATAAAGTTATTGCATCTTCTATCGTTTATTCCGTAGTTGAAATACCCATTTCCGTTTAATTTATTTCGCTTACACGTTATTTCTTTCTGAAAATGATGAACAGAGATTAACGTCTTGCATTGAAATCATATACCCACTAAATAATGACTGGTTTATGGTGACACAATTAACCATACAGCATAACATTACAGACAACGTAATATGTCAAAGATATTGACAGTGTTCAAAGCCAAAATGTACAGAGAATATCACAATGCAGCAGCAAAAAATGTAAAAGTCACGATGTTGAGATGTCATAAGGCCAAAAAAAAAAAAATGTCAAAGTCGACTGGTGTGTGTTATATCTTAACTATTTCACAGTGCATATAGACAAAACTGGAATACAATCGTACATAAAAAAGTGGAAAATGTGCATGGTCTGATGTGTAACGACAAGAAAAGCGACCTGCTAACCTTACCTTGCCGGGCACTTGCCAAGAAAAAATACGATAATCATCAGTAATTAGTCAGGTGAATATAATTGCATTAGTAAATGGCATCATAGCATGTTACATCATAAAGTTATTTCATGCAATAAACGGTTTAATGTTTGAGACATGGTGATTGCCTTTCGATTTTCTGGTTCTCAAAGTTTCGACGTGTACAACATTGGGGTGAGGGATGCTGCGAATCCGATATGGACCTGCTGGATAAATAGTGTGTACGTACTAATATTTTCTGTCCAACGTGAAAGTCTCGGCGTGTACAAACCTGTTTTTGCTGTCTTCTCCGGCGCTCTGCGGCACGTTTGATGTTGTTCAGCGCAATGTCAATTATTTCATGGTGTCGTAAGCGACGAGATGTAGGAAAATTTACAAATTCTTTAATTTTGTTTGGTGGTTCAACGTTTTTCAGTATAACAGACGGAGATAGCATAGTGGATTCATTTGGAATGGAATTAATTACATCTTGGAATGAGAGTATGTGTGTATCCCAATCAATATGTCTTTTGTGGCAGTATATTCGGCACAGCTTACCAATTTCTTTCATTAACCGTTCACAGGGGTTCGAAGAAGCGTGGTACTTGGATATATAGATCGGAGAAATGTTTCTGGCTCGTAACATGCGTGTCCATACGCTACTACGAAATTGAGATCCATTGTCAGAAATTACTTTCATCACATGTCCTACATGAAATAGAAAATGTTTTACAAATGCTTTCGAAACAGTTTTAGCAGTAGCTTTGCGTAACGGAGTGAAAGTAACAAAGTTTGAAGTGAGCTCAACAGCGACAAAGATGTAGCAAAAACCTCTGTTAGTTCTCGGAATCGGACCAAAAATATCTACTGCGGCCATGTGTCTTAATTTAACAGGTACAATGGGATATAAAGGAGGAATGTGTGAAGTGGTGTCTGATTTAGCTTTCTGGCAAATTTTACAAGACGCTAAAACTCGTCGTATACGTTTCTCCATGTTGTTAAAATAACAGTTCTGTTTCAGTATAAGAAAACATTTTGGTGCTCCGTAATGTGCGTAACTTAAATGAGTGTACCAGATTAATTTGTTAACAAGTTCGTCAGGGATGCATAATAACCAATTGTTGTTGTCAGGATGAGAGTGGCGAAACAGAATGTCATTGCGTACAGTGTAATGGTGTCTAATCGTAACATTATTCTTATCTTGCCAAAGGTGTTTAATTTCTTTCCACACATTGTCTTTATTTTGTTCTTGTGCTATGTCCTGTAATGACGATGAAATAAAATTTTCAAATGCTACTTGCTGAATGTACATGACACTGAAATTTGTTTTGCAGAAGTTGGTTGCTACGTCTTGCTGATTGTTGCCGAGAGAACGCGATAGTGCGTCTGCTATAACATTTTGTGTGCCGGTAATGTGAACTATTGTAAAATTAAATTCCTGTAAATAAAGTTTCCATCTGCTTAATCTGTCGTGAGTGAATTTGGCCGAAAGTAAAAATTGTATCGCTCTGTGGTCTGTGTACACGGTGGTATGTCTGCCATAAAGAAAGTGCCGAAATCTCGTAAAAGCCCATACAACACATAATGTTTCCAATTCTGTAACGGAGTAATTTCGTTCAGCAGGTGACAAAATGCGGCTTGCAAATGCGATGTTTTTAATTACTGTAGAACCATCTTCTTCAATTTCCTGAAAAATATGTACGCCTAAAGCTGTGTTGGAACTGTCGGTGGCAATGGAAAAAATTCTGGTAAGATCTGGGTGCGATAAAAGTGGAGCATTCAACAAAGCATGTTTCAGGTTCACAAATTCAGAATGTGCTTGCTTATCCCAAGACCAAATACTGTTTTTACCTGTCAATTGACATAATCTAGGTGTGTCTAAAGCGGAGTGATGAATAAATTTTCGAAAAAAGTTGATTAAACCCAAAAAACTGCGTAGTTGCTTTTTTGTCGTAGGAACAGTAATGTCACGTAGAGCTTGAAGTTTTTCCGGATCAGGTGCAATGCCTTCTGCTGAGATTACGTGTCCAAGAAATTTTATAGAAGTTTTGCCAAAGTGCGATTTACTAAGGTTAACTGTAAGTCCTTGTGCATGAAAAGTTTGTAACAGTTGTTCAAGAATCATATTGTGTTCCGACCAGTTAGCTTCTGCGATAAGAATATCGTCTACGTACGTCGTAATTCTGTCCTTAAGTTCTGTCGGAAGTATTGTGTTCAAACCGCGAATAAAAGCTGCAGAAGAAATAGTTAAGCCGAATGGTAATTTGCAAAATTGATAACAGTCGCCGAAACAGAGAAAAGCTGTATATTTTCTGCAATTTGGATGAAGTTGAATTTGCCAAAATCCCGATTTCAAATCTAATGTAGAATAAATAGCTGTACCATGAAATTTCTGTAAAAGTTCCTCTAGTGTCTGTGGTCGATCTGTTTCATTAATAATAATCTCATTAATGTGATGTGAATCAAGTACGAGGCGAAGTGAGCCATCTTTTTTCTTAACAATATGTAGCGGGTTTATGTACGGACTAACTGCTGGTTCTATAATTCCTTGATCAAGCATATCCTGCAATTCTTTTTTAACTTGTTCTCTATGAATATACGGAATAGGATAATGCTTGGCTTTAAATGTGTCGTGCTGTTTCACTTGAAATTCATACATAAAGCCGGACATGGTACCAGGAATATTGTCAAAAACTGGAGCTTGCTGTAAAAGAATTTTGTGTAAGTGCGTTCGTTCGTCGTCTGTAGTTGCACTGCTTTGTCTAACTTTATCGGAAATCATTTGCATTACGTCGTAGTCAACTTCGTCTGGAGTATTATAGTTGTGTACGTACGTATCCGTGAACAATGTGGGATTACAGTCTATGCTACGTGACACGGAAATGACCTCTGTGCGGTTAATTGTTTGTTCTTCCGCAGATAAAGAGTGCTGAAATTCTAAAGCCAATTGTACATTTTCATCCTTTAACATTAAATAAGAATTCTGAAAATCGATAACTGCGTCGTGTTGTACCAGAAAATTCGTACCTAAAATTACGTCTGTTGTCAATAAAGGAACAATCCAAAAATTAGAGTGGAAAGTATGACCTCCAATACAAAATGATAAATGCGTCTGTAATTTAACGTCTACTCCTTTACTCGATACTGCTCCTTTCACTTTTGTTTTGCCTAAAGGTAATGTCGGATAGGTATTCTCTTTGTTGCACTCATTAAAAGTCTCCTCATTTATTACTGATATAGGTGATCCAGAATCAATTACTGCTGAGACTTTTGATGAACCAATTTTAATTTCAATGACAGGGTGTGAAATAGTTTCTGAACAAATGGTATTTCCTGCAAGAGTGTGTCTCTGATATCGTCAAAAGTAATTACATTTTCGTGAACAACATTTTGCTTGTTTGAAGTAGTGCTTGTATTATTGGAAGATGCGATCTGTACAGTATCTAGTCAGATTCTATCTGACGTGTTATTATTATTAGGAGGATTCTGTGGCATTTCTATTATTTGAACCGTTCTATTACTTCTTCCAGACGTGTTACGCTCTGGATGATACCTACTGTCGGGTTCGTTCATGAGAATAGGTTCTTGTGTAAAATTTTGCTGTTGGTATGTCCGAATGTTGTTAGATGTACGCTGAAAATTGTTCTCATTATTTTTACGCCTGTCGTTGTCGTAATAGTCATTCCTATACGGTGCATTGCGATAGGAATTGTAATACTGTCTTCTCTGTACATAGTTATTTCCTTGCTGTCGTGCGTTACTATTTGTTGTATCAGGGACTATACGTGCTCGCGGCGGAACATTAAAGCCTGGTTGACCTTGTGCATTACATTGTTGGTTACGTATGCTAACCGGTTGACTTTCATGCTGTTGCGGTGGAAAACTTCTATTGTTACCAAAATGTGCTTCCTGTTGCTGAAAATTTTGACGATATTGATAATCTGAATTTTGTCTGTGATTTAAGTTCTGGTAGTTATCGTTTCTAAAGCGTCTGTTATCCCTTCTATTGAAATTACGTGTCTGATCATAATTCCTGTACTTTTGTTGACCTTGGTTATTATATGAAAAATTTTTGTTTACAAAAGAATAATCAGATTGTTGTACTTCCAAGAGCTGTAAAAGATCTCTGAATGCTGAAATGTTTTCTTTTTGCTGACCAGTTAAAAGTGACACTCGTAATGACCGTGGTAATTTAGAGATGCATAATTGTATAAGTGCGGATTCACTGTACGGTTCACTTAGGTACTGGTTTTGTTGTACCATGTGCTCAAAAAATTGCGTGACGCTGGGAAAATTTGTGTTTTCATAATTTGGTAAGCTAATTAACTGATCTTTAATTCCGCGCTGTGTCGTCTTCGACCAGTACGCTGACAGAAAAGCATTCTGGAATTCTTCTACCGAGTAACATTGTCTCGCGATCGGTCTCATACGAGTTTCCGGCTCGCCTTCCAAAAAACTACAAATAAATTCAAGTTTGTGCGTTACAGGCCAAGTCGGTGGAAGAGCAAAGCTAAATTGTTGAATCCAATCTAGTGGGTGAATCTGCGTTCTATCGTTTTTAAAAACTTTAAACTTTCTCACTGACAGAAAATGTTTGCAATCGAAATTATCATCTCTGTGTGATGGAACAGGTTCAGGATCGTAAGAGTATCTATTGAACTGTGGTTGTTCGGAATCTAAGTCCCGTACTCTCTGTAGATTACTCAAATTATACGCACTGCGTGAGTCTGGCAAATGTTCGAAAAGTGGCGCCTGCTGTGATGTGTTATTAACTGAAATATTTTTAATCTCTGTTACTTCTTGCTGTAAACTCGACAGTTTTCTACGCAACGTGTTGTTAGACGAGTCAGTCTCATTAATTGTCTGCTGTAAATTTTGAAATTCAGGTGTTTGGTTAAATGAAATTGGTGCAGTATCGTCTGATTTATTATCATTACTACTTTCAATAGCATCAATACGACTGGCTAATTCATCATATTTTTCAGTCAGTATTTTTGCCTGATCATCTGTTTTAGAATCGGACGCATTAATCTGTTTCTGCAACTTACGCGTAGTTTCGCTCAGTTTTCTAACATCAGCTTTGATGACATCGCAATCCTGCGTTAGTTCTAATTGTTCGAATCTGTCTGTCACTGTTTGAATATCTACTGTGTGTGTATCTGTTTTTGATTTAAGATTGGAAATTTCGTCACGTAATTCTGTGTTCGACTGTTTGATGGAATTAATTTCGTCGGACACTGAGGCAATATTGTTGTCTACGTATGTCTTCGCTTTCGCGAACATTTTACGTTTGTCTTCTTGTCTCTGAGCCGTGATTGTTTCCATGACTTGTCGTTTTACTTTGTTTTGATCTTGAATAAATTTGCGGAAACGCGTATCACTGTTTAGTATGTGCTGATTAAAGCGTTCGTTAATCTGAGTGTTCTGCTGTTCGAATTTCGCGTCTATCTTTGCGTCCACTGTGCGCGAAAGTTCTGCTGTCATTGCTTTAAACTCGTCGCGTAATTGTGTAGCTTTTTCAGAGCATTGTTTAGCGACTCCGCTAATTTCGTCTCTGAGTGTTTCTGTTGCGGCTGTTTGCATTTCCCTTAATTCTTGCGCAACAGACTTAATTTCTTCGCTATTTTTCTTTGAGCTAGCCTCAATTTCCTCGCGCAACTGTTCCTTAGTGTCATGACACTGCGCGGCAACGGCTCTAATTTGTTCACTAAGCTGTCTGGAATTGTTGTCTAATTTTTCATTAAACTGTTCACTAAGTTGTTTGAGATTTTCATCAATTTTATTAAATTTTTTGTCCTGTTCACTAAATTGTTGTTGTAGCAATCTTGCCATAATTTGTTCAAAGCCAAAGTTAGCGTTTATACTCTCTGTGCTGTTTACTGGTGGATCTGGAACTTTCTCGCTTACTGTAACCATTTGGTTATTCTGAGATTTAGAAAAAGGTTTGTCAGTCAGATGTACACTGTCAGACATTATTTCGGAATTAAATGGATCCGTCGTACTCTCACTACACTGACCATTTTCATTCGAAAAATTTGTTTGTATGTTACTTGAATTTTCCAAACCGGTTGTATTAAGCTGGGTAGCGCTCATTACTATAGCCCGCTCCGCGTCATCAATTGTCGTCAAGTTAACAGACGAGACAATTGAGTTCGTTTGTTCATCATTAAGGTAAAAGTCCTCACTAGTGGTTGGAACGCATTGATTGTCAGTGAACGCAGGATTGTCATCATTACACTGCGTGTAATAATTACTATCGGTCACGCTGTTTAAGTCGGTAATTTCATTCAAAATACTTCGCGATACACTATTCACAGTCTTTCGTGGCATTTTTACAGTAGTCACAATTATTCACAAAACAATAAGCACAAATGCAAAAGCAACACACAAATACAACAGAGCAACGAATTGCCGTTGACCTGTAGAAAGAAAGTCACAAGTTAATAAAAGCGTTGCGCCAAATCCTAATTATATCTAAGCAAATAAGAGCAGATGTCTGACTGTTGTTCAAAAGATTCTCAACGAATTACGATCCTGGACTGGGTGTCGCCAAGTGTAACCTCCCCACAAAAATTTAAAAGAAGGGAAGACAATATTTAATAAAAATGGGAGCCAAGTGTAACCTCCGCAATGAAATGTACTGACAAAGGCAACAAAAATGTGAAATTCGCAATCTGACTCTGGTGTAAGCTCCCACAAAAATAATGAAAAACAATTCAGTGCTAATGAAATCTCAGTGATAATGATAATTCAATTAAACCGAAATATCGGTCTTTGGCCCTGTGCAAATCAGAATTAAATTCTTACCTCATTGTAACTGCTAGTCAAATTTCTGCTCTTATTCTTACGCACAGCTTGGAGGAACTGCATTGCAAATAATAATATTCGTTTTTTTTGTAATTTAACTGAAACTTGTCTTTAAGGGAAGTGGAATGAAATCGTTAATTCAATTAAATCGTTAATTCAATTAAATAAATTTTTTTTGTAAAATTGCTTTTGAAATCAAAATTATTATTGGGGCACTTGTTGGAAATTAATTACAATAAATAAACTTTACATTATCTGATGATTACCTTAATTAACAATATACCTCATTCAGCCTCTTGACCAGTATTGCCGACAGACTACATCACACAACCGCACTGGGCTGCTACTACTGACCGACCGCTCTGCATGACGACTACTAGCGTACTGCACGACGACTACTACTGTACTGCTCTACATGACGACTACAACTGAACTGCTTGCAACACTCGCGCGGTCAAGCGCAGACTAACTACGATTATAGGCTCTCTGGTCAAAGATTTTAACGTGCCTCACCATCGCTGCTATGTTACATACGTGTTTCATAACCCTCCACTGGGGGGGGGGGGGGGGGCAAAAATTTGGCAGCGATGGTGAGTCATTTGGACTTGCCATCGCAAGAAATTTTGACAATTTACAGAATATTCAAATTTAGTACATAAATTAAATGTTGTGCACATGCACCGAGTACAAAATATATCAGACAAAGACAGGATGTGAATACAAAACATAGTAGTAAATCAGAAAACTGTATATACAAATTATTTGACAGATAGCAAAGTGCACACGCACTGAAAAAATTCTTTAGCATTTTCAGAACAAATAAACAGAATGGCAGAAAATCGTGTTGATAAGTGACATGAGTGTACTCGCACTGGAGTTGAGAACATATTAGCAATTTACGAAATGTATATACAATTAGTAACAAATGACATAAGTGCATACGTACTGAAGTATTGAATATACAGAATGAGTACAAATCCTATTGAAAATGCACAGGCACTGAAGTTCAGTAGAAAACATTTTAACACACAACATAAGTGCACATGCACTGTAGTTCAGAACATATCATTAAAATAAAATAATAAATAAAAAATGTATATACAATATAAAAGACAAGAGTGCATATACTGTACTTGAGAACAAATCGAAAAAATGTCTTAGGCATTTTTGCAATAAATAAACATAATGGCAAAAATCATATCAACAAGTGACATAAGTGTACTCGCACTGGAGTTCAGTGAATCAAAAAAAATGTATAACCCATGAACATAAATAATGTTAGCAAAAAAATGATTTTCACTATGTGACAAGAATTAGTATAGGAAAGGGAAGGATTGCATCATGGTTGTAGCACTTTAGATTGCACACAGCTGTTCTGAAAATCCATATCTTTCCACAGAAGTACAACACCAAGTGACACAATTTGAAGTTTCTTTCCCATCAGAATTTACCAGTGTAGCCAAGACACTGAACTCTCGTAGTAACATTTCATGTTCTCATTTTTGCAGTACATTAGGTACACCAAACAGTGGGACCATAATAACGTCTTCATCGCCCACGGTGGTGGACAGCATGTCGTGTCAACACCACGCTCTTACAAGGCACACCAACGTAGAATTAGTGCAAAACCAAAGATAGTGCTCCATGATCACTAGGATAGACAGGACAAATGGACATTGCAGTAATTCAGGGTAGTTAGCTCATGAGGTGAAGGACATTAAGTCACATAATATTGACAATTACAGTCTTCATTAGTAGTGTGCGGCATTCAGAGCCCAGTGATTGAACATTTCTGTACCAAGTATGTAGTATTAAAGAAAAATGTTCATTAATTGTTTTACATAGAAACAGTAACCTTCTTTTCCTAGTTACAAAGCATTATTAAATAATCGCATTCTTTTCCAGTTACAAAGTATGGCATCGTTAATTAATTATTTGTCATTTCAATAGTAAGAATCATATTCTTTTCCAGTTACAAAGTATCAACATTGAAAACAAGAGCTAATTAATGGCATAATTAATAACATAATTCATTGAGTGACATTAATTATTGGCACTCAGTGGCCATCAAGTATTGAATAGAATAAAACATTGTTCATCATTCAGTATTACTCAGATCATTACGAAGTCATTATTAAAAAGCAGCTAATTACAGTCATAGCATTAATAGTCATGGGCATTATAAGTAGTCTCATTACAATAAACAGTGGCAGTTATTAGCCAGTTATAAAGCATTATTTTATATATATATTTTTTTGTATCATTACGAAGTCATTACTGAAGTGACATACTATTCAGAGTTGATCAGTATTATTCAGAACTTTCTCAAACTGGTATCACTATTTGGGACAGGTAATACATTTGGGATCGATAATTAATTGCTGAGGCATAACACTATTTGTTTTTGACCTATTGCTGCAAATGGGGATAGGTAACGTCATTCGTCATGAGTCAGCTGTAGCAAGGTTATGTAACAAGGCAGTATATGTGATCACATTTATAAATGATAAACACAAATGGGTTAAAAAAATAAAAATGCAAGTACTAGAACAGGTATAATAAGTAACAGGTTTAGTAAGTATCATGAAAAACTTCTCCTGAAAAAAATACAAAATGGATTATTGACTTGAAAGAAGAAACGCACACTATGCTGAAAAGTAGTGAACTTCGAATTAACAAGTAGTGAAATGTGTATAAATATGTGTTCCATAGCTGTCCTTTCCAAAACTTTCCGTCATCCTACTATGCAATATAAGACCTGCTGTCAAAACAAACTGCAACAAATACTTAAATAACTACGTAGCATAAATACATAACTTCAACATTATCCTCATCTGTAAAGAAAAAACTTCATTATCAATCACTTCATTATCCATATTATCATAACTTCATTATTATCATCACCTGTAAAGAAAAACTTCATTATTCATAATAGCATATTCTTCATCATTATTCATCAGTATTCATTATCATCTGCAAAAATATCACTTCATTACTCATTATACAACTATTCCTTATCTCTAGCATATTTCATCACTAAAACTAAGATGTGTAGTTCTGTCTGACAGCCTGCATCAATCACCTTGTATTCTGAAAGAAAAAATTAGTTAAGACTGCTATTCTACGATGAGTATAGTATATTCTTGTTAATGCTTGTTAATCCTGATCCATTTACTCTTCCTCATAAAGTTATTGCATCTTCTATCGTTTATTCCGTAGTTGAAATACCCATTTCCGTTTAATTTATTTCGCTTACACGTTATTTCTTTCTGAAAATGATGAACAGAGATTAACGTCTTGCATTGAAATCATATACCCACTAAATAATGACTGGTTTATGGTGACACAATTAACCATACAGCATAACATTACAGACAACGTAATATGTCAAAGATATTGACAGTGTTCAAAGCCAAAATGTACAGAGAATATCACAATGCAGCAGCAAAAAATGTAAAAGTCACGATGTTGAGATGTCATAAGGCCAAAAAAAAAAAAATGTCAAAGTCGACTGGTGTGTGTTATATCTTAACTATTTCACAGTGCATATAGACAAAACTGGAATACAATCGTACATAAAAAAGTGGAAAATGTGCATGGTCTGATGTGTAACGACAAGAAAAGCGACCTGCTAACCTTACCTTGCCGGGCACTTGCCAAGAAAAAATACGATAATCATCAGTAATTAGTCAGGTGAATATAATTGCATTAGTAAATGGCATCATAGCATGTTACATCATAAAGTTATTTCATGCAATAAACGGTTTAATGTTTGAGACATGGTGATTGCCTTTCGATTTTCTGGTTCTCAAAGTTTCGACGTGTACAACATTGGGGTGAGGGATGCTGCGAATCCGATATGGACCTGCTGGATAAATAGTGTGTACGTACTAATATTTTCTGTCCAACGTGAAAGTCTCGGCGTGTACAAACCTGTTTTTGCTGTCTTCTCCGGCGCTCTGCGGCACGTTTGATGTTGTTCAGCGCAATGTCAATTATTTCATGGTGTCGTAAGCGACGAGATGTAGGAAAATTTACAAATTCTTTAATTTTGTTTGGTGGTTCAACGTTTTTCAGTATAACAGACGGAGATAGCATAGTGGATTCATTTGGAATGGAATTAATTACATCTTGGAATGAGAGTATGTGTGTATCCCAATCAATATGTCTTTTGTGGCAGTATATTCGGCACAGCTTACCAATTTCTTTCATTAACCGTTCACAGGGGTTCGAAGAAGCGTGGTACTTGGATATATAGATCGGAGAAATGTTTCTGGCTCGTAACATGCGTGTCCATACGCTACTACGAAATTGAGATCCATTGTCAGAAATTACTTTCATCACATGTCCTACATGAAATAGAAAATGTTTTACAAATGCTTTCGAAACAGTTTTAGCAGTAGCTTTGCGTAACGGAGTGAAAGTAACAAAGTTTGAAGTGAGCTCAACAGCGACAAAGATGTAGCAAAAACCTCTGTTAGTTCTCGGAATCGGACCAAAAATATCTACTGCGGCCATGTGTCTTAATTTAACAGGTACAATGGGATATAAAGGAGGAATGTGTGAAGTGGTGTCTGATTTAGCTTTCTGGCAAATTTTACAAGACGCTAAAACTCGTCGTATACGTTTCTCCATGTTGTTAAAATAACAGTTCTGTTTCAGTATAAGAAAACATTTTGGTGCTCCGTAATGTGCGTAACTTAAATGAGTGTACCAGATTAATTTGTTAACAAGTTCGTCAGGGATGCATAATAACCAATTGTTGTTGTCAGGATGAGAGCGGCGAAACAGAATGTCATTGCGTACAGTGTAATGGTGTCTAATCGTAACATTATTCTTATCTTGCCAAAGGTGTTTAATTTCTTTCCACACATTGTCTTTATTTTGTTCTTGTGCTATGTCCTGTAATGACGATGAAATAAAATTTTCAAATGCTACTTGCTGAATGTACATGACACTGAAATTTGTTTTGCAGAAGTTGGTTGCTACGTCTTGCTGATTGTTGCCGAGAGAACGCGATAGTGCGTCTGCTATAACATTTTGTGTGCCGGTAATGTGAACTATTGTAAAATTAAATTCCTGTAAATAAAGTTTCCATCTGCTTAATCTGTCGTGAGTGAATTTGGCCGAAAGTAAAAATTGTATCGCTCTGTGGTCTGTGTACACGGTGGTATGTCTGCCATAAAGAAAGTGCCGAAATCTCGTAAAAGCCCATACAACACATAATGTTTCCAATTCTGTAACGGAGTAATTTCGTTCAGCAGGTGACAAAATGCGGCTTGCAAATGCGATGTTTTTAATTACTGTAGAACCATCTTCTTCAATTTCCTGAAAAATATGTACGCCTAAAGCTGTGTTGGAACTGTCGGTGGCAATGGAAAAAATTCTGGTAAGATCTGGGTGCGATAAAAGTGGAGCATTCAACAAAGCATGTTTCAGGTTCACAAATTCAGAATGTGCTTGCTTATCCCAAGACCAAATACTGTTTTTACCTGTCAATTGACATAATCTAGGTGTGTCTAAAGCGGAGTGATGAATAAATTTTCGAAAAAAGTTGATTAAACCCAAAAAACTGCGTAGTTGCTTTTTTGTCGTAGGAACAGTAATGTCACGTAGAGCTTGAAGTTTTTCCGGATCAGGTGCAATGCCTTCTGCTGAGATTACGTGTCCAAGAAATTTTATAGAAGTTTTGCCAAAGTGCGATTTACTAAGGTTAACTGTAAGTCCTTGTGCATGAAAAGTTTGTAACAGTTGTTCAAGAATCATATTGTGTTCCGACCAGTTAGCTTCTGCGATAAGAATATCGTCTACGTACGTCGTAATTCTGTCCTTAAGTTCTGTCGGAAGTATTGTGTTCAAACCGCGAATAAAAGCTGCAGAAGAAATAGTTAAGCCGAATGGTAATTTGCAAAATTGATAACAGTCGCCGAAACAGAGAAAAGCTGTATATTTTCTGCAATTTGGATGAAGTTGAATTTGCCAAAATCCCGATTTCAAATCTAATGTAGAATAAATAGCTGTACCATGAAATTTCTGTAAAAGTTCCTCTAGTGTCTGTGGTCGATCTGTTTCATTAATAATAATCTCATTAATGTGATGTGAATCAAGTACGAGGCGAAGTGAGCCATCTTTTTTCTTAACAATATGTAGCGGGTTTATGTACGGACTAACTGCTGGTTCTATAATTCCTTGATCAAGCATATCCTGCAATTCTTTTTTAACTTGTTCTCTATGAATATACGGAATAGGATAATGCTTGGCTTTAAATGTGTCGTGCTGTTTCACTTGAAATTCATACATAAAGCCGGACATGGTACCAGGAATATTGTCAAAAACTGGAGCTTGCTGTAAAAGAATTTTGTGTAAGTGCGTTCGTTCGTCGTCTGTAGTTGCACTGCTTTGTCTAACTTTATCGGAAATCATTTGCATTACGTCGTAGTCAACTTCGTCTGGAGTATTATAGTTGTGTACGTACGTATCCGTGAACAATGTGGGATTACAGTCTATGCTACGTGACACGGAAATGACCTCTGTGCGGTTAATTGTTTGTTCTTCCGCAGATAAAGAGTGCTGAAATTCTAAAGCCAATTGTACATTTTCATCCTTTAACATTAAATAAGAATTCTGAAAATCGATAACTGCGTCGTGTTGTACCAGAAAATTCGTACCTAAAATTACGTCTGTTGTCAATAAAGGAACAATCCAAAAATTAGAGTGGAAAGTATGACCTCCAATACAAAATGATAAATGCGTCTGTAATTTAACGTCTACTCCTTTACTCGATACTGCTCCTTTCACTTTTGTTTTGCCTAAAGGTAATGTCGGATAGGTATTCTCTTTGTTGCACTCATTAAAAGTCTCCTCATTTATTACTGATATAGTTGATCCAGAATCAATTACTGCTGAGACTTTTGATGAACCAATTTTAATTTCAATGACAGGGTGTGAAATAGTTTTCTGAACAAATGGTATTTCCTGCAAGAGTGTGTCTCTGATATCGTCAAAAGTAATTACATTTTCGTGAACAACATTTTGCTTGTTTGAAGTAGTGCTTGTATTATTGGAAGATGCGATCTGTACAGTATCTAGTCAGATTCTATCTGACGTGTTATTATTATTAGGAGGATTCTGTGGCATTTCTATTATTTGAACCGTTCTATTACTTCTTCCAGACGTGTTACGCTCTGGATGATACCTACTGTCGGGTTCGTTCATGAGAATAGGTTCTTGTGTAAAATTTTGCTGTTGGTATGTCCGAATGTTGTTAGATGTACGCTGAAAATTGTTCTCATTATTTTTACGCCTGTCGTTGTCGTAATAGTCATTCCTATACGGTGCATTGCGATAGGAATTGTAATACTGTCTTCTCTGTACATAGTTATTTCCTTGCTGTCGTGCGTTACTATTTGTTGTATCAGGGACTATACGTGCTCGCGGCGGAACATTAAAGCCTGGTTGACCTTGTGCATTACATTGTTGGTTACGTATGCTAACCGGTTGACTTTCATGCTGTTGCGGTGGAAAACTTCTATTGTTACCAAAATGTGCTTCCTGTTGCTGAAAATTTTGACGATATTGATAATCTGAATTTTGTCTGTGATTTAAGTTCTGGTAGTTATCGTTTCTAAAGCGTCTGTTATCCCTTCTATTGAAATTACGTGTCTGATCATAATTCCTGTACTTTTGTTGACCTTGGTTATTATATGAAAAATTTTTGTTTACAAAAGAATAATCAGATTGTTGTACTTCCAAGAGCTGTAAAAGATCTCTGAATGCTGAAATGTTTTCTTTTTGCTGACCAGTTAAAAGTGACACTCGTAATGACCGTGGTAATTTAGAGATGCATAATTGTATAAGTGCGGATTCACTGTACGGTTCACTTAGGTACTGGTTTTGTTGTACCATGTGCTCAAAAAATTGCGTGACGCTGGGAAAATTTGTGTTTTCATAATTTGGTAAGCTAATTAACTGATCTTTAATTCCGCGCTGTGTCGTCTTCGACCAGTACGCTGACAGAAAAGCATTCTGGAATTCTTCTACCGAGTAACATTGTCTCGCGATCGGTCTCATACGAGTTTCCGGCTCGCCTTCCAAAAAACTACAAATAAATTCAAGTTTGTGCGTTACAGGCCAAGTCGGTGGAAGAGCAAAGCTAAATTGTTGAATCCAATCTAGTGGGTGAATCTGCGTTCTATCGTTTTTAAAAACTTTAAACTTTCTCACTGACAGAAAATGTTTGCAATCGAAATTATCATCTCTGTGTGATGGAACAGGTTCAGGATCGTAAGAGTATCTATTGAACTGTGGTTGTTCGGAATCTAAGTCCCGTACTCTCTGTAGATTACTCAAATTATACGCACTGCGTGAGTCTGGCAAATGTTCGAAAAGTGGCGCCTGCTATGATGTGTTATTAACTGAAATATTTTTAATCTCTGTTACTTCTTGCTGTAAACTCGACAGTTTTCTACGCAACGTGTTGTTAGACGAGTCAGTCTCATTAATTGTCTGCTGTAAATTTTGAAATTCAGGTGTTTGGTTAAATGAAATTGGTGCAGTATCGTCTGATTTATTATCATTACTACTTTCAATAGCATCAATACGACTGGCTAATTCATCATATTTTTCAGTCAGTATTTTTGCCTGATCATCGGTTTTAGAATCGGACGCATTAATCTGTTTCTGCAACTTACGCGTAGTTTCGCTCAGTTTTCTAACATCAGCTTTGATGACATCGCAATCCTGCGTTAGTTCTAATTGTTCGAATCTGTCTGTCACTGTTTGAATATCTACTGTGTAGTTATCTGTTTTTGATTTAAGATTGGAAATTTCGTCACGTAATTCTGTGTTCGACTGTTTGATGGAATTAATTTCGTCGGACACTGAGGCAATATTGTTGTCTACGTATGTCTTCGCTTTCGCGAACATTTTACGTTTGTCTTCTTGTCTCTGAGCCGTGATTGTTTCCATGACTTGTCGTTTTACTTTGTTTTGATCTTGAATAAATTTGCGGAAACGCGTATCACTGTTTAGTATGTGCTGATTAAAGCGTTCGTTAATCTGAGTGTTCTGCTGTTCGAATTTCGCGTCTATCTTTGCGTCCACTGTGCGCGAAAGTTCTGCTGTCATTGCTTTAAACTCGTCGCGTAATTGTGTAGCTTTTTCAGAGCATTGTTTAGCGACTCCGCTAATTTCGTCTCTGAGTGTTTCTGTTGCGGCTGTTTGCATTTCCCTTAATTCTTGCGCAACAGACTTAATTTCTTCGCTATTTTTCTTTGAGCTAGCCTCAATTTCCTCGCGCAACTGTTCCTTAGTGTCATGACACTGCGCGGCAACGGCTCTAATTTGTTCACTAAGCTGTCTGGAATTGTTGTCTAATTTTTCATTAAACTGTTCACTAAGTTGTTTGAGATTTTCATCAATTTTATTAAATTTTTTGTCCTGTTCACTAAATTGTTGTTGTAGCAATCTTGCCATAATTTGTTCAAAGCCAAAGTTAGCGTTTATACTCTCTGTGCTGTTTACTGGTGGATCTGGAACTTTCTCGCTTACTGTAACCATTTGGTTATTCTGAGATTTAGAAAAAGGTTTGTCAGTCAGATGTACACTGTCAGACATTATTTCGGAATTAAATGGATCCGTCGTACTCTCACTACACTGACCATTTTCATTCGAAAAATTTGTTTGTATGTTACTTGAATTTTCCAAACCGGTTGTATTAAGCTGGGTAGCGCTCATTACTATAGCCCGCTCCGCGTCATCAATTGTCGTCAAGTTAACAGACGAGACAATTGAGTTCGTTTGTTCATCATTAAGGTAAAAGTCCTCACTAGTGGTTGGAACGCATTGATTGTCAGTGAACGCAGGATTGTCATCATTACACTGCGTGTAATAATTACTATCGGTCACGCTGTTTAAGTCGGTAATTTCATTCAAAATACTTCGCGATACACTATTCACAGTCTTTCGCGGCATTTTTACAGTAGTCACAATTATTCACAAAACAATAAGCACAAATGCAAAAGCAACACACAAATACAACAGAGCAACGAATTGCCGTTGACCTGTAGAAAGAAAGTCACAAGTTAATAAAAGCGTTGCGCCAAATCCTAATTATATCTAAGCAAATAAGAGCAGATGTCTGACTGTTGTTCAAAAGATTCTCAACGAATTACGATCCTGGACTGGGTGTCGCCAAGTGTAACCTCCCCACAAAAATTTAAAAGAAGGGAAGACAATATTTAATAAAAATGGGAGCCAAGTGTAACCTCCGCAATGAAATGTACTGACAAAGGCAACAAAAATGTGAAATTCGCAATCTGACTCTGGTGTAAGCTCCCACAAAAATAATGAAAAACAATTCAGTGCTAATGAAATCTCAGTGATAATGATAATTCAATTAAACCGAAATATCGGTCTTTGGCCCTGTGCAAATCAGAATTAAATTCTTACCTCATTGTAACTGCTAGTCAAATTTCTGCTCTTATTCTTACGCACAGCTTGGAGGAACTGCATTGCAAATAATAATATTCGTTTTTTTTGTAATTTAACTGAAACTTGTCTTTAAGGGAAGTGGAATGAAATCGTTAATTCAATTAAATCGTTAATTCAATTAAATAAATTTTTTTTGTAAAATTGCTTTTGAAATCAAAATTATTATTGGGGCACTTGTTGGAAATTAATTACAATAAATAAACTTTACATTATCTGATGATTACCTTAATTAACAATATACCTCATTCAGCCTCTTGACCAGTATTGCCGACAGACTACATCACACAACCGCACTGGGCTGCTACTACTGACCGACCGCTCTGCATGACGACTACTAGCGTACTGCACGACGACTACTACTGTACTGCTCTACATGACGACTACAACTGAACTGCTTGCAACACTCGCGCGGTCAAGCGCAGACTAACTACGATTATAGGCTCTCTGGTCAAAGATTTTAACGTGCCTCACCATCGCTGCTATGTTACATACGTGTTTCATAACCCTCCACTGGGGGGGGGGGGGGGGGGCAAAAATTTGGCAGCGATGGTGAGTCATTTGGACTTGCCATCGCAAGAAATTTTGACAATTTACAGAATATTCAAATTTAGTACATAAATTAAATGTTGTGCACATGCACCGAGTACAAAATATATCAGACAAAGACAGGATGTGAATACAAAACATAGTAGTAAATCAGAAAACTGTATATACAAATTATTTGACAGATAGCAAAGTGCACACGCACTGAAAAAATTCTTTAGCATTTTCAGTACAAATAAACAGAATGGCAGAAAATCGTGTTGATAAGTGACATGAGTGTACTCGCACTGGAGTTGAGAACATATTAGCAATTTACGAAATGTATATACAATTAGTAACAAATGACATAAGTGCATACGTACTGAAGTATTGAATATACAGAATGAGTACAAATCCTATTGAAAATGCACAGGCACTGAAGTTCAGTAGAAAACATTTTAACACACAACATAAGTGCACATGCACTGTAGTTCAGAACATATCATTAAAATAAAATAATAAATAAAAAATGTATATACAATATAAAAGACAAGAGTGCATATACTGTACTTGAGAACAAATCGAAAAAATGTCTTAGGCATTTTTGCAATAAATAAACATAATGGCAAAAATCATATCAACAAGTGACATAAGTGTACTCGCACTGGAGTTCAGTGAATCAAAAAAAATGTATAACCCATGAACATAAATAATGTTAGCAAAAAAATGATTTTCACTATGTGACAAGAATTAGTATAGGAAAGGGAAGGATTGCATCATGGTTGTAGCACTTTAGATTGCACACAGCTGTTCTGAAAATCCATATCTTTCCACAGAAGTACAACACCAAGTGACACAATTTGAAGTTTCTTTCCCATCAGAATTTACCAGTGTAGCCAAGACACTGAACTCTCGTAGTAACATTTCATGTTCTCATTTTTGCAGTACATTAGGTACACCAAACAGTGGGACCATAATAACGTCTTCATCGCCCACGGTGGTGGACAGCATGTCGTGTCAACACCACGCTCTTACAAGGCACACCAACGTAGAATTAGTGCAAAACCAAAGATAGTGCTCCATGATCACTAGGATAGACAGGACAAATGGACATTGCAGTAATTCAGGGTAGTTAGCTCATGAGGTGAAGGACATTAAGTCACATAATATTGACAATTACAGTCTTCATTAGTAGTGTGCGGCATTCAGAGCCCAGTGATTGAACATTTCTGTACCAAGTATGTAGTATTAAAGAAAAATGTTCATTAATTGTTTTACATAGAAACAGTAACCTTCTTTTCCTAGTTACAAAGCATTATTAAATAATCGCATTCTTTTCCAGTTACAAAGTATGGCATCGTTAATTAATTATTTGTCATTTCAATAGTAAGAATCATATTCTTTTCCAGTTACAAAGTATCAACATTGAAAACAAGAGCTAATTAATGGCATAATTAATAACATAATTCATTGAGTGACATTAATTATTGGCACTCAGTGGCCATCAAGTATTGAATAGAATAAAACATTGTTCATCATTCAGTATTATTCAGATCATTACGAAGTCATTATTAAAAAGCAGCTAATTACAGTCATAGCATTAATAGTCATGGGCATTATAAGTAGTCTCATTACAATAAACAGTGGCAGTTATTAGCCAGTTATAAAGCATTATTTTATATATATATTTTTTTGTATCATTATGAAGTCATTACTGAAGTGACATACTATTCAGAGTTGATCAGTATTATTCAGAACTTTCTCAAACTGGTATCACTATTTGGGACAGGTAATACATTTGGGATCGATAATTAATTGCTGAGGCATAACACTATTTGTTTTTGACCTATTGCTGCAAATGGGGATAGGTAACGTCATTCGTCATGAGTCAGCTGTAGCAAGGTTATGTAACAAGGCAGTATATGTGATCACATTTATAAATGATAAACACAAATGGGTTAAAAAAATAAAAATGCAAGTACTAGAACAGGTATAATAAGTAACAGGTTTAGTAAGTATCATGAAAAACTTCTCCTGAAAAAAATACAAAATGGATTATTGACTTGAAAGAAGAAACGCACACTATGCTGAAAAGTAGTGAACTTCGAATTAACAAGTAGTGAAATGTGTATAAATATGTGTTCCATAGCTGTCCTTTCCAAAACTTTCCGTCATCCTACTATGCAATATAAGACCTGCTGTCAAAACAAACTGCAACAAATACTTAAATAACTACGTAGCATAAATACATAACTTCAACATTATCCTCATCTGTAAAGAAAAAACTTCATTATCAATCACTTCATTATCCATATTATCATAACTTCATTATTATCATCACCTGTAAAGAAAAACTTCATTATTCATAATAGCATATTCTTCATCATTATTCATCAGTATTCATTATCATCTGCAAAAATATCACTTCATTACTCATTATACAACTATTCCTTATCTCTAGCATATTTCATCACTAAAACTAAGATGTGTAGTTCTGTCTGACAGCCTGCATCAATCACCTTGTATTCTGAAAGAAAAAATTAGTTAAGACTGCTATTCTACGATGAGTATAGTATATTCTTGTTAATGCTTGTTAATCCTGATCCATTTACTCTTCCTCATAAAGTTATTGCATCTTCTATCGTTTATTCCGTAGTTGAAATACCCATTTCCGTTTAATTTATTTCGCTTACACGTTATTTCTTTCTGAAAATGATGAACAGAGATTAACGTCTTGCATTGAAATCATATACCCACTAAATAATGACTGGTTTATGGTGACACAATTAACCATACAGCATAACATTACAGACAACGTAATATGTCAAAGATATTGACAGTGTTCAAAGCCAAAATGTACAGAGAATATCACAATGCAGCAGCAAAAAATGTAAAAGTCACGATGTTGAGATGTCATAAGGCCAAAAAAAAAAAATGTCAAAGTCGACTGGTGTGTGTTATATCTTAACTATTTCACAGTGCATATAGACAAAACTGGAATACAATCGTACATAAAAAAGTGGAAAATGTGCATGGTCTGATGTGTAACGACAAGAAAAGCGACCTGCTAACCTTACCTTGCCGGGCACTTGCCAAGAAAAAATACGATAATCATCAGTAATTAGTCAGGTGAATATAATTGCATTAGTAAATGGCATCATAGCATGTTACATCATAAAGTGATTTCATTCAATAAACGGTTTAATGTTTGAGACATGGTGATTGCCTTTCGATTTTCTGGTTCTCAAAGTTTCGACGTGTACAACATTGGGGTGAGGGATGCTGCGAATCCGATATGGACCTGCTGGATAAATAGTGTGTACGTACTAATATTTTCTGTCCAACGTGAAAGTCTCGGCGTGTACAAACCTGTTTTTGCTGTCTTCTCCGGCGCTCTGCGGCACGTTTGATGTTGTTCAGCGCAATGTCAATTATTTCATGGTGTCGTAAGCGACGAGATGTAGGAAAATTTACAAATTCTTTAATTTTGTTTGGTGGTTCAACGTTTTTCAGTATAACAGACGGAGATAGCATAGTGGATTCATTTGGAATGGAATTAATTACATCTTGGAATGAGAGTATGTGTGTATCCCAATCAATATGTCTTTTGTGGCAGTATATTCGGCACAGCTTACCAATTTCTTTCATTAACCGTTCACAGGGGTTCGAAGAAGCGTGGTACTTGGATATATAGATCGGAGAAATGTTTCTGGCTCGTAACATGCGTGTCCATACGCTACTACGAAATTGAGATCCATTGTCAGAAATTACTTTCATCACATGTCCTACATGAAATAGAAAATGTTTTACAAATGCTTTCGAAACAGTTTTAGCAGTAGCTTTGCGTAACGGAGTGAAAGTAACAAAGTTTGAAGTGAGCTCAACAGCGACAAAGATGTAGCAAAAACCTCTGTTAGTTCTCGGAATCGGACCAAAAATATCTACTGCGGCCATGTGTCTTAATTTAACAGGTACAATGGGATATAAAGGAGGAATGTGTGAAGTGGTGTCTGATTTAGCTTTCTGGCAAATTTTACAAGACGCTAAAACTCGTCGTATACGTTTCTCCATGTTGTTAAAATAACAGTTCTGTTTCAGTATAAGAAAACATTTTGGTGCTCCGTAATGTGCGTAACTTAAATGAGTGTACCAGATTAATTTGTTAACAAGTTCGTCAGGGATGCATAATAACCAATTGTTGTTGTCAGGATGAGAGCGGCGAAACAGAATGTCATTGCGTACAGTGTAATGGTGTCTAATCGTAACATTATTCTTATCTTGCCAAAGGTGTTTAATTTCTTTCCACACATTGTCTTTATTTTGTTCTTGTGCTATGTCCTGTAATGACGATGAAATAAAATTTTCAAATGCTACTTGCTGAATGTACATGACACTGAAATTTGTTTTGCAGAAGTTGGTTGCTACGTCTTGCTGATTGTTGCCGAGAGAACGCGATAGTGCGTCTGCTATAACATTTTGTGTGCCGGTAATGTGAACTATTGTAAAATTAAATTCCTGTAAATAAAGTTTCCATCTGCTTAATCTGTCGTGAGTGAATTTGGCCGAAAGTAAAAATTGTATCGCTCTGTGGTCTGTGTACACGGTGGTATGTCTGCCATAAAGAAAGTGCCGAAATCTCGTAAAAGCCCATACAACACATAATGTTTCCAATTCTGTAACGGAGTAATTTCGTTCAGCAGGTGACAAAATGCGGCTTGCAAATGCGATGTTTTTAATTACTGTAGAACCATCTTCTTCAATTTCCTGAAAAATATGTACGCCTAAAGCTGTGTTGGAACTGTCGGTGGCAATGGAAAAAATTCTGGTAAGATCTGGGTGCGATAAAAGTGGAGCATTCAACAAAGCATGTTTCAGGTTCACAAATTCAGAATGTGCTTGCTTATCCCAAGACCAAATACTGTTTTTACCTGTCAATTGACATAATCTAGGTGTGTCTAAAGCGGAGTGATGAATAAATTTTCGAAAAAAGTTGATTAAACCCAAAAAACTGCGTAGTTGCTTTTTTGTCGTAGGAACAGTAATGTCACGTAGAGCTTGAAGTTTTTCCGGATCAGGTGCAATGCCTTCTGCTGAGATTACGTGTCCAAGAAATTTTATAGAAGTTTTGCCAAAGTGCGATTTACTAAGGTTAACTGTAAGTCCTTGTGCATGAAAAGTTTGTAACAGTTGTTCAAGAATCATATTGTGTTCCGACCAGTTAGCTTCTGCGATAAGAATATCGTCTACGTACGTCGTAATTCTGTCCTTAAGTTCTGTCGGAAGTATTGTGTTCAAACCGCGAATAAAAGCTGCAGAAGAAATAGTTAAGCCGAATGGTAATTTGCAAAATTGATAACAGTCGCCGAAACAGAGAAAAGCTGTATATTTTCTGCAATTTGGATGAAGTTGAATTTGCCAAAATCCCGATTTCAAATCTAATGTAGAATAAATAGCTGTACCATGAAATTTCTGTAAAAGTTCCTCTAGTGTCTGTGGTCGATCTGTTTCATTAATAATAATCTCATTAATGTGATGTGAATCAAGTACGAGGCGAAGTGAGCCATCTTTTTTCTTAACAATATGTAGCGGGTTTATGTACGGACTAACTGCTGGTTCTATAATTCCTTGATCAAGCATATCCTGCAATTCTTTTTTAACTTGTTCTCTATGAATATACGGAATAGGATAATGCTTGGCTTTAAATGTGTCGTGCTGTTTCACTTGAAATTCATACATAAAGCCGGACATGGTACCAGGAATATTGTCAAAAACTGGAGCTTGCTGTAAAAGAATTTTGTGTAAGTGCGTTCGTTCGTCGTCTGTAGTTGCACTGCTTTGTCTAACTTTATCGGAAATCATTTGCATTACGTCGTAGTCAACTTCGTCTGGAGTATTATAGTTGTGTACGTACGTATCCGTGAACAATGTGGGATTACAGTCTATGCTACGTGACACGGAAATGACCTCTGTGCGGTTAATTGTTTGTTCTTCCGCAGATAAAGAGTGCTGAAATTCTAAAGCCAATTGTACATTTTCATCCTTTAACATTAAATAAGAATTCTGAAAATCGATAACTGCGTCGTGTTGTACCAGAAAATTCGTACCTAAAATTACGTCTGTTGTCAATAAAGGAACAATCCAAAAATTAGAGTGGAAAGTATGACCTCCAATACAAAATGATAAATGCGTCTGTAATTTAACGTCTACTCCTTTACTCGATACTGCTCCTTTCACTTTTGTTTTGCCTAAAGGTAATGTCGGATAGGTATTCTCTTTGTTGCACTCATTAAAAGTCTCCTCATTTATTACTGATATAGGTGATCCAGAATCAATTACTGCTGAGACTTTTGATGAACCAATTTTAATTTCAATGACAGGGTGTGAAATAGTTTTCTGAACAAATGGTATTTCCTGCAAGAGTGTGTCTCTGATATCGTCAAAAGTAATTACATTTTCGTGAACAACATTTTGCTTGTTTGAAGTAGTGCTTGTATTATTGGAAGATGCGATCTGTACAGTATCTAGTCAGATTCTATCTGACGTGTTATTATTATTAGGAGGATTCTGTGGCATTTCTATTATTTGAACCGTTCTATTACTTCTTCCAGACGTGTTACGCTCTGGATGATACCTACTGTCGGGTTCGTTCATGAGAATAGGTTCTTGTGTAAAATTTTGCTGTTGGTATGTCCGAATGTTGTTAGATGTACGCTGAAAATTGTTCTCATTATTTTTACGCCTGTCGTTGTCGTAATAGTCATTCCTATACGGTGCATTGCGATAGGAATTGTAATACTGTCTTCTCTGTACATAGTTATTTCCTTGCTGTCGTGCGTTACTATTTGTTGTATCAGGGACTATACGTGCTCGCGGCGGAACATTAAAGCCTGGTTGACCTTGTGCATTACATTGTTGGTTACGTATGCTAACCGGTTGACTTTCATGCTGTTGCGGTGGAAAACTTCTATTGTTACCAAAATGTGCTTCCTGTTGCTGAAAATTTTGACGATATTGATAATCTGAATTTTGTCTGTGATTTAAGTTCTGGTAGTTATCGTTTCTAAAGCGTCTGTTATCCCTTCTATTGAAATTACGTGTCTGATCATAATTCCTGTACTTTTGTTGACCTTGGTTATTATATGAAAAATTTTTGTTTACAAAAGAATAATCAGATTGTTGTACTTCCAAGAGCTGTAAAAGATCTCTGAATGCTGAAATGTTTTCTTTTTGCTGACCAGTTAAAAGTGACACTCGTAATGACCGTGGTAATTTAGAGATGCATAATTGTATAAGTGCGGATTCACTGTACGGTTCACTTAGGTACTGGTTTTGTTGTACCATGTGCTCAAAAAATTGCGTGACGCTGGGAAAATTTGTGTTTTCATAATTTGGTAAGCTAATTAACTGATCTTTAATTCCGCGCTGTGTCGTCTTCGACCAGTACGCTGACAGAAAAGCATTCTGGAATTCTTCTACCGAGTAACATTGTCTCGCGATCGGTCTCATACGAGTTTCCGGCTCGCCTTCCAAAAAACTACAAATAAATTCAAGTTTGTGCGTTACAGGCCAAGTCGGTGGAAGAGCAAAGCTAAATTGTTGAATCCAATCTAGTGGGTGAATCTGCGTTCTATCGTTTTTAAAAACTTTAAACTTTCTCACTGACAGAAAATGTTTGCAATCGAAATTATCATCTCTGTGTGATGGAACAGGTTCAGGATCGTAAGAGTATCTATTGAACTGTGGTTGTTCGGAATCTAAGTCCCGTACTCTCTGTAGATTACTCAAATTATACGCACTGCGTGAGTCTGGCAAATGTTCGAAAAGTGGCGCCTGCTGTGATGTGTTATTAACTGAAATATTTTTAATCTCTGTTACTTCTTGCTGTAAACTCGACAGTTTTCTACGCAACGTGTTGTTAGACGAGTCAGTCTCATTAATTGTCTGCTGTAAATTTTGAAATTCAGGTGTTTGGTTAAATGAAATTGGTGCAGTATCGTCTGATTTATTATCATTACTACTTTCAATAGCATCAATACGACTGGCTAATTCATCATATTTTTCAGTCAGTATTTTTGCCTGATCATCGGTTTTAGAATCGGACGCATTAATCTGTTTCTGCAACTTACGCGTAGTTTCGCTCAGTTTTCTAACATCAGCTTTGATGACATCGCAATCCTGCGTTAGTTCTAATTGTTCGAATCTGTCTGTCACTGTTTGAATATCTACTGTGTAGTTATCTGTTTTTGATTTAAGATTGGAAATTTCGTCACGTAATTCTGTGTTCGACTGTTTGATGGAATTAATTTCGTCGGACACTGAGGCAATATTGTTGTCTACGTATGTCTTCGCTTTCGCGAACATTTTACGTTTGTCTTCTTGTCTCTGAGCCGTGATTGTTTCCATGACTTGTCGTTTTACTTTGTTTTGATCTTGAATAAATTTGCGGAAACGCGTATCACTGTTTAGTATGTGCTGATTAAAGCGTTCGTTAATCTGAGTGTTCTGCTGTTCGAATTTCGCGTCTATCTTTGCGTCCACTGTGCGCGAAAGTTCTGCTGTCATTGCTTTAAACTCGTCGCGTAATTGTGTAGCTTTTTCAGAGCATTGTTTAGCGACTCCGCTAATTTCGTCTCTGAGTGTTTCTGTTGCGGCTGTTTGCATTTCCCTTAATTCTTGCGCAACAGACTTAATTTCTTCGCTATTTTTCTTTGAGCTAGCCTCAATTTCCTCGCGCAACTGTTCCTTAGTGTCATGACACTGCGCGGCAACGGCTCTAATTTGTTCACTAAGCTGTCTGGAATTGTTGTCTAATTTTTCATTAAACTGTTCACTAAGTTGTTTGAGATTTTCATCAATTTTATTAAATTTTTTGTCCTGTTCACTAAATTGTTGTTGTAGCAATCTTGCCATAATTTGTTCAAAGCCAAAGTTAGCGTTTATACTCTCTGTGCTGTTTACTGGTGGATCTGGAACTTTCTCGCTTACTGTAACCATTTGGTTATTCTGAGATTTAGAAAAAGGTTTGTCAGTCAGATGTACACTGTCAGACATTATTTCGGAATTAAATGGATCCGTCGTACTCTCACTACACTGACCATTTTCATTCGAAAAATTTGTTTGTATGTTACTTGAATTTTCCAAACCGGTTGTATTAAGCTGGGTAGCGCTCATTACTATAGCCCGCTCCGCGTCATCAATTGTCGTCAAGTTAACAGACGAGACAATTGAGTTCGTTTGTTCATCATTAAGGTAAAAGTCCTCACTAGTGGTTGGAACGCATTGATTGTCAGTGAACGCAGGATTGTCATCATTACACTGCGTGTAATAATTACTATCGGTCACGCTGTTTAAGTCGGTAATTTCATTCAAAATACTTCGCGATACACTATTCACAGTCTTTCGCGGCATTTTTACAGTAGTCACAATTATTCACAAAACAATAAGCACAAATGCAAAAGCAACACACAAATACAACAGAGCAACGAATTGCCGTTGACCTGTAGAAAGAAAGTCACAAGTTAATAAAAGCGTTGCGCCAAATCCTAATTATATCTAAGCAAATAAGAGCAGATGTCTGACTGTTGTTCAAAAGATTCTCAACGAATTACGATCCTGGACTGGGTGTCGCCAAGTGTAACCTCCCCACAAAAATTTAAAAGAAGGGAAGACAATATTTAATAAAAATGGGAGCCAAGTGTAACCTCCGCAATGAAATGTACTGACAAAGGCAACAAAAATGTGAAATTCGCAATCTGACTCTGGTGTAAGCTCCCACAAAAATAATGAAAAACAATTCAGTGCTAATGAAATCTCAGTGATAATGATAATTCAATTAAACCGAAATATCGGTCTTTGGCCCTGTGCAAATCAGAATTAAATTCTTACCTCATTGTAACTGCTAGTCAAATTTCTGCTCTTATTCTTACGCACAGCTTGGAGGAACTGCATTGCAAATAATAATATTCGTTTTTTTTGTAATTTAACTGAAACTTGTCTTTAAGGGAAGTGGAATGAAATCGTTAATTCAATTAAATCGTTAATTCAATTAAATAAATTTTTTTTGTAAAATTGCTTTTGAAATCAAAATTATTATTGGGGCACTTGTTGGAAATTAATTACAATAAATAAACTTTACATTATCTGATGATTACCTTAATTAACAATATACCTCATTCAGCCTCTTGACCAGTATTGCCGACAGACTACATCACACAACCGCACTGGGCTGCTACTACTGACCGACCGCTCTGCATGACGACTACTAGCGTACTGCACGACGACTACTACTGTACTGCTCTACATGACGACTACAACTGAACTGCTTGCAACACTCGCGCGGTCAAGCGCAGACTAACTACGATTATAGGCTCTCTGGTCAAAGATTTTAACGTGCCTCACCATCGCTGCTATGTTACATACGTGTTTCACACTTCAATACAACGTGCCTGATTTCTCCCGTATTTAATCCTGCATCTAATCGTTGAATCTTTCATCATTGTTCCTCGAACGAACGTCGGCATATCTTCCTTTGGTGTTGTCCTACATTACGCAGTGTAATGCATATTAATGACGATTAGTTTAACCCACAGATGGAAGTGGTTTGTGGTGTCATTTGTTGTAATGCGTTTTCTGTATCGTGTGAATTATTGTGCACTTTGCTTACGTGGCCGCCCTCTCTCATACAGACACGACGAATTTTCTCGCAAGTCCTGCAATATTTTCAATGTCGTTGATCTAGAACACCTACTACTGCAGCAGTGAAGTTTGTGGGCCCCTACTCGGAACCTGTTGATCTGAAATTTTTGCAATTCTGTCACTTTTATTCAAACCACGCTGAGAACTCCCAAGATCGTAAGTCAGATCCTTCATGCCAGATGTGTCATCAACTCATTGCTTTTCCTATGCATAGTGACAACTATAAATTCAGTGGCTACAGGGTGTATATTTCCTTTGCTATGCATAGCGACTACTACGAATTGAATGCCCACAGAGAATGCTATAGTTGAAAACAGTTCAGTCAAAACGTGCTTGTAAATATTGTTGAGCTCTGTTTGGCAACGAACCCATTGAAGTGATGCAACGTAGATATATCTTTGGGCACAAGTTAAAACTAATACAACTATTTGGTTCAATGATTCATTCTGAAAATATTTGACGCCGGTTGGAATTTTAAACAAATGTCCTAATGTCAGTGTTCAAAGGACGAACATAACATATCTCGAACAGTACTGCACAAATGTATGTAAATTTATCTTCTGGGTGGTCACATAACGCATAAAACTTTATTTGTAAATATTGGTAGTATGATGCAGTAGGAATTGGATGGCAGATATGCACACTGGCCATTCCTCGGTATGTGGCAGATGGAGGCGAGGGCAGGGCTGTGGCAGCGGTGGCTGGGATGCCGTCATCATGCCACTACTCTCTACTAAGCCACACCTCCTTCTTGGAAATAGACCGATCAAAAAGTTCCTAATCCAAAACACACTTGTTTAGATATCCCGGCCACACCCCGGCATTTTACCATCTAATCACAGTTATCAACACTTTCTTAACCCACACCCCTTACTTGGTAATAGACAAATCAGTGAGCTCCTAACCCAACATAAACATATTTAGATCTTTCTACCACAGTCCAGTGTTTCATCAACCACTTTCATTTTCCAACTCCTTGTTAAGCCACACCCCTTCTTGGAAATAGGCGAATCATAGAGTTTCTAAGCCAACACACACACATTTAAATCTTCCAACCATACCACAGTATTTTGCTGTCCATGACTTCCTCAACTCTTTCTTAAGCAACACACAGTGTTGGAAATAGCAATCGGAGAACTTCTACCCCGAAACATACATCTTTAGTTCTCCCAATCATAGGCCGGTATTTTACCTGCCATTAAAATGATACAGTTAACCAGAGGGCTTTGTGTATGAGGTATGGGTGCGGTATGATATCAGCCTCATACAGCGGTGCTGGCTGTATGCATAAGAAAGGGGGTGAGGAGAGTAGTTGGATACTTTGTCAGCAGAATCCACGCAGCTTCATCAGTAGAAAACACCCTTCCCCCCCCCCCTCCTTCACACACACACACACACACACACACACACACACACACACACACACACACATTGTGTAACATTGTGTAACATCTAATGTGACTGTTTGCATGCATCTATATCCTTACAAATGCGCTCTTTGAAAGCTATGAAATGATACAACGTGGGCAGTTTTTGAAGAATATGAAGTATTCTGTTTGTCATGGAGGTCCAAACAGGCATGGTACATGTAGATAACAAGAAATACACTGAGATACATAGCTCAGTATATTATGGGACAGTACATTGTTGTAATACATACATAAGCAGTAAGTTACAATTACATTTCTATAATACTTCTATAACAAGTAACGTACAATTTCAGTTTCATAATACATTTGCGACCAGTAGGTTGTAATTACGGTTTCGTGATATATCTACAACTTGTAGCTTAGATTCTCACTTCGTATGTTCTCTATATCTATAACAAAATGACTCAAATGGCTCTGAGCACTATGGGACTTAACATCTGAGGTCATCAGTCCCCTAGAACTTAGAACTACTTAAACCTAACTAACCTAAGGACATCTCACACGAGGCAGGATTCGAACCTGCGACCGTAGCGGTCGCGCGGTTCCAGACTGAAGCGCCTACAACCGCTCTTTTTTTTTTTTTTTTTTTAAATTCTCATTTTGTTCACTTTCGTTCGTTGCATTGGCTCGGGGCGGACACCGTAAGACATCCGTTTCAGTTCGTTGTTGATCGGTGCACTCAGTTTTTTTTTTATTACAGAGGGCAGCTAACCCTCTGACCGAACGTGCTGAGCTACCGTGCCGGCGAACCGCTCGGCCACACCGGCCGGCTAACTATAACATACAGTTTATAATTTTACTACTATGTCTGCAACACAAAGCTTACAAATTGAGTACTTTACATTTACAGCCAGCATTATACTCCTCAGTCAATTACTGTGCACACAGCTACCTTCTCAAACATGACCTCACGCAACAGTTCTCACACTATGACCTAGCATGAAACATTTGCCATATTTAGCCAACAGTGCCAGTTTACATTGCTTTGTAGTGGAAACTGCATATGTCTTGGATCTAATTATATACTAAACAGTTGCTTAACTAAAATTATTTATGACTATCATTGGTAGTCATCAATTCTTAGTTCCTTTGCTGATGAGTGTTTAACTGCTCACTCTCTCTCTCTCTCTCTCTCTCTCTCTCTCCACACTACACGTTGTGTTTCAGTTTTACATGGTTATTACTGGTTATTACGTAATTGTCCATCTTACAGGTTTTGGTAGTTTGGAATGCGAGATGTGCAGCTCAAATGATGTGCATTAGCGAGACAAGACATGCATGTTAAGGTCGACTGTCATTAGATAACCTGGCACAGGTGCATCTGTGCGCTAAATTTCAGATACGTTCACCTTCTGTTATTGGACTGTAGTACCAACACTACATATCTGCCCAGTTGCCGCGCGTGATTAGCTGAGCGGTCAAAGGCGCTGCAGCCATGGACTGTGCGGCTGGTCCTGGCGGAGGTTCGAGTCCTCTCTCGGGCATGGGTGTGTGTGTTTGTCCTTAGGATAATTTAGGTAAAGTAATGTGCAAGCTTAGGGACTGATGACCTTAGCAGTTAAGTCCCATAAGATTTCACACACATTTGAACATTTCTGCCCAGTTCCCCTTTCAAATCGAATAAGACCGCTCCCTAAGATCCAAAGCGTGCTGTTTGATATGTGAAATCCCACACGGTAATTACGTGAACATTTTCCAAATCTTTCGTATTTGTAAATAAAACTTTTTGTGGCTCTCTTTCAAATGACAGACTGTTTTCATAAGCGAGTTCCCATTCTGCAAATGCGTCTTTCACTTCATTTTCCACATCCATTGCGAACCCCAGACAATAAGTGCCACTTCTCAAAATTACTATTCAATAGATGTTATTTCAACCCCATGTGAATTACTCCAAGCCACACTCTGTAGTAGCGGGACATGTAATTACGCATGTTGATGATTCAGTTTATTCCAGTTGACACATGCTGACGATTAGTTGGAGACCATCTTCCAATTTTCAACGTCAAATTCATTTTTCTTCTCTCCATGCCTGTACATTCCTATGCCAATACATATGTCATCTATCGGTAACGATCCCCCATTTTTGTTTACTGTACGCTTAACAGCGTTGAGATTATATAATCCTGTCATTCGTAGGTATGTTACATTGTGAATTATTGAATCGTCTTCGTCATTTATTGCTGAATCATCGGTCTTCCACACTTCTGTTACTTAATCAAATCTGATGTTATGTACAGTACCACACGTTTTATCTAACGGTTTATTAAAAATGCTGCTCCCTATCTCTTTCCCTGCTGTTGTTTTGTTTCATAACTCTTCATTTTCTTCAACGTTATCATCACATCATCATCTTCGTCATCGTGTTCATCTTCCTCCCCTCCATGTCTCCAACTCCTTCTCTGCTTACTGCTTACAGAAATACAATGTTTACTTTTGCTTTAACGTCTTAGTCTTCTTCTTGGCATCTTTTTCTCCTTTTCAAATTGATGCCCATCTTGGATGAATCTTTGTAGGAAAAGACAGATTGCTACCGACCATAAAGAAGACACGTCAAGTTGCAGATAGACACAATTGAAACTGCCTTTTTCTGATGAAGACTTTGGCCGATAGCTCACGTAAGCGTGTTTTAATTGTGCCTCTCAGTAACATGACGCGTCATCTGTACAGTAAGTAGTAATCTATAGGTTGACCCTTACACAGAAGATACAGCAACCAGCCACTTTTTACAATGCTATTCATTTTATACGTAGCATTATAAAAAGAGGCTGGCTGATGTAATCTTCTGTGTAAGAGTCAACCTATATTTTATACACAGCCACGGGCTCAAAATGTCAGTTTCTGACAAAATAGCAAGTAGCAGTCTGTCTTTTCCTACATTGCTGATATTCCTACTTGAAGTTTCTGTTGTTTGAATGAGTCTTTGCAGTGGTTGAGAAACAGGTTTAAGTTCTTTTTCCAGTACTGAATCAGCTTCAACTTCCCTCTTTTGAAGCGATGGCAGCTTCTTGCTTCATCCAGTGGAATTGAGAAGCATGTTGTTGCTGTTGACAATTGCGGCTGTCAGCTTGTGGACTGATTATAAGCTTATGTGTCAGCCTACACCATAATAGAGAACTGCTCAAACATAGCAGATGATTTTTTTTCTCTTCTGTTACTCTATTTCACACAAATATAGTTGAAGAAATTAATACCATAATGCCCATTATTCAAATCAGCTCTCCTTACAACCAGAAAATTGTAGACATTATCACTCCATGCTGGTTTACACACTTTGAATACATTAAAAGTCTTATCAGGGTTAACATTATCACTGACTACAAGACTCAGATTATGTTTGTCTTGTTTCAAAATAAATAGTTACATTAGCACTGTCTCTAATTAACTGTTTTAGATCATCGTTGAATGTTTGTCATAGATAAAAACTGTCCACACCGCAATGGTGACCCATAGAATAGTAAGCCTCCATGTGATATTCATTTTCACAAGCAATGTCATCAAATATCAAAATAGGAAACAGTAGTGATCTATTGGACGATATTACTTCTTCCTTACCTGAAAGCGAGAACTATCCAATATCATTCAAGTTTTCAAAAACTTGTCCTAGACATTTATACAAAAATTTCTGAAGAGATTTGGAGTACTTATTTCTTTATTCCAATTCTGATTACAGACGAATATACGCTTTATGTGTGAACTCACAAGCAACAATCGATAGGAGGAAAGCCTTTTTCTGATATAGGAACGGGAAAGAAGTTCGAAATATCAAGGAAGTCCACTCTACGAGTTGGTATCTTTTCAGATTTGATAGGGAGCAGTGCAGCGTAACACACGGTCATACAGTTAGAAATTTTGCAACTCAATTGACCAAATAACGTTTCCAGTAGGAAGAAGAACACCGTCTTAGTTTAGTCAAACACATAATCGGTTCATTGGCCAATTTGAGCGTGATTTTGGGAGGTTTCCCACAGCCATCTAGCCGAATACCAGCGGTGCCCACATTTACGAAAACAATTCAAAAATTGTATAAAGGTTACATATTTCATACAATGTTTAGTCATACTACTCAGTATAAAAGGTAGAAGGCCTGAAAATAAAGTAATAAATCCGTTAACATAATCGTATATTAAGCTTGTTAAGCATTTGAAGTGTTACAGACGTCATCAAAGAGTTGCGTAAGTTTTTGTTTGAAATCCTGTTCATCTACTCTGTTACTATCCAGCAAGGTTTTCTCTATCATTCTGATCTCTTTCCCACGTCATACTTTAATTATCAGTGTCAAACTAATGTTATTGGGATATGAATAGTAACTTCTTTTCTGAGTATTATCTAGACGTAATTCCTAATATAACAGATAGGTATGATTTAAACATAGGAGGATGTAATTTCAGAAAAATAACTAAAAAGCAAGGTGCCATCCACAATTACATTATACAGGGTGAGTCACGTAAGACGCAACATCCCTTGTATTTCGCGAGCGGTTCCAGGTATCGAAACGAGTTTTTCCGCAAACGATAGTAAGCTAAGAGGCACGAAATTTGGCATGTGATAAAGTGCCGTAGCTCTTGTATTGATCGAGATATTGAAGCAACTATAATTTTTTGAAACAGAGTGATACACTTTTTTAACGGCAATCTAAAGCGTTTGAAAAGATGAGTACAGTATATGACGGTTGCTAGTGTTGAGGTTGAAGCTTTTTGCAAAATAATTCGAGAAATGTACTAAAATAGGATATCAATGTGGCCAGCGTCATCTGTTACGGTGTCCACACCGCCAAGCAGAACTCTCATGGTAGGATTCGTCGTTGTACGCAGTAAGGCAGACCTGCGCTACTAAGATAAAACCTCATTTCTCGTACGGCACAGATAGGAGTCATTTATGATTTTTGTTTATAATTGTTTGTTTATAATAACTTCTGGCGCATCAGACGTGGCTTTGCAAGAATGTTTCAAACGAGTGTACGTTTACAGGTTTATGTGGAAATAACTACTGTCTCATCGTGCAGTTTTCCATTCAGACCCTTCCCGCTGCCGCTTACTTGTCAAAGCCGAAACAGAAACTTTGGTCATTCGTACTAATTAATGATACAAATATAGCTGTCACACTCAACAGACAAGAATTAACTGGTGAAATTGTAAACGATGTTTTTCAGAAAATCATTAAGTGGTTCTCTGCAAATGAGCTCTCATTAAACTTTGACAAAACACAGTACATACAGTTCCACACAGTAAATGGAATGACACCCGTAATAAATATTGACTTCGATCAGAAATCGGTAGCTAAGCTAGACTATTCAAAATTTCTAGGTGTATGCATTGATGAGAGATTGAACTGGAAAAAAAGACACAAAGATCTGCTGAAACGTTTGAGTTCAGCTACTTATGCTATTAGGGTCATTGCAAATTTTGGTGATATACATCTCAGTAAATTAGCTTACCATGCCTATTTTCATTCTCTGCTTTCGTATGGCATCATATTCTGGGGTAACACATCATTGAGTAAAAGAGTGTTCATTGCACAAAAGCGTGTATCAGAATAATTGCTGGAGCTCATCCATGATTAGTCTGCAGACACTTATTTAAAGAGCTAGAGATCTGCACTATAGCCACACAATATATATATATTCACTTATGAAATTTGTTATTAACAACCCAAACGAATTCAAAAGTAATGGCAGTGTACATGGCTACAACACTAGGAGAAAGGATGATCTTGACTACTCAAGATTAAATCTAACTTTGGCTCAGAATGGGGTTAATTATTGCTGCCACAAAAGTCTTTGGTCACTTACCTAATAGCATCAAAAGTCCGACAGATAGCCATATAGCATTTAAAAGGAAATTAAAGGAATGTCTTAATGGCAACTCCTTCTACTCATTAGATGAAAATTTGGATGTAGTAAGTGGGTAATTTGCCCAACCCCACAAAAAAATATATTAAAGTATTAAGTGTCATGTAATACTTTGTGCCATGTAATATCTTGCATAGACATCTTTTATTAACCTGACACGTTCCACATCATTACGAAGTGTCGTATTCATGATCTATGGAACAAGTACTAATCTAATCTAATCTGTAATCTGATAAAGCGCACTAGTCAGGGGGTAAAGGAAACTACTGTATTAACTCTCTTAAATTTGAGACAAAAACCTGACCTGTCTTTGCCTGAATGCATCTTAAAGTAAACAACATGCTGTCGGAAAACTGTGTCTATATATTCTACTAGACTTTGAAATTAGATGGAATACACTTTAAATAAACCAAACTGTTTATTCTGAGTGATGACATGTCACTTACAAAATAAATAATTTTTCGTAAAGAAAGATAGTTATACACTTAAGTATGTGCTCAAAATCTTTGCTAATGACTACAAGGCCCATTTGAAATCATTGACAGACAGACAAACAGATGAAAGTAAGTTGTATGATGCGCTGTTGCATGCTGTAACGATTCGACGGCGCATATCGTCGGACGTACCTGGGGCTTCATGATAGACTGCATATTTCAGTGCTTACCATACAAAGAAATCAAGAGGGGTCAAATAAAGAGTTCTTGTCAACGTTTGTATTGCAACATTCCGTCCTTTCCAACGGCCAGAAAACTTTTCATTCAGTATTTGCGTTGCAACACGGGAAGAGTGAACTGGGTAGTCGTCGTGTTGGAAGCACATACACCGTTTATTATATAGTGGTACCTATTCGAGAAGAATGGATTGAATGTTCATAAGAAAGTGTGTAGACGTATTTCCAGTTAACATCTCTGTGACGAAGGAAGGTCCCACAAAGGAATTTTTTATGATGACAGACTATAATAAGATTACGTTTCCAGGTCTTTTTGTTGTTGTACCTGACGAAGCCGGAGTAGATTTTCAGCTGCCCAGTAGTGTTTATTAGGTAAATTTTCGTTTCAGTGCTTGCTTCGTCGGTATTTCATTGCTTGTTACGTCGGTACAGAGTACACGTTGGAAAAACGTAGTGCCCCTCCCAAGCGATGGAAAGCAAAATCTATACAGCTTTCGAAATACCGTCCTCAGAATGCCTGATGTAGCCACAGATGATAAGGGTGGAATTTATGTCGATACGAGATGCGAATGATACTCCTCTGGCTTAGCCCTCATTTCTCGGCAATACGCCTCGTGTCCCCATTCGATGTATAAAAGTAGCAAACGTTAACTTCTTCACTTTGGTGTACATGTTGTAACCTCCCTGCACGAAGAAAAATGTCAATGAAAAATGAAAATGTGAGTCAAGTGTAACCTCCCTGCAGACATAGAAAAATGACAATAAAAATGTAAATGAGCCAAGTGTAAGCTCCCAATGCAATTATTAAATTAAATGAATTAAGTGTAACCTCCTCACAAAATATTAATTAAATGAATTTTTAATTATTGTGAGCTCTAGACAAAATTGATCTTAATGTAACCTCCGAACAAAATTGGCTCCCATTTATAGTCTCTTTGCAAAGAATGCATTCACACTTAATATTCCCACAAAATTCTTTTCTCATTTAATGTCAAGTTCGAAATAGAAAAATTCCTAAATACCAAAATAATAAAAAAGTTCTGTAACCTGATAAATTTTATGAGGACAGCAGCGCTGACCTGTATTCTGAATAAAAAAAAGCAAAAATTCTTACCTCAATAAAACTGCAATTATATCTGCTCTTAAATTAGTCATTTTTCGACACAGCTTAGTGCAATGCTGGCGTATATATATATATATATATATATATATATATATATATATATATATATATATATATATATATATATATATATATATATTTATTCTTGGATGCAATGATAATGCATTGGAAATTCTTTAAATTGAAATGAATGCTTTTCTTTAAAAGAGTTGCTTTATATTATAAAAATTATTATTGGGGTATTTCTTTGAACAAATTAAATTACAATGAACATACATTATTAAATATGCGCAAGGCTGCTTCTTTACCTTCTACAACAATACTCATCCACCAGAGTCCTGACCAGAGTCGCGAGCAGAGCACACAGCCGACGCATGCCGACTCCCGCCGACTAGCACGGACTAGCACGGACTGACGACTACTGTCGACTGACAACTACTACCGACTGACTACTACTGCTACTAGAGACTCGCGCGGTCAACCGCAGACTAGCAACAGCTAACGATAAACTACTCTCTGGTCAGAGATTCTGTCATGCCTCGCCCATCGCCGGCAATATATGCGTCTTTCATAACCCTCCACTGGTGGGGCAAAAATTTGGCAGCGATGGTAAGTCAATTGGACTTGCCATGAGCAACAAATTTTTCTTAATTATCTAACTTTACAATCACAGAATATATACAGATATATAGGTGCAGAACATGAAGTAAAATATAGTGCACATGCACTGAGTACAGAACATATCAGGCAATGACAAAATGTATACACAATGAATACAAAACATATTAACAAATGGCAAAAATGCACACGCACTGTAAAACTCTAGCATTTTTACAACAAATAAATTTAGTGTGTACAAATCATATTGACAAATGACATAAAGTGCACACGCACTGTAGTACAGAACATATCTGAGAATCACAAAATGTATACGTAATGAGTACAAATGGCATAAAGTGCACATGCACTGTAAAAATCTTTAGCATTTTTACAACAAATAAACATATCAAGGAATGAAATAAAGTGCACACGCACTGTAGTTCTCTTTAGCATTAGGACAACTAATCTTATTAACAAATGAAATGAAGTGTGCACGCACTGTATATGTCCTTATCATTCTTACATAACACATCATGGAGTGAAATAAAGTGCACACGCACTGTGTAAGTCTTTATCATTTTACAAGAACTAGGAAAGGAATGGGAAGGATTGCGTCATGGTTGTAGCACTTTAGGTTGCACGCAGCTGCACTGAAAGTCCATATCTTTCTATAGAAGCACAACACCAAGTGAGACAATCTGAAGTTCTTTTCCTTGAAGTATTAATCAGTGTAGCCAAGACACTGAAATGTCGTAGTAATATTCCCTGTTATCATTTTGGTAGTACATTAGGTACACCAATTAGTGGGACCATAATAACATTTCCATCGCTCAAGGTCAGCATGTCGTGTCAACACCACGTTCTTGTAAGTTACACCAACGTAGAATTAGTACAAAAACCAAATATAGTGCTCCATGATCATGAGGAAACACAGGACAAACGGATATTGCAGTAATTCCAGGTAATTAGGTCAGAAGGTGAAGGACATAAAGTCACATACTAGTCTTCATTGAGAATTACATTAGTCTAACAACTGATTTGAGTAATTGGTGGCACTCATCACCCAGTTACTGAACATTTCTGTACCATGTATGTAGTATTACAGAATAATGTTCATAAAACGTTTGTTTACAGAGAACATTGACAGTCATTGCCCAGCTATAAACCATCAGAAGTCATCATTCAAAACAGGAGCTAATAAGTGGCATAGTATTACAAAATAATGTTCATAAATCGTTTGTTTACAGAGAACATTGGCACTCATTGCCCAGCTACAAACCATCAGAAGTCATCATTCAAAATGAGTTAATAAATGGCCTAGTATTACAGAATAATGTTCATAAATCGTTTGTTTACAGAGAACATTGGCACTCATTGCCCAGCTACAAACCATCAGAAGTCATCATTCAAAATGGTTTAATTATTGGCATAGCATTTATACATAATTAATCTAATTACAGTAATCATTGGCATCATAGATCATCTTATTACAATAATAAGTGGCATTCATTGGCCAGTTACAAAGCATTTTTTTTGCATTATTCAGAGGTCATCATTCAAAATGAATTAATTATTGGCATAGGGTTTATACATAATTAATCTTTTTTTTGCATTATTCAGTGGTCATCATTCAAAATGAGTTAATTATTGGCCTAGCATTTGTACATAATTAATATAATTATAGTAATCATTGGCATCATAGGTCATCTTATTACAGTAATCAGTGGCATTCATTGGCCAGCTACAAAGCATTTTTTTGTGCTAGCAATGCATTGGGTTGGGATCGATAATTAATAACAATATTTGCTTTTGAGTTATTGCTGCAAATGAAGATGTGTAACGTCATTCGTCATGAGTCAGCTGTAGCAAGGTTATGAAACAAGTAGAGTATATGTGATCATATTCATAAATGACATAGGTTTAATGAACAACTGCTTATAGCACATTAATTTCATGAATAATTTCTCCTGCAAAATATACAAGAATGGATTATTAAACTGAAAGACGAAAAGCATATCATGCTGAAAAGTAGTGAACTACGAATTAACAGGTAATGAAATGTGTATAAAAAATATATATGTTCTCTAGCTGTCCTTTCCAAAACCTTCAGTCATCATACTATGTGATATAAGACATACTGTCAAAACGAACTGCAACAAATACTTAAATAACTATATAGCATCTCTTAACTAACAGTAAATATATAAACTTCATCATTATCCTCATCTGTAAAGAAAAACTTCATTATCCATATTATCATAACTCCATTATTATCATCACCTGTAAAGAGAAACTTCATTATCCATAGTAGCATATTCTTCATCATTATTCATCACCATTCATTATCATCTGCAAAAAAGTCACTTCATTATTCATTATACAACTATTCCTTATTTCTAGCATATTTCATCACTAAAACTAAGATGTGTAGTTCTGTCTGACAGCCTGCATCAATCGCCTCGTATTCTGAAAGAAAAAATTAGTTAAGACTGCTATTCTACGATGTGTATAGTATATTCTTGTTAATGCTTGTTAATTTTGATCCATTTACTCTTCCTCACGAGGTATTGCATCTTCTTTCGTTCATTCCGAAGGTGAAATTCCCATGTCTGTTTAATTTTTTTTTTACACGTTATTGCTTTCTGAAAATGATGAACAAAGATTAATGTCTTGCATTTAAATCATATTCCCACTAAATAAAAACTGGTTTATAGTAACATAATTGAGCATACAGCATAGCATGACAGAAAACGTAATATGTCAAAAAACATAGACAGTGTTCAGAGGCAAAAATGTACACAGTGTATCACAATGTAACAGCAAAAAAGTAAAGTAGTCACGATGTTGAGATATCATAGAGCAAAAATGTTAAAGTCAACTGGTGTTTGTTATATCTTAAATATTTCATAGTGCATACAAACAAAACAGGAAAACAATCATACATACATGAAAAATGTGCACAGTCTGATGTGTAACGACAAGAAAAGCGACCTGCTAACCTTACCTTGCCGGGCACTTGCCAAGAAAAAATTCGATAATCATCAGTAAGTAGTCACATAAATATAATTTCATAATTGGTCATAAAATGTGTAAGTTCATCTGGAAAAATATGCACGGTCTGATGTGTAACGACAAGAAGAGCGATCTGCTAACCTTACCTTGCCGGGCACTTGCCAAGAAAAAATACGATAACCATCAGTAAGTGTTCATGTGAATATAATTGCATAAGTGGTCATAAATAAAAAAATTAGGAAATGGCATTACAGTGTGATAAATCATAAAGTATGTTCACTCAATAAAAGGTTTAATGTTTGAGACATGGTGATTGCCTTTACTTTTTCTCGTTCACAAAGTTTCGACGTGTACAACATTGGGGTGAGGAATGCTTCGAATCCGATATGGACCTGCGTATAGAAGCTCAAATTTACTGCATCTACTCTTTCCTCTGTTGGATAAATAGTGTGTACGTACTAATATCTTCTGTCCAATGTGAAAGTCACGGCATGTACAAACCTGTTTTTGCTGTCTTCTCCGGCGTTCTGCGGCACGTTTGATGTTGTTCAGCGCAATGTCAATTATTTCATGGTGTCGTAGTCGACGCGATGTAGGAAAGGTTACTAATTCTTTAATTTTGTTAGGTGGTTCAACATTTTTCAATATAACAGACGGAGATAGCATAGTAGACTCATTTGGTATGGAATTAATTACATCATGGAATGAGAGTATGTGTGTGTCCCAATCAATATGTTTTTTATGGCAGTATATTCTACACAGTTTACCAATTTCTTTCATTAATCGTTCACAAGGGTTCGAAGAAGCATGGTACCTGGATATATAGATCGGAGAAATGTTTCTAGCTCGTAACATACGTGTCCATATAGCAGATCGAAACTGTGATCCATTGTCGGAAATTACTTTCAACACATGCCCTACATGAAATAGAAAATGTTTTACAAATGCTTTCGAAACAGTTTTAGCAGTAGCTTTGCGTAACGGAGTGAAGGTAACAAATTTTGAAGTGAGTTCAACAGCGACAAAGATGTAGCAAAAACCTCTATTAGTTCTGGGAATCGGACCAAAAATGTCTACAGCGGCCATATGTCTCAATTTAACAGGTACAATGGGATGTAATGGAGGAATATGTGAAGTCGTATCTGATTTAGCTTTCTGGCAGATTTTGCATGACGCTAAAATTCGTCGTATACGTTTCTCCATGTTGCTAAAATAACAGTTCTGTGTCAGAATAAGAAAACATTTTCTGGTTCCATAATGTGTGTAACTTAAATGAGTATACCAGATTAATTTGTTAACAAGCTCGTCAGGAATGCATAATAACCAATTGTTGCTGTCAGGATGAGAACGGCGAAACAGAATGTCATTGCGTACAGTGTAATGGTTTCTAATGGTAACATTATTCTTATCTTGCCAAAGGTGTTTAATTCCTTTCCACACGCTGTCTTTACTCTGCTCTTGTGCTATGTCTTGTAATGACGACGAAATGAAATTTTCAAATGCAACTTGTTGAATGTTCATGACGCTGAAATTTGCTTTGCAGAATTTGGTGGCGATGTCTTGCTGATTGTTGCTGAGAGAACGGGATAGTGCGTCTGCTACAATATTTTGTGTGCCGGGAATGTGAACAATTGTGAAATTAATTTCCTGCAAATAAAGTTTCCATCTACTTAATCTGTCGTGTGTAAATTTAGCCGAGAGTAAAAACTGTATCGCTCTGTGGTCTGTGTAAACGGTGGTATGTCTTCCATAAAGAAAATGCCGAAATCTCGTAAATGCCCAAACAACACATAATGTTTCAAGTTCTGTAACAGAATAATTTCGTTCAACAGGTGACAGAATGCGACTTGCAAAAGCGATGTTTTTAATTAGTGTACAACCATCTTCTTCAATTTCCTGAAAAATATGTGCGCCTAAAGCAGTGTTAGAACTGTTGGTGACAATGGAAAAATTTCTGGTAAGATCTGGGTGTGATAAAAGTGGTGCATTCAACAAGGCTTCTTTCAAATAACATTTTCGTGAACAAGATTCTGTGTGTCAAAAGTATTGCTTGCGTTACTGGAAAATGCAACCTGAACTGTATCTAGTCAAATTCTATCTGACGTGTCATTATTTTCAGGATGATGCTGTGGCATTTCGATTATATGAACTGTTCTGTTATTTCTTCCTGACTATTACGTTCTGGATGATACCTACTGTCTGGTTCATTCATGATAATATGTTGTTGCTGATGTTCTTGCTGCTGGTAAGACCGACTGTTATTAAATGTATGCTGAAAATTGTGTGCATTACTTTTACGTCTGTCATGATAGTCATTTCTATATGGTGCATCGCGATAGGAATTGAAATGGTGTGTTTTCTGTACGTACTGATTCCCTTGTTGCTGTGCGTTACTATTTGTTGGAGCTGAGACTATACGTGTACGCGGCACAGACGACACATGCCGACTCCCGCCGACTAGCACGGACTAGCACGGACTGACGACTACTGTCGACTGACAACTACCACCGACTGACTACTACTGCTACTAGAGACCCGCGTGGTCAAGCGCAGACTAGCAACAGCTAACGATAAACTACTCTCTGGTCAGAGATTCTGTCATGCCTCGCCCATCGCCAGCAATGTATACGTCTTTCAATGTCTGCATGCAAACAACGTTGAAGCAGAAATGATCTGCGTTTAGGCTACTCAGTTTCTGCTAGTTCTGCAGTGCAGACAAGAAAACAGTCGAACGCTTTGGTGCAACGACTTAGCCTGGCACGTTCCTGCTTACAACGCAGCAGCAGATTCCGGCCGACTTGCCTTTCAGTTTTAGAATATGTCTCGGGTTCTTGTGAGAAGATTTTCAAACTTAACGTTACCAAGTATCACTGCACCAGTCTCTTCAAGCGCTTTCGGCTGCTGTTAAAAAAAAGTACATCATTCTGTTTGTAAAATCGTACTTGCTTCAATACCTCTATCGATACAATTAAGAGACCTCATCATGTATCCAAGCTCATGCCCCTTAGAGTAATATCATTTGTTCCAGACCTTGTTTCAATATCTGGAACCGTTCACGAAACAAAAGGGATGGTACGTCTTACGTGGTTCATCCCGTATAACATAATGTACTTTGGTATGTATAAGCTAATGAAATATGTTTATTTTTTACGTATCGATGTAGTCTATCTTCAAAAATTTATAGAATGGGTAACTATCAATCGTTCAGGATATAGTTCGTTCTGCGTAAATCTTGTCAAATTTACTTCTTGTGGTACGATTCATTTTCAGATTAATGGAATCAGTTGTTTCAAAATGGTAATTTTAGACTCTTGTTCCCTCTTGGCTGTATTTCTGCAGACTCCCATGTCTAAACCGCTGAATTTGTCAGTTACCTGTGTAAGCTACTGTCACACAAAAGAAAAGTATCTAAATTTTAAGTTCAAATATCGCGTTGTATAACTATTATTTAAATTTATATATACATACATTATTGCACAAAAAATATTAACTCTCCTCTGTCTGTCACAGGATCCACCTCCAAACACAACTCAGGTAGATTTATCATTCATGTATGATGTGAAGAAACAACACGACTTCTACAAAATGTCTCTACTTTCAAAAGAGGAATTCACTGAGAAGATGATACAAGCTGCTAAAAATAGTTGTGACCTTCAGTTTAAAACTCCCGGTATAAAGGAACTTCAGTAAGTACATTTTCTTAAATACTGAACAGGTCGTAGGTCTCACAAAATTATCATGTTAATATATTTCTTAAGGCACATGACTTATTAGTGAATCATTTAGTGTGATTAACGATTTATCAGCGTTAAATGATATTAGTAAACTATATTATAATGTAATTTAGTAAGTGTAACTGGCCCTCATGATGATGAGATGGTGACATGTTCAACAGAAAAAGTCTGTAATTTTACGAAGAGAGTGGCGGTTTAGTATTCACAATACTTTCCCATTGTGAATGCGTGAATTGAGTTATTAAATGAAAGAGACTTGCTACTTAAATATGTTTCTTCAGACAGTAAGAATGCAGGATTCGCGCCCTTTTTTCATTTCACCTCCACAGTGCCTTACTTTTTTTAAATACCTCGGCTGTTCACATCCCTGCTGTTGATTTGCTGCCGCGCTGAGCATTGACATGTTCTGGATTATTGTCATCTTCCCGTACCCATGACAAACAACGCCCACAGTAATCCGTTTTTCAAATTTCAGTCTTGTATAGCTTCGAATTTCTTGTCCTCCATTTTAACTCGAGGTAGGTTACCTAGAGATGACTTAACATATGTTCGAAAATATTATCTCTGTTTGCATGTGGCTTCTTTTCAGCTTTTTTCATCTGTTATATCTCATATTGCCTCATTTCATATTACTTTTCCTCATCGTTTTGTTTCGATAATTTTAAATTTCCTTTTGGAACTCCGCATTTCCGATGCCTTGCAGTTCTTCCCGCTGTCGATGTGTAAGGTCTTTCCAAAGTTGTCCCCCAAACGTACGAGGGCTATTCGGAAAGTAAGGACCGATAGTTCGAGAAATGGAAATCACAACAAAAATCAAAAATCTTTTATTTACAACAGTTAGCTCCATCTTCCAGATACCATTCTTTATATTTGCCAATTCGTTTTAGACATTTGCCTCACCAACTTTCCAATACCGTCGCCATAGAAGGCAGCCGCGTGTGCTTTCCGACAGTTCTCTGCGCTGGTCTACAGTTCGTTGCCCGTGCCAGGGTGTTTTCTTCAAACCCGGCGGTTCATGTGAGCAGAGATGAACCTCAGGGGGAGCCAATTACGGGCTATATTGTGGGTGATGAAATACTTCCCGTTGAAAATGCTGCAGGAGCATTTTCATTGCTCCTGCAGAGGGTGGCCTAGAATTGTCATGAAGACACTAGACGAAATCTCTGGGCACACTAGAGACACTTCCCAAACACTGCCCAAAACAAACTGTGGAAACTTCTTCGGATTTTCACTGTGGTTTCCATTTAGCGCTCCACCGGACATTACTTTCCGAATAGCCCTCGTAGATGTTCGAAGATCCTTTTCAGCTCCGCCAACCACAATGTCTCATTTTTCTTTGACTTTCTGTTTCGTACCGATACCTAAACAACAGAATGATTATTCATCCATAGGTTCGCCAATTTACGTTTATCTTGTCGCTGTGAAAATTACTGGCACAGATAACCACTTCAAACCTTTTTTATTAACGCTGTATCGAACTCTGCGCTAAGTTACTAGGTTGGAGAGATCTATTCAACAAAAATGTGTCACACGTCAAACTGAAAGCTAACCATAGCTTTGTGATGATAACGACGGTAGTTTCAGCTGAAGACTCTCGTACATTGTGATTATTTGCTATCACACCTTATTTCTCGAGCAGTTGTAAGCCAGGAGATACAATATTTTCCTATGATATACATACAAAAACCCATTTCCTTTTTTCTATTTTAATTACTGGACTAATTACGTTAAATTGTAATTTATTTTAAAATCCTTTTATGGTAACTTTTCTCTCAGTAAGTCGAATTATTTACGCTTTGGACAAGTGTATTTATTGCTTTACTTTAATCTGTCACAGATTTGAGAAGAAATTTGACTTGGTGGTAATGGAAATGTACCTACAGTTTTGTTACTATGGCCTTGTGCATAAACTGGGGTCTCCACCGGTTGTTGGTATTTGGTCAGCAGAAATATACCCACAGCTACATCGTATGATGGGCAATCTAGTTCATCCTGCGTATATGCCAGAGCTTGAGACAACCTACACGGACCACATGACATTCTGGGAAAGACTTGACAATACTTATCAAATACTAGACGCGTTTTGGCTTGCTAGAAGATATACAGCGGCTCAAAATGAAGTAATGTGGGAACATTTCGGAAACGATGTTCCCAGCATCTTTGAATCGCAGTACAATATTAGTCTCTTGCTCGCAACAACTCACTTCTCCTCCTCTTATCCAAAGCCGATGCAACCCACTGTGGTGCAAATGACTGGACTCCACATTAAAGGAAAGCCTAAGCCGCTACCGCAGGTAAGTCTCTTTCTAGCAAATGTTAGTTTGGCGAAACATTCTTTACGATACATTGTGATACAATAAACTGACTGCCGTTGTAGGAGATACAGTCCTTCCTGAATGGTGCGAAATATGGAGCCATATACTTCAGCCTTGGCTCGAATGTTAAGAGCAGAAATCTGCCAGAGTCTATACGACAAGCACTGATGGACGCCTTTTCCGAACTTCCGCAGAAGGTCCTTTGGAAGTTTGAGGATGACTCTCTACCAGGGAAGCCAAGCAACGTCATGATCGCCAAGTGGTTGCCACAAGAGGATGTTTTGTGTAATCAATCCATTTATTTAATTATTTATGTACGATCAAAAAAGGCAACACGTTGAGAGTAACTGGCATAAGAATACCAGAAGTGCCAACACATGTACTATTTTTATAAATGTTTGTTTGTTTTTGATACAATCACTTTTATGACACAGTCGTAACCGATTTCGCCCCCTCCCCCCACCCCACCACCACCAACGGCCATCTTCAGATGCATTAGTAGGAAAACATAATAAGCTTACATTAAGCACTCAAAACAAGTAAAACTATTTCTACTAGGTGTACTTGTGAACTAAGTAATGTGCTATTAAAGTACATGTGGGGTCACACCTAGGGGCGGATTTTGGTGAACCTACGTTCATGTGTTTCAAACCAAATATAATACCAAAAATCAGGGACTTACATAGAAACAACTAAGGATACTTCTCTTGCATTACTCTTTGCGCTAGATGCGCGTGTCCCCCGAGACAGTCGTTACTTGTGAAAGTCATAAAATGTATCACATTTACAATAATGGTTCAATCATTTACTCATAAAATATAAAAACAGAATACAGGTCCTTAAAGCAATGAAGTGAGTTTTGAAGCAGAGAAAGATTTTTACGATAAATAGAAGAAAGGAGCAATTATTACGCTAAATATATCCGAAGGCCGGTGCTTCTGCACTTTGGACAGCTAGATGTTTGCGCCATTGCCTATCTGTTCAGATGAGACGACACGGACCAGACGGCAAGGGCGACAATCTGCTGCAACTCGCTGGTACAAAGATTGGGCCAAGAAAAGTGCACTTAGTTATATCTTATATTACCCTGAAATTTTGTATTACGTTTTATTTGACAGCGCATGAAATTTGTTCACCAAATGTAGCCCCAGGTATGATCCACATTCATTTGATTAGCACCTTAGTTACTTAGTTACACAGTGCACGGATCATTTTGCGCGATAAATCGCAATTATGTTAGAAAAAGAAGAAAGATATACAGGTATGAGTAACTCCTACTCACTACATTTTACACTGTACGGTAACAGAAATGCTGCTACGGAACGGAACGAGTTGTCCAGAAGAAACTTTCTTAGTTTGTTTTCAAATTTTACTTTGTTGTCTGTCAGATATTTCATATTACTGGGTAAGTGATCAAACAATTTTGTTGCAGCATTGTGCACCCCCATTTTGTACTAAAGACAACCATAGTGTGGAGCAATGAATGTCATTTTTCCTTTTAGTATTGTAATTATGTACATCATTTTTCCTTGTGAATCGTAGAGGATTATTTAAAACAAACTTCGTGAGGGAATACACTTACAGAAACCACCCCATGTACCCTTTTTAAGCTAATTGAGATTATGTGATCATATGATAGTTTGTGTATAGACGCATAGATTTATGTGGAAACCCCTCATGTCAGCGTTAAACAGTGGCTCCAGTAGCTGGCGGAAGTTTTCATGTGATGTAGGAATACATCATGTCCAGGAGAGGAGGGATTTTTATTCAAAACGTAAAGTTGGCAATATCACTCGTTATTCTATTGTTTCTGGTTTCTTCCCGCATTTTTACTCGATGTAAATTTCAGGCTTTGTACATCAGTTGCAAGTGAAATGGTGTCTGGTAGAGATGAAATCAATCTGAATAAAAGGAAGAAAGTAGTGAAAAGCGTTATATAGTAACGAGAACGAATAGAAGAAAGTAGAGTTAAAACATTGAATACGTGAACTATACAGGTGAAACAGTTAAGCCTAAAGAACAAGGTTGTGATTGCAATTAAGTCGTTCGCCAGTGAAACTACTATTATTGTTTGGTTAATCTGTTCCTATTATTCCTCTTACGAATGCACTGTCTGTTATTGCAGATGCAAGTGGAAATTCATGACTACTACAATTAGCTCAGACGTCAAGATGGAATTATATTCCAAGTTCTTAAGATTCGACACTAAAAATGAGAAAGGTGGTTTCTTACAGAGCCTAATAATGGTATGTGTCGTTGCAAGGAAACGTCCAAAATTGGCAGGTGACAACAGCTTACCTGTCAAAAACAAACCCAAAGGTCGTACGTACAAATACTGACTGGTGTGTTCAAGTCTGTAAGCGTGCATTTTTATCCGTGTACAGTGTTTCTGATAACAAATTGCGGAGAAGACGGGATCTACCAATCTCTGGCAAGTTCCCCAAGATACATGGGGACAACAGCGGTATGCAAATGTATATCCAACTGGCGTAACATTGTTGGTTGAGAACCACATAAACAGTTTTCCAGTTCATGAATCACACGACACAAATAGAGACTAAAAATACTTGGCTTTAAAGCTTAATGTGAAAGAAATGTGGACTGTTATCAGTCACAATACCCTGAAGTGAAAGTAACTTATCGGCATTACTGGAACATCTTTAATGAAAATTTCAATTTGAAATTTGGTCAACCACAGGTTGATACATGTTGTGTCTGCGAAGAATTATGTGTGAAAATAAGAAGTCGTACCGTAATTAATAATGCAAAGCGTGTGGCCGCAGCCGAACTATTAATTCATAAAAGGAGAGCTGAAAAGTTCCACAAGACAGATGATCGTATGAAGAACACGTGCAGAGATTCTCAGGATTTCGCAAGAATTTGCGTTTATTACATGCAAAATCTGATGCTTCCAGTTATCCTCATTGAAGATACCGTCTATTTGCATCACTTTACTTACACTGTCTTCAACATACATGAATTAAAATTTGGGAAGGTCGTATTCTACACATAATATGAAACAACAACTAGAAAGAGCCTCAGTGCTCTTTATCTTATGTCGTATAAATGAATATGTCTGCCAAAAATGTCCGACATTCCCATATTTCCTCTGAAGGCTGCGTTGCCCAAAATAAAAATCATTGTATATGAAGATGGTATCTGTTCTTTCGGACATGTACGAAAGAAAGTTGGGAATGTGGGTCTCACGGGAGCGGCGCCAGAGATAAGTCCCTGCAGTAGCACCATCCTCTGTGTCCTCGGTGGCTCAGATGGATAGAGCGTCTGCCATGTTAGCAGGAGATCTCGGGGCACACATTTTCAAATGTCCCCGTTGACTTATATCAACGCCTGTATGCAGCAAGGGGTATTCACTTCATTGTAAAAATCATTGTGTAATCCGACGCATGTTGACACTGATAGCCAAAGGAAGATTTGATTCATTCCATTAATATTTCCCGCTCAGAAGGCACAGCTGCCTGCGTTGTGACAGGGACTCCAGTGTTGCGAAGAGAAACGTAGAAAAGTTTGATAGAGTGTACCTGGCAGTTGGAGTATGCAGAATTAATCACCTCTTCTAGCTCTAAGAGAGCTTTCATGGTGGCCAGCACATTACAAGAAGAATGTGTTGTCTGTGGAATCACAAGGAAGAAAAATTTCCTTGAGAAAGAAAGCAACGTATTTCAGATTCAGACTTTATGGCGTTGTGCTACAGCAAACTTACTCCTGGAATGATGAAGACCCGAACGTTCATTGGTGGATTGCAGGAACATACCTTCAGACTTGCAGATGGAGAGCAAATTCCAGATTTTCCATCACAACCAGCTTTCCCATCTGAAGTGCCAATGATTAGTAACACAAAATGACAGATTAATAAAAATCAAACCTTACCTACCTCATTCCGAAGAAATCCAGCGATTCTACAATAATTTATACTCCCAAACCGCCTATATGGATAAAGAAAAGTGACTTGCAGATGGAGAGCAAATTCCAGATTTTCCATCACAACCAGCTTTCCCATCTGAAGTGCCAATGATTAGTAACACAAAATGACAGATTAATAAACATCAAAACTTACCTACCTCATTCCGAAGAGATCCAGCGATTCTACAATAATTTATACTCCCAAACCGCCAATATGGATAAAGAAAATAGACTAATGTAATCCTGTGGCGAAATATGTATTGTGAGTAATGGTTTTTACATGAAATTATTTAATTCAATTAAATTTATTTACATTTGTTTCAGAAACCCTTTGGGTCCGACAAATTTAACAATGTATGTCTCCGTAGTGAACATTAAATGAAGATTCAAAACTTTTGGAAACTATCTACATCCTATGTAGTTAACATAGATTAAAACTAGCTCACATTGTGAGAATGATCTAGTTTTTTTTCTTTCCCCATAACAAATCACTCGTTTCGGCCCAAGGGGTTTTTCCAGTAAACGATTCACTGTGAAACAGTAATCAGAATGCCCAACTCTTTAAACAGACGTCTGCAAGGTAATCGGAGGTGAGCACCACATAGCACCACATTTTTTGAAGTTACCCCAGAACATTATTTAATATGACATTACTGAATAAAAGTATGCAAATTATGTCAACTTACTGATTTACCTCTCCCCAAGAATTGCAATGATTCTAAAGTTAATTGTGTTCCAAAACGTGATTTTTCCCATTTAAATCTCATCAATATGGACACCTAAATTTGAAGTTTCCACCCTATTTTCTGTTTCTTCACCATGTGTTACACTTATCATAGGTGTAGTACCGCTGGAAGCGCAGAACTGAATATGTTGTGTCTTTTTAAAACTGAGAGTGAGTCCATTCGCAGAAAACCAGTCAACGATACTTTTAAGAAATTTGATTACAATTTCTTTTCTTTATGTATGTATGCTTGGATTGATTACAATACTAGTCTCATCTGCAAAACGAACTAATTCTTCTTGTTGTAGATTGGACAGGAGACCACTTACATATATGGGGAACAATAGTGGACCTAAGATTGAGTCTTGGGGAATCCCGTATGTGATTTCTTCCCAGTCAGAATTATGTCCCTGGACTGTAGTGGTCGAGTGACTAAGTAGAACTTTCTGCATTTTCCACTGGTTAACTATACCTTCAATTTAATAAACTGTAGCCGGCCGGGGTGGCCGAGCGACTCTAGGCGCTACAGTCTGGAACCGCGCGAGCAGTACGGTCACAGGTTTCGAATCCAGCCTCGGGCGTGGATGTGTGTGATGTCCTTAGGTTTGCTAGGTTTAAGTAGTTCTAAGTTCTAGGGGACTGATGATCCCAGAAGTTAAGTCCCATAGTGCTCAGAGCCATTTTTTTAATAAACTTTAGACAAAGTTTAAGGGGAACACTACTGACTAAAATGGTTTCGATAACATCTTCACTTAATTCAGAAGTAGAACTAGCAAAAGTATTTTTACTTATTTGATGGTTGTAATACAAACTTTTTACTCTGTACTACTGTAGCGTCTGAAGATCGACATTGTGGGTCGAAAATGGTTACGATTGTGTCCTATATGTGCTTGTTTCAAAAATAAACAAAACTTCATAATAAGCCAATCACCGATTTACCTAAACGGAACGTCGTTTACATATTGTGCTGTGATTGCCAAAGGTCTTTGGATACTCATTGCAGTTCGTTCTAAATACGGAAGACCCTGTAAAAATCATTTTAAAGTGTTTACATAGTTTAATCTTCAAGGAATGCTTTTCACTATGTGATGATAAAAAAATGATTTTTCCATTTCATCAGAACCAAAGTTCTTCATTTTCCGACTCAGTCGATACGCTAGTATATCTCATAGAAGTTCGATGTGGCTCACATCGAGGTTTCCGAGAAATGTGTCCAGCAGAATACACCAGAAATTCTGTGCGCTATTAGTAAATGGTCACCACTATGCGAATATGAGTATTATTAGACTAATACCAGAAAAGGACTGATTAAAAACTTTACATAAAATCTAAGGAATACACTACTGGCTAAAATGGTTTCATTAACATCTGATTTCTTTACATCAACGGCCACAAGCAACACCCCAAAGTCCAAAAGTGGAAAAAAAAGCCAGAGACCGTCAGGGTAGGAATGCTTTGCTAGCTATTCGTCAGTTATACACACATGCTAACCGTCACACATCATTCTATAACATCTCCATCAATTGCTCCCAGAGTCTCAGATTGTAAAACTTGCATCAGTCAAAGCAACACGTTCATGTCGTAGAGCCCATGGAGAGGCAACATGGCAACCATAGCGAAGCAAAATTAACAACCCTCCGTCATCTTTTGTGCAGACAAAAGAGAGGGTTTGTAGTACATGATAGTACGTAAGGAAATTACGAAGTAACTTCCGCTAGTAGCGTTTAGCAGTTATAGCCAGAAACAATATTACACCGGAATATAGCGCACTAACTCTTTATATACATCGTCTCTACGCTGCAGAATGCCTGCACGAGACATTGCGATTAATACGTGGGGCGTTCGGTAAGTAATGCAACATATTCGGAATTAGTTGTGGGACATAGTGGAACATTTCCGATTCAGTCCCCATAGTTTTATGAAGTTCCAATAGGTGGCGGCGCTGTACGTCGCCTTCAGAATGACGTCTGTAAAGGAGGTGCGTTCCAAGCATAGAGCTGTCATTAAGTTTCTTTTGGCGGAAAATCAGAGCACCGGAGATTTTTATAGGTAGTTGCGAAGTATCTATGGAGACATGTCAGAAAATAAATATACAACCGCAACAAGGTTGTGCAAACCTGTTCGGTCTCCCATGTGCAGGCCTCCACACATGGCTGTGAATCCTGTAATGTTGGAGCGTGCAGATACTTTCATTCGATGTGATCGATGGGTCAAAATCAAACACCTCGCTGCTCAACTGGACATTTCTGTTGGTAGTGCTGACGCACTAGTTCACCAGTTGGAGTACCGTACTCAAAGGTGTGTGCCCACTACTGCCCTCGCTGCCTAACGAAAACCATAAAGAGCAATGGAGGACCATGTGTGCCGAATTGGTTGCAGGTTTAAAAGCTAATTGTGAAAAATCTTTGTCACAGGTGATGATACATGGGTTCATCACTTCGAATCGGTATCAAAGTGGCAATCCTTAGAGTGGTGCCACACCGCCTCTCCTCTGAAAGAAAAGTTCAAAGCCGCATCATTAGCAGGTAAAATCATGGCGACCGTCTTCTGGAAGTCTGAAGGCGTCATGCTGTAACCGCGACCGTAACGGTCGTGGGGTTTCCGAGAATGAAAGCGCAGTGGGACCAAACGGGAGCTGCCTGCGAACAAACAAAACGAATGGGAAAGGATGGGGACAAGAACAATGACGGACGACCGAGCAAGACCTTACGAAGAACAACATGCAAGAAGCAATGGGGTCACGAGCGAGAACTTCACGACTCCACAATGTTGACTCGTACATGAAAACAAAGAAAGGTAAACACACTGTCTGTAGTCGAGATATCGATAGACTCACGCGAATCTCAGACTGCCTCGCTGAGCGAGAGGCAGGCGCTTAAATACATGATAGGGTACTTCGCTATTGGCCGCTGAGACCACGTGTTCCACCATGGCGCCTAGGGTATGTCGCTATTGGCCGCTGGGATCACGTGTTCCACCGTGGCGCCGTCACGTTATATGCGCGCAGTCACGGATTTCGGCGCGCCGGCTTCAGAAACCTCTAGTGGTAATCAAGGTTCATGCCGTCTGGCGCAGAGTCGAGACTCGCGGCGCTCTGTACCAGAGGTTATTGTGGTTTATGTCCTCCCTCATGATGCAACATTCAAATTTGAGGTGTATTGTGCTACCCTCTGGAAACTGAAGAAACGACTTCAACATGTTCGTCGCCACAGAAGTCTCCGCAACCGAGAGGAGGTCACAGAACTTAATTGCACTGTTCTTCCTCATCGATCCTACAGCCCGAAACTCGCATTTTCTATTCCCATCTTTTTGGCACAATGGAGAATGAACTTTGCGGGAAACAGTAAGTAGGTGATGGGGAGGCTATTGATGCAGTAAGACGGTGGCCCCGACGTCGACCAGCAGAGTGGTACCATGCGGGCATACAGGAATACAGACCCTCCCACTATTGAACAGAGATTATGCTGAAAAACAGAATTTCGCAGCCAGACGAATGGCGAATAGTATAGTGTATTATAATCCTGATAAAACGAATCTGTTTTCAGAAAAAAATATTGAATTACTTATTGAAAGCACCTTGTAGAACAACGTGGCACCGCAGGGAACGCTAAATATCGTGCCACAGCCTCTCTGTGCACATATTACGCCTTTTTTTATGTAGTCAGTTGCTTCTGACTAGGAGTACAACCAAGACACTACCTTTGTGGATTAGTATCAGTACTCTAAACGTAACGGATGCCACCTGCAGCACATGAATAGGGTTTTCAGTAATTGAATTGTGTAGCAATCTTTGGAGTTATGGGTGCTCACCAGCTAATTTCTTAGATCTATCAGAGGGCTTACTGGCTTTGAAGCTCCTCTGACCTATCCCTTTCACAGTACAATCAGTAGCAGTGGACCTCGAAACCTGCAAATTCTCTGACAGAATATTCTAGCTTTTGAGCTCTTAGAATTATAAATCGTTCTGATTCATTTATTTCTCCCTCTTCACCCATTCTGACAGAAAACTTCGATATGATTATTTTTTCCAGTTGTGAAACCATGTTGTCATTTAGAAAAATCTTGGCTATGTTGAAAAATGGCAACACTCCCATGCATTCTCAGACACATAGAATTATTAAAAACTCTTCTGGTATTCTGTTACTTAGTATAGCCAACGTTTCTCGAATGATAGTCTAAATGCTATTCTCACTTGAGATATAACCTCGAAATTAAGATTAGCTACTCTCATAATTAGAAATTTTATCATGAATATTTTGAAGTGTTTCTGTGGCCAATAAAGGTAGTGTAATCATTATGTTCTATTGCCTTTGTCTTGCTACACTGCAAAATACTCTCTTAAAAGAAATGAAATGTCTGTCTTTGCTTCACACTCTTTGCTTTTAGATAAGCTAACTGTACACAACCATTATACACCTATTATGATCTTTATGCTACGCTTGTATTTCGAGTGTGCCTCATTCCTACATGTGCTCAATTTTGTCTCTTGCTTTCTTTCCTTCTTTTTGAATTTCTACGATGTGTAGTTTATCGAACGTCATGTAATCCACTGATTGCATTTTCTTTTCTAGCTCACCCAAATATTCGACTGTTCATCACTCAGGGTGGTCTTCAGAGTTTCAACGAGGCATCCTATTACGGTGTGCCACTAGTCGGAATACCTTTCTTTGGTGATCAAGCATACAATGTGGCAAAAATGGTCAGCGCTGGAATTGGAGTCAAGCTGGACTTTCGAACCATCACCAAACAGTCTGTCCTCCAAGCCGTGCGGACCGTTCTGGAGGATCCCAGGTAGAGTATATTGATTTCGAAATAACCGTAGCAGGATACATAATTATAAAATGCTGCGAATCAGGAACTGTGTAAATCTGAAGAGGCTGAAAATATCAGCCAACCAGTTAAAAAAACTAAGATTTATTAGCCTTTGACCTAGGTTTCGATATATCTAAGGCCCACTCTTTCTGAAGAAGGTATTTTTTAGAAATATCGAAATCTAGGTCAAGGGCTAATAAACCTTTGTTTTGTAACTGGTTGGCTGATATTTTCAACCTCTTCATATATAACTATATTCATTTCATTTACGTTTCTTGCAAGATTTGCGATCTGTGGCAGTATGACATACATGATATAAGTAAGAATAATCTGTTCTTCTATTTAGCTCTGTTATGAAATCAGAAGGCCTAGTAAACTGATGGAACCAAGTAAGAAATTAGAAAAGCAAAATGTTCTCATCAGTTCCTATGTATAAGAATTAAAAGCTTATGACGTACGAAGCCAAGCCTCTCACCACTACCAAGATGCCTGTAATGCTTTTCTTTTGAAACGTTAGCAATACAAGGAATAGGGAACGGTAAGGTGCTAGGGTACACAACTTTTATTTGATTCTCCAACGCATAAAGAAAGGAAATACGGCACAGTTTGAAAGACAATCTTCAGTGTGGGCTGAAAGGAACAAAAAGATCATTATTTTCCAATTACACATTTACAGTTTTTTTTAAATTAACGAATATTAGGAAAATTTCAATTATTAACAATGACTGACCTTTTTCGTGACAAGTGCGCCAATCCATTAAGTTGATACATCATTCGGAGCCGGTTTGTCAAACCTGATAGAACGACTTTCTAACTAGCAACCCAATTCACAACTACATAAGACAGCAGAATTACAACAAGCAATACAAACGATCACACAAAAGAGGATATACGGAACTGATTAGCAATGAAAATGAAAATTCGTGTCAAAAATGATTACAGCCTAAACAGGGCTCGACGCGCAATTGGAAAAGTAAACTTTTATTAATAATAAATAAAGGGTAAGTGTTCTCAAAGATTCACGTGATATCAAAGTAAGATTTTCCACATAAACATTAGAAAAAGACCTATAAGCCTCTGCAGAAGTATATCTTCAGGCAGGTTAACTAAAATAACAAGACTGTCCTCACTACATAAAAATACCAGTGTAAAAATGTGTTGGAGGTGTCTAGAGCCGTTAGTTTTATTTTACTTGCCCAAAGCCCAGCCATGAGCATTGCAGGACAATGGGTCTGTAGCGAATCACTCAAAACTGGTTAAAGCTTAACGAAGGTCAAGTTCACCAGATGCCATAAAATCGAGGTATGTTGGTGAAATTCATACAATTTCTTCGATGAAAATAAATTTCCTTTACCATTACCACGCAGCATGTCGATTTTGACATGTACGCCTCCAAAACTCGTGGCAGGGGTTTGATGCCAGCTCGGCTATAGACATCCGTACATAACACACGGGGAACAATTACAACTAAATGCCATTCTACGTCAACGTAGCAATCACCACATCTCACGTGGTGCATATTAGAGCTGTAAAACTACCGTAGACTATCATAAGCAAGCTTGGGCTTTGATAGTTTCTCCAGTAGTTTTTGTCAGTTAAGGTCGTACCCTCTTCAATTGTATCTTAGGTGTGTTGCATACTTGTTGGTTGCTACCTCATAACTATTGCTTTCTTTACCTAGGCGATCAGTGTCTTACTACATTCCCCTAAAAACCGGAAGCAGTGAACTGTCGAGAAACTGAGGATATTTAAAAAGGCCGGTTAACCTAAGGAACATTTTTGTTCTATACAGATATTCCCCTGTCTGTTAATTAAAAGTAAACAGCATTTGTAGCAAAATTGGAATTGTCCGTTTTTAATTCAGATTTTATTAAAAAATTGCTGATCTGTAATGTGAAACAGAGGGATGTTGTAGAAAGAAATAAAGAAAATAATAAGATTTATCATGTAGCACTAGGAAACGCAATTTCCGCAGCAAAAAGGTAAAATAAAATTAAAAAAACGCAAAACAATATTTATCAAACATCGCTGCAGTAGTTCTTCAAACGTGTATAAAACATGTTTCTTTTATTCATCAACAACTTCGAATACATCAGTAACAACAGGAATCTCTTGCCTTTGATCATGATGAAGAACGTTCTGTTGAGTGCAAAATAACAATAATAATGACAAATATTTTTTATGTTTTTGCATGTAAACTGTATTAGCATAAAAAGTAATTGCTTTAGTTTTATTAAAGTAACGCGATCAAAAAACTTTTGTCACTTATAAAATGCAATTATATACTATAAGGATATACACTGAGCTAACAAAAGTCATGGGATCCTTCTAATATTGTGTCGGGCGTCCATATTTCCGGCATAGTGTAGCAGCTCGACTTGAGATGGACTCAACAAGTCGTTGGAAGTCCCATGCAGAAATATTGAGCTATGTTAGCCATCCATAATTGCGTAAATGTTACCAGTGCAGAATTTTGTGGTCGAACGGACCTCTCCATCATGTCCCGTTAATGTTCGATGGTATTCATTTCTGACGATCTGGGTGGACAAATCATTCGCTCGTATTGTCGAGAATGTTCTTCAAACCAATCGCGAACATTTGTGACCGGCGTCATGGTGCACTGTCATCCATAAAAAATGCATTGTTATTTGGGAATATGAAGTTAATGGATGGCTGCAAATTGACTCCAAGTAGTCGAACATAGCCGTTTCCTGTCAATGGTTGGTTCTATTGGACCAAAGGACCCAGTCTATTCCATGTAAACGATGCCCTCACCATTATTGAGCTTGCACAGTGCGTTGTTGACAGCTTGAGTCAATGGCTTGGTGGGGTCTACGCCACATCGAACCCTACCATCAGCCTTTACCAACTGAAATCGTGATTCATCTGACCAGACCACTGTTCTTGAGCCGTCTATGGTGGATGTCTGTTAGCACTAACAACTCTACCCAAACGCCTCTGACGTCGGTCGTCAAGTGAAGGCTGTTGGCCTCTGCGTTGCTAGCAATGACAGGTTCTGCCTGAAATTTGGTATTTTCGTCACACTCTTGACACTGTGGATCTCGGAATATTGAATTCCCCAACGATTTCCGAAATGGAATGTCTCATGCATCTAGCTATAACTATCACTGCTAAAATAACGCGGCAGAAGTAGTCTGTGTCGATGCTGCTGCACATGCGGTTGCTCGACAACTGATGCCGTCTTACTAGATACGTCACTTATTTAGCTGCCAGTTATCATACCGCAACTTCCGGCGGCCAGTAACGAGCCGTGTACCTTATCTACTTCCGCTCCGGCATCAAAAGAGCGCGCGAAGCCAAGTAAAACTGGTAGCGTCGTGCTAGAACGCCCAGTGGGCAGTGCAAATTACCTTGAACACCGCACATAGTACATCAGCATATCGAAGATATATATCGTAGCAACTAGCAGCAAATGAATGTTTATATAAATATAATCAAAGATGGGAGCACAGCTCCCCCCATTGCCATGGTTCCCCCTCTGAGATGTAAGTGTCTATTGGTGAACCAGTATCTGGATGACTTGGGATGGGTCATTTACCATGACCCAATAGGTTTCTTTTTTGCTGTCGTGTAATATCTATTATTATTTTTTTTATTTTCACAAGGAGAGGACAAGTAGTTTATTTCAGTTTCTATGGTAATGGATGGCTGCAAATTGACTCCAAGTAGTCGAACATAACCGTTTCCAGTCAATGGTCGGTTCTATTGGACCAAAGGACCCAGTCTATTCCATGTAAACGATGCCCTCACCATTATTGAGCTTGCAGAGTGCGTTGTTGACAGCTTGAGGCAATGGCACATCGCAAACAACTTTAATGTTGGCACAATTCAGTGCACCTGAGGAGGAGAAGGCGTTCGCGCTTTACAGTGTACACAGCTGTTGATAATATATCTATTACTACGAAGGGCGGAGTAGGTGCGCAAGTTATTCGCATGGTCCTTCAGTGTTTTGTGGATGCGTACTGAATTTTACATTTACTAATGCTGATGCTAGTGCACATGTTAATGGTTGGGTTACAGTGGCTCTAGTTCGTGGTGGAAAGGTGGAGACAGTATGAGGGCTGGAGACTTTTAACAACCGAGAAGTTATTGCTTATAGTACATTTCAGATATGTGAAGTGTATAACAGAGATCGTGGTTCATCTTACTATATGTCTACAGTGCCATTGGTTCTTAGGACAAGGAATCGTCGTAAAGTAAATGAATCAGAGTCTGTGTCCGTGTGGGTTAAAAGTGCACTGAATAGTGCCAAGATTAAAGTTGTCGGTGATGTGACACATTACTATTGAAACTCAAATAAAGTACCTGTCCCGTCATACGGCCATGATCACGTCGGACCGAGCGAGGTGGCGCAGTGGTTCGACACTGGACTCGCATTAGGGAGGACGACGGTTCAATCCCGCGTCCGGCCATCCTGATTTAGGTTTTCCGTGATTTCCCTAAATCGCTCCAGGCAAATGCCGGGATGGTTCCTTTCAAAGGGTACGGCCGACTTCCTTCCCTGTCCTTCCCTAATCAGATGAGACCGATGACCTCGCTGTCTGGTCTTCCCCAAAACAACCAATGATCACGTCGGAAACCTTTTCAAGTGGATCACTGAGTACAAATGACAGCTTGGCCAATACACTGCCCTTTTATACCTTGTGTACGCGATACTTTCGCCATCTGGATATGTGCATATGTCTACGCCATGACTTTCATCACCTTAGTGTGAAATACGCAATGGAATAACGCTGAATGACTTGCGGTTCTAAGTATGTGCAAAACAAAGAACCAAACAAACAGAAAAGCACAGAGAAGTCGTCGCTTCCCAGTTTCTCTTTTACATATTCCATTACGTTTCTTTACCTACCAGTGATACCAATACTACTGTAATCTTGTCATGTACTACGCCAGTTATGTAGTGTACAAAAATTGCCGAACCGTCATTTGGGTAGAGTACTGTTGCATTCCCGCCGAGCTAAACGTACTGCCTCAGAACCGAGAGCCAGAAAACACTACCGAGCGTAAGGACCAAGGCAGACTCACGCAATCGCGCTCAGCGTTACGTTCACCTCTCCGCCTCTTCACGTGGTGCCTATCGGGACGCGCAAAATCTGTCACCCAGTGCCGGGACAGCAAAATCTCTGGCGCACTCGTAGCTCATCTATAGGACCTACAAGCCCGTGCTCGTTTCACTTTACTTGGCGTTTTTTGCTGATAGGTAAACTTATTTTGAGTCAGTCAACTGTACATTGATTTCGACTGTCCGTTGCTTGCTTGCCATCCTGAGATTACTTGTGTTAACGTTTTTTGTATAAACTGCTGCACTTACTCTTCATACTTGTACACAACAGGCACATCCCACATGATAGGTTTCATTGATTTATGAAATTTGAAGATTATCATTACTGTATTACAGATTATCACAAAACATTATCAAGGAGCACTTTACCAAATTCGTTAATAAACTGTATTGTTCGCAAAAGTTTCGATATCGAGCATATTACTTAGCGAAGCCCTGTAAAAGGTGCAGCCAAGCGGCTGCCGACCTCTCAACGAGCCGCCCTGGTGTGGGATGCACACTCAGCCACATTCAGAAGCTCTGACGTGTACGCAGTTCGACAATGCTACAACCCTGCTGGTTCCAGCCTGGTACGTTCCAAGTCACAGGAAAGGAATATGGCTGCTGTTGATTCTACGGGATAAAGCAGCAGAAATCGAGGTGTGAGCTCTGAAAACGCTTCGTAACTCAAAGACGTTGGGAAAACGATATACTGCGGCACCTTTCACTTCACCGTCTGGTCTATGTCGAAGTCAATAGAGACAGACGACCAGATGAAGTGGGGAAGAGCCGGCAGTCTACCTCAGGAACCACCGTGGTGGTCATCTCAGCTGATTCACAGAAACCACACAAAACCAAAAATCTAGAGGCTGAACAGGGACCTGAACCGCGAGGTTTCTGAATGCAAGACGGCTGGCTTCACCATTTCTTCACACAGTTCTTGAAATATGTAACTATAGGAATAGTGTAGAGTGAATTGTCAATGATCACATTGGGATGCATGTTGCATTTTCTTATCGGTAACCTAGGGAATTAACAAGTATGTTAAACTTAATTTTTAGTGTTTGGGTGCAAAAATAGCTGCCTTATTATGAAAGAGAAGAGACGATAGCAATGGGTTACTTTTGATTCACCTCATTTTGATGTCGATGCAGATGGGCCAACACGTAGTCGTATAGTTTTTTTTCATGCATCTGCATATACACCTTTGCCGCTCCAATGACGCCAACAGTTGTTAATGTTAGGGATTAGAGATAAATATGAGAGAGCCAATTCAGGGTGTGGGAAAGAATCTGAAACCTCATTCATGCTGTTTGTCCACGACCAAAACCATTTAGCAGCTATGTTGCTTTGATAACATCACTCAGTTCTTTCTATAGAGAAGCATACGATTTGCTTATAATGACTTCGCTGAAGAACTTATCAGCAGAACACTTTTCAAAACTTACAACATGAACTTGATATGAGCTGAGGTGACCTTTGCCTTAGATATGCCAGAAACTGACGTTTGTAATGAGGTGGGTAATGAAAACACAAAACGTGTGGTATTGAACACAGTGTGTTAGATTATGCTGCCAGTTGCGAACTTGTTGAAATTTCTGAAGGGGCGATAGGAGTTTGTATAATCACCATGAAAATTTATACGTGTAGGATTGAAAATCATAGAAGACCGAAAAAAATTTGGTTCATGGTTTCAGCTACACACGACCCACATTGAGACCTAAGTCATAAAATTGCACATTAGAATACAGCAATGTACAGCAGCTTATAGGAATCAAAATTACAGATCCTAAATGCAAACTACACATGAAATTATAACATAGTTGAAAAGTATATAAGAAGAATTAGTTGAAGGATACGTAGCATAAGAATAGGCATAAAGACTCAAAACGTTAATTTTTTTTAATGGCAGCATCCATACAGAACGTGTAGGCAAAATAACGTTATATCTGTTATATCTTCCATAGCCAATCGAGGAAAAGAAAGTTCATAAAACTGAAAAAGGTACATAAATCTTTCAATCCTAAATACAAAAATTACGATGGATCGTTTGTCTCCAACGCTAACAGTGTCAACAAACACGACCATGAAAATCCTTGCTCGTATCCAGAAAATGATTCTGCTACGTCAGCAGTACGGAGAAGAGTAAGCACTGATGACCGAACAACGACAGAAAACATCAAAGAACAGTATAACGATATCGAAGTTGGTGGCTAGGAGTAAAAGATGAATTCTTCGAGGCACAGTATTTCTGCACAGAATGCAAAGAGGAGATGTGCCAACATGTTGTATCTGCTCCCTGATGTAGCTACCACGAGCTAGACCAGGCTCATCCAAGAACTGCGCCCGGAGGGCGCGCCCTCGCCCCGCGGGCGCAAGACAGTGTAGTTCAGCGCCCCATCCGCGACCGTCTGTCACTAGTGTCGACATAGGAACCGCGGGACTGCTACGGTCGCAGGTTCGAATCCTGCCTCGGGCATGGGTGTGTGTGGTGTCCTTAGGTTAGTTAGGTTTAAGTAGTTCTATGTTCTAGAGGACTTATGACCTAAGATGTTGAGTCCCATAGTGCTCAGAGCCATTTGAACCATTTTTTGTCCCGCGGACAGATCTAACGTAAACAAAATATTCTATTTTGGAATTAATTTTATGTAAGGGATATAGAGTCTCATTCTTACCGTTAGTAGTTACAAGTAAGTATTTTTTGTTATACTTCGTGCTACAATTTTTTGTATCCCTTTTCAGAGTTTAGAAAACGGATCCTTAGTTTGCTGTTTTGTACGTAATAATTTTAACTGACAAAGTTTGAAACTTATTAAAATCGAATTAAGGTCTTACAGTCAACGTTGTTAAAGAAGACATTTAACATTTTACACGTTTTTCTTTTTCGCGGAAACAATTTTGTCTAGGCTTGGTACAATATTCCTTGAGACTGTTAACCTCAAAGAATTGGCCAAATTTTTATCACCAAGGAATGAACGGTTCTTAGTTTTAACAAGTTACACGTAAGAAAGCGGTCCTTCAGGCGGATATGGCACTGTAGGTCAAACGGCTCTATTTGAAGCACTTGTGAGACGTCCTCTGCCCGAAGGGAAAACGGGCGAACTAATATACACTCCTGGAAATTGAAAAAAGAACAAATTGACACCGGTGTGTCAGACCCACCATACTTGCTCCGGACACTGCGAGAGGGCTGTACAAGCAATGATCACACGCACGGCACAGCGGACACACCAGGAACCGCGGTGTTGGCCGTCGAATGGCGCTAGCTGCGCAGCATTTGTGCACCGCCGCCGTCAGTGTCAGCCAGTTTGCCGTGGCATACGGAGCTCCACCGCAGTCTTTAACACTGGTAGCATGCCGCGACAGCGTGGACGTGAACCGTATGTGCAGTCGACGGACTTTGAGCGAGGGCGTATAGTGGGCAAGCGGGAGGCCGGGTGGACGTACCGCCGAATTGCTCAACACGTGGGGCGTGAGGTCTCCACAGTACATCGATGTTGTCGCCAGTGGTCGGCGGAAGGTGCACGTGCCCGTCGACCTGGGACCGGACCGCAGCGACGCACGGATGCACGCCAAGACCATAGGATCCTATGCAGTGCCGTAGGGGACCGCAACGCCACTTCCCAGCAAATTAGGGACACTGTTGCTCCTGGGGTATCGGCGAGAACCATTCGCAACCGTCTCCATGAAGCTGGGCTACGGTCCCGCACACCGTTAGGCAGTCTTCCGCTCACGCCCCAACATCGTGCAGCCCGCCTCCAGTGGTGTCGCGACAGGCGTGAATGGAGGGACGAATGGAGACGTGTCGTCTTCAGCGATGAGAGTCGCTTCTGCCTTGGTGCCAATGATGGTCGTATGCGTGTTTGGCGCCGTGCAGGTGAGCGCCACAATCAGGACTGCATACGACCGAGGCACACAGGGCCAACACCCGGCATCATGGTGTGGGGAGCGATCTCCTACACTGGCCGTACACCACTGGTGATCGTCGAGGGGACACTGAATAGTGCACGGTACATCCAAACCGTCATCGAACCCATCGTTCTACCATTCCTAGACCGGCAAGGTAACTTGCTGTTCCAACAGGACAATGCACGTCCGCATGTATCCCGTGCCACCCAACGTGCTCTAGAAGGTGTAAGTCAACTACCCTGGCCAGCAAGATCTCCGGATCTGTCCCCCATTGAGCATGTTTGGGACTGGATGAAGCGTCGTCTCACGCGGTCTGCACGTCCAGCACGAACGCTGGTCCAACTGAGGCGCCAGGTGGAAATGGCATGGCAAGCCGTTCCACAGGACTACATCTAGCATCTCTACGATCGTCTCCATGGGAGAATAGCAGCCTGCATTGCTGCGAAAGGTGGATATACACTGTACTAGTGCCGACATTGTGCATGCTCTGTTGCCTGTGTCTATGTGCCTGTGGTTCTGTCAGTGTGATCATGTGATGTATCTGACCCCAGGAATGTGTCAATAAAGTTTCCCCTTCCTGGGACAATGAATTCACGGTGTTCTTATTTCAATTTCCAGGAGTGTATCTATCGGCTGGCGTTCGGGCGGTCCGCACGGCCAGCTAAGCGGCACGGCTCGGCCGCTGCAGCAACACACGAAATCGCCCGGGGCGCTGGCCGCGGGCGCTGGCGCCTCAGGGGCGGAGTTTGGACGAGCCTGAGCTAGACTAATTGAACAGAACAATAAGACAAATTTTCAGAATGTCAGTGTGCTGTCGCTACGGACAGACCAAGAAAGGAGCGAGTCGATAGACAAGAGATGCTCCACTATTGACTAGCAAGGGGATCGCGGAAGTTAGAATGCAGTTCCTGAATCCAACAAAACACTGCTTGCTGGGAGCAAATACAGCGAGCCGCGCTAAGTGGAGCAGTGGTTACTCCAATATCTCATCGCTCTAGCGATGTGGAGACAGAATCGGACTTACTGACAAAAAAAGTGAAGCACCCAGAAGGCGAGGAAGTAAAGAAATGAAACTTCACTAATCGAGAGGGTATGTGATGTTATTATGGTGATTGCAGAATCGAATCATAAATGTAAGGAATATGGCAACGTGCGCCCACTTGTCAGTGCGATGTTGCACACCATCGTGCTCCGATGGGTGCATTTATTGGGTTGATTAAAATGTCATAAAGCCGTTGTATCCTCTTCCGAGGCAGACTGGTCCACAACTGTTGTAAGTGGTAATTGGCATCCGAGATACTGGCACTGGAACGAAGCTGACGTCCGGGCTGGTCACAAGTTCTATGGGGGACAGATCTGGGATCTTGGTAGCTGCAGAAGTAACTCAGCATCACGAGAACGGTTCATGGAGATACATGTCATGTCTGAACAGGTACTGTCCAGTTGGAAATCGGCACCGCGATGCTGTCAAATGCGAGCTAATATGTGAGGACACAGGATTTCCGCAACATATAGTGCTGTCAGGGTTCCCTCAAACACTACCAGCCACGATCTGAAGTCATAACCAGTTATTCCCCACTCCATGACGCGACGAGTAACGCCGCTGTGCCTCTCTCTTCCCAGCTCGCCGCCATAATCAACGATGATCATATGGGATAGAGTTGAACCAGAATTCATCGCTGAACACAATGTGACACCAATCATCAGAGGTCCATGCTTCCAGATCACGAAACCACTCCATATGCAGCGGTTTGTATTTCGGTTTTAATGGCAGCCTGCTTATAGGACGGTAATTGCCTGGTCCAGTTGCTGCTAGTCTCCAACCAATGGTGCATGGTGACTCAGAATGTTGCAGGAAGTCCATTAGTTTTTCTTGAAGACAGGCACAGATGTGAAGAGGCTACGATGTGCTTGGTTGACATTAAGGCGAACCTTCCTTGTGATGGTCAGGCGTGGTCGACCAGAAGCTTGGGGACGACTATGCCTGCCTTCACTTTCCCAACAAGTCCAACATCGGACCACTGTCACATCCAATGCCGCGTAACTCACCAACAAACTTTACATATTCACATACTCCTTTACCTTTAACCCAAATGAATGCAGACTCATTTACAGATATTTTTCTCTTATTACGAGTATATAAAGACAATACAGAAGAAGACACATAAGCAGATTTACCGAAGTCTTTATTAGCAAGTTCTGCCATATGGCAGGTACGATAGGCTATAATGTCTCTATCGACAAAACTTTCAAGCCCAGGTACGTTAGGAACTCCCGTACCTCCACGTACAATGGCTACAGTGAGCCAACCATTACCATGATCTAAGGTATCATTAATGTCAATACTAAAATTAAGTCTACAACCACAGAAAACACAAGGTCCGTCGACAAGTGCAGTAGCAGCAACACTCTTAACTGGTATGCGGTTCTTCTTGTCTCCAGATGTGGCGAACTCGATGTTCTCGATGGTTTTATAAACTGTCTGTTTAGAACGGCGACGATACTGCTGGGGCGACGACTGCACCTGCGAAGTCGCTGTATTAAGATACGTCTCTCAGATATCTTGAGCAGAATAAACTATTCAGAAACTGCTAATACCACAAGCCCTATATTTCCTCTAAATGGTATACAACGCTTTCAAGACTGGCTCTGCAACCTTTAAGGTGCAGCCCAGTGTGTCTTGTACTAACGTGCAATACCAGTATGATAGCTCTGTGCACTGGTTGACTACGTTCAATGGTGACTGCCAGCCTACAAGACGGAATCAACTGCAATTATACTAGTAGTCAATGCAATGCCTATCGTGGAAGCTGATGTCCTACTGTGGCTGCAGACTCCAGATCACACACAGCACAGTCTTCAGAATCTAAGTCCCTATCTCAGAGCTACCGAACTTTGCGACTGTCCGCTTTCACGGCACAAGACGCTCTCCCACCTGTCGCTCTCTGCACGATGCTCTTGCGACAATCTTGCCGCCAAACTCTAATCAGCCAATCCCGACGCTGCAAAGGCCTCTCACATCTCCCTCGCGGAGTGATACAATTTCTCCACCTATCCAAAAATTTCTCTGTCCAAACAGCGGGCGTTGACCCTCAGCGTTTCCCGCACTTTCTTATGAACTGCCCAACCAGAGCTCAGCCCATTTGCCACTAAAACAGCGCGCGACCAGGCGGCGCCAGCGCGTTCGTTGGACGTTCTCTGCCTGCTCCACATTTCCCCTCTCTCTCTCACCTGGCACCCGGCGGCGTTCTTTTTGATGCTTGCAGGTCAGTGGCCGCATCCCCTGGGACCCCAGGCCCCTGCACAACGCTCTTCCGGCGCTCACCGGCCTTCGCCTCCCCGCCTCCACTGGGAAATCCACTTTGCTTACACCTTCAGCATGCAACTAAATATTATCATTACCAAAGCCCGTATTATTTCAGACATGTGTCTAATCATCAAGTATCTCTCTTTCTAATCCACCTAATAAGACTAATTAACCATTATATGGGTTTATTTACTCCAAATATGCAGAATAATCTGCGGAATGTATGTCACAAATGAAAGCCACCTTTCATAACCCCTTCCTTCCTGGAAATTTTATACAAGCAGGATGATTCTCATAGTGTCATCATGCGCAGTGTAAAATTCTCGTTTTCCTGAGCAAAGAACAATTAAGAGCCCATCTCATTCCTAATCTCATTCATTCTTACATTCCATCATGAGTACTGCCTTAGATTTTAATATTTGGCATGAGAACATTTACATTTAATGTCGCCTCTCTTTCTTTCACAATACCGAGTTACGACTTGCATCAAACGCTGTCTCATGTCCTTATAAAAATGTTCAAGAAAATGCAAGCAAACAATGTTTACGAAATTTAACTCCTTATAAAACGGCAGATCTTAGCATTAGACTTAAGGTCCTCTCACTCTTCGTTTATCCTTCCCTACGTAAGTAATTTTTTTTAGAGTGGCAACCTACATTTAATTATTTTAAACAAGTAATTACATTCTCATTTGAGTTAACTTCAAGAAAATGTGTTACTGTTTCTGGGCTTTTTTCTGTTCTGATGTTTGTGTTGAAATTCAAACATACAATACTTTTTAATATGTTCTGAACAGGCCCAGTACCTGTATCATGTGTAGATACGTGAAATACAAGATAAATATCAATTTAATACTTCGTGGCTGCTCTACTATCCTGAAACACACATATCATTAAAACATATCATTGAATCACACAAAGATAAACATATAAAACATACATAGACACTGCATAATGAAATATTAAGACACAATACATAATAGAAAAATACATCTATAATAATATGAAAGCAAAAGATAAAATACAAAATACAATAAGACATACATATGTTATTTTATGGATAAGTTATTGTCGTTTTTATAATGTCCTTTGCTGATCCTGAAAAAGTTTTAGAACACACATCAGTTAAATTTAGTTACAGAAAGACGTTGATATTCACCGACCTAACCATGTTGTTTTTACTGGCACTATCACAATACTTTACACGTGTAGATTAATGTATTTGTGGCGCTGTTGAAAGGTGCTGATGGACCCCCGGACCCACGGCTCGAAGGTGGTTCAGCAACAATGGTAATCATTCAGGAATCTCCTCCGACGTACAATCTACATCTACATCTACATCTACATCCATACTCCGCAAGCCACCTGACGGTGTGTGGCGGAGGGTACCTTCAGTACCTCTATTGGTTCTCCCTTCTATTCCAGTCTCGTAGTGTTCGTGGAAAGAAGGATTGTCGGTAAGCCTCTGTGTGGGCTCTAATCTCTCTGATTTTATCCTCATGGTCTCTTCGCGAGATATACGTAGGAGGGAGCAATATACTGCTTGACTCTTCGGTGAAGGTATGTTCTCGAAACTTTGACAAAAGCCCGTACCGAGCTACTGAGCGTCTCTCCTGCAGAGTCTTCCACTGGAGTTTATCTATCATCTCCGTAACGCTTTCGCGATTACTAAATGATCCTATAACGAAGCGCGCTGCTCTCCGTTGGATCTTCTCTATGTCTTGTATCAACCCTATCTGGTACGGATCCCACACTGCTGAGCAGTATTCAAGCAGTGGGCGAACAAGCGTACTGTAACCTACTTCCTTTGTTTTCGGATTGCATTTCCTTAGGATTCTTCCAATGAATCTCAGTCTGACATCTGCTTTACCGACGATCAACATTATATGATCATTCCATTTTAAATCACTCCTAATGCGTACTCCGAGATAATTTATGGTATTAACTGCTTCCAGTTGCTGACCTGCTATTTTGTAGCTAAATGATAAAGGATCTATCTTTCTGTGTATTCGCAGCACATTACACTTGTCTACATTGAGATTCAGTTGCCATTCCCTGCACCATGCGTCAATTCGCTGCAGATCCTCCTGCATTTCAGTACAATTTTCCATTGTTGCAACCTCTCGATACACCACAGCATCATCTGCAAAAAGCCTCAGTGAACTTCCGATGTCATCCACCAGGGCATTTACGTATATTGTGAATAGCAACGGTCCTATGACACTCCCCTGCGGCACACCTGAAATTACTCTTACTTCGGAAGACTTCTCTCCATTGAGAATAACATGCTGCGTCCTGTTATCTAGGAACTCCTCAATCCAATCACACAATTGGTCTGATAGTCCACATGCTCTTACTTTGTTCATTAAACGACTGTGGGGAACTGTATCGAACGCCTTGCGGAAGTCAAGAAACACGGCATCTACCTGTGAACCCGTGTCTATGGCCCTCTGAGTCTCGTGGACGAATAGCGCGAGCTGGGTTTCACATGACCGTCTTTTTCGAAACCCATGCTGATTCCTACAGAGTAGATTTCTAGTCTCCAAAAAAGTCATTATACTCGAACACAATACGTGTTCCAAAATTCTACAACTGATCGACGTTAGAGATATAGGTCTATAGTTCTGCACATCAGTTCGACGTCCCTTCTTGAAAACGGGGTGACCTGTGCCCTTTTCCAATCCTTTGGAACGCTACGCTCTTCTAGAGACCTACGGTACACCGCTGCAAGAAGGGAGGCAAGTTCCTTCGCGTACTCTGTGTAAAATTGAACTGGTATCCCATCAGGTCCAGAGGCCTTTCCTCTTTTGAGCGATTTTAATTGTTTCTCTATCCCTCTGTCGTCTATTTCGATATCTACCATTTTGTCATCTGTGCGACAATCTAGAGAAGGAACTACAGTGCAATCTTCCTCTGTGAAACAACTTTGGAAAAAGACATTTAGTATTTCGGCCTTTAGTCTGTCATCCTCTGTTTCAGTACCATTTTGGTCACAGAGTGTCTGGACATTTTGTTTTGATCCACCTACCGCTTTGACATAAGACCAAAATTTCTTAGGATTTTCTGCCAAGTCAGTACATAGAACTTTACTTTCGAATTCATTGAACGCCTCTCGCATAGCTCTCTTCACACTACATTTCGCTTCGCGTAATTTTTGTTTGTCTGCAAGGCTTTGGCTATGTTTATGTTTGCTGTGAAGTTCCCTTTGCTTCCGCAGCAGTTTTCTAACTCGGTTGTTGTACCACGGTGGCTCTTTTCCATCTCTTACGATCTTGCTTGGCACATACCCATCTAACGCATATTGTACGATGGTTTTGAACTTTGTCTACTGATCCTCAACACTATCTGTACTTGAGACAAAACTTTTGTGTTGAGCCAACAGGTACTCTGAAATCTGCTTTTTGTCACTTTTTCTAAACAGAAAAATGTTCCTACCCTTTTTAATATTCCTATTTACGGCTGAAATCATCGATGCCGTAACCGCTTTATGATCGCTGATTCCCTGTTCTGCGTTAACTTTTTCAAATAGTTCGGGTCTGTTTGTCACCAGAAGGTCTAATATGTTATCGCCACGAGTCGGTTCTCTGTTTAACTGCTCAAGGTAGTTTTCAGATAAAGCACTTAAAAAAATTTTACTGGATTCTTTGTCCCTGCCACCCGTTATGAACGTCTGAGTCTCCCAGTCTATATCCGGCAAATTAAAATCTCCACCCAGAACTATAACATGGTGGGGAAATCTACTCGAAATATTTTCCAAATTATCCTTCAGGTGCTCAGCCACAACAGCTGCTGAGCCAGGGGGCCTATAGAGACATCCAATTACCATGTCTGAGCCTGCTTTAACCGCGACCTTCACCCAAATCATTTCACATTTCGGATCTCCGTCAATTTCCTTCGATACTATTGCACTTCTTATCGCTATAAACACGCCTCCCCCTTCACTGTTCAGCCTGTCTCTGCGGTATACATTCCAATCTGAGTTTAGGATTTCGTTACTGTTTACGTCTGGTTTCAGCCAACTTTCTGGCCCTAGTACTATATGGGCGTTGTGATCGTTTATTAATGAGAGCAGTTCTGGGACCTTTCTATAGACGCTCCTGCAGTTTACTATTAGCACATTAATATTGTTATTCCCTGTTGCATTTTGCCTACTCCTATCTTGCTGCGTCTCAGGAGGCGTCTTGTCGGGCCTAGGGAGGGGATTCTCTAACCTAAAAAACCCCCATGTGCACTCCACACGTACTCCGCTACCCTTGTAGCCGCTTCCGGCGTGTAGTGCACGCCTGACCTATTCAGGGGGACCCTACATTTCTCCACCCGATAGCGGAGGTCGAGAAATTTGCACCCCAGATCTCCGCAGAATCGTCTGAGCCTCTGGTTTAAGCCTTCCACTCGGCTCCAAACCAGAGAACCGCGATCGGTTCTGGGAACGATACTACAAATAGTTAGCTCTGATTCCACCCCGCGAGCGAGGCTTTCCGCCTTCACCAATTCCGCCAACCGCCTGTACGAACTGAGGATGACCTCTGAACCCAGAGGGCAGGAGTCATTGGTGCCGACATGAGCAACAATTTGCAGTCGGGTGCACCCAGTGCTCTCTATCGCCGCCGGTAGGGCCTCCTCCACATCTCGGATGAGACCCCCCGGTAAGCAGACAAAGTGAACACTGGCCTTCTTCCCCGACCTTCTCGCTATTTCCCTAAGGGGCTCCATCACCCGCCTAACGTTGGAGCTCCCAATAACTAATAAACCCCTCCCCCCGTGTGCCTGCTCGGACCTTGCTGAAGGAGCAGCCACATGTCCCCTCACAGGCAGAGCGGGCGATGCCACACGGCCAGCCTCCACATTGACCTTCCGCCTCGTGCGCCGCGAACGCCGCTGAACCCGCCACTCCCCTTGGGGAGAGGGTGGCCCAACCGCGCCCGGTACCCGCGAAGATGTCTCGACAGCAGGGACAGTGGGTGAAGCATGTAACACCTGGGGTGTACCCTGCGACGCACCAGACTCCCCACTGCCGCTACACTCCGAGGCAGCAGCCTGAAGACGGCTGACCGCGGCCATCAACACGCTCAGCCGTTCGCGAACAGTGGCCAGCTCTTCCTGCGTCCGTACACAGCAGTCACACATCCTATCCATCCTAAGGAAACAATTTACTGAAGAGAGTTAATCAACCTTTAACTAGACTGCTAATTCACTAAAGGCGGCTGCTTATTCACTAAACTGTGGTTGCTAGCCACTTCTTGTAGAAAACAATGAAAATAGCACTACCTGTCTCTGGACTGTATTGAAAACAAACACTAGCACTACTGGCACTATGGTTGACTACAGGGACTCTCTCTGACTGTATTCAAAACAAACACGAAATCTATGGAACACTATTAAGAGCACTCGAAAATTAAAGCTTCCTAAAAGCAAATACACACGGAAGAAGAAGTGACAAGTAAGAAAAATACAGTTAATACTTAAATTAAGGTAGCTCGCTGCACAGCAGACGTGAAGCAGACAGCAGTTACGACGACACTGACACTGACTATGGCTGACTAAAGGGACTCTCTCTGACTGTATTCAAAACAAACACGAAATCTATGGAACACTATCACTAGCACTCGAAAATTAAAGCTTCCTAAAAGCAAATACACACGGAATAAGAAGTGACAAGTAAGAAAAATACAGTTAATAAATTAAGGTAGCTCGCTGCACAGCAGACGTGAAGCAGACGGCAGTTACGACGACACTGACACTGACTATGGCTGACTAAAGGGACTCTCTCTGACTGTATTCAAAACAAACACGAAATCTATGGAACACTATTACTAGCACTCGAAAATTAAAGCTTCCTAAAAGCAAATACACACGGAATAAGAAGTGACAAGTAAGAAAAATACAGTTAATACTTAAATTAAGGTAGCTCGCTGCACAACAGACGTGAAGCAGGTCTCTTCAATTAGCTGCAGGACTGCCAGAACAATGGGTGGTACAAGAGGTGTAAGATGACGATTTAATTAGTTGTACACAGATGTTGTGCTGTGTACTGACAGGGCTTTAGTAACCTATACTCTTCTTCGGCGACTAAGGACTTGTGTCACTGTTTCCTATTTCATTCTTCGTGTTCTTCCGATCTCAAATGTGTACCTAGTCTTCTTTCTTCATATTACGTTTCATCAGCTATTGTTTTTGGATAGGGAAGTTTTGTGACAGTTAGGATCAGGAGATGTTAATATGCTTATGTATACAGCTGCAATACCATAGTGTAGAAGGCTTTGGATGCATCCACACGAGCTGTGTTTACTGTTGCCTCTCAGTCAGTGTTCGTCCACTACAACCTCGTTGTCTGCAGCGAGAGAACGGGCAGCCACCCTCCTCTTTGCTGAGCCATTCAAACTTTGGACTCCCCACTATCATGGACAGCTGTTGTGTCGCCCGCTGCTTGTTGTGACGGCAGGCCGCTGCACGGGTCCTACTTCTCGCCACGCCGGCCCTTTCGCGGTCAGCTGGAGCACTCCGGTGGAAGGGGTGCCTTCCCTGTGCCCTCAGCCCGCCAGCTAGCTACCTGCTTTGGCCACGGAAAGCGACAGTGATTTCTCCTCGCTGTCATTCCACTGCGGCTGGTACTCCACTTACGCCAAACACTCTCCCTCTTCTGCGTGCCAGTCCCCTGAGATCAAACATCCACGTCCATCTGTTTACAAAAATTTCCGTCCTTTTCAGTTTTTTACAAAGTAAAACATTACATTTTATAGGATCCTTTACAAAGTTTACTCTCTCTACTCTAGACATAAATTACATATTTTACATACATTTACTCTTGTCAATAATGTTAATATCTGCCAATTTTATCAATTTAACTCATTTAAACAAAATAACATCATTCTCCTTTTTTCGTTTAGAATATATACCACCACCAATTCTTACTACAATGTTTCACTTTCTACTGTGGATACTATATAAATGACTTATAGTTTCTACTTCAATACTTCATCATGCAGACATAATTTAATGTTTCTAGGATGTGTTGGGGAACTGTTGGCCAACTAGGACTAAGGAAAAAGGAAGGGAAGTAATCTTTCGTTCCGTCCTTGCTGTCAATGTTGGACACCCCACATTTCCTGTGAACAAAAAAAAAACAGATTCTTTCCCAGATTAGTTATAGTTATCACTTACCGACATCTCAGCTTTTCTTCCTGATACCTTTCCTTTGCTTATTTTCTTCATACCCAATCTTCCTTAGTTTTTGTTGTAAATAACTTGTATTTATTGTAAGTTATCTCACGATAGAAATTAGATCATATTGGACAAATCGTCAAAAAAAAAAAAACAAACAAATTGAACAAACTGTACACTGTTCTCCATTGTCTTCATACTCTTCGTGTATCAAAACCCCAATTCCTGTTTTTGCACTGTCTGTCGCCATGCAAAAGTCATGGGACAGGTTTGGATGAGCAAGTATGGGAGCATTCACCAGTGCTGATTTCAGCACAAGAAATTCTTTGTCAGCTGTTTCGTCCCCTACCCACGGTGTTTTCTTGCCTGTTAATGCACATAAGAGTGGTGTTCCTAAACATTCCACATATATGAACTGTTGGTAAAAGTTAATGACCCCAAGAAACTTTCTTAATTGTTTTCTATTGGTTGGTGTTGGGATTTTTTCAATAGCTTCGATCCTTTCAGGATTTGGAGGTATACCCTTGGCCGAGACAATGTACCCTAAGAAGTCCACTTCACTGTTCCCAAAGCACGATTTTGTATTGTTTACAGTTACTCCATATTCCTTTAACCTATTTAGAACTTCCCCCAGAAGATCGTTATGCTCTTTCCAAGATTTCTCCGCAATAAGGATGTCATCCACATAGCAGGTTATTTTATCCTTTAACTCATTATAACCCGCAGCTCGTGGTCGTGCGGTAGCGTTCTCGCTTCCCGCGCCCGGGTTCCCGGGTTCGATTCCCGGCGGGGTCAGGGATTTTCTCTGCCTCGTGATGACTGGGTGTTGTGTGATGTCCTTAGGTTAGTTAGGTTTAAGTAGTTCTAAGTTCTAGGGGACTGATACCCATAGCTGTAAAGTCCCATAGTGCTCAGAGCCATTTGAACCATTTTTTTAACTCATCATTGAAGATTGTCCCCAAACCACGAATAAATGCGGCAGACGATATGTGGAGTCCGAAAGGGAGCCTTTTAAATTGGTAACAAGTACCAAACGCCAGGAACGCCGTATATTTTCGACATGCAGGATGTAGCTCAATTTGCCAAAATGGTTCAAATGGCTCTGAGCACTATGGGACTTAACATCTGAGGTCATCTGTCCCCTAGAACTTAGAACTACTTAAACCTAACTAACCTAAAGACATCACACACACCCATGCCCGAGGCATGATTCGAACCTGCGACCGTAGCAGTCGAATTTGCCAAAAACTCGAGCGTAAATCGAGCGTCTAGAACACAGATACTCCGTGAAATTTTTGAAGCAACTGTTGAAGTCTCTCCGGTCGATCTGTCTCCTGAACGATAATGGTGTTAATTTGGCGTGAGTCGAGGACTAACCATATACTTCCGTCTCTTTTGTCCACTACTCTCAACGGACTATTGTATACTGACGTCGCCTGTTCTATCACTCCGTCAGCCAGCATTCTTTGAAGTTCTTTTGCTACTTTTTCTCTAAAAGACCACGGAATATCGTAACTTCGCACTCTGAATGGAAAATGTTTCTTGACCTGAAATTTGTATTGGTATCCTTTTATTACTCCCGGCTTTGGTAGGAAAACAGCAGCATGATCTTTTAACACTCCTCCGAGCCCCTCTCGTTCTGCTGTCTTTATGTTCTCAATTTGCGTTAACTTTTGCTTAATTTCTTCGTGAATGTCAGCTATCTGTGTTTTCTTATCTTCCAGACTAAAATTTTTAGTGTAATATTCACGATCCTGTTCTATATCATCTTCACGCTCTCTCACAAAGTGCAGTTTTACGCAACTTGCAGGTACTTGCGCCTTAATGGCTTGCTCATTGAACCTTATCATTGATCTATCAGTTTTCCCTAACGTCAATTCTCCACGTCCAAGATCCAATATTGCTTTTTCTTCGGTCAAGAAATCCATCCCTAAGATGATTTCGGCGGAAAGCTTCGGAATGATATAGAGATTTGCTGTAAGTTTATGCCCTTGGCATTCTAACTCCAGTCTAGTTTGTTGCGTAATGTCGCTGCTTTTACCAAGTAGCGCACCACGTACTTTAATCTTTCGGATTTTTAGCATTGGCTGGTTGACTGACGCTCTGCATCGGTCAAACACACTGTCTGAAATAGCAGAAAGTTGGCTTCCACTATCTATAATTGCAATGCAAGATATGTCGCCTACTTTTACCGTTACAATAGGGTAAATGTCATTCATCGTACTATTCTCTCTCTCCTCTAATAATGATTCCCATATGTCGTCTTCGTATCCTATTATGTTCACATCCTGTGTTTTGTTTGTCAACGGGTACGCTCCTTTTTGCACCCGTTCGTCGTACTAGTCCATCTTGCTGTCTGTTCTGATCACCTTGTCCGCTTCCCGGATTTGGTGGTCTAACTTCAACCATCTGTGGATTCTGTTGTGCCTGTGATCTCCAATTCTGCTCGACTCGCGGCCTGTCCTCTCTGTGGAAGTTTCGTGATGGGAAGTTATTTTGTTGCTGCCACCCACGGTTCTGTGTATCTTGATTTCTCCATCTATTATTATTCCTCCAGTCCTGATTTTGACTATCGCCGTTTCTGTTTCCTCCAAAGTTGTTTTGCCTACTTCCTGCACTGGCTGGCCAATTTTGGGTTTGATTATTATTTTCGTTTTCATTTCTTCTCTCTTTTTGTGCCTCCTTTGCTGTTCTTTTCTCCCGAACTTGCTGCTCACTAAATGCAAATTCCGATTCCCGTACAATGCTTTTAAAAGTCTCCATGTCATTCCCACATCGTCCTGCCAATGTCTGTTGGTAAGACAACGGCAACTTCATGTAACAAACTCTGATGATGTCCCCCGGACTACACGGGTCACCGAGTACTGGCTCGTTTTTAACAAATAATCGAAAAAGTTCACAACGCTTCTGAAGCCAGAATTTTCGAAGTCCCTTGTCATTAAAATTTCTTGCTTTATTCTGTCCTGCGTTTCACGCGACCAATATCGGTTCATGAAAGCATCTCTAAATTCTTTATATGATGAACAATCTCTTGCGATGCTCCGCATACTTTCTGCAGAGGCACCTTCGATGTGGGAACATACAAAATGTAACTTGTAGATCAGCGGCCATTGCGGTGGTAAAGTTAAGTCGAATTGACCAATGAAAGTTTTTGGATGCAAGACACTGCTGCCGTCTTTGAAGTGTAGGAATTTTCTTACAGAAAGAAAGTGCTTGTAGTCAAACGACCCTTCTTCGTATCTATTTTGCCTCGTCACCAGATAGTTATTGTTGTTCATTGCTTCTTTGCGCGTATTTTCGAACTCTACATTTCCTCTCATTTCTTGTACGTTTCTTGAATCCGTTAACACCGTTGCAGTACGTCGCAGCGGGCTACAATTGTTTGTCCCGGACGATCCGTTACTGTACTGCGAGTTGATAATCCTGTTCGTGTCCTGAGATGAACTAATCGTTTGATTTTCGTGATAACTTTGTCCGTTACTTCCTCCTTCTCTTTCTACATTGTGCGATCGCGTGTCGATTTCCATCGGATGTACGACTCGGTCCTCAGAAATTCTTTCTGCACGCCTGACCCCTGCGTTTGTTTCTACTGTCGACGTCATTTGCACTCTTTGAACGGTTTCAGTGTCTACATTGCCCGATCTTGCTTTCGACATAACGTCAGCTGATAGTACTTTCAATTCATTCTAGATCTTTTTCTTAAATTCAGAGAATTCTGCCGAAAATGCTCCGTTTTCCGATTCCGTATTTTTACTGGTTACAGTTTCCTCAATTTTCTTCACTCTCGTTTGTAATCTAGTTATGACTACCTTCCCCACTTTTGTCGTTCTTGTGGTTCCTTCTTTCGTCTCTTTAGCTATTCTTTTTGCGCCTTTCGCAATTATCTTTGCTTCTTTTGCCGTCCGCTTTGCTTCCGCTATTTCACGTTCTAGTTTTATTCGCATGGCTCTGACTTCGTCCTTAACTTCAGATGTTTCTCTCCGTATCGCCTGCACTTCTGTACGAACTGTCTTAACATCCTGTGATAGTCGTTCTCTCGTCGCCTGTGTTTCTGTACGGACTGTCTTCACTTCTTGTGATAGACGTTCTCTCGTCGCCTGTGTTTCTGTACGGACTGTCTTCACTTCTTGTGATAGACGTTCTCTCGTTGCCTGTGTTTCTGTACGGACTGCCTTCACATCCTGTGAAAGACGTTCTAGATAGTCCAAAATGTTCGCCACACCTACGCCTAGATCTTGTTTCTTACTGGCTTGTCCTCCGTCATAACTCGTGGGTGTTCGTCTCCCGTCTTGTCTTACTCTTTCTGGACTTGCACAAAATTCGTCGCTATACATTTGCGTCGGACTGTTGTGTCCTGAACTATATCTTTGAACCTCACTGAAATTTTCTGTCGGTGTTCTAGGAGAAATTTCTCCGTACTCATGCACTACAATAACCGGCTCTACGTATTGTTCCCTTTGCTCCTGATTGGCTAATTGACCCCTAGCTGACTGATCGAACGTCGTTGCTTCACTAAATTCCACTGCACCGGCTCTCACGCTGCCGAAACTGATCTCTCTTTCGTCGTTGATTTCACGTAATTCGTGTAAACTATCAGTGCTACCCCGATTCTATGTCATCATTTCATTTCTTTCCCAACTCCTATCGTCTGCCATTTTACGTGCTCTTGCCCTTGTAAGCATCAAATTACCCTTACTACAACCTCACTGATTTTGTACATAACATAGATGTACTACACACGAGTAAATCTGTTCTCTGACATACAATGAACTATCACACTAAACGTAATTCACACACAAAGTTTACTGTACAATCTGACATAACTACGTATCCTATAATCTGATAATCTGAACCTGCATTCAAAGTCACACGCAAACAAATGCACTCCTATTTACTATAGCACAATTATACACAATACTCCCCACAAAAGAAAATAAAACATAAACAACGCAATAAAATACAATGTACATATAAATACAAATCTCGCGAAACAAGCAAATGTTGGATCACAATACTGAAAATTTTCCACTGAGTCAATTCTTCTCTTTATTTGGTTTGCCTCTCTTTCTGTCTTTCTTAACTACCAGTTTTAATATCGATCCTGGCAGGGTAAAGCCATGTGGCAAAAGGCTTCACATGGGGTAGTGGCCGAAATTAAACTTGATTAAAATATATTAATGTGACAGTGACGGCTAATACCACCTACTACTGAATCAAAAGGGATATTGTAAATAACTTGTATTTATTGTAAATTATCTCACGATAGAAGTTAGATCATACTGAACAAATCATGAATGAAAACAAATTAAACAAATTGTACACAGTTCTTAGATATACTACACTGGTAAGATTGGCTCTCAGCTCTCAATGTTAAGTTGATGCGAAGTTAGATTTAATTATGCCTCTGGATAAGCAAATGGTAAATGCCATCTGACTACGTTCGTATAATCTCTTTTGTGTCTGAAATAATACGCACTTCGGACACCACCACCACGAAACAAACCAAACAACATGCAAAAAGACAAATAACCAATAACGAATCGTAAGTAAAACTGCGTGGATGCACAGTGGATGGCAAAAACACGATCCAGCAACTATTTCTGAACTTTAATGCCGCTGCTGCAAGTTTTACAATACCGTCTACCAGAGTGCTGGCTCTGTCGATACTGCTGGGGCGACGACTTCACCTGCGAAGTCGCTGAATGAAGATAAGTCTCTCAAATATCTTGAGCAGAATAAACTATTCAGAAACTGCTAATACCACAAGCCCTATATTTCCTCTAAATGGTATACAACGCTTTCAAGACTGGCTCTGCAACCTTTAAGGTGCAGCCCAGTGTGTCTTGTATTAACGTGCAATAAAAGTATGATAGCTCTGTGCACTGGTTGACTACGTTCAATGGTGACTGCCAGCCTACAAGACGGAATCAACTGCAATTATACTAGTAGTCAATGCAATGCCTATCGTGGAAGCTGATGTCCTACTGTGGCTGCAGACTCCAGATCACACACAGCACAGTCTTCAGAATCTAAGTCCCTATCTCAGAGCTACCGAACTTTGCGACTGTCCGCTTTCACGGCACAAGACGCTCTCCCACCTGTCGCTCTCTGCACGATGCTCTTGCGACAATCTTGCCGCCAAACTCTAATCAGCCAATCCCGACGCTGCAAAGGCCTCCCACATCTCCCTCGCGGAGTGATACAATTTCTCCACCTATCCAAAAATTTCTCTGTCCAAACAGCGGGCGTTGACCCTCAGCGTTTCCCGCACTTTCCCAACCAGAGCTCAGCCCATTTGCCGTTAAAACAGCGCGCGACCAGGCGGCGACAGCGCGTACGTTGGACGTTCTCTGCCTGCTCGACATGTCCCCTCTCTCTCTCTCACCTGGCACCCGGCGGCGTTCGTTTTGATGCTTGCAGGTCAGTGGCCGCATCCCCTGGAACCCCAGGCCCCTGCACAATGCTCTTCCGGCGCTCACCTGCCTTCGCCTCCCCGCCTCCACTGGCAAATCCACTTTGCTTACACCAACAGCATGCAACTAAATATTATCATTACCAACGCCCGTATTATTTCAGACATGTGTCTAATCGTCACGTATCTCTCTTTCTAATCCACCTAATTAGACTAATTAACCATTATAAGGGTTTATTTACTCCAAATATGCAGAATAATCTGCGGAATGTATGTCACAAATGAAAGCCACCTTTCAACTTTGCCATACGGCTCACACATAGATTTGTTATATCAATGGAACAAGTGTGTGACAATTAGTGCACACAAATAGTGCCTTAGGCCCACTATTCCTATTTATTTTACTACATATCCATCACGTTATTCAGCTACCATAAGCACCTTCACTCTAAACTGCAGATGGCCTAATCGAGTTGGTACGTATATCATGACCAACCAGTATGAAGTCCACTGAATCTGTCGTACAGGGGGTGGAGTAGGCTTACGTACACACCATCACCAATGTGGCACATCACTCCTCAATTACTCCATCAAATGTAATTACTGAACACTCACCCTCTTCCCTCCCCCCCCCCCCTCCCATACCCCAAAACAATGGAGACGTAGTCAGAGCCTCTATTTGACGAACTTAGTTAAAAATTGATTACATGATCAGAAATTTTAAAAAAATTAAAAAAGGGAAATAGCTGGATTGAAGTTAGAAATAGTAGGAATTAGTGAAGTTCGTTGGCAGGAGGAACAGGTGAATACAGGATTATAAATACAAAATCAAATAGGGGTAATGCATGAGTAGATATAATAATGAATAAGAAAATAGGAAAGTGGGTAACCTACTATGAACAGCATAGTGAATGCATTACCGTAGCCAAGATCTACAAAACCAACACGCACTACAGTAGAACAAGTATATAACTCAACTAGCAGATAAAATAAATCATTCAGATAGTAAATTGATTACATGATCAGAAATTTAAAAAAAATTAAAAAAGGGAAATAGCTAGATTGAAGTTAGAAATAGTAGGAATTAGTGAAGTTCGTTGGCAGGAGGAACAGGTGAATACAGGATTATAAATACAAAATCAAATAGGGGTAATGCATGAGTAGATATAATAATGAATAAGAAAATAGCAAAGTGGGTAACCTACTATGAACAGCATAGTGAATGCATTACCGTAGCCAAGATCTACAAAACCAACACGCACTACAGTAGAACAAGTATATAACTCAACTAGCAGATAAAATAAATCATTCAGATAGTTAAGGGAGATGAAAATTTAGTTGTGGTGGGCGTCTGGAATTCGATGATGGGAAGAGAAGGAAAAAAGCGTGCATGAATATGGATTTCGGAGAAAAGAGAAGCAGGCGTGTGAATATGGAGAGCTTCGATGTAAAACGAGTCCCCTGCAAAGAAAGGAAAGCTCGAATGTGAAAGGATTATATAAAGGGTCTATAAATGGGAGATGAACTTGATGGCAATATTATAGAAACGGAAGAGACCTGCAGACACCGGAAGATTCCATATTGGTTATATAATGCTAAGACAGTGATTTAAGAACCAGATTTTAAATTGTAAGACATTTCCAGGTGCAGATATGGCTATAAACTGTAGATTAAAACGGAAGAAACTGCAAAAAGGTAGTAAATTAAGGAGATGGGACCTGGATAAGTTGAAAGAAACAGAGGTTGTTGAGAGTTTCAGAGGGAGCATTAGGTAACGGTTGACTAGAATAGGGGAAAGGATTACAGTAGAAGACGAATGGGTAGGCTTAAGATATGAAATAGTGAAGGCAGCAGAGGATGAAATAGGTAAAAAGACAAGGCCTAGGAGAAATCCTTAGGTAACACAGGAGATATTGAATCTAATTGATGAAAGGAAAAGATACAGAAATGTAATTATGTCTAAAAAATATGACTGACCGGAAGTGCGAAATGGCTAAACAGGAGTGGCTAGAGGACGAAAGTAAGGATTTAGAAGGATGTGTAACTAAGGGAATTTTCTATAGGAAAATTAAAGAGGTATCTGGAGAAAAGAGAAGCAGCCATATGAATATATGAATATGAAGACCTCAGATGGAAAACCAGTCCCCAGTCCCTAGCAAAGAAGAGAAATCTGGAAGATGGGAGGATTATATAAAGGATCTACACAAGGGAGATGAACTTGCAGGCGATATTATAGAAATGGAAGAGGACGTAGATGAAGGTGAGATGGTAGATACGATACTGCGAGAAGAATTTGACATAACACTGAAAGACCTAAGTCGAAACAAGGCCCTGGGAATAGACGACATTCCGTCATAGCTGCTGATAGGCTTGGAGCAAAACTCTACCATCTGGTGTGCAAGAAGTTTGAGACAGACAAAATACCCACGAGCTTCAAGAAGCCCCTATGATACTGACTGGCCGCCATGTTTTCCTCAGCCCTTAGGTGTCACCAGATGCAGATACGGAGGGGCATGTTGTTAGCACACCACTCTTCTGGCCGTTGCCAATTTTCATGACAGGTGCTGCCACTCCTCAATCAAGTAGCTCCTCAATTGGCCTCACAAGGATTGAGTGCACCCCACTTCCCCACAGCACTCGGCAGACCCGGACAGTGACCCAGCCAAATGCGAGGTAAGCCTAACAGTGCTTAAGTATGGAGATGTCATGGGAACTGGTGATACCACTGCGGCAAGCCATTGGCCCATGAAGAGAATACTGGCTTTTGAAATATGGTGCTGCAGAAGAACACTGAAAATTAGATTGGTAGATCTCGTAATTAACGAGGAGTATGGAATAGAATTGAAGAGATAAGAAATTTGTGGCACAACTTGACTAAAAGAAGGGACAGGACACATTCTGAGACATCAAGGCATCACAAGTTTAGTACTGGAAGGAAGTGTGGGGCGTAAAAGTTGTAGAGGGAGACCAAGAGATGAATACAATAAACAGATTCAGAAAGATGTATGTTGGAATACTTATTTGGAGACGAAGAGGTTTGCACAGGTTATAGTAGCATGGAAATCTGCATCAAATCAGTCTTCAGGTTGAAGATTGTAATAACAAACAACATCAAAAATATAGTTATTTTAAAAAATCGTAGCTGTTTACTAGGTGTGTATTTTTTGTAACTTTTTTATTCTCGATTGGTCATACTTCTGCATTATCTTTATTTGACTTTATGTTGGTGATCTTGTAATCACATATTCACACTTTATCTAACTTTAGCCTATTCTTTCCCTTTTATAAATTATCTAATCCAGCTATCCAATTTAGGGATCTAACATTCCAGACTCATATCTGCAGAATGCTAGTTTTGTTTTTCCTGATGACTACATCCTCCTGAGTAGTTCTGGCCCGAAGATCCGAATCAGGAACTCTTTTACCTCTGGAATATTTCATCCAAGAGGATGCCGTCATCATTAAGCCATGTTGTAGAGCTGTGTGCCATATGGATAGAAATTAAAGCTCTTGTTTTCATCTGTTTGGAAAACCAGTACAACAAGACCATGGTGACGAATGGTAGAAGGCCAGATCAGTCAGTCATCCAGACTATTGCCCCTATAACTGCCGAAAAGGCGTTGCCCTCTGAGTGGATTGGCCTGGCATCTTCCTCGATACCCTTCCTTTGTAGTTGCACCTGCGGTATTGCTACTTCTATCACTGAAGCATGGAAGGAAGTTCCATGGTTCATGAGGAGGGTGAGTGTGGGTAATAAGCGGCTTGTAGCTGGGAAAATGTGAATCAAAAATCAGCGGAATAGCTAAATAATTTATTCAAACAAAATGATTGGTTTTTCGAATATTTGAAGATTTAACTTGCACATGTTATGCTATTTGACTGGTGCAGATGACAGAGGGTAATTGGAAGATTTGAAAACGACAGTGTTCTGAGCACTCTCAAGGAAATACGTTACGTAATGCCAGGATGTAACTTATATTCAAGTATAACATGTGGACCCTATGTCGCTGTTTGACCCCTTTTTCTGATATTCAGATATCTAATACAAATAATTCACATATCATTTTACTGGACAGAATTAATGGTATGATAGCTGCTCTAAGTGTAATTTACTTTCGCTGTTACAGCTACCAGGAGAACGTGAAGCGCTTCTCCGCCATCTACCGGGAACACCAGAGCACGTCCCTGGAGAGGGCGGTGTGGTGGGTGGAGTACGTGATCCGCCACCAGGGGGCCCCTCACCTGCGCAGCGCAGCCCTCGACCTGCACTGGTGGCAGCTGCTGCTGCTCGACGTCATTGCCTTCATACTGGCTGTAGCGGCCTTGGCGGCGTTTGTACTATATAAGCTGATTCGGTGGCTGTTGACTTTGCTCTCTCGACCTAGCAAACAAAAGGAACAATGAGACTGTTGCAGTAGCACATGTTAGCGGTCTGACAGACACCAAGCTGACTACAGATTGTCTAACAGACAACATCAGTATTTTGAAAAAGTAACGTATGCGGAACAGAAAAAATAGGTAAAGACGTTGATTTAGTTAGAAATCTATGTGTGAGGTTCATATCCTATTTTTTAAAACAGATTTCTTAAAAACTTCGAGACATTGGTCTCTGCAAGGAAATCAAATGTTGAATGTTATACTTCATGAAAGATTGCTTTGTTGATGAGGTTAACTAAACTTGTGAAAACCGAGATATACTTCTATAGTTCCTTTGAATGTATAGTACGATGTATCTAGTGTGTATATTATTTATTACACGATTTTTACCATGTTTGATGTCCGCCCCAGTAGCTGAGTGGTCAGCGTGACGGATTGCCGTCCTCCGGGCCCGGGTTCGATTCCCGGCTGGGTCGGAGATTTTCTCCGCTCAGGGACTGGGTGTTGTGTTGTGTTCATCATCATTTCATCCCCATCCGGCGTGCAGGTCGCCCAATGTGGCGCCGAATGTAATAAGACCTGCGCCAAGGCGGCCGGACCTGCCCCGCGAGGGGCCTCCCGGCCAATGACGCCAAACGCTCATCATCATCATCACCATGTTTGATGTTGATAGTGAATTATTTATAACTCGAAAAAGCGGTGTGTGAACTGGTGGTTGCTGCTATATCAGATGGTTTGAAGATAGAAATGTGTCATGGGACTTGTACAGTTACACCACCAACAGCGCGCAGATCACTGCGTTTGTACAGTGAGAGGCGCTATAAGCCAGGCACACACCTCGACTAAAGATGCGGAGGCCCACATACCATGAACTCCTCCACATCTACCAAAGACATGTCGCTACCCGACTACAATCACGTTGGTGGACAACAATCGTCAAGCCTATGATCAAGGATGCTTATCTTTTTGGACTACTTCAATCAAACCAGTCAGTCGCAGCAGACTCGGCAACAACAACAACCTCAACATAAACAGCTCCGTCCACAGCCACGACTTTTCTCCCAGACTCAACGACGGACTTCAACGCGAATACCGAGTCCTGGACCACAACCACAGCACCTTGAAAAGGACTTTCGAAACGTTATGGGCGCATCATACCTGCTCTCACAGATATTCGGAAACTGCTGAAAAAGCTTCAGCAAAAACTTCAAAGCATACTCACCCTTTTTGAATGTATTATAAAAGCAGTCTTGTCGCTCTGAAATGGCCAGCAGACAACTCACCATTCACCTCTGTTTCCGTGTATGGAAAGCTGCACGAAAGACGGAGCGTCAAGACTTCATTTCCAACTACAGAATAGATGTATTTGTTTCCGAGACGCATCTAACGGAAACCATGCTGTTCAAACTGCGGAACAAGCAGGAATGTCGGATGGATAGAGTTGCCGGCAGCGGAGGAGGCACTGTGGTATTTATCAAGATCAACCTTCATACTCTCTATTGAATATTTACGGCCTATGAAACGCTTGGAAGCGACAGCTGTCACAGTCCGCACGGTCGTCGGGAAAGTAACTGTTGTCATGACATACTTACCATCTAAAAAGGAACCCATTTTGGATAATCTTCGTCTACTGACTGCCGTACACATGTGATACTGCTTGGCGTAAATCTGAGTGTGAAGAATATGGCGTGGCATTCCCAAAGGCCGAATCCTGTACGATCTGTAACAAATAGTTGATGGCATGCGGACCACCACGACCAATGAGGATACCTCGTTTTTGCCATCACATGGCCGATGTTTTAGATATTCATAGCGTAAAAAAATCTCAGTCGTAACCTTTAGCTGAAGACCATTAATAACCTCTCCTGTCATCATCTGCCGGTTGTGGGAGACATCGAACGTCGAGCATTTCCACACAAACTTTGCGTGATGAGAATAATCAACTGAGACCAGTACAACAGTAACAAGATTAGACCAGCGCAGAACGTGATACCAAGGAAGGTACTGGCGACGCCATCCCACCACCCACTAACAACATCCGGTGAGCTGGCAAACAGGCATTCACTACTACAGTGATGCTGGATCTGAACATTGCACCATTTCCACCATTATTACAATAATTAAACATCCAAAGGAACTGGAGCAGAAGAGGATGGAAGCAATATGGAATCTTATTCATAGTCAGGAAATGAACAACCTATTAAGAGAGCTTCGACAACGAGCTTTAGAATGGAGGCAGGAATGTTGGGATGATAAGACAGCACTTGCCTTCTCAACACAAGAGAACAGTGACAGACTGTCAAACGCCTCCGATTATCCCTACCTGCCAAGCGTGCAATACAAGATCCGAGTGGACTTCCTCAAGACCACCAGCAAAAGCAGAGTTCTATGCAACTGTCTACGACCAGCATAAGATGCCCCGCCCCCAACCGCCGGCCTGGCACGAACAACATCTCGGACAGGAAGGAGAACGCCTAACGCAACTCCTCATTGAATGTAGATTACAACTGCTGCAAGACTGAATTACACTGGCGACCGCTCAGAGGGTCAAGAAAATTATCTGCAAAACCAACCTGGCTGGGACTATATCGGCGATGTAGACCTAAGGCATTTGCCACAAAAGCCTACAAAGCTGCTTACGAGGATGATTAATAGCTTTCTTTTATTGGGCTGCTTACCAGAGACCTGGAAGATAGATCAAGTCAGCCCAACCCCAAAGCCTGGGAAATATCTTTTAAAACACGAAAATCATCGCCGGATAATCTTATTATCAACTATAGGAAAAATACATGACAGAATTTTCCTCAATAGATTACCGCCCGACTGGAGCGAAACAACCTTATTCGCGCAGAACAGTTCAATTTCCAAGCAAAGTTGTCAAAGGAACTTCATCTTATCCGGATAAAAGAATATGTCCAATCCAACTTCAATAGGTCCATCCATCACTGGGCGTCATTATAGACACTGAAAAGTCATGTAACAATGTATGGTGCCTGAACCTCCAGGAGAAACTTTTAACAAACACTCCCATTAAAGAATGGAATTTTCACTCTGCAGCGGAGTGTGTGCTGGTATGAAAGTTCTCGGGAAGGAATAGGGAGGTGGAAGGAACAAGGACACTCATAGTGTACTATATCTTAGATAGCTGAGTATGCACTATTGTTCTTAAATGTACACAGTTCTTTTGGTATGGCTGTAATGCTCCTTACATTAAGAAAACCACAGCTCAAGTGTGTCTACTACAGTAGGTGGTATCCACTCGTAACAAAACGTAATGCCTTATCTGTGTGAATACTGTCTCCAACTATAAATAAATGGCCGGCCGCGGTGGTCTAGCGGTTCTCGGCGCTCAGTCTGGAACCGCGTGACTCCTACGGTCGCAGGTTCGAATCCTGCCTCGGGCATGGATGTGTGTGATGTCCTTAGGTTAGTTAGGTTTAAGTAGTTTTAAGTTCTAGGGGACTGATGACCACAGATGTTAAGTCCCATAGTGCTCAGAGCCATTTGAACCATTTATAAATAAATGATATTCTGTATTTGTTAAGACGCAGAAATAAACTACGGAAGTCCTATGCCATTAACAACAATTTTACAAAACTTTTAGTTTTTCTCTTCATTCAGAGAAATCCCTCTTTTAATACTTTATGCAGCTATTACGGAATGAGGGGAATACCAGACTGTATTTTGCTATAACTTCTAATGAAGTATGTAAAAAGGGTGAGTCGATATGAAATAATGACACATTGCTGCAGAGCCTAAAACAATAAACTTTCCTTCAAACAGAAAAAGAGCTGAAGCACACAAATGCCAGAGCTCGTCGGAATTAGTGATCCATACATTTGTAACCCTTTTCATTTCGAGTATTCTATCGTTGACCCCAATTTTCTTACAGCCTGTGCTTTCAGCATAGTAAGTGGATACTAGCAACATACAGAGTCCTCATTTATATGTACGGTATATACATTCTATATCAACTTTAAAAATTATTATCCTTACTGATACCTATAATACAGTTTTAAGTATTTATGGGTGCTATCGCTCAAATCCCATTCATTTCATTTTTAAATGTTTGTGATCAGTTCGGTATTTAATCTATTATTTCTTATATTTCATCATTTCATGGAACACCTATCCTTACTTTTTAACCTACATGTATGCCTCCACATATACCTATATAATTTGCTGTTCCAGATTTCACACCATTCATAATACATTCAAATATAGTGTTGTGCGGCAGGCAGACACTTTCGTGAAAGTAATAATTCCAGGTTCTGAATATGATACAACAAACATATTTCCTTTTTATGGTGTTATTACTTAAATAGTAGCTGTTATGGCTACGGTTGGCAACTTTATTCATGAAACTTCCTGGCAGATTAAAACTGTGTGCCCGACCGAGACTCGAACTCGGGACCTATGCCATTCGCGGGCAAGTGCTCTACCATCTGAGCTACCGAAGCACAACTCACGCCCGGTACTCACAGCTTTACTTCTGCCAGTATCTCGTCTCCTACCTTCCAAACTTTACAGAAGCTCTCCTGCGAACCTTGCAGAACTAGCACTCCTCAAAGAAAGGATATAGCGGAGACATGGCTTAGCCACAGCTTGGGGGATGTTTCCAGAATGAGATTTTCACTCTGCAGCGTAGTGTGCGCTGATATGAAACTTCCTGGCGGATTAAAACTGTGTGCCCGACCGAGACTCGAACTCGGGACCTTTGCCTTTCGCGGGCAAGTGCTCTACCATCTGAGCTACCGAAGCACGACTCACGCCCGGTACTCACAGCTTTACTTCTGCCAGTATCTCGTCTCCTACCTTCCAAACTTTATAGAAGTTCTCCTGCGAACCTTGCAGAACTAGCACTCCTCAAAGAAAGGATATAGCGGAGACATGGCTTAGCCACAGCCTGGGGGATGTTTCCAGAATGAGATTTTCACTCTGCAGCGGAGTGTGCGCTGATATGAAACTTCCTGGCAGATTAAAACTGTGTGCCCGACCGAGACTCGAACTCGGGACCTTTGCCTTTCGCGGGCAAGTGCTCTACCATCTGAGCTACCGACGCACGACTCACGCACCCTACTCACAGCTTTACTTCTGCCAGTATCTCGTCTCCTACCTTCCAAACTTTACAGAAGCTCTCCTGCGAACCTTGCAGAACTAGCACTCCTGAAAGAAGTAAAGTTTGGAAGGTAGGAGACGAGATACTGGCAGAATTAAAGCTGTGAGTACGGGGCGTGAGTCGTGCTTCGGTAGCTCAGATGGTAGAGCACTTGCCCGCGAAAGGCAAAGGTCCCGAGTTCGAGTCTCGGTCGGGCACACAGTTTTAATCTGCCAGGAAGTTTCATATCAGCGCACACTCCGCTGCAGAGTGAAAATCACATTCTGGAACTTTATTCATATTAACACTTGCAGTACTCTACAGCAGCTGACCATTCCTTACAAACATATACTGCAAATAAATGTATGTACAAATTCCGGCTTCAGTTATAAAAGTAACCCAATTTTAAATTGCGCACGATTACATTTCACAACATGTGGACCCATTTCTTGCCTTTGTATCAACAAATACTTTGTCACATAAAGCACATGTAAAAATATTACGATAAAAATAGATTGTTACGAACAGAGTCGTAAGGACGCACATAAACTGACGCCAATGGCAGTAACTGTCCTCTTGTATGTTAGATAGAGAGGTAGTTAAATGTGCTGAAACCAGCTATAGCAACTAAAATACATAATCTAGATTCTGTTTTGTTCAGAAGACGCCATTGTGATGTTTTCCGTATCATGAACGCAGCCACAGACCAACTGTAGTACGAGATGTACCAAAGCTCCATTCATTAACAGCATTATAAGAAGAGTATCATACTCATAAAACGATTCAAAGAGATACTCTCTACTGATTAATTTCTCTCTGTGTCTGTATTTAAATTGTCTCTTTTACAGAAACTCGATGAAAATCACAAGTTTGAAACAGAATAGTACAGACATTAAATCAAGCAGTGCTTTTATTTTCAATACAGATTTCGATACAGATTACAATTTTCATTCTTTTGGAAACAGCTAATCAGAAAACAGATAATCAGAAAAATAGCTGAATAGTATCCAAAAGTAAACAAATTAAATCTTAGTTAAACTTCTCATTCCTCCTCTTAGTTGCTTATGTGTAACTGCACTTACAGTGCTGCGTTAACGTTTTACAATTTATCAGTTTCATCTTTTTTTTAAGTGCAATATACGGTTAGGTAAAACAATGAGAACGATCTTGTCTAATTCTGGCCATCAAAGCGACTAGATACGAGCACTGTACTGTCGAGCAGCGTAGAAAATTTGTATTAAATTAGTTGACATTTTCAATGATGACAGTCGTAATGGTTACGATGGTTTCTCCTTCCTCCCCCTCCCCAATCCCAGGGGTTCAACATTCGTTTGCTGGTTACGGGCCTGGTGACTCTGGGGTTCTTGAGCTGGGGACCGGTAAGCGCCACCAGTCCTCTGTCATTGTAAGCTCTGGGCATGCTTCGGCGACCACTGCGTGTCGCAGCTGTGGAACGTTGTGTACCACAGGGAATGGGGATTGAGACGCCCTGCTAAACCGGCAGCAAAGGACAGGTAGTTTAAGTTGTGGAAAGGGGCAAAAATAAGCAGCTGTCAGATACATTCGAACATACAACTTTATTTATTCGACCAAACATTACAAGAGCCAAGAAAATTTCTAAAAAAGACACAGCATTAATTTTTGGAACTTACTAACCGGCTGAACGCGCCGTAGCAATCTCGTAGCAATACCAATTTAATTTAAAAAGGCTGAAAGCCAATAACTTAAATCTCAACCAAAATAAGAAATTTAAAAGGCAAAGTCTTATCTTAAAACAGTTTTCCTTAATTAGGGTGAAGGCCCAAAGAATCTGACACTTTTAGAGCAAACAACTTAAATTCAAATTGGGCTGTAGGCCCAACACTTACGACACAAAAACATAATTTTAAAATTGCCAAAGGCTTTACGTAAAACAGATCTTAAATTAGGCTGAAGGCCCAAACCATCTAACACCTTAAGAGCTGAACAACTTTATTCTAAAAATTGGCTAGAAGCCATACAAGTACGAACAACAAGAACAAACAAGAAAAGGCAGTACATCGAAGGGCGCTCAGAAGCTACGAGGGTCGGTCTGGAATTCAAACACTAAATGTTCTCTTAAGTGAGACAGGCAGTCGACGCAACCATTATCGATCCGACGACAACCCAACCGACAGACAGTCAACGGACCCATCGACAACATAACCTCCACTTCACCCGACCAGCACGCAACAGGGAGTTCAATGGAACAACGTAGAAGGTATTGGTGTCCACAACCAAATATACATTGAACTGTCAAACTACACACCGTGTGGGACACCGACAACACGTTGAGGAAAATGCGCTGCCTGAATTTACGCCAACGGCCAGGGCAGGCAACCGGAACGTTAACGGCCACAAGGTAGAAGATTCCGCTGGTGCATTTCAATTCAAATAACCAAGTACAGTTAAACTCCACTGGAGGGTGGCTAAAATTTGCCAACTTGAAAACACAGATTGTTGCTCGTGGGAATACCATCGATCACTCCAGAGACGGTACTACAGCACACTTATCGATACGCGCTGCTGCTGCAGCTCACGGGCAAGTAAGGCAGGAAGTTAGTGACGCCAGTAAATGGAATAAGAAAACGAGGCTGCAGTACCGTAATAGAAGATGACAAACAATACATGGAATAAACGCGAACCATAAACGGTTCAGGGATCTTGGCTTGACCACCCGGATCGGGAGGATGGCAAAAATCTTTATAAAAATCGCTAAATCTCAAGTTGTGCTGCGAGCTAATGAGATGTATGGCTGTTGAGGTGGAACAGTCGTTAGTGGGCAACCTCTGCGGAACCTGTCGCGCCTCAGTTGTATAAGGCTTACCTAGGCAAAAGGGTCTGTGTCGACATGGACTTTTATATCCATAGCTGCTCGTGGGACCAGGATGAATCCTTCGAAATGATCTGTTCCTGCTCACATCGGAAAGCGTGGGCCGCTGGTAGATAACAACACATATCAAGCAAGAAGGCTTGTGTCGTCAGCCCTCTAGACTTGAGGATTACACAGAGTCTTTCAGTCTCTAGTAACAGAAAACATGATGGTGGCCATAGTGTGTTTCGTATGGTTAAACGAAAAGAAGACAGCGTTGGGAAGTTTCATCTTTCTACACACGAAGAGGTTTAGACGGCACCAAAAAATGGCTCTGAGCACTATGGGACTTAACATCTGAGGTCATCAGTCCCCTAGAACATAGAACTACTTAAACCTAACTAACCTATACTCCATTCACCGAAACGAGAAACGTACTGTAAACACGGCAAGGAGCGTGACCACAGCGCTCCCGTCGAGGGGTGTACAAGGCAGGGGCGTCAGAAATTAAAAAATGAAAGTTGTGTTTTTTATAATTTGGCACCTGAGCATGATAAAGTGATCCGAGAACTACCTACCGACCCCTTTTTTTACATTACATTAAAATTTATTGTCACTGAAAAAGAGAAATATTGAAGCTTTCAGGAAAAGTTGTTTTTTCGCGTTACTCTGTATTCATCATGCCATATCTCCTAAACTGTGTGTCGCACAGCAAAATTATTTTATAATTGCCTTCAGTACTATATTTTGATGACGTCCGCAAATTTTCTGCGCAATAGAGTCAGTAATTGTGAAGTAATAAATTAAAATCTCACGTCTGATGCAGAACTTTTACCAAATCATCATCCGAAATATAGTACGCGACAAACTTTTCCCCTTTAAATTTTTTTGTGGGGGTATAAGTGAGAAAAGGTTCAGAAAGGTTTGAATTTAATTTTGTAGTTTTTTCGAATGCAATGGGTGCAACCGTTTGTCCTTTACAAGTGGAAACTCAAATGTGGAAATTAGACTGCATTATAGAGGAGAGTGAGAGGAGCGGTTTGTTATAAACCTCAATGAAAACAGTTCAAGTTCGACAGAGTGAACCTTGTTTCGTCCTTTCTCATTATTATTACTGGTATTGTTATTAAAATTAACAATTGTATGTGAATAGAGCGTTTTGTTAGCAACCTGAATGAAAATAAATCTGCTTCGACAGAATGAACTCAGTTTAACATTATTTTAACATTATTGTTAAATTTATTTCGTACATTGTTGCCCAGGTTTCTCACGGTCCGCTGTGACAGCTCGGCAGCCAGCTGAACGCCGCCAGCCGCAAAGCGTGCGGCAAGGATTTTCCACACCCCTACGTATCACGTGAACACCGAATGCTTTCTCTGGAAACGAGCGTAGTCGCTCACGTGACACTGTTTATGTTTCGTCCCAGCTCTCGGTGAATAGACTGTAAGTACATCACACACATCCATGACCGAGGCAAGATTCGAACCTGCGACCGTTGCGGTCGCGCGGTTCCAGACTGAAGCGTCTGGAATCGCTTAGACGGCACCGTTATTACGTTAAAGTCTGTAAGCGCTTGCAAAACGGGACCCAGTTGGTAGAAACGAGTAATCCCCAACACGGGAAGAATATCCAGAAAGCTCAATGCCTCGGTAAGTACGCAGATGAAAGTGGACAGCACAACACCTTAACTACAGCAAAGCTGTTGTGACTTGTAGGGATATGGTTGACATTTCCCGAGAAGAACTGAAAGCTGAGTGGTCCCAGGAATGAATTGTGCAAAATACAATGAAAAGGGTGGATGGCAATCTTGTGATATCAAACTAGTTTATATGGACTTTTAGCAGCTCGAAACTTCTAGAATATGTTAAGGCAGGTTTCCTTCGCTCAGTGTATCGTCCTATTTCCCAAACACTAAGTGCTGTTTTAAGTGTGCTTTGGGCCCACCACCTTCAGATGTAAGGGAGAAGTCATCTGTGGCAAATGTGATAAAGCTGCCCATAAAGTAGTTGTTTGTTCATCTTCTCCTAAATGTGTATACTACTCTGGGGATCACTCTGTCTGGAGTAGGGACTGCAGTGTCTTCCTTGAAGAAAGGAAGATAAAGGAGATCGAAACAACTATCTCGTACTGTGAGGTCAAAAAGAGCTATAATGCCGTGCAACCATCGAAGTTCGTTACATCCTTTGAGTTCGTTCTTACACAGACAGTTAAGAAGACCAATGCTTCTACACAAGCGGAGGTTGCTAGTGTTAGCACTATGAAGTTATGCTGCTCCAGTTCCTTCAAAGCCTGTACCTCTTCACAGAACATCAGTTGCCAGAGTTGCGGAGCTCTCCGTCCATCCACCGGTTCAACTGGTCCACCATCCTTCGCTACTACTATCACCTCTGCAGCTGTGACTATCCTTCACTACTACTATCACCTCTGCAGCTGTGACTACAAAACGTCCCAGGGAAAAAAAAACAAACAAAAAAAACCGAAGCCTAAGCAAAGAATCAGCTATCAATGTAGATGGGAAGTAAGCAGTCTGAAGATGTCGAGATCGCTAGCCATGACATCTCCCATGCCAAATACAGAGAGCTGATGGACCTTGATGTCGGCCTGGGGCACACATCTCGCCACAAAAATGAGCCTCCTCCCACTATAGCTCACCTACATTGACGAAAGATAGGGTGAAATTACAACCCCAGTGATAGACGGCTCACATATGACAGTGGAACATTAATGGATTCAGTTTCGGAAAACGTGTGGTAGAACGAAACCGTTAGCACAGGGAAGCCCCTTGCACTTGGCATCTGAAGCCCCTGTATTATGGGGCTATAAACTCTATCACAAGGATGACCTCTCTGGGGAAAGAACCAATGGGGGGCTCACTTTGTTTGTCGATAATGTGCAACACTCCTTTGCTCTCCCCCCTAGCTACTGACCTGCAAGTGGTTGCAACTGAGCTTCGTGTATGTCAGAATATCTCTGTAAGCTCACTATGTTTCCCTCTGCATGATGCAAATGACTCTGAGGCTCCAACAGATCTTGTAGAACAACTCCTCGACCATTCCTCCTAAAGGAAGACTTCAATGCCTGTAGTCTATTACGGACTTGAGCTATACTTTTCCTAGTGGTCAGGTCTTGGAGAACCCCATGATGTCTCAAGAGCTCTGCATCCTGCATGTGGGCAGTCCCACTTTCTTCTCTACTGCTGCTGGCTCGTCCTCAGCCACCGACCTCTCTTTCTGCTCTCCCACTCTTGCAGGCTCAGCCCAGTGGGAAGAACTGTCGACCTTATTCCAGTGACCACTTCCCACTGTGGATCCACCTACTGGATGCAGGACTGGTTAAACAAAAGCTACCGAAATGCATGATGAGCAGGGCTAACTTGATGCTGTTCAGCCAGTTGGCTGTGTTTGAACACCGTCACAGTGTCAAGGAATGGATGGACTGCACCATGCATGTGGTCCATCATGTTGCTGACTTACCATCCCAAGGTTTTCAGGTCATATTAGAGGGCAACCTGTTGCTGATGGACCGATGAGTGCCATTCATCAATCTAGGCGAGGTGTGCTGCTCTTCGACAGTTCAAATCCCGGCCAACAGCATAGCCTCACAGCTTTTAGAGTCACATGCCTTGACGTGTAATTAAGGAGAGACTCCATCAACCATTCCCCTTGTTCTTCGAAAATATAGGAAGACATGCAGAGGATTTCAGGTAAACACAGTCGTTTACCACTAGCAGCAGTGTTGAAACAGTAGTGTTTCCAAACAACGCCCTGAGACAACACTCAAATGATGACAAAGCAAAAACTACTGCCAATGCCGTCCAGAATCGGGCGTTCGTCGCTATCGTGCGACTGTAGAGAGGGGCAGTTCTGAGTTCTACAACTCCCCTTTCTCGACGTGGGAGGCTCATGACACTGCACCCAGTCATGTCCAAATCTGGTACTGCATGCTTCGCCATGTACCACCAGCATAAAAGAAAATCCTCCTAGAATGTTTTTATCTTATATGGTAGACAGGCAGCTTCCCCAACTCGTGGAGAGAAACAACTCTGATTCCTCTGCTCAAACCAGGTAGGAACTGTACATGTCACAGTAGTTAGTGGAGCATTACCGTAACGAGCTGTGTAGGAAAGACCCTGGCGAGCATGGTTAACCGTCGCCTGGTATGGTTGTTAGAGACCAGGCAGCTCCTTAACCACTCTCAGTGGAGACTCCATCCGCTATTTAGCAGGACTTCCTACGCAAACATCACTGTCTTGGTATGTTTTTCGATATCAGTAAGGTGTACGACACTGCTTGGAGACATGATATTCTCGTGCAACCCCATCGACGTGGCCTTCGTGGCTACCCCTCCATTTTCATACAGTCCTTGTCTAAGCTCTTTTTTAGGTCTTGAGTTTGTGGCATACTGGTAGACCATTTTGAACAGAAGAATGGTGCTCCTCAGGGCAGTGTTTTAAGTGTTACCCTCTTTTCCACAGGCATAAACAGTATAACATCTACACTAAGGAGTTCTTTACAGTGCTGCGTATTTGTGGGCGATTTTTCTGTTTTACGTTCCTCCTCCAGTTTTGCAATAGCAACCCGTCAGTTGCATCTTACAGTGCGGAGGTTAGAGGAGTAGGTTGCAAAGAAGAATTTTCAGTTTTCTGCAGATAAGTGTGTGTATGTGAGGACATTTTAATCGCTCTTGTCGTATTTTTAATTTACCTGACTTGCATTGTGAGGGACACCGTTCTACAGTTTAAAGACCCAATGAGGTTTCTGGCCTCATTTTTCTCATTTTTGAATCCAAATTACCATGGGTACCACACCTGAGAGACCTAAAAGCTAGAGTCCAGAAGCGCTGAATATCATAAAGTGCCTTAAACACAGGTCTTGGGGAGCTGACAGGGCATGTCTGATCCAGTTTTATAGGGCTTTTGTGCGTTCACGGATAGCCTGTGGAGGCATAGTGTATGGGTCACGCCTTCTTAACTGAAGATTATTGACGCTGTCTATCATGAGGGTATCCGACTGGCCACAGGTGCTTACAGGTCCAGCCCCATACCCAGTCTCTGTGCTGATACTGGGGAAACAACACTCACCATCCGGTGGTAGCTCCTAATGCTGCGTCAGGCATGTAAATTTCTCGCATCTCCGACTTCACCTGCATACCATACTGTTGGAAGTTCGTCTCTGGAACGACTTTTCCCCAATTGTCCACTAGCCATAATGCCGTATGGGACCCGTGTGCAGTGTGTGCTGGAATCACTTGGTGTGGAGCATGTAAACCCCCAAATCCAGGGTTTTAACCACCTGCCACCGTAATTATTGCAGAGGCCCAGTACTGCTTCGTTGCAGTACAGGAGAAACTGCATTCCTGCTCAATACGATATTTTCTGACATTTTAAATGAGCACTACAACTATGTAGCTGTCTTTACAGATGGGTCTGAACAGGGGACTCCGTTGGTCCCTCTGTTATTTTTTCGTATGGTGTCCTCAAGTTCTGACTGCCTCAAGATGTTACTGTCTTCGATGCGGAATTATATGTGATCTTGAGGGCAGTGGAGTAGATGAGATGTTCTCCAAGTGCTAAATTCCCTGTTCTGATTCTTTGAATGTGCTTCATCCTCTGCCATGTTTGTACCCAGCAGACAAAGTAGTACAGAATATCGAAGATGCCCTCCTGCAACTACAACTGCTGGGGAAGGAGGTGTCTTTCTGCTGGGTGTCTGGGCACGCAGGTATTGCAGGGAACGAAAGGTCAGATCTAGTAGCCAAGGAGGCGTGTCGTGATCCCCAGTTAGTCAGTGTGCCATCTCACTGCATGCTGTTGTGATCCAGAGTCTTGCGTAGGTGGGAGGATGAGTGGCTGAAAATGAGAGTCAATAAGCTCCGTCTAGTACAGCCTACAATGCTGCCGTGGTGTGCCCCTTTTCATCCACATCGACAGGACCAGGTCCTCCTATCTAGTCTTCGCATACGCCACAGTCCTCCGACGCATGGCTTCTTACCCCGGCGAGAGGACCCTGCTTGGTGCTTGTGGTGTACAGAAAAGTGTGCGCCACATTTTACTGGACTGTGTATCATTTTCTGACCAGCGGGCCGCATCTCAGATCTGTCCTCTATTTTACGTAACGTTGAAACGAATGTGGGTAGAGTTTTAAAGATCTGTGAATTGTCCAACATTTTCCCCAGGGTCTTAGGGAGATGGTTTTAATGTCTTAACAGGGTGACTCTCTCATCCATGTTTTTTTGTAAGTGGTCAGCCAATGACATTTCCCTGTGCCTTTCTTTTAGCTGCTCTGTCGTTTTACTTGTGTTTTAATCTCCTGTATAGCACCTTTTACTCTTTCTCCGTTGTCTTAGCGCGCATGGTAATATTTTAGTAATTTCATCCACATGTGTTTCTTTTAATGTGTGTAAGAGAGCTGATAGCCTCACCCTTGAGCGCCCGTAAGCTAAACACACACGCACACACACACACACACACACACACACACACACACACACACACACACACACGTATGTTAGTCTCCTAATGTTGCAGTAGAGTGATCATAATAAAGTACATCTCGCAAGCATTTTATATCTTTGGGTTGGGTGTTTGTTACTAAGTAATTAATTATTAAAACTGTATCTACTCTTTATATTGACTATCATCACTTCTGAAATGCTTCTTATAAGGACTTAACTTCTGATATGGAAAAATAGATAGTATTTCGAGAGCAGAATCATAGATTTGTAGGGGTATTAAACATGAAACTTTGCCTTCCGTGCAGTGATCTCAATATTTACCGGTTTGAGCCTACAAATTCCTGTCTGCCGAGAAACCTCTAGCTAATCATCCTTTGTACAAAAGTAAATAATAATCTAACAGGTGTTTTAGAACTGCATTATGCTGCGCTAGGAACAAGAAGAGGCGTGGATTCGGAGAATTCTTGTAAATTTGGCGCAGCTATGGCTGGAAGGCAGTAGCTAAGGGACCGATTGGCACATCGTATGGCAGGCGCGGGTGATGTTGATATTTTGCAAACGAGTCTGCGAGGCAGGTTTACGACACCGCTCGCAGGCTAGAAGGCACGGCGCCGAGTGCACTGCATAAAAATGTAGTCCGGGCAGCAAAGGGCGCCGACATGCTGTGAAAAACCCATACGTTTCAGTTACAACAACGTCTAATGACCTGGGATGACAGCAGCTGACATAATTTCCCAAGAGAACTCCTCTTGTTCTCTCCAGAGATACTACGTCAGAGGCGTAGAGAAAAGACTTAAGCGAGCCTGGAGGCTCAAAGCAGGGAGTCGTACCGGTCCGCAGAAGCTACTACCTCCAACCACTGCTGCACGGACGCGTCAGTGCTGTGACGGGGAGCGTCACACCTCGGAGCTACGACGGCGCGAGGAGGGAGAGGGCTGCTAGCCTTCGCTCTCTGGGTGACATCGTCCGGCGATCTGCAACCTGCCGTCCTCATGGGAGGGGCCGGGACCGAACCCGTGGTCTCCCGGGTGCAGAGCTGTCTGCTGGCAGTGAAGGAGTTGTCCAGGGCGGATGGCCGGAGCTGCTTAGACTCACAACGACGTCGGCTGTCGGCTGTTTCCCTTCGGCGCTCGCAGTGGCTAGCACAATGGACTCGCATTCGGGAGGACGACGGTTCAATCCCGCGTCCGGCCATATTGATTTAGGTTTTCCGTGATTTCCCTAAATAGCTCCAGGCAAATGCCGGGATGGTTCCTTTGAAAGGGCACGGCCGAATTCCTTCCCCGTGTTTCCCTAATCCGATGAGGCCGATGACTTCGCTGTCTGGTCTCCTCCCCCAAACAACCCAACCCAATCCTTCGGTGCTCTACATGGGGTCCACGAGTCGCGACTGAAGGAGCAGTCAGCCGTGTTCCGGGCTATCGGGAGCAGCTAACGCACGCGGCGGCCACTTATCGGCGGCGCGAGTACCACCGCTACGTCCGCAAGGATGGGCAACCGGCCACGCTGCAGATTCCGACATTCGCGTGACGCTGACCCACGCAAACACGATGTGCGGCGCCATCGCCGAGTTAGGCAAAAGGCCCGCTGTGTACCTTCGATGTAACGAATTGAGTGACACACTTGCCTGTGTTCCTCCGCAATCTTCGGCGTCAGTCACCCTCCTCTACCAAACCCCTGAGCTCGGACAGTTGTAACAATTTGATGTTAGAAAGTAGTCGTTTCGCTTTACAGACAGTACGTTGCGTCTTAAAGTGTCCGTCAACGTCCAACACTACGATTTGGAGAGAGAGTTGCTTTTGGTGAGTGGTGAGTGACATAGGTGAGAACTCCGCACTGCGTTTAAGTTCTGTTGGTATCATTTTTTGTGTTTGCTTCCGTTGTCAGATTTAGTTGTGTGAGCTAGGGTACAATATCTTTAGAGATACCTTTGTAAAGCCACAGGAACCCGTGGATTTATCTTTGTTTGAGGGTAATGGTGGACGTGACAATTTAGTGTCAGTAAGGTTTTCATTTTTCAGTGTGTCTGGGCACGAGATGCCGTTTACCAGTACAGCTGTTTGTTCTGTATGTTGCCGTACTGGTCATCTGTCTAGTAGCTGTAATGAGTGTAGATGGGAGATGATTCACCGGAGGAATTAATATGTAATTACATTTTACGTTGTGTTCAAAAATGGTTCAAGTGGCTCTGAGCACTATGGGACTTAACGTCTGAGGTCATCAGTCCCCTAACTAACCTAAGGACATCACACACATACATGACCGAGGCAGGATTCGAACCTGCGACCGTAGCGGTCACACGGTTCCAGACTGAAGCGCCTAGAACCGCACGGCCACACCGGCCGGCTGCGTTGTGTTAAATGGAAGATGGTGTTCTGTCTCTTTTTTTTTTTTAAAAAAGTCAGAAGTAGGGTACGCAAAATGGTGGAAACACTTGCTACTACAGCAGATACAGTGGCTGCTTTAACACGGCAAGTTATCACATCAGTTTCAGAGCGTGAAGGAGAGACATTTCAAACCTGTCGGCCGGTGTGGCAGTGCGGTTCTAGGCGCATCAGTCTGGAACCGCGTGACCGCTACGGTCGCAGGTTCGAATCCTGCCTATGGCATGGATGTGTGTGATGTCCTTAGGTTAGTTAGGTTTAAGTAGTTCTAAGTTCTAGGGGACTGATGACCACAGATGTTAAGTCCCATAGTGCTCAGGACCATTTAAACCATTTCAAACTTAATCGTGAGGTAGAGGCTCATAAAGAGAGTCATAATCAGTCGCAGTCAGAGTCTCGGGGGGGGGGGGGGGGGGCGGAGTAGCTTGGATTGACAGTGGCTTCTGTTCTGTATGATTTGCAGTGGTCGCACTGATTAACCGCTTTCCTGCTTTCCTGGTAAGCCAATGGAGGAGATGATGATTTTCGTTAGGATGTTAGGGACACTGCGAAAGCACCATATGTGGTCAGATGAAATAACCCTATATGTTGCTAATATGCATTTGGCTGGGGACGCCAAAGCATATATTGTCTACCAGGAGTCGCTGAGAAAAGCACATACGTTCCAGGAGTGGAACGCGGGGCTCGTGCCCGCGGTACCAAACACAGAACAGTGCGTGTTTTTTTCGGGAGAATCTAAGTACGTTGTTGTTGATTCAGCGCAACGAGTCTATGGAAGCGTTCTGGTATAGAATCCGTAAGCTAAATGCAAAGACATACAGTACGTACAGAAGCTAATATGGTGATGTTACAGGATGCACAAAACAAAGGGGTGGATGTTTTTTACCTGGTATACCCGCTGAAATGTCACGGAGGGTACGGACAGAGAATGCAGAGGACTTAGAATGAGCTCAGGATGTTGTTGTTGTTGTGGTCTTCAGTCCTGAGACTGGTTTGATGAAGCTCTCCATGCTACTCTATCCTGTGCAAGCCTGGTATACCCGCTGAAATGTCACGGAGGGTACGGACAGAGAATGCAGAGGACTTAGAATGAGCTCAGGATGTTGTTGTTGTTGTGGTCTTCAGTCCTGAGACTGGTTTGATGAAGCTCTCCATGCTACCCTATCCTGTGCAAGCCTCTTCATCTCCCAGTACCTAGTGCAACCTACATCTGCTTAGTGTATTCATTTCTTGGTCTCCCTCTACGATTTTTATCCTCCACGCTGCCCACCAATGCTAAGTTTGTGATCGCCTGATGCCTCAGAACATGTCCTACCAACCGGTCCCTTCTTCTCATCAAGTTGTGCCACAAACTCCTCTTCTCCCCAGTTCTGTTCAATACCTCCTCATTAGTTATGTGATCTACCCATCTAATCTTCAGCATTCTCCTGTAGCACCACATTTCGAAAGCTTCTATTCTCTTCTTGTCCAAACTATTTATCGTCCATGTTTCACTTCCATGCATGGCTACACTCCATACAAATACTTTCAAAAACGACTTCCTGACGCTTAAATCTATACTCGATGTTAACAAATTTCTCTTCTTCAGAAACGCTTTCCTTGCCATTGCCAGTCTACATTTTATATCCTCTCTACATCGACCATCATCAGTTATTTTGCTCCCCAAATAGCAAAACTCCTTTAGTACTTTAAGTGTCTCATTTCCTAATCTAATTCCCTCAGCATCACCAGACTTAATTCGAGCTCAGGATAGCAACATTTATAGAGGAGGTAGATATGGCCACAAAGCAGGGGAAGGATCACCTGATGTTCGCTTCTGGAGTCAACTATTATAGATGTGGTCGGGAGGGGCATGTAAGGAAGCAGTGTAAGCAACCAGAGTGCTATCGTGTGACATAATGGAGACAGGGTATTTGAGTGCAGAGGTAGGAAGGGTTGAAAGTGCGGCAAGGGAAGCAGCCGTTAACCGCAAACGGGATTGCTTCAACAGTTGGAAGGCAGCTCCGATGGACCTAACACAGCAAAAGTTAGTGCACAGACGGAATGTAGCTTGGTGGGCTTAGTGCACGGCATGAAACAAAGATTTTTGGTAGACACAGGAGCGAATGTGTCCGTTATCAGTCTTGACCTAATCGGAAAGAGGAGACTGGGACCACCACGGTATAGGTTACGTGGGGTTCGCGTTAATAGAGTGGAATAATTGAGTACGGCAGTACTGGAGTTTTCAGTCGGGAAAACTAAGTTTAGCGAACGCATGCAGTTTTTGCCATGCGTAGGCGAAGGCTATTCAGTGATTCTCGGGCTAGACTTTCTCGACAAACACCACGCTAAGATTGATGTTTTGAACACACTATGGAATTCAGTGGGACTTTTTCTGTTGGGGAAACAGTCGCAAATGAGACAATGCCTTAACGTTCACCCATTATGGAGGTGAGACCAACTAAACTGCGTACATATTCAGTAAAGGTCCATCAGCAGGATAAAATATCAGCAGGTACGGGAAAGATAGCGTGGGTTTCAGTGGATACCGATTTGTCGAGGGAAACATTATATGCGGTTGAACCGCTCTTGTGCAAAGAAGAAAAAAATCGTTCAAATGCCTCTGAGCCTTATGGGACTTAAAATCTGAGGTCATCAGTCCCCTAGAACTTAGAACTACTTAAACCTAACTAACCTAAGGACATCACACACATCCATGCCCGAGGCAGGATTCGGACCTGCGACCGTAGCGGTCGCGCGTTTCCAGACTGAAGCGCCTAGAACCCGACCACACAGGCCTGCTGCAAAGAAGAGTTGGATAGTTCGCATAGTTTTATCTGCAGGAGTTTAGTGCATGTGAGTGACATTAATGGGAGACAGATGAATCCGACTAGTGTGGATAACTTTGGTGGAGGGTAGGTGACTCTGTCAAAGGGTGCAATAATAGCCACTTTGGAAGTCTTGAAAGATGAGAACTTCGGTAGGCCGAACCTAGAGGAAAGCCACAAGGTTGCCAACAATCCGTCTGTGCAACATCACATAGCGACAGGGGATAGTGCAGCAATCTATAGGAAGCCGTACCGTATAGCAAAGCAGTTTCAGCCATCGGTAGAAGAAACAACAACTATGGCTCTGAGCACTATGGGACTTAACATCTTAGGTCATCAGTCCCCTAGAACTTAGAACTACTTAAACCTAACTAACCTAAGGACATCACACAACACCCAGCCATCACGAGGCAGAGAAAATCCCTGACCCCGCCGGGAATCGAACCCGGGAACCCGGGCGTGGGAAGCGAGAACGCTACCGCACGACCACGAGATGCGGGCAACAACTATGGGATGGGATCATAGAACCGAGTGATAGCCCCTGATCTGCAAATGTTGTAATCGTGGCAAAAAAGTCAGCGAAAGGGAGACGGAAAGACAGATTTTGCTGTGATTACAGATATTTAAACACACGAACCATTTCTGATGCTAATCCAATTCCAAACACTACGGAAACTTAGGATAATCGGGATGAATGTCGGTTCTTTACAACTATGGACCTCGGGAGTAGATTCCATCAATTGGATGTGGTGCCTGAAGATAGGCTGAAAACAGCGTTTACCGTCCCAACAGGATATTTTCATTAAAAACGCATGGCATTTAGACTAAAGACCGAACCGGCAACTTTTCAGCGGTCGTTAGATGGGTTACTGGGAGGATTAAAGCCAAAAACTTGTCTAGTCTATCTCTATGACAAATTATTTATTCAAAGGATTAACCGGCGCAGGTGAGACGTTAAGAGCATGTCTTTAGTAGAGTACAATCGGCACGTTTGACGTTAAGTGTGGGCAAGTGCCATTTTGCGCAAACTCAAGTAAACTATCCGGGACACGAGATTAATGACCGTCTTACAGACGCAGTTCAAAATTTTCCGATACCGCAAACAACTAAGCAAGTACAGTCGCTTATTGGCCTCTGTAATTATTATAGACGGTTCGAGAAAGTCTTTGAGAAAATAGCCGGACCCTTGAACTAGGTAATGAAGAAGGGGACGAAATTCCGTTGGTCACAAGAATGTATGGAGGCATTTGAAAAATTGGAGGAAGTATTGGTTTCAGACCCAGTACACTGGTTTTTCCGGATTTCGAGAAAGACTTTATCCTTTGGTATGATACTTCAAATGAGGCAGTAGATTGCGTTTTGGGACAAATGGTAGATGACTACAGCTATAAGTCGATCCACACTGTCTTGTCAACGAACACAAGTAAGAAAGACAAGCAAGAAATAGACAAACTGCAGCCAACAGTGCGCTTACCTTATGTGAAAAATGTTACGGACCGAATACGCGGCCGGCCATAGTGGCCGAGCGGTTCTAGGCGCTGCAGTCTGGAACCGCGCGACCACTACGGTCGCAGGTTCGAATCCTGCCTCGGGTATGGATGGTTAGTTCTAAGTTCTAGGGGACTGATGACCAAAGAAGTTAAGTCCCATAGTGCTCAGAGCCATTTGAACCATTTTTTGAACCGAATACGCAAACACGCTCGTAGTGTTGGGGTGCAGCCTGTCTTAGTGGTCGCAGGATCCAGAACGTGCTAGGTTCCACTAAGGACAAGGTGGATGCATTACACACTGCAGGCATGAACAAGGTGTAATGCAATTGTGGAGAGGGATATATAGGTGAGACTGGCAGGTCAATAGCAACGCGCATTCGGGAAGGCGAGCGCTATATTCGTCTAGGACAACACAACAAATCTGCAGTGTCAGAACATCAGCAAGACTGCGGAAAAGAAATAAAATTTAGCGAAGCCTGTGTGTTGGCCAAGTAGCCGATTATGACGAAACGCAAAATCAGAGTGGTCATCGAAATACTTAAACAAACTAATAACATGAATAGGGAGGGTGGACTCAGGCTTGCCCCATCTTGGCTGCCAGCAATCAGAGCCCAACAGATACCACTGTCGACACGAAGCACGAACACTACCGGCGAGTAACTGCCGCCGCGCGGCCGCCGTCCAGTATTTGGTGAACAGCAGCCAACTTCTCTCTCATTCGACGGTGACCACCAACCATGCTACATAGCAAAAGAACCAATAGATAACAGAAGCTACGTTCTCCCTTCACCGCAATAACCTATTAAAATAAGGTTCCCTCTCCTTCTTCCTTAAGTGACCAATGAAACGAACTATCTTTTTAAAATTATGACGTAATGGCATGCGCAGTGAACAGTAACAACAAAATATAAGGGACATTGGTTAGCCAGAACGCACCAGTAGATCCAGAAGAAGGTCCCTGCAACCGTGGCCGAAACGTTGGTTTTTCTCCAGTAGCAGTAGTTTTATACATTATGACGTGGTACCGTACCCAGACAACTTTTATGTCGACTGACTCTAGTCGCCGAAGCTTACGCAATTAAGTGGTAGATGGTCAGGAACATCCGGTAGCTTAAGCTTCAAGGTAGTTGAACAAGGCGGAGCGTAACTACTCAAGAACGGAGAAAGAAATGTTGGTATTACACATTTTCGGTTTTATCTGAATGATAGCAAGATCCTCACAGATCACGCCTCATTGAAATGGTTACTGGGTTTGAAAGATCCATCTAATAGATTAATTCGGTGGGCACTTAAACTCAGCGAATTCGAGTACGAGGTAATGGATAAGTCAGGGAGATCACACGAAAAGTGAGGAACGTCGTGTTCCTCGTATCGCTCTTTTGCATCGTACTGCATCTGTAGTTGTAATTAGAGCAAGCAGTTGCAGCACAGTTACACAACGAACTGTTGCAAATCGGTTACTTCAAGGACAGCACCGAGACAGACGCCCTGCAGCGTGCATTCCACTGCCCCCAACCACTGCCGTTTGCAACTTCATGGTATCAAGTAAGAGCTCACAGGAGGGCAGGATGGAGCTTTGCCTGATGAAGGCTGGTTCTGCCTCGGTGCCAGTAGTGGCCGCTGATTAGAAGCAGGCTAGTTGAGGGCCTGCAGTCAACCTGTTTGGTGGTAGACACACTGGGCCTGTACCTGGAGTTATGGTCTGGGCTGCGATTTTGGATGACAGCAGGAGCACTCTCGTGGATATCTCACGGAGTCTGACTGCCAATTTGTACGTCAGTGTGCTGATTCGATTCGACCTGTTGTGCTGAACAGCACTCCAGAGCGTCTTTTCCAACAGGATAACACTCGCCCACGTACTGCTGCTGTGGCTAATCCAACATGCTCTACAGAGTGTCGACATGTTACCTCGGGCCGATTGATCAACAGATCTCTGTCCAATCCAGCAAACATGGGACATCATCTGACGATAACTCCAGCGTCATCCACAAACAGCATTAACCGTTCTTGTATTGACCGACTAAGTGCAAGAGCCATGGAATTCCATCCCACAAGCTGACTTCAGTCACTTGTAAAAGACAATGCAAGCACGTTTTGCACGCTAGCATTCATCATTCTGACGGTTACGCCGGTTATTAATGAACCAGTATTTCACGTTGCCAATGGATTATCTCGCACTTACAGTAATCTGTGATCTTGCAATGTTAATGACTTAAATATGTTACCTAGACAAATGTATTCCGGAAATTTCATTACTCCACATTAATTATGTTTTGGTGCTGTGATTTTCTTCCATCAGTGTATTATACCGCAATTGGTGAAAACAGATGATAATGAGGCGTTTACTTTGGATAAGTTCAGATGTAAGAAATTCGTTTTCACTTGTAGTTTGAAAATTTTTTTTTCCAGGCTTTGAGGAATCCGAATACAAACTTCCTGTTTGTAGTGTTTTAAATTGAATGTTATCCATATTAAAAAGCATATAACTTAATAGCTTGAATAATAATACATCCATTTCTGTTACACATGAAACTAGTTTCAAACTCAAGGAAGTGAAGTAAATAATATCAGAATGAAATTAATATAGAACTATACAACAAAAATTACAATTTTGGCTCCAGCGCAGTATAATAAATTGAAATACCATCTTTATTGAAGAATGAATTTAATTTCAGTATTATATAATATATTTCACACTGCCCATGACAAACGTTTCAGAAACGAACTTTCTGGAATTGAAAATGAGCACACTTTATTTTATAAAATCCATAGTGTATCCTCGATTTTCTGAAAATCATTGCAAATTACCATATCACGCTTTTCATGTCTTCCTAAGTCGTGGTAATCCATAAGACGACATGGCCTTTCCTTGTTTCATGCCAGATGGTATAGGACTACAATTATTATTACCCGTTTGCATCTGAGCTAAGAAAAGAACCCTGTCTTAATGAGAGGTGTGAACATCTACCTGAAGAGTAAAATACTAAAAACCGAAGGCAATTACAGAGAAAGAGCTCCATCTATCATTAAATGGCGATTGCCTTGATTCATTTCTTTTGTCTGCAGTTGATCTGTATGAGGAACATTATCATACATTGCTTGATAAGCATTCCTTAATATGTTTGAACTACAGGAAATGATCGTGCCTCTATCAGTACTCTCACGTGCCACAAATACTGGCCAAACGACCTACCACAGTTTCAGGCACATGCTTTCTTGATGTCATGCCTGACTGCTTTCTGTAATAACGGGCTTCACCAATCCTTTTCTAGCAGTCTCTGATGACTTCTTTACACACTGTACGCTAAACCTTAATGATAGCTCTCCTCATACTGATGCTGGTTGGTGTTAGATTGGGTATTGTTTACTCAGTTTTTTAATATTTAGGAACCTGCAGAAAGTTGAGTATCAGTTCTTATGAACACAAATGAATAATTTATAAATAAAAAAATAAAAAAAGTGGCAACAAGGAAATCGACTTGCATTTTCTACGTAGTAGCTGTAGCCTATCAGCTAGCAACTCGTCGTTTTAATCAGACTGCGTCTCAGAGGCACGACACGTGATATTCACTCAGTCCTTCTTTTGTTTGCTACGGCCCAGCGCTCGAGCACAGAACTGCACCACTTTGAAGAGAAGGAACGCCGCCACTGCCGCCACAGCCAGTATGAAGGCTATGACGTCGAGCAGCAGCAGCTGCCACCAGTGCAGGTTGAGGGCTGCACTGCGCAGGTGAGGCGCCCCCTGCTGGCGGATCACGTACTCCACCCACCACACCGCCCTCTCCAGGGACGTGCTCTGGTGCTCGCGGTACACAGCAGATAAACGCTTCATGTTCTCCTGGTAGCTGGAACACAAGGCCGTTTTCAACTGGAAACGGTTTTTATTTCAAGAGAAACTACCGTCTGGCATCAGGTGCTTTAGTAATGAGCGGGAATTGGGATCTGGAACTTCCTTTAATTATCTCATTATCGAAAGTAAGTTAAATACTAATGTTAGTTTCCTCTACGCTCCAGATTTACCTCACTCGGACTTTCATCTCTACTCTGAAATCACTCTAAATCGCTGGTGCTTGTCTTCAGGCTACAACAGAGGGGCACTGTCTTTACCGCATTGAGCATCGTTAATACATCTGTATTTACATTTATACTCTCACGGCCACGTTGTTATGCGTGGAAGATGGTATACTGTGTACCACTGCCATTAGCCCCTTTCTGCTAATGCTAACTACTCCTCTCGCAAATGGTGGACAGGAAGAGATGTAGTTGGAAGGCCACCGTGTGAGCTCGCATGTCTTTGAATTTATCTTAATTATATTTCAGAGAGATACACATATAGGAAAAGTACTGTCTTGTAATGTTAATAGTAAACCACACGATGATACCCAAAACCTCTGCTGCTAGAGTCCGACGAGCGTCTCTTCTGCGCTAACCCAAGTGAACCTTTGACGAAACGCGCTGCCATTCTTTGTGTATTCTCCATTTTCTTTGTAAGTCCTATCTGGAAGGGTACTAGAGTGAGCACTAATACTCAAGCAACGGTCGAAAAGTGCATTTTCTAATCTACCGCCTCCGTGAGTCGACTACCTTCCTTGTGAAGTCTTCCAACGAAGCTCAGTCTGACATCTGACTTTCCTACTAATAATTTTCCGTTCTCGACCCACTTTAAACCGTTTCCTGCCTACAATATTTAATGAGCGTGACACCTTACAGTTGCTGTTCAATAATCGTGTAATCACACAATAATTGCCCTTACTGCCTACTTATGTGTAATACATTACATTTGTTTATGTTGAGGGTCAGCTGCCAGTTATGGAAGCAGGTGTCGTTTCTCTGCATGTCTTGTTGTATTTCGCTACAATTTTCAAGCGTTTCGACATCTCTACACGGTGTGTAACAAAAAGGTATGGCCGGACTTTCATTCCTAAAGGGTAAAGGAAGAAAATATGTTACATGGACATGGATCTGGAAACGCATTATTTGCGTGTTCTTCCCTAGGGGAAGAACATTTTGCCCGCAGAGACAGAACAAAGTTAGCACCTCGAAACGAAACCGCGGAAGAGTACAGTCGATGCATGCCGCCACCACGAATGAGAAACGCCGACGTAGCCACACCTCCTAGAACCCCTCCACGCCACCGCAACGGCTCGTCTGCTTACGGCTGACGGGAGTTATGCTCAGCCCAGTTCTCAGCGTCGTCCTACACAGGCCACCAGTGTGTTAAACATCTTTAGGTAGAACTTTATGCGAACCTTATGAGACTCGATCTTCAAGTGGAGAGTCTTTTTAATTTGTCTGCAGCATGTTACACTTTAATAATCAGAGACAGTTGTAAATACTCAGAACATTTCTGTGACAATTGGTTCTATAAAGTTAAACAAATCTTCATGTCTGCATAGTAATAAAGTGAACTAGTATTTTACATGTTATACGTCCACCCCACTTCCTTCTAGAGTAAATCAAAGAATCCTTCCTGTGCCCGCGAATGTACTTTCGCATGAACACCACACGTATCAGTACAGTACGAAACACTTTCCTGAATGAAATGTTCAAAACGCCCTCCGTTATCAAGGATACATGCATCAGTCCGCCGTTGCACAGAATCCCTGATGCAGTGATATATCCCTTGAAAACTGCGTATTGTTTTACAGCCTTCTAAGATACCGGAACAAAATCTCTTTACATTTTGTACCAGGGTACCGTAGACAAGGCTTTAAATACCCCCACAAATAAAAATGTAGTCGATCTAGGTGCCGGCCGGGGTGGCCGAGCGGTTCTAGGCGCTACAGTCTGGAACCGTGCGACGGCTACGGCCGCAGGTTCGAACACTGCCTCGGGCATGGATGTGTGTGATGTTCTTCGGTCAGTTAGGTTTAAGTAGATCTAAGTTCTAGGGGACTGATTACCTCAGGAGATAAGTCCCATAGTGATCAGAGCCATTTGAACCATTTCTTTTCGATCTAGGTCCGAAGAGCATCGAGGTCAAGGAATTGGTCCACATCTATTCATCTGTCTCGGAATCTATTATACAGAAGTCTACCGACATTAACACTGAAATAAGGAGGAGCTCCATCATGCATGAAGTACATCATTTGTCGCACTCGTAAAGGCACATGTTCCTGCAGATCAGGTAGAGTATTCTCTAAGGAAGCACGGTAAGTTTGTCCGTTGAGTTTGGGCCGAAGAACACGAAGCCCTAAGAAACAGTCACCAACAACTTCACCCCAAACATTCACAGAAAATCTTTGTTGGTGACGTGATCGCACCATTTCTTGAGGATTCTCTAAAGCCATTATGTGCTGATAGTGAAAATTTACAATCTGGTCACGTAATGACGATACCCCACCCATGAGCAGCACATTTGCACTTAAGTGAGAGTTGACACGTTATTGAATGAACCATTCGCAAAAGTGTATCTGCAAAGGAAGATCAGCCGCTAATAGTTACTGAACATAATGTAGAAGATACGGATACAGGAGGTTCTCATGTATCATTCTCCAGACAATCATGGACGCAGCTAATTCTCTTACACTGACTCGAGGGTTGTCGTCAACCGCACGAAGACGTTTCTCATTCAGATGAGGTGTCCTTGTCCTTTAGGCCTTCCACAGTCACCAGTAGAAGGTTTAATCGTACTACGCTCTCTAAGACGACGATCAACTGTTTCAAACAACCTCCTGTCGTGACACCTAGAAATCTTTCCCGATACAAACAGTGAGCATCATCCATTTGCTAATCTCTACAGCAAATGTGCGAACCTGACTAAAGTTCCTTTGCAGTGTACTGGAAATGAAGCCCGTAATGAACATAAAAGGTTGACGCTTCGTGTTTGCACAGTACATGCTGAACACCGAAAAGCTGATGCTACGTGCTACGTGACTGATGTCAGTAGAGCAATGAAGTTAGTTTTATGTCAACACAAGCAATTACGTTAATCGGATGTTAACATAAGGAGTGAAGTTAGTCGCATGTCAGCACAAGCATTTGAAGGGAGTCACATGTCAATATTACCTTCTTTCAATTGGAACAACAAACACTGGCAGTGAACCTAAGAATTGTAACTTTTACGCAAGAAAACATTTATGTAATGCTCGTACGTTGTGCTTCTGTGTGTGTCCCGTGATTAATGTGATTATGAAGTAGAAAATGATCACTAACATGGAAACCAGGCGTCTCCGGACCCATGTACTTGTAACACGTTTTATTCCTCAACGTGTGATGACGGTTTCCTGTTTGGGCAGACCTTTCCGTTACAACATGTATACGACAGCACTATCAACGAACAACCACATGAAGCTTACGGCGATATCCTCTAAATCTTTAGTAATATATATTGTGAACAGCAATGGTCCTATAACACATCTTTTCAGTAAGCTTTTACGTCTGGAGATGTCTCTCCGTTAAGAATGACATGGTATGTTCTGTTTGCAACGTACCCCGGCAATGCAACCGCAAAGCTAGCTTAACATTAGATACGCTCTCTTTTGTTTACTAAGCGGCAACGAGGAAAGTGTCGCATGCCTTTTGGAAGTCAAGAAACACGGCATCAACCTGAGCGCCGACACCTTCTGCTTGGATTTCGGATGATCGTTGTTTGCGGAATATGTGATTATTCCTAAACAGGATATTTCTAGCTTTTGGAAGGGCATAATATGCGAACATATAACGCGTTTCAAAGTTCTACAACAGAATGAACTCGTTAATAAAGACCTGTAATTGTGTGTATCCCTGAGATGTTTCTGTCACATAATTTTTTTCTTTTTCTTCCTCTCAGTTAACACAGTGATCGGACTTCTTTGAGGGCAGGCTGCTGTTTGCAAGCCAGACTTACCTCGGATTTTCGATAACGTGCCGTATTGCTCGCAGTACAGAATCCGTGGTGAGTTCTCCAAACTCTATTTTCTCTCCTACACCTGCTGACGTCATCTTGGCGACGTTGTACCTCTGGTCACCAAACACTGGCATAGCGAGAAGTGGTACTCCGAAATACGCCGCTTCGCTGAAGCTCAGTAGTCCACCGTGTGTGAAGAAGAGCCTAATGTTGCGATGAGCTGCAACAGATTAAGATTTACCTCGTCAATGCTGCGACAGCAGTACTGGCAACGGAAAACGTATTGCGTGTTGTTTCATACCGAGTATATCTCTCTGTGGCAGCCATTTGGATATCATGACGTTGTCAGGTTTCCCAGGGAGATTGTCCAGCTCGAATTTCCACAATACCCTTTGTGGGATTTGGGCGAAGGCCTTCATTAAATTATTCCTCATAGTCTCAGGAAGATTACTGCTCTTGATGTTAGACCCTAAGCTGAAGAATATGAACCCCTCCTCCGCTCCGTCCAAGAATTGCTGAATGTCCTGCGGAATGGAACTAGATATCAGAAATTTCTTTTCATGAAGAGCGTTTAAGCAAAGCGCAATGGCTAGAGTACTAGCGAAATATATAAAAACTGATACGGGTCTTTAGCATATTGGCCTGTAGGCCTACATCGCCCTTGTCTCCGTTCTTTGTCGTAACGCTATCCCGTCATCTTGAGAATCTGTAACACAGTTCCCGTACATCACTCCAAGCAAATTAGAAGATGGTTCCTTCATGTTGGTCAAGTCCAAATCAGCATCTCAACCTTTGACGATACCCCAGTTCTCTAATTTCACTAACATCATTGCTGCATTCACTTCTTAAAGTCATTCCATTTGTAGACTGCAGCCATTATTCCCTCCTCAAGTAACTCATCAGATGTCCTCATGAGGCAGAGGCACATTATAAGAACACGGTTCCAGGTCGAAAAACTATCATCCGCTAATGTGTTAACACGAACAGTTCCTTAGCTGTGTGAGCATTCTAGTTCCTCTGTCCACAGACATCGTACTGTCACTTAGTCGCGGAGACAGATTTGACGTCGTAGAGTTGCATTAGATTGGCAGCTGTACTGTAGGTAGTGGTGATCTTGGCAACAAATGGGATACAGCTGAAATTTACAAACACAAGGATTTTTTTTTTTTTGTTGCTGCCGAACCAAGGTCACTAGAACTGACAGAAAGTCTCTGCAGAACAAAGGTCAATAGAACTGAGACAGAAAGTGTCTGCCGAACCTAGGTGAATAGAACTGACTGAAAGTGTCACGGTGCAACACGAGTCCTCGCTTTGGGCGTAGCTTGAAGCCAGTTCTTAGTTTCACTGGAGAAACGGACAGGTGTTTAGTAACTGAACTGCGAGAACTTGGCAACTCCATTTCAAGTAAAATTCACTTATTAAAAGAGTATGAAGTGTTTTGGAAGGGTGAACTGAACTCAGAAAAAAAATGCGCTAAATGTTTGGGGATATTTTGTGTTTTACAATAAATGACTTGTGGTCTCTGGTGGATCGCAACAGATTAGTTGCATTTCGTTTGATTTCTTATTCCAGTTTACCTGTACTGCACTGGAAATATCTGCAAAACATTGTAAATTTCGATAGCATGCGCCGTGAGTATTGTTTGGAAAGTAATTTGTCCCATTCACAGAATTACTGGCCGAGATTAGCCGATGTCCACCTGCTTACTGATTACAATGGACGAGCGGCATAATGACGCTTCGCTGACCTGAAGACATTTTTTCGAGTTTCATGTTACTCCATCTCCTTACTTCGAGAATATCCATAACAATACAAGCTCTTCACATCATTCTGATATGACGTTCATCCGTACTAGGCAAAATATATAAGCATTTGACAGAATACGTCTAGGGAACATTTCACGAACACCTACGAAAATGGGGAAACACGTTCTCCATAACATAATTTTGATATTTCTTACCACACATACCTTATTCCGTGCACCGCATTTTACGGTTAACTTTAAACCGTCGTAGGATATATGTTTGGAGCTAAGCGGTAATGAAGAAAACCTAATGGAAATTTAGTAACGAAAAGGAATCGAGTCACTACTCTTAAGTACTAAGTTGGAGAACGGTCCTCTTGACAAACTACAGAAAAGTTACCCACCAGTCCTATGCCTCATCGCCGACAATAACGGCGAAAAAGCGGATTATGGAACGACATATGCACGTCCTGATGGAATGTTGCTTGTGTTGGAATTTCTAGGGAGCTTCACGTTAGTTTCGTACCTGAGATCTCACCCCAGCCAGTCTCCATGTCTGCAGCATTCCATGTCAAATTATCGGCTTCTATATTTTAAAAATCACTAGTCTCTCCACTTTGAGACCCGGAGAGCGTCTCGTCTGAGGCAGGAGGAAGTATCAGTCTCTCAGTTGTTGCCAAAGCTCAACTGGATTATGTTGCTTGAAATTATCTGCTTGTTTTCGTGCTATATAGTTCTCGAAAATTTTACAAGAATTGGAAATTTTGGTGAGATCTTATGGGACCAAACTTCTGAGATCATCCGTCCCTAAACTTACACACTACTTAATCTAACTTAAACTAACTTACGCTAAGGACGACACACTGTGGGGTGGAGGGTGGAAAAATTTCTACACCTGAAAGAGAATTTCACGAATCACAAACTTCCACTTTTACATAGGTTGTTTTAGCCGCTTTGGCTGGCGTTCTACATTACGATTCACAAGGGAAGAGGGGGGAAGTTGCTATGGTGTGCGTACTTCACGTCCACTCTATACTACAATGGGGAAAGGGGAGGGGTCACTATGAGTTGTGTCCAAGTCACTCCACGCTTTCACGCAGCTACCAGGCTGCCATTATCTGGTTTCTCCAGTAGAACAAACAAAAAAAAGTGCCTAAGACTCCGTTCACTTAATAGCTAAGGGAGGGTGACAATGAAATGGGGAATATACATTTTACCTTTCAACTCTTTACTGAAACAAAGTTAACAGAACGGTTTTCTATTTCAATCTCATGGTTACTTTACTGTAACTAAATCGGTAAACAAATGGCTCAATACGCCATTAATCACGTTCTAAAGAAAAATTTATGCCCAGTCATGAAACCTTCACATCTTAAATTATTATTTCTAGGCCGGAACACCGAACCAATGCTTGGTACATTCCTGACACAACTGTATTTATTTACAGGCTGACTCATTGTCAACTATCTCATTCTTAGAGACGGTATGAGTATACATAACTATTAGTTGTCATTCTTAGCTTCTCTGTACATTTGAGTAACTTGTGGTAATAGGGGTACAATTGCTCAGTGTTCAAAAAACACTATGATTAGTCGATTATTAAAGTAACTTATTATTAATTCGCTGCTGTATCAGTTCCACATTTCATTGAAGTTTGTAATGTTCTAGCATTAAGTTGTTCTGAAAGCGGTGCTGATATTCAAGATAATAAAAGCGGGTTAAAAGCTGTGAGCTCTCTGGGGAAGTTATCCTTGCATTACTGAGCAACTGTTTCACCAGGTATCCAGTCTAGTTTACCGAATTACCAACCAGACTAACATTAATTATAATCTTGTAATAGTTATCTTACGACAACCGTATATTTAGACATTAATTTTAACATTGATCATTGTACCGTTAAAATTTCAGCATATTAAACTTGATTCATAACTAAACTGGTGCCTTATTTAGGATTGTGAAAATGGAAGTTTGTAATCTTACGGAACACATCAAATATGGAGCCAAGATTGGGAGACTGCATACAACACTGCATTCATTAAATAACACACGAAGAACGTTGAAACATATGCTAGAGGAAATTACCCACAACCAACCGATTCAATTTTCGTCATAAGAAGTTACGTTCGTAGCGCAATCCTGTCTGTCATGAAATTACCACCACTGGTATACTAAATTCATACTAACTCTCTGTGAAATCTTCCCGAAAAGAATAGCTGAGTGCTACTTTGATGCTTACACCACATGCTTCACGTGGTCAACTTGGCTTACATCAAGAGTGTAACTCCCCAATAATTTTGATAATTAAAATAAATTACATCGAAACGCATTTTACAAAAGAAAAACCTCTAACTGGTTACTATCGTCTTACTATTAACCTGATGGGCCAAACAATTGTAAAAGCACATGGTACTGGGCTCACAAAGTACACGCCACGTGGGTTGAACATAAAGAAAAGTTGCAATATTGAAAAATATTGTCAAGACGAGACGTTATAATCTCATGCACATTCGCATTTAAGATTGATGATCTTAGTTAGAGTAAACGTATCATCAACACGTGGTTCCACTCACAAAATAGTGACAAAGCAACTACTGGAAGATATTCTGAACTTCACACTCGAATTACACTGCATTGCAATTTAAGATAATATTAGATATTTTAGATCTAAACCTGAAATAAAGGTGATTAAATTTTCAGTTAGGCTGAACTTAGGAAATCCATTGTCCAATGGGCTTAGCAGAGACGCGCTTAGCCGGAGATCTTACCACTTCAGAAACTCGCTGTGGACCGACTGCCATGGGCCCCTACTGAGGGTGCTTCACAGATACAAACGGAAGTGACCAGAGAGGCAGCTTCCTATACCAACATGACAAGGGACAGACAGGACCACACTAAGAATAGAAACCTCTTTGCTTATAGAAAGTGTTGCTACCTGTTCCGACGTTGGTCCTACTGTTCTCTAGCAGACAGGCTTGTCTGCTACCATCAGGCATGCAACTAGAAACACATTTGCAAATGCATCCTTTCACACAGAAGGGAAGGGGGATGACAGTATCTTTACATATACAGTATATAAAATAAAGCGGTTGTGGGTTCCATGTGAGACTGTGTGACATGAATTACATATAAACTGTGTTTTAAAGTGTAGTAGTGCGACAGATCGTTCTTGTTTATGTGTAAAAGTAACACGTTCCACTGCTCAGTCTCCTCCAAGATAATCAGAAACTCCACAGGAAATTTAGAAGTGGAATGTATGCCGTAAAAGACAACAGTTTTAAGAAATTAACATGAAAACAATCCAACAGAGACCTTTCAAGTTTAATTATGCTGAGCTATTAATAATGTTTCACGTTTGCAGTTATGTTATTCAATTGCGTTGCTAGTGCATGTACCTATGTAATACTCACTCTATTAACAGTTTAAAGCACAGGATAGCACACTGATTTCATTTCTATGGTGTAGTGCAGCTGATCAGTTCTCTTACGTGGCAACCCATTTCCATTCGATCAGATGCGGAAACCACAGGTAGTCTCTCTTGACTAAAGTGCATTAAGTAATCTTGGATATGCGTTATGCTGAATTCCTTAAACCTATAGGACACCATGAGCTGCTTTGTCGCATCTAACATAAGGGTACCTACGGTCGCATTCACATCTCCAACTCATAACCTTAATACGTGTAGGCGTATCCTAGCACATACTACACCAAAATAATGGCCAGCTCCAACCTTATAAATACTTCAAGGACGTGTCCTTCACGTCTCAACCACAAACACTGTTCAATTCAATTATTATTGCCATTCCTTGCTATACAAGGTGAGTTCATCATTACAACTTATCTGCATATATTCCATAACACTAAGCAATCTCTTCTACTGTTTACTAGTTAGCTCTAATGCATACAATAGGTCTCATTGCCACTTCAGCTTCTGCTTACAAACGAATTTGCATATCTCTTTACTATTACTGTGGAACCATTTCCTATAATACAACACTTTGTACCATAATATTACCAAGGTTCTTCCTAAAATTTATATACAGAGTGTTACAAAAAGGTACGGCCAAACTTTCAGGAAACATTCCTCAGACACAAATAAAGAAAAGATATTATGTAGACATGTGTCCGGAAACGCTTAATTTCCATGTTAGAGCTCATTTAGTTTCGTCCACCTACGCTCAATGGAGCACGTTATCATGATTTCGTACGGGATACTCTACCTGTGCTGCTAGAACATGTGCCTTTACAAGTACGACACAACATGTGGTTCATGCACGATGGAGCTCCTGCACATTTCAGTCGAAGTGTTCGTACGCTTCTCAACAACAGATTCGGTGACCGATGGATTGGTAGAGGCGGACCAATTCCATGGCCTCCACGCTCTCCTGACCTCAACCCCTTTGACTTTCATTTATGGTGGCATTTGAAAGCTCTTGTCTACGCAACCCCGGTACCAAATGTAGAGACTCTTCGTGCTCGTATTGTGGACGGCTGTGATACAGTACGCCATTCTCCAGGGCTGCATCAGCGCATCAGGGATTCCATGCGACGGAGGGTAGATGCATGTATCCTCGCTAACGGAGGACATTTTGAACATTTCCTGTAACAAAGTGTTTGAAGTCACGCTGGTACGTTCTGTTGCTGTGTGTTTCCATTCCATGATTAATGTGATTTGAAGAGAAGTAATAAAATGAGCTCTAACATGGAAAGTTGTACAGGTGGTTCATCAAATTCATCCAACAGTTCCTGTTGGATTTGTCTGCAGCTAAAGTGATCGACATCTGTCTTCATTACAAGTAGATCAAGGTGTGTAGGGGTTTCCTGAACAACATTTTCAGCTGCCTTTTACAGTCAGTCTGCTAATTTCAAATCAAAAAACCGCACGACTTCATTACATTTACACTCCTGGAAATGGAAAAAAGAACACATTGACACCGGTGTGTCAGACCGACCATACTTGCTCCGGACACTGCGAGAGGGCTGTACAAGCAATGATCACACGCACGGCACAGCGGACACACCAGGAACCGCGGTGTTGGCCGTCGAATGGCGCTAGCTGCGCAGCATTTGTGCACCGCCGCCGTCAGTGTCAGCCAGTTTGCCGTGGCATACGGAGCTCCATCGCAGTCTTTAACACTGGTAGCATGCCGCGACAGCGTGGACGTGAACCGTATGTGCAGTTGACGGACTTTGAGCGAGGGCGTATAGTGGGCATGCGGGAGGCCGGGTGGACGTACCGCCGAATTGCTCAACACGTGGGGCGTGAGGTCTCCACAGTACATCGATGTGGTCGCCAGTGGTCGGCGGAAGGTGCACGTGCTCGTCGACCTGGGACCGGACCGCAGCGACGCACGGATGCACGCCAAGACCGTAGGATCCTACGCAGTGCCGTAGGGGACCGCACCGTCACTTCCCAGCAAATTAGGGACACTGTTGCTCCTGGGGTATCGGCGAGGACCATTCGCAACCGTCTCCATGAAGCTGGGCCACGGTCCTGCACACCGTTAGGCCGTCTTCCGCTCACGCCCCAACATCGTGCAGCCCGCCTCCAGTGGTGTCGCGACAGGCGTGAATGGAGGGACGAATTGAGACGTGTCGTCTTCAGCGATGAGAGTCACTTCTGCCTTGGTGCCAATGATGGTCGTATGCGTGTTTGGCGCCGTGCAGGTGAGCGCCACAATCAGGACTGCATACGACCGGGGCACACAGGGCCAACACCCGGCATCATGGTGTGGGGAGCGATCTCCTACACTGGCCGTACACCACTGGTGATCGTCGAGGGGACACTGAATAGTGCACGGTACATCCAAACCGTCATCGAACCCATCGTTCTACCATTCCTAGACCGGCAAGGGAACTTGCTGTTCCAACAGGACAATGCACGTCCGCATGTATCCCGTGCCACCCAACGTGCTCTAGAAGGTGTAAGTCAACTACCCTGGCCAGCAAGATCTCCGGATCTGTCCCCCATTGAGCATGTTTGGGACTGGATGAAGCGTCGTCTCACGCAGTCTGCACGTCCAGCACGAACGCTGGTCCAACTGAGGCGCCAGGTGGAAATGGCATGGCAAGCCGTTCCACAGGACTACATCCAGCATCTCTACGATCGTCTCCATGGGAGAATAGCAGCCTGCATTGCTGCGAAAGGTGGATATACACTGTACTAGTGCCGACATTGTGCATGCTCTGTTGCCTGTGTCTATGTGCCTGTGGTTCTGTCAGTGTGATCATGTGATGTATCTGACCCCAGGAATGTGTCAATAAAGTTTCCCCTTCCTGGGACAATGAATTCACGGTGTTCTTATTTCAATTTCCAGGAGTGTAGTTTGCTGAACGTGACCAAAGTTATTGTGGTCGGAACGACTCTGCGCCTCCAGACCGGGCATAACACAAGTTACAGCTAAACCACTTTCATTATTATCGTCGGGTTCCTTCTCAAGTGACAACTTGTCACAGGCACTGGGTTCATCGACCCACAATAGGCTACCCTCTACATTTTTACTTACCTCCTGCTCTAAATCTATCAGCACAGTATCAACATCGTGCACAGGCACTTTAGATAAGGGCACATTCTTCTCATCGTAAATGTAAGCATGAATTTCTTCTGCTTCTTCACTTGACAATACAGTACTTTGTAGCTCTTCCCTAACATTACGGTGCTGCGCCTTCTCTTGCTCTTTCCACTTAGAAAGGGTCTCTAACACGGTATCAACTAAATACTGTGAGTGGTTTAATATTTCTGCTGTATCATTGGATGCTACCAACTCATCATCCAATTGCTCGGTTTGAGTATTTTGATCTGTCTTACCAATCGCTGTAATTACTGGCTTAGGAAAAGCAACCGTCTGGTGAGCGACAGTGTCCTCATACACGGGAATTGGTTTTAGTGCCTCTGCCGACTACTGTTTCTCTTAGTGCCATTATTGTTAACTGGAACAGCATTACTTTCAACACTGTTGTTTACCTGCACATTTTCGTTACGTACAAAATTACTATCATCAGGTTGCCATTGTTGGTTATGGTTATTATTTCTCCATTTCCTACCTTTCTTAGGATGGCGAACACCTACTGGTTCAATTGGCTCTGAGCATTATGGGACTTAACATCTGAGGTCATCAGTCCCCTAGAACTTAGAACTACTTAAACCTAAATAACGTAAGGACATCACACACATCTATGCCCGAGGCAGGATTAGAACCTGCGACCGTAGCGGTCGCGCGGTTCCAGACTGAAGCGCCTAGAACCGCTCGACCACACCGGCCGGCGCGAACACCTACTGTTCGGATGTATACATTGCCATTCTGCTCATTCTTAAAATTACTATTAGTGCTATTACTATTTCTATTATTACGTACCAGCTCCTCATTGGCAGTAACACGCTCTACACGTTCTAGATATTCAATGAAACGGTCAAGATTGTCTCTAGGGGCGGATATGATTCTAGTTTTCCAATACCATGGCAATTTAGCTTCAAGACCTAGTATTATGATTTCAGGTTTCAGCTTTTCCGTCAAATGTGACAGACGTGAAATACAATGTCTGGCAAACTCTTTGATAGATTCCCTGCCTGCATTGAAGCGTTTCCCACTGCAAAATTCTCTCTGTATTCATTAATGAATCCTGTCTTAAATTCCACTAATGTGCTACACTTCAACATGACATCAGATGACCAACGCATGGCATCACCTGCCAAATGACTTCTAATAAATGAAATTTTCTTGCGTTGAGACCAAACTGATGGAAACACATCTTCAAAATCGTTCCAGAAGTCTAGCGGATGGATATTTTTGTCTGGATCGAACCGTAAGAACTGCCGACACCCGATAAAAGCGGCGTTTGCAGCTACAACTTGTTGTACACTACCATTACCAGAAGCTACTGAAGCTACTTTAATCCCAATTTTAGCAATGTTAGTACTAGTAGTTTCTTTCATTTCAACATTACCTACTTTTTGCACAACATGTGTAGTATCAGTCTTAATTGCTTCTTCCTCTGCTTGACATATGTTCACTTTTACATTAACATCTTTAAATCTATCTGAGCACAGTTCAGATTCCGCCTCTATCTTTTATGTTAACTTCTGCTCCAGTTTCGCATCTTCCTTTTGGAACTCTTTGCGAACCTCGGCAACTTCGGACTTTACCGTTTTATGCAACTCAGATAATTGCTGAGCAACCTTTTCCTTAACGTCAGCATGGTTGGAATCAATCTTTTAATTTAAACTGTCCAGATCTGCTTTGAGTTCAGCTTTTAAATCGTCTTTCAACTTATTGCAGCCAGCCTTGAAGGAAGTTTCTAATTCTGCTTCAGTGGATTCTAATTTATTGTCCATTACCTCAAACCGTTTACTAAAATTAGTTTGGGTGGCCACAATCCTGTTATTTACCTCAGTTATATCAGATTTTAATTCAGCTGTCATTTTAACATTACTGGCTGATATTGCCTGCAATATTACATTTAAATCAATTGCCCCAGTGTCTTTGCGTTGCTCATTAGCTGGTTTCATATCACACTCAGGTGACGAAAAACTAGACATAATACCAGTATCATCAAAACTAAATGAAACATCTGATTGATCTGTTATATCCAACTTCCCCTTTTTAAACACTACCACGTCTGATGACTGTTTCATTTTTAAATCATCAGAGAAACTATCATCCAGTAAATTAACAATCTCTGATTTCTGCTTTACTGCAGGGGTTTCTATTATTGAATCGTTGCCTCTTTTCACATTATTGTCAGGAGACAATGGTTCGAATTTCACTTTAACATCACTATTTTCAATCACATTTACATCTGAACCGTTGTAAGGATTTGCACTTTCTTCATCAGACATTAGTTCTGATTTAATTTTAACCTCAGCTTCTTTTGGCGGTTCCATCGCCGACAGTCTTTTAGCGAAGGTTAGTTGAACAGCTTTTCACTTAACTTAGTTCCTTTCGCATGACGTATGGTGATGCCAGAGCTACATGTTGAATTGCAGACGGCACCTCGACAGCTACTGTGTGTGTGTGCATGGCTTGCAACAGCAGGCGGGGCTGCGGTCGCACCGACGAACGACTGCGGTGGGGCGAAACTGGCTTCTTGTGATGCTGGCGGCATGGCTAGATTCAGAGCCAGTTTCGACAATCCAGATGCATTATAATCCAAAGGTGTCATTAACGTGCACATGTAACACTGTTTATCACTGTTCTATTGTTCAGTTGCGTGTCGCATTTCACTCCCGAATCCGGATAATTGATTTTACTTTTCACTCACTTTCACTCAGTTTACTTTCACTCAGTTTAACAGTATTTTTCCCGGCCGATGCAACATATGTGGGGTCGCGGGTGGAAAAATTTCTATTGTAGCTGTTCTCAACACAGGCTCTCTACCTACAATGTTGGCAACCACAAAGTGATTAGCAAAAATGTGATGCCTGTAATTAAAGTTCACTGTGCCCACTCTGAAGGAGAAATAAAGTTATTGATCATTGAAGTTCATTACGCTGAGGATTTAGGATGATATCTGGGAGTCGTAGAAAATGCAGTTTACTATAACAATTTTCACTATATTCTGAAAACGATAAAGCGTAAAGTTCCAGACAAAAGTTTACCCAAGCAATGTTACTATCAGCTCTTGTACTATCAGAGCTGTTCAGAGTCTATTGCACGGATCCTATTATCCCTAGATAACGAAACTGTTCAATAATCGTTATCGATGTAAATGTTCAAAGTGAATGCGCGCCAAAATTTAATGTTAATACTCATTAATCGCCATGCTAGTAATGATAGAAGGTCTGTCCTACGGTGACACATGAAAATACGACGTACGCAAACTGAAAATAAACCACTGAAGTCGTTCCGCAATTAACACTTTACCCCAATGCGAACTCATTGTTACGTGCATACCGAGTTACGTAATACGGCATCCAAGGCTCTTCCTTGCAACTGCACAGATGCGACGCGGCTTCCGACACGTGGTGGGCGCTGATACGAATCTACACTCCTGGAAATGGAAAAAGGAACACATTGACACCGGTGTGTCAGACCCACCATACTTGCTCCGGACACTGCGAGAGGGCTGTACAAGCAATGATCACACGCACGGCACAGCGGACACACCAGGAACCGCGGTGTTGGCCGTCGAATGGCGCTAGCTGCGCAGCATTTGTGCACCGCCGCCGTCAGTGTCAGCCAGTTTGCCGTGGCATACGGAGCTCCATCGCAGTCTTTAACACTGGTAGCATGCCGCGACAGCGTGGACGTGAACCGTATGTGCAGTTGACGGACTTTGAGCGAGGGCGTATAGTGGGCATGCGGGAGGCCGGGTGGACGTACCGCCGAATTGCTCAACACGAGGGGCGTGAGGTCTCCACAGTACATCGATGTTGTCGCCAGTGGTCGGCGGAAGGTGCACGTGCCCGTCGACCTGGGACCGGACCGCAGCGACGCACGGATGCACGCCAAGACCGTAGGATCCTACGCAGTGCCGTAGGGGACCGCACCGCCACTTCCCAGCAAATTAGGGACACTGTTGCTCCTGGGGTATCGGCGAGGACCATTCGCAACCGTCTCCATGAAGCTGGGCTACGGTCCCGCACACCGTTAGGCCGTCTTCCGCTCACGCCCCAACATCGTGCAGCCCGCCTCCAGTGGTGTCGCGACAGGCGTGAATGGAGGGACGAATGGAGACGTGTCGTCTTCAGCGATGAGAGTCGCTTCTGCCTTGGTGCCAATGATGGTCGTATGCGTGTTTGGCGCCGTGCAGATGAGCGCCACAATCAGGACTGCATACGACCGAGGCACACAGGGCCAACACCCGGCATCATGGTGTGGGGAGCGATCTCCTACACCGTCCGTACACCACTGGTGATCGTCGAGGGGACACTGAATAGTGCACGGTACATCCAAACTGCCATCGAACCCATCGTTCTACCATTCCTAGACCAGCGAGGGAACTTGCTGTTCCAACAGGACAATGCACGTCCGCATGTATCCCGTGCCACCCAACGTGCTCTAGAAGGTGTAAGTCAACTACCCTGGCCAGCAAGATCTCCGGATCTGTCCCCCATTGAGCATGTTTGGGCCTGGATGAAGCGTCGTCTCACGCGGTCTGCACGTCCAGCACGAACGCTGGTCCAACTGAGGCGCCAGGTGGAAATGGCATGGCAAGCCGTTCCACAGGACTATATCCAGCATCTCTACGATCGTCTCCATGGGAGAATAGCAGCCTGCATTGCTGCGAAAGGTGGATATACACTGTACTAGTGCCGACATTGTGCATGCTCTGTTGCCTGTGTCTATGTGCCTGTGGTTCTGTCAGTGTGATCATGTGATGTATCTGACCCCAGGAATGTGTCAATAAAGTTTCCCCTTCCTGGGACAATGAATTCACGGTGTTCTTATTTCAATTTCCAGGAGTGTAGAAGAGAATTGGGGCCTGAAGGCAGGTCGCAGCGCTCTTATTTATATAGCCGCGGTGCGGACCGCCGAAAGCGCAGCCGACAAAACTTGCCTTCCTGGCTAGCCGCTGGGGCTAGTAGAGCACCACTTCAAGTTACTAAATAATGAATTGCTTCATTCGTTGAAGGCTGATGAAGCTCTCAATTTAATTGTGCAATCAGCATACAGGTAAGTATCTATAATAAAATTCTGATGTGGCTAGGTTAAATACTTTTGGCGAGAGAATTATTTTAGTTGGACTGCACGCAATAGATGAGCTCTGAACTTGTCCTTTGAAGAGACGCTACAGCTATAGTTTTATAACTACCTTTCAGGAACTTCTCACGTCTTTGTTATTATAGCGTATCTCCATTCCACCTAAATCTAAACATCCTAGCTTTATCTACTCGCTTACTTAATCTAACTTGCTTCCGTACTTTTAGGACACAAAAGCAGAAAATCATGAATTTCAACCAAAATATTATTTTGTGAGATCCAGCGTGCTGTTTCCATTAAATTACAATGAAAAAGCAATCCGAATATAAATTTTGAAGTTTCTAGCTCCTTCCTGTAGCTCCGATGATTTTTACATAAAACGTCCAAATTTCGAAAAACTGTTAAAGTTATTAAACTGAAACTTCACACATTATCATTTTAGCATCACTCCTGACATACTATTAACCTTTCAGGATATTTACTTTACTTTTAAGGTATTGCGCAACACTCATAACGTCATAGCTACTTACAGCGGACTAGGCTGGCACACAATTGAAAGCATATGAATTCTATATGGCATGAGTAGGCTGCTTCCCTAAAACACATCCATGCCCGAGGGAGGACTCTGACGGGGGGAGCCATGTGGAGCAAAGTTTACCTTTGGCAATGGTTTCCGCTCATTGGAGATGTGCAGGCCTGTTGTGTGCACGATGCCGGGCACCACTGGCTGAGGATAACCCAACACGAAGTCATTTCCCGTTATCATGACACTCACGTTGCGCAGCATAACGCTCAGACTGGGCATGTCTGCTCCGAAATGCTCCTGTATCAGCCGGTCGTGAAAAGGCAGTATAACGTTATGGAAGGAGCGCAACAGCCTGAGAGTGAGTTGGGCATTGTCCATGCGCTGCCAGAAGTCCATGTGGTCTGTGTACGCCGAAGCTAGGGACGGCATGTAAGCCGGATTGATTGGATTGGCCAAGAAGTTACTCGTAGTCTCAGTCAGTCCGGCGGAGAGAAATCCCACTATCGGCGGTGAGCCCAGTTTGTGCACAAAACCGAAGTAACACCAGAGCATGAACGTTTCCAAGACCACCAAATCAAACTTCTCTTGCAACCTGAAAACAGAGGAAAAATAAGTCAACAAAGAAAGGGCACAACAAAAGCAGACAGCCGCATAAAAAAAATAATAATAATACTCTCGTCTGTATTAGGGAAAAACATGTACTGTCATACGAAACTGGAACGTAATTGAGGAAGTTTCAGAAGCTGAAATCTATGATCATATAATCGAGGAGTAAAAGAGGAATGGTGAATTGAAAGCATAAAAAATGTAATACAAAGGTATACTGAAACTCAATCTGACGTATCTAGTACCAAACAAGGATGCAGGAAGAACAGACAAATAAAGAAGTCGTTAGAGGAAGGAACAGGCAAGAATGACATCTAGCGAGACATTGATGAATAGTTCCTTGCTTCTGGAAGTGAAAGTTGTAAAAATAAAAACGAAAAAATGTAAAGCAGGTTATCGACTATACTGACTGTGGTAGATACACGAAGGCGGAAAGATTTCTAAGAGACACTGAGAGAGAAGGCGGAATGAGAAGACTTAAAAATGAAGGCTGCAGTAAGAAAATGCAGAAGCAACAAACCAAGCCAATGGAACGAAGGTTTAAGGCAGGGTTGTAGTTTATTAGAAAGAACTCCGCTGTTCCAAAACACGAGTCAAGGACCTTGTCGATCACAGTAATTTCCAGTCAGAACAAGAACAGTCCACTTTCAAAAGAAAACAATACAAAAAAGACAGAATAAACAGGCTCATGAAGGCGAATACGAGAAACACATTCCGCAACGAAACAGATCTTCACGTGTGAAAGTGGTCCAAAACGGAATAAGTTATACTAAGACTGTAAATTTTGATTATGGCTGTAAATGGTGCTTAATGTCAAATCTAAAAAGGAACAACATGCTTCGTTTGAACAATGATGTATTTGGAAATTTAAGTGAAAAGTAGCAAAAAGCATGAAATGCTCCAAAATCCATGCAAGATTTGAATTTTGCGCCACTTTTGTGGTAAAGTGTTGACAACAAAGGAAAAGAGAAAGTTTAGGATAATCAAAATCAGGAAACAACAACACATTTTTTAATTTAGCGACATTTTAAACTAATGAAGGTTTGGCAGTTAGAAATCTCAATTTTAGTACGAAATATGATCGGAATATTGATTTAACTTTATCAGTTGTGAACAGATTAATTGAAAAATTTAGTGAGACTGAATCAATTATTGTTCTTAAACACTCTGGCCGTCGTTCAACGAGTAGTTCGACACAAAACATCGAAGCAGTTTGTGAGAGTGTTGCTGCGAGTCCACGGACCTCAATATTGGGCATTTTATGAAGCACTCTATATCGTATTCTCAGGTAAGATTCGCATCTTCATGCTTAAATTGTCTACTTGAGTCTAGAACTGAAGCCTGCTCAACACGCACAGCGATTAGAGTTCGTTGAATGGGTTATGGAACAGCAATAAGTGGATAATGATCTTCCGAAGAAAATCATCTTCAACGATGAGGCTCATTCTCAACTTGATGCCCTGATTAGTAGACAAAATTTTCGCATTTATGGTTTATAAAATACACGACCCCCCGCCACCCCCCCAAGAACCATGGACCTTGCCGTTGGTGGGGAGGCTTGCGTGCCTCAACGATACAGATAGCCGTACCGTAGGTGCAACCACAACGGAGGGGTATCTGTTGAGAGGCCAGACAAACGTGTGGTTCCTGATGAGGGGCAGCAGCCTTTTCAGTAGTTGCAGGAGCAACAGTCTGGATGATTGACTGATCTGGCCCTGTAACACTAACCAAAACGGTCTTGCTGTTTTGGTACTGCGAACGGCTGAAAGCAAGGGGAAACTACAGCCGTAATTTTTCCCGAGGGCATACAGCTTCGCTGTATGATTAAATGATGATGGCGTCCTCTTGGGTAAAATATTCCGGAGGTAAAATAGTCCCTCCTTCGGATCTCCGGGCGGGGACTACTCAAGAGGACATCTTTATCAGGAGAAAGAAAGCTGGAATTCTACGGATCGGAGCGTGGAATGTGAGATGCCTTAATCGGGCAGGTAGGTTAGAAAATTTAAAAAGTGAAATGTATAGGTTAAAGTTAGATATAGTGGGAATTAGTGAAGTTCGGTGGCAGGAGGAACAAGACATTTGGTTAGGTGAATACAGGATTATAAATACAAAATCAAATAGGGGTAATGCAGGAGTAGGTTTAATAATGAATAAAAAAATAAGAGTGCGGGTCAGCTACTACAAACAGCATAGTGAACGCATTATTGTGGCCAAGATATAAGCCCACGCCTACTACAGTATATATGCGAACTAGCTCTGCAGATGATGAAGAAATTGATGAAATGTATGATGAGATAAAAGGAATTATTCAGGTAGTGAAGGGAGATGAAAATTTAATAGTCATGGGTGACTGGAATTCGACAGTAGGAAAAGGAAGAGAAGGAAACGTTGTAGGTGAATATGGATTAGGGCTTAGAAATGAATGAGGAAGCCGCCTGGTAGAATTTTGCACAGAGCGTAACTTAATCATAGCTAACACTTGGTTCAAGAATCATGAAAGAAGGTTGTATACATGGAAGAACCCTGGAGATACTAGAAGGTTTCAGATAGATTATATAATGGCAAGACAGATATTAAGGAACCAGATTTTAAATTTTAAGACATTTCCAGGGGCAGATGTCGACTCTGACCACAATATATTGGTTATGAAATGTAGATTAAAACTGAAGAAACTGCAAAAAGGTGGGAATTTAAGGAGATGGGACCTGGATAAACTGAAAGAACCAGAGATTGTACAGAGTTTCAGGGAGAGCATAAGGGAACAATTGACAGGAGTGGGGGAAAGAAATACAATAGAAGAAGAATGGTAGCTTTGAGGAATGAAATAGTGAAGGCAGCAGAGGATCAAGTAGGTAAAAAGACGAGGCCTGTTAGAAATTCTTGGGTAACAGAAGAGATACTGAATTTAATTGATGAAAGGAGAAAATACAAAAATGCAGCAAGTGAAGCAAGCAAAAAGGAATACAAACGTCTCAAAAATGAGATCGACAGGAAGTGCAAAATGTCTAAGCAGGGATGGCTAGAGGACAAGTGTAAGGATGTAGAAGCTTATCTCACTAGGGGCAAGATAGATACTGCCTACAGTAAAATTAAAGAGACGTTTGGAGAAACGAGAACCACTTGCATGAATATCAACAGCTCAGATGGAAACCCAGTTCTAAGCAAAGAAGGGAAAGCAGAAAGGTGGAAGGAGTATATAGAGGGTCTATACAGGGGAGATGTTCTTGAGGACAATATTATGGAAATGGAAGAGGAGGTAGATGAAAATGAAATGGGAGATATGATACTGCGTGAGGAGTTTGACAGAGCACTGAAAGACCTAAGTCGAAACAAGGCCCCGGGAGTAGACAACATTCCATTAGAACTACTGACAGCCTTGGGAGAGCCAGTCCTGACAAAACCATCTGGTGAGCAAGATGTATGAGATAGGCGAAATACCCTCAGACTTCAAGAAGAATATAATAATTCCAATCTTAAAGAAAGCAGGTGTTGACAGATGTGAAAATTACCGAACTATCAGTTTCATAAGTCACAGCTGTAAAATACTAACGCGATTTCTTTACAGACGAATGGAAAAACTGGTAGAAGCCGAGCTCGGGGAACATCAGTTTGGATTCCGGGGAAATGTTGGAAGACGGGAGGCAATACTGACCCTGCGACTTATCTTAGAAGAACGATTAAGGAAAGGCAAACCTACGTTTCTAGCATTTGTAGACTTAGAGAAAGCTTTAGACAATGTTGACTGGAATACTCTCTTTCAAATTCTGAAGGTGGCAGGGGTAAAATACAGGGAGCGAAAGGCTATTTTCAATTTGTACAGAAAGCAGATGGCAGTTATAAGAGTCGAGGGACATGGAAGGGAAGCAGTGGTTAGCAGTGGTTGGGAAGGGAGTTAGGCAAGGTTGTAGCCTCTCCCCGAAGCTATTCAATCTGTATATTGAGCAAGCAGTAAAGGAAACGAAAGAAAAGTTCGGAGTAGGTATTAAAATCCATGGAGAAGAAATAAAAACTTTGAGGTTCGCCGATGACATTGTAATTCTGTCAGAGACAGCAAAGGACTTGGAAGAGCAGTTGAACGGAATGGACAGTGTCTTGAAAGGAGGGTATAAGATGAACATCACAAAAGCAAAACGAGGATAATGGAATGTAGTCGAATTAAGTCAGGTGATGCTGAGGGAATTAGATTAGGAAATGAGACACTTAAAGTAGTAAAGGAGTTTTGCTATTTGGGGAGCAAAATAACTGATGATGGTCGAAGTAGAGAGGATATAAAATGTAGACTGGCAATGGAAAGGAAAGGGTTTCTGAAGAAGAAAAATTTGTTAACACCGAGTATTGATTTAAGTGTCAGGAAGTCATTTCTGAAAGTATTTGTATGGAGTGTAGCCATGTATGGAAGTGAAAAATGGACGATAAATAGTTTAGACAAGAAGAGAATAGAAGCTTTCGAAATGTGGTGCTACGGAAGAATACTGAAGATTAGATGGGTAGATCACATAACTAATGAGGAGGTATTGAATGGAATTGGGGAGAAGAGGAGTTTGTGGCACTACTTGACTAGAAGAAGGGATCGGTTGGTAGGACATGTTCTGAGGCATCAAGGGATCACCGATTTAGTACTGGAGGGCAGCGTGGAGGGTAAAAATCGTAGAGGGAGACCAAGAGATGAATACACTAAGCAGATTCAGAAGGATGTCGTCTGCTGTAGGTACTGGGAGATGAAGAGGCTTGCACAGGATAGAGTAGCATGGAGAGCTGCGACAAACCAGTCTGAGGACTGAAGACACAACAACAACAACAACAACAAAATACACGAGTGATTTTTGAGAAGCAAATGTATCCAGAACGTTTTGCAGTTTTGTGTGTACTTTAGGCTGGAGACGTAATAGGACCATTCTTCTACGAAAATGCGGCTGGTCAGATGAGAAGAGTTAATAGTGAACGCTATCGTGATGTGATAATTCAGTTTTATGCGCCTAAATTACTGGACACGAATGTGGGCGACATGTGGTTTCACAAAGACAGTGCCACGTGCCGTACAGTCCGAGACACAATTCAATTGCTGCTTCAGCCATTATGTGGTCGTCTTGATGTAATCGTAATTGGCTGCCAAGATCATGCGATTTAACGCAGTTGGACTTTTCTGTTTCCAGTTTTTTGAAATAAGAATTTTATTCCTACAAGCCCACGACCACCCACGCGTTGGTGGAGAAAATTAGGGCTATGTCAACGAAATTCAGTTAAATTAATGCAATACCATAATGAAAAAGCCGGCCGGAGTGGCCGTGCGGTTCTAGGCGCTACAGTCTGGAGCCGAGCGACCGCTACGGTCTCAGGTTCGAATCCTGCCTCGGGCATGGATGTGTGTGATGTCCTTAGGTTAGTTAGGTTTAATTAGTTCTAAGTTCTAGGCGACTGATGACCTCAGAAGTTAAGTCCCATAGTGCTCAGAGCCATTTGATAATGAAAAGTATCAACAAAAGTGTGCGTATGTGCCACAAAGCCGTCCACTCCATTCACAGTTTTTACAATAAGACTATGTTTTCCATAAAAATTACTTCTTTCGTGGATTTAGGAACAATCTTAGAAGTGGTGAAGGATGAACTCAGTGAAAAGGACACCTTTGATGAAAAGAAATGTTGATAGAAATGATTTACTATTGAAACGGTAATGTCACTTCCGTTTCATGCAGTCTGTCGTTTGGCATCTCCAGGCAATTCATGAATACGTGGATGACATTAAGTCTCAATTTTTTATGGTTATGAGAAGCTAAGGGATTTCCGACGGACGAGCGGGATAATGAGTTTATTCATCTCCGATTAGCACCTTCTAATCCTCTTTCCGCACTGTATACCTTTCTCAATAAGTGAATGGATGACTCAGTCTATTTTAAAAGTTCTCCGAGGGCCAGAGGCTCAAAGTCCGCCTGTAAGATCCAACCTTATAGCAGTTTGGTAGTCTGATGACTAGTGAAGAACGCAGGGCGAGTAAGAGATGTTCTGTTGCTAGAAGGCACGCTGCCCAGCAGTTGCGTAGATAGGTAACGAGACAGGTTACCCCCTCCCCTGGCGAGAAAGGGCCCGCCGAAATCTGCGGACCCACCGACGCTTTTCTGGTGGTCGTTGTCCCGTAACTATTGAACGTTATGTTCCATGAGTTTATTGCTACGAGCGTCACTCCAAAAGAAATGCACACTATTTTTTTTAAAATCCATCTTTCATTCTACATGTCTGAAAGTTTTACAGTGTGTAGATACATCCTTTAGGAACAATATTTTCATTTCTCCACATAATTTCCATCCCTCTCAACTACCTTACGCCATCTTGGAACCAGTGCATGTATACCCGCACGGTAAAATTCTGGACCAACCTGTTGGAGCCACTGTTTGGCAGCGAGCACAAGGGAGTCATCATCTTCAAACCATGTTCCACGAAGAGAGTCTTTCAGTTTCCCAAAGAGATGACAGTCACATGGAGCCAGGTCAGGACTGTAAGGCGGGTGTTTCAGTGTTGTCCATTCGAGTTTTGTGATCGCTTCCGTGGTTTTTTGACTGACATGTGGCCGTGCATTGTCGTGCAACAGCAAACTTTTGTCGATGTGGTCGAACACGACACAGTCGAGCTTGAAGTTTCTTCAGTGTCGTCACATATGCATCAGAATTTATGGTGGTTCCACTTGGCATGATGTCCACAAGCAAGAGTCCTACGGAATCGAAAAACACCGTGGCCATAACTTTTCCAGCAGAAGGCGTGGTTTTGAAATTTTTTTTCTTGGGTGACATTGCATGATGCCAGTCCATTGATTGCCTCTTCGTCTCTGGCGAAAAATGATGGGGCCATGTTTCATCACCTGTCACAAGTCTTCCAAGAAATTCATCTCCACCATTCTCATACTGTTCCAAAAGTTCGCTGCATTCCGATTTTCTTCTTTCTTTGTGAGCCACTGTCCAACATCCTGGGAACCCATCTGGCACAAACCTTGTTTAACGCCAACAATTTCAGTATTCTGCAGACACTTCCCTCCCCTATCCCAACGTAGCGTGACAATTCGTTCACTGTGATGCGTTTGTCAACACTCACCAATTCGTTAACTCTCTGCACATTATCTGGAGTGTGTGCAGTCCTCAATATTGCCGTGCCTGCTTTCATCACGTAACCAGCTTGCCCACCGACTAACTGCACTGTGGTCGACAGCAGCATCTCCATACACCTTTTTCAACCTCTTGTAGATGTTTCCCACTGTCTCGTTTTCACAGCACAGGAATTTTATGACAGCACGTTGCTTCTGACGAACGTCAAGTATAGCAGCCACCTTGAAGACATGCTGTGACGACGCCACTCGCGGAAACAGGTTGAACTAAGTTTGAAAACAAGCGGGAAGGATGTGTCTACACACTGTAAAACTTTCGCACATGCAGAATGAAAACTGTATTTTTACAAAAAATAGTGTGCATTTCTTTTGGAGTGACCCTCGTATATGTTTAAAGCTAAACATCTAGTCGTTATCAAGCGTAACTTTCAGTCGGTTTTCAATTTAGTGTTACAGTTCAGTAGTTATTTTTATGATTATATTTTCGATTGTATTTTATCAATTTTGGTCTGTAGGCCTATAAGTGGTCTTAGTGGGCTAGCCTTTGTGTGTGAGGAAATGCTCTCTGGTATAGTTGAAGGTCAGTGAGGTTAACACTCAGGCTTTAGTTAATTTCTAAATTCAAATGCTTATTTGTTCAGGAAATTTGTGAAAACTTTTACATACAAATTCGTTTGATTTTAATGTAGTCATCGTGCCCTACCCTTGATCCTTTGTTGGTGAACACACAATATGGAGCAGTAGTCGCTCAAAGCTCATCCTGAGGTGTTTAAACGAATGTATCATTGCATTATGCAATTGCATTTAGTCATCAAATGGTTCAAATGGCTCTGAGCACTATGGGACTTAACTGCTGAGGTCATCAGTCCCCTAGAACTTAGAACTACTTAAACCTAACTAACCTAAGGACATCACACACATCCATACACGAGGCAGGATTCGAACCTGCGACCGTTGGGGGCGCACGGTTCCAGACTGAAGCACCTAGAACCGCTCGGCCACACCGGCCCACAGCCGCCTTTCTGGTAATATTTTTCCCGAGCTAAGGGTTTCCATTTGATTCTACTACTAAATAAAAGCAGAATCTGAGACGTGTCCTATAGATGGCATCAAACAATCATTGCTATGCTTCGTATTGCAGTACATAAAATTACGAACCGAAAGAGCATAGTCATGCGCAATGAATTTCTCCTCATTTAGCACTTGTAGAACTCATCATGTTTTTCAGCAGTTCATTATCTGACCAGTGACTTAACTGATCTCCCCCTACCCGTACTCCAGCCAATTGTATTGTAGTAACTGAGCACCTGTAGGTCATTAATAGTTTTTATATGTATCCTAGAATGAAAATTTCCGTGAGTTTTATTTGTTTCCGTTGTCATTTTTCAATACCACTCTCCCTATCTACTGTGCATATAACACGAGCTGCATCTGTGGTAGCATTCTGATCTGGCTGAATGTGAATTAGCAATTATTTTAGGGTATCATGTAATCATTTTCCTTGTTGTTCATGTTACATTCGCTGAAGGCGTTTTCACTGCCCTTTTTTTTTTGTAAAGATCGATGTCCATAGTACGTGTTTAAATACTCATTGTTTGTGTCAATGAACCGCGATGTTTCTTTAATCATCTGCATAGATCCAAACCTGCATATCTAGGAACACTTCAGAGACCAAGACCGGCCAGCATCTGGGGGATCCTAATCGCCGCCTGTCAACACTGCAGCTGTAGTATCTTTAGTCCAGAATAAATATATTTATGAAACTAGTGATCCTATGACTGAACGCGAGACGTATACCTGCTTCGCATCCACTACCTTCCTGCAGTCATGCCTATGTTGGAGAGCTGAATGACGTCTTGAGTTCTAGAAGAACGGCTCTTTCACTCGCTATCCACAGATATCAAATCACGCCACATACATACAACTAGAGAGATGTAATGGATGTTACTGACTTTATGGTACACCTTTTTTTAATTGCTTTTCCATCTGGGGCTTAAATGCAGTACTGTTTCATGGTGTTCCGTACACTGACGCTCCATTTTTGACACTTTAACACAACAAAACAAACTGAAAATCATGCGTTCTCACGAAATGCTTAATGTTGACACTTAGATCAACGACTTACTCGAGGCTATGTCACTCGTGGTACAAAGATCGAACAATAAGCCCTTAGGTTTTTAGAAGACTTTCAGTAATGCTTTACTGCACCAAGCACCATTGTAGGAGTGAAGAATATAATGCATCCTGTTCTGTACTATAAAAATATAATCGATGCTGTTAACCTGTTAACGTACTAAAACAAAAATCGAGCCCTCGAAGCTGAAAAAAAGCGTAAGGTTGTATTTACATATTAAATTACTGAATAAGAACAAAATCTAGTTGTAATGATCCACAATACAAAATGTGAAAACAACAAAGATAAATGAAATGACCATGCACTATTTTCGGAGGAAAAGAAGGCGTTTTGACGAGATCTTTATTGGGCTGCATCACTTAAACCTTTACCTACCATAGAGCCGGAAAGCCCCGTCCGTGATGTTTAATATCTTCTCTGTTAGTAGCTACACATTATATGTTAATGTAATGCTATGACTTTTTCCAATTTGTTAAGTTAGTCATAATTTTGGAAGAATTATAAAAATTTACGTATGTCTTCTCTGTTACAATGTTGCTGCACGTTTCCTCTGCCTGCGAGGTCCTTACGGTTAGAAGCAATTTTTCAGGACCCGGATGTCTGACTGTGCAGCGTCTGTTACACCATTTGCCATTGGTGATTCACGCTGTTCTCCTTTCACTGCTCAACAGACCTCCTTGCGATAACCACATGTTTACTCTGGTGCATTATTTTATAACATTTGTCTGCTCTACAAACTGAAAATGTTACGGAGGAGAAGACTATCAGATAAGGAGGTAAGGGAATTGTTGGAGCAGTCTTCTGATTCTGAAAACCCACCTAGTGAATGGAAATCTTAGGTGATGATGATAATGAGGGAGGCTTCGCCGAAAACCAGAACTACACGAAGGTGATGGTCATCAATAATCCTTCACGAAGATAGAGAAGAACAATTTGATGCAAATTCTTTTCAGTGTGACCAATTGTTTTCTGGTAATGTGAAAGAAATATAGGCTACAGCTCCGCAAGCTGGAATTTCTGGTAGGCGGAGCAGAAAGGACGTATCGAAAGAAGGCCAGGGACCTACGAGTTATTCCATTAGGAACTGTGATAATGTTCTATGTTGTTCTTTCGTGTATCACTCATTGACAAAGTGTGTATGTGAACCAACACGGATGATCGAAAATTTTACGGGGAAGAAGTTTCTTGGTGCTCTAATACTGACTGGACTTTACAAGTCAAGAAATGAGACGATCAGTCAGTTTTGAAGTGTTGAGAACAGCTGACCACTCTTAAGGAAGTTACGCCTCGCAACCGCTTCCATGCTATTCTGTGGTTGTTGCGCATTTACAGAGCAGCAACCCGACGTGAACTTAGGTCAGGTGACAAATTGGAACCAGTCATAGAAGTTTTTGAGATGTGGAAGATTACCCTTGGAGATGCCTAAATTCCAGGATGGTGCGTGACCGCGGATGATTACTTGTTCAAATTTATAGGTCGCTGTCCATTTCGACAATAAACCACCTTAGGGAATGAAGTTGTGGGAAATGTGACAGTGACAGTGCAACAAGCTACTGATGGAAGATGAAAGTGTATTTGGAGAAGGAGGAGAAAACCAGAGCCGCGTAACTTGGAGAGAATGTTATGAAAAGCCTGGTGATTGAACTTGAAAACTCTGGACGTAATACCACCAGAGATAATTTTTTACATCTCTATATTTAGCTCATTATTTACTGTCAAAAGATCTGACAGGTCAGTACTATCCAAAAAAAAAAAAAAAATAAAGTGAACTGCCTACTGATTTTACTACACCTAAAGGACTTGAAGTATACCGTACATTATTTGGTTTTCAACGAGATGTGATGATAGCCTCTTATGTTCCTAAGAAAAACAGAGTTGTTGCCGTCGTTAGCTCTCTTCATAACCAACCAACGGTGTCATCATCACAAGCAAAGAAGCCTAAACTTATAGTGTCATAGAATGCTATAAGCGGGCGGAACTGACACCATGGACCAGGAAACGCATTGAAGAGAAAAACAAGGCTCCTGACCACTGGTGGTTTTCTTCAACATGATAGATGTAAGTGTAATGAATGCATTTTTGATAATGCTCGCTACCATTAAAAATAAACGTCCGACTTTCATCAATTTGGGAAAGCAACTAGCAGGGGCAAAGAAGTCAATGAATTCATTAATAGCACCGGATTCAGGAAGTGACATGAAACAACTAGCTAAGAAAAGGAGAAAATGTGCATATCGTAAATGGAAGAAAGATAGAAAAAGTCATATTACGTCTTATAAGTGCACCAAACCTGTATGCTCGGAACATTCTGCTATTGACAGTAGACCCTGAGCAAATTTTCAGTAAGAATACAAGCTAACAGTAGGAGTATATAATTTGTGTTTTTTTAAATGTACACTTTAAATAAATAAAATTATTTGAAAGTATTAGTAACTCAAAAGTCGTTTCACCTCGTAACCATGCAAACAGTGTCAGTTTATGTCAATTAAAACAACATGGGCTTGAGAGGGCCACTGGTTAGACAATACTACACAGATTTTCTGGTAAGCAGACAGTTAATCCATATTTTTTTCGTAATATCCAAATAAAAATTCATAATGCTTAGAATAAGAGACGTAAATATTACCAAAGATTCTACACAATAATATGATCTTTCCACAACGAAATTCAATATTTGGCATAAAATAAAATTATTTCTGAAAATACGTAAGATTTCGAGCACAAACATACATGGCATTACCGTTGTAACTTAAATGTTCTATGAGATAAAAAACAGACATTTCTCATATCTTGGCATTACTGATAAAAACTTCCAGGTTGAGTAGGAGTTGTCGATGACTAAAGTTCGACACCTATACCACACTTTTAAGGACACAATGGTCTCTCAAAATAATGTTTCCACATCTACATTGTATGTATTACTTATCACAACAAGTGTGATTCACTTATTGGCACAACTGATATATCTTACACGTTAGTCGGTGAGCATAGTTTAATCTTTGTACGCTGCATTAAATTTATTGAACTACATGAAAATTTATTCTGTATCAGTACAAAACACACACTGGCAGTATTGGTGATCAGTATTACAGCTTAAAGTGCTCTTATTATCGGCCAGAATAGTTTAATCCTTATAACAAAGTAAATGGTGTATCACAGTTCTGAATTTGGCAAAAACTCTTCTTAATTTAGCTAAAACTTGCATCAAAGTCAGCCGAAAATTGTAGTGACCCCCATGGTAGGGAATTATCTTTACCCTGCAGGACAAATCGTCATCATTTTCTGCTGATAATGCTATTGATGCCGTCACACAGTGGAAACTACGTGACACATTGATGAAATAGGAGACTAAACAGTAATAATACACAGTCATATGGATAAGAAACGACGGTTTGTGTGTTTTCAGCTACTCACTTTCAAATTGAGCTAAACATTATAGTAAATCAGTGCCAGGGTATTTACTTTATGTTGTTTTGCAAAACGTTTGTTATCTTCTGCTTTTGCACAGTGCAGATCATGCGACATATATCGCCATTTTATAGCAAAACTGTAACAGTTTATCTCATACATTGGGAAAAGATGGTCATCTGACAGGTTGACCGCCATTGTTACCCCCCCTCTCCCTACCCCCCCCCCCCTTCCCCACCCAGACACTATTGTGGGACAGTGATGGTCGACGGACAAGCTGACCAACTTCTGACAATCATCATGATTATCAGAACAGTTTGGAACTAGCTGGTCAGATTAGTTGACCTTTACCCGAAACACAAATGGGGCACTGACAGTTACTTGATACATGATGACTGCCATTATCCCTGAATCAAACGAGGTGAATGATGGTCAGTTGACAAGGTGACTGCAATTGTTCCCAAAGACAATTGGGAAAATTATGCTCAGTTGATATGGTGGCTGTAATTATACCCAATGCAATTGTTGCACTTACACACAGTTAAAATGATGAATGTCTTTGCCCCGAACACCAACTGGGGCAATGATGGTCAGCTGAAATACGGTGACAATCATACCCCAAACCCAGCTGGGGCAATGACAAGCAGTTGATATGTCCAAATGCAGTTGGTGCAGTGGTGATCAGTTGACAAAGTGTCTGGCTCACAGAGTGTGTCTGCCACGGGTGTCAGCCACTGGATCTTAAAATTTTAGCGTAACATCGGACGTTGACATTGTGTTTGTGTGGCAGGTGTTGTTGTGGGGCAATGACGGTCAGTTTTCAGGGTGACTCACATTATGCAGTGTATTATAATCTCTTGTAACTTAATGATATGGTGATAATAGGCTTTTTGTCGTCAGCGAGGCACAATAGTACTTATATTCAGTTTGTGTCCTGGTTGACGACTTGCAGGTCTCGGGGTGACAGGAGATGGAATCGATTAGGAGGTATGTTTGATAGAAATTGGTAAAGAATTAATTCACACTCAGGTAAAATAACTTTTTATGTATCCCTTTCACAGGCAATGAGGACTTGTTAATCTACTCGCAGGAGAGGTTCGTGTCTTGTAATTCCACTGTTAGTGAACGTATCTTGCAAAGAATGAGCTAACTTCTCCTTACCACCGTCACTGAATGCAGTCGCTGGATTACAAAACCATGTTCACTATTTTCACATTAGCATCCAGATTTGAGAAGCATAGGGCCTTACATCCGGTGTATGAAAGTAAGAGACAGTAGCAGGAAGAAGCGTCATACATGAGTCATGAATCATATGACAGATGCGTTCAGATCAAGTAGCTAGCTGCAAGTAGTTTCGCCTGTGGTCGAAATGTCTTAGCATATTATGGACTATGAAATTATCAAGCAGTTAAAACTGTATATTTGGGAAGCAAAACTGTATTTATTGCGATTATTGAGACTCTCATCAATTGTTTTAATTTGTTTAATTATTAGTGTGAATGAGAAGTATTAAATGAGTATTATTATGTTAACTAACTTAGTAAATGTTAGCGTGAGAACTTTCTACTGAGAGAATGAATCATACCGAGGAGAAATTGGAAAGTGCAACTAGCCAGTTTATGGGGACTGAGAAAACAAGATTCATTTTATGATACATTTGTTGTTTAAAGATAGAGTTATTTTGATATTTGTGGATTCTATAAATTTGTCCTTTTCATAAATTGTTTATAATAGCTATTAAGTGGTGATTGGTCAAAAGTAAAAGACGTGATATTGCGCAGTTTAACACTAATATTGGACTGGTTACGATGAATATCAGCCTATCAGGGGACAATACGTCGACGCGTATTTTGTGAGGTTTGGGAATTGAGAATTGCTTTGTGAAGCCTAAGGGGATCGGATATCAGCCGTGATCTCAGCAGTGACCAAGTTCGGACATGTATAAAAGGAGCTCTGAGAAGATGTGAAAAGTTTACGGAATAATCGTTAAAATTTGAGCGTGAAGTAGTGCAAAGTGGACGCGAATGTGTGAAAAAGAAGAACCCGTCAAATTGTGATTTTCATACGTAGACTGTGACTTTTGACTAACCAAAAGCCGTGTGGCGTGCTATACAAAGCATGACCACAAAATGAACATACGCAGTGGCCAAATTTTGTAATATCTGAACGAGCGTTCTGACACAGACAATTCGTTTGTTAGTCATTTTGGTGACGGGTTTGGTTAGTTACCATAACATGGCTGTTACGAGTGAGTGTGACTGCGTGTGAATGACGAAACTGTAACTTAAGATTAGTACGGGCTTGACGATGTTTCGTATGACATAAGTTACAATAAATTATTACTCGCCAACTACCTTTCAATTAATCGCTTAGCTAACCTGATACTGAAATTTGTTGCACCCGTTGATTCTACTACAGCTATTCCAGTAGAAGATCATCATTCGATTTTAACAGGGAGGGCTTGTGGAATGGACTGCAGAAGAAGAAATTCGCCACGAGCAGAGTGGACACTTGGCCTAGGACGAAACAAAAATACTACCGCGCCGTTTCTGAATTTGAATAAGGCAGTACAATTTTCCGTTTAGCCAGGCCTCCTACGACCTGGCTCCACTATCAGCACAAACAGGGGCGACGTGAGAGAACCGCCACGACTCTTACCATGTCTAAGCCATAGTCGAGGATCCCCTACAGTTGGGAAATAGTGGCCAAGCAGTGCCGAAGTCAGTGGAGGAGTATTATGTTCGGGATCAGCAGCTCATAACGAATGAAATTGGCGCTTTTTTTTATTACTGTTTACTCACTTTAAATGTGCTATCGATGTCGCCCTTCATGGGACGACAGTAGAACTGGGGAGAGTTTAGTAGCGTGGCTAGATGCTCTGACAGTATTTGAAGTAACTTCTCTAATTGGCCGATTAATTTTGATATTTATGCAACAACTTCTCGAAGAGAGAACGGCAGCTGCCCTTGCGCACAGTTTTAGAAACGACGTGCCACGTCTCACCAGTGACTGGTCTTAGTGCCATACCGACCTTTCTGGACATGGAAATATGTTGGTCCCACGCAGTCTCATGCTCTTATTGCTGGTAAACCACTCAAGAAATCGTAAGCACTTCGATTCGTTCCGGAAATTCAATATCGGCGCTGCAGTTTTCATAAAAATTGGTGTAAGAAGTACTAGCAGCAATGTAAAATGCACTGACCGATATGGAAAGCTTTACATCATACACATTATGACCGAAAAATGCTACAAAATCAATACTCCAGTGTATCCATTCTGTGCGATGTATTTATTAAAATTTTATCATTATGCTAGCTTATGTTAAGTATTTTGAATACAGATAAAAGGTACGCCACAGATGTAGAATGGTATGAGTACATGATGCTTAATGAGTTTGTATAACGTTACTGAAACTCTCCAGGTGGAGATCGCAGTATAGCACAACGAGATGGTCGACCTAAACTTAAATAGAGAAAATAACCTTGTAATCAAGTGATGAAATAATCTCGTTATGTTACGCTGAATGAACTTAAGTACGGTAGTTAACACTGATTAATTCCACGTGTGGGACTGAGATGTAAAGAATCAAATTAAGTCAGCTGAAAAGCAATAAATTTGCAGTCATATGCTCGCCCTGTACCTTTACTCAAACATAGAAAAATCAGGATCAAGAAAATTAAATAAGTGCCATTCTCTGGCGTCTAATGTACACAATCTGATCAAAAGAGTCCGGACGAGTATAGCAAGAAATTTCTCAAACGAATTCTAAGGCTAATGATGGATATCAGTTCCGAAAGGAAAGCAAGTTTAATATTTTAATACTCTTTATGTGAGTAATATCTCTATAAAGATAAATACGTGTCGGACTGGTGCTTCAGGTGTTCCAAATTCCATTTACGAAAGTGTAAATAAGACGACAAGTGAATCAATAGTTAAGCCAGTTAAAATGACTTCTATTTCCTTTTCAAGAAATGAAACCGACTCAGAGTCGGAAGATATCCGCTAGTAGTGCAGTAGAGAAAGTAATTAGTAAACGGAAAATGACAGTATATAAAACTCTGACGTTGTTGTGGCAGCAGAACTATTCTTTACTCGTAAATGTCACAGAGGAAGAAACGCTTAGTCTCACAATACTTACTCCAATAGTTTCTTTATTTGTGGGAACTCAAAATTGAGTTTACACAAAGTCTCAGCGACAGGCAGAAGTACTTCCATCCCTCCCGCAGGTCCTGCTTGTCCAATTTCCATTACAAATTTCGGTATATCTATGGTCGTCTTTGTGAAAGACAAATCAATCTGCGTGAAATTTTTCGGGGGATCCTGAAAATGAAGGTACTGGTTACTGATTTCTAAGGTACAGGGAATTATGAACTGCTGATACAGCCTGAATGTTTTATTTCAGAATATTTATCCACACACGTGGTTGCTCCAAACTGTAAACTAAAAGTTTTTTACCTCTATTAGAAAATATTCTCACGTCAGATCTTCTACGCCCCTACCATAAAACGCTTATATCCAAGTGTTAAGAAATCTTCGAGATCCACAGATCGACAATGAACTGGTGACACATAGTAGACTAAACATAAGGAGTCAACATTGAAACATGAAACGTGTGGCATGCTAGTAATACAACGCGAGGAAGCGTGCTGGCACAGTAAATACACTTTGATCACATTAAGTGATTCTCCCTTGCATCTTCCCTTTTCCTGTTCCCTTCTGCACATATTTACCCCTTCCCGTACCTCGTCATATTCTTGCCGCACCCCTTCCCTCCCGATATTCCCATCCTCTCCATTCTCTCTAAACCGACCCCTCACCCTCCACCTCTCCCCTCCCCTTCCCTGTTACCCTCCTCTTCCTCTTCACTCACCTTCTTCACTACCTCTCTCACACTCTCTCTCCCTTCATACTCTTAGCACTTCTTTCTCTAAAACGGAAAAATTTTGATCGATGAAACATGTTATCGTGTAAAGCGAATTTGCCACAAGAAATACAGCACCTCCTAACGTATCATCGGCGACCTCTGCTAACTCACCGTTACTTAGCACTTGAGCCCTCGTCTCTTGCTTCCCTTAAGCTGTTGATACTGATGAAGTTACTACAATGTATTCCCCTTGCGTTACAATTTTCTCCATGAATATTAACCATTGGGTGCACATGTCCATTGCAGTGGATAGCTATTAAGTCGCTTCTTTGCCATTTTCAATCAGTGCCGAGGTTGCACATGCAAACAGGGCACAGCACCAGTTCGAAGCTTCCACTGGAGTGAACTGCGTACATTTGAAGTCTCAGGACTGACTGAAAATGGTAAAGTGACATTAACAGCTGTTCACTGCAGTGGACATACGTACCGTATGGTTAAGTTTATAATTTTAAGTGAGGCAGAAAAATTGGAATTTGTGGTAAGGACTGTGAGACCAAACTGCTGAGGTCATCGGTCCCTCATCGGTCCCTAGGTTTACACACTACTTAATCTAACTTAAACTAACTTACGCTAAGAACAACACATACACCCATGCCCGAGGGAGGATTCGAACCTCCGAGGGGGCAGCCGCGTGAACCGTGACAAGTCGTCATGACCACACGGCTACCCCGTGTGTAAGTGAGGCAGTTATCCAAGAGCTTTTATTTTTAAAGTACGGGTGATCAGTTGTGAAAAGAACAGATTTGTGGCACGACTTACCTTCAGTGGATCTGTGGTGATGACAGTGACCTGGTGACCTCTCTCTGCAAGAGCTCTCATAATGGCGAGGAATGGTATCTGATGGCTGTGTGCTGGCGTCGGTACTATGCCCAGAATCCTTGCACAAAATGATCTCCCGGCGATCATTAAAAACAGACATAACGCCAACTCCTTTTTCATCTGAAAATGTAGTCACGATGAATTAAACACTCATCGAGAAGTGATACCCAGAATTTGAATACAATATGAACAGACCGACAGTGGAATTGGAACTAACGTAACCTAATTTATTAGCGACCCTTTAAATTTTACATCGAATTTTAGGGATGTCCTGCCCAAAGGAAGGGAATGACCCTAATCAGATAAGGTATAGGAGAAATAATAAACAACAGGAAATAGGACCTGTGACACAAAGACAGACCGTATGGAAGGCACGTGGACGCAACAGAAAGATTTTGAAAACACCTGACCGTTGCAGCCAAAGTCGGACTGCAGCGACGGCAAACTTCGATGTAGGTACAGATGAATATCGCAGCACATTGGATCAGCGCCCAAGAACGATTCTGCTCAGTCTGCTAACCTGCAGCTATATAGGGACTCGCAAAACAGGCCCCACTCTCATTTCGGCTGCTGCTTATTCTTTTGCACATTTTCCTCGAGTCCTTGATTGGGTAAAACATCGTTCCTCTGACGCATGGAGATGAACACGACATTGGTGTTTTGTATGCCACGTACCTGCACGATGTTGTGATTACGACCCGCCTTACTGCATGCAGTGTGATTAGATATTAGCATTATTCATAAATGTATTACTGGACTAGGCAATACTCGAGCAATGCACTCAATGAAAAGAAAAAAAAGCGACGCACGGCGAAGAAATTATCCGAAATGAACGGAAATCGGTACTTGTACAGACAAAGAAATGATAACAATTTTAGAATAATTGCGTGATTTTTCAAGAGAAAAAGCTTCACAAATTGAGCAAGTCGATAACGCTTTGGTCCAAGTCTGGTCTTTATGCACTAGGTACTGATTGGCGGAGTTCTCGGATGTTCTCCTGGGAGATATTGTGCCAGATTCTGTCCAACTGACGCCTTAGATCGACAAAATCACGAGCTGATTGGAGCGCCTGCCCGTAATACTCCAAACGTTCTGGATCGGGGTGATCTAGAGACCACGAAATTTGCGGGCGGGCATTTCCTTGCTGGTATGTAAACCCAGAATGGCTTGCCACGAAAGGCAACAAAACGTGGCATAGAATATCGTGGACGTACGGCTGTATTGTATGGGTGCCACGGATGGGACAAAAGGACTGCTGTTATTAAAGGAAGTAGCACCCCAGACTAATACTTCTGGTTGTCAGGTCGTATGACGGTCGATGATCAGGTTGGTATGCTGTCACTGTTTGGGGCGCTTCGATGGTAATTGGGGCTCATTTCGAAGCGAGACTCGTCGATGAAGACAATGCGACTCCAGTAAATGTTATCTGTACGTGTATGACACATCTACCGATTTCCGTCACATTCGGACAATTCCTCGTGGTGCGTCGTTTTTCATTTTCTTTTCCTTTTTTTGTATTAGAGTATATTTGAAGATCATTAAATATTACTGAATCTTTATGTGGAATGATTAGCAAACATCATCACGGTTCTGCTACGAGTACCTTCGATAGAACTGTCAATGTATAAGCTGGAAGGAATAAACCACCCCAGGAGACACCAACATTCAAAAATCTGTGGTTCAGCTGTACACAACGAGCTCTAGAAAAACTAAGCGGCAGGGAGTGCTTACTCAGTCTGGAGCATTAACAACGACCCTGCTACTTTTCTTCTAAGAGTGACTTCCAAGGACACACACCGCGGAACACAACTGAGAAAGAACTTAAAGAAACGAGTGGTACTGAAGAACTGGACTCCAGTGATGTATTGTGTACCACGTGCTGCTTCGATGTAGGTAGCAGTTTCTAAGTACTTATTTTGATGAATTCGGTAAACACACAGAGGTTTCATAGTGGCTGCCTCTCCTAATATCAAATGGCTACCAAGTCTAATATGGTACAACCTTATACGCATACAGATGCTATCATTATTATTATTATTAATAATAATATATCAATTTTCTTGGAGATTGTGGGGATACAGCCCTATACAAGAAAGTGTTGGCAGCTCTGTCTCACTGATTGGCAGACACTGAGGCTGTGAGACATACTACGTTTGCGGGAAGGATGGAGGTGAACAGATGATTTTGCATGATGGCTGGGAAATTGCGGCAGCGTGGTAACCGTTGGCACGAGGCATGGAAGGCGTGCCCGTCACGGCTGAACTGAGTGAAAAGTATAGGCGCTAAGTAAACCTAAACTCTGACTGAGCCTCGTTACAGAAAGCCCAGTACCATCGTTACAAAGAAAAAAAAAAGACGAGTGCGTGAGTGAAAACGCGCCCTCGAGCAAGCAAGCAGCTTTTAAGTTTTTTCGATGTCAAAGGTTTTATCATCAAAATGAAGTTTGAAATTAATATCTCCACAACACCTTGTTCGATTTTCATAGACTAAGTGTCCATGAGTAGGACTCAAGGAGTTCTATCAAAATGAAATAACGGATTTTTTGTAAACATAATGTATTTTACATTACAAGTCACAACAGGCAGTTCGTGCATAAAAACGTGAATTTTCATCATAACAATGAATACAATAATGAAAGTAACGGCAGCATACCAAGATGAGCTTACATACTATGTATGTGTATATGTATTTGGTTGTATTTATTTTCATTTGTTAACAGCAAAATAGCTTCAAGTAGGATTTCACTAGCAAAATACCATATACTAGACAAACTAATTAACATAGCAGGAAGACAAGGACAGCAGTGAAAGTTCGAGAAAATTTGCACCGTAATTGATGTATCATATGTACGTATAGTGGAAAATTGATAGTTTAATTACCGGAAGACGAAACAATATTGATTTGACTGACGAGAGTGCGAAAGCTTAAATAACCGGCTACCATTTTGAAATGAGTTATTCGTTATTTCGATAGTCATACGAGTCGTATGGTTGTCATAGCAGTACCGTGAACACATATGAATGAGCGGCTAATGTTTTGCGTGTCGGTAGCGTCCGCAAAACAATGTGGACGGTACAGAAATCTGAAACTTTTACGCATTTGTTAGCGAGCGATTTGAATTTACGGTTGTAATTAGTTCACCAACATGCCATTTTAATTTAAAACATACGCTGAATGAACTTTGAACTACTTCCGAGTGCTTACTGGAATTTACACGTTAATTCATGTAAGATCCTGCTCTGGTTCGCTTTAAGCTAGTTAGTGGAAGTGAGCCTGAGAGGCCACAGACGGTTGAAGAGATAGGCGACATTATGACGAGTGGTGTACTAAAAATGATGAGACAAATGAATGATAATATTAAAGGTTTTCTTAAAAAATTAGATTAAAAATGTGAAAGACGATAAAATGATTTGGGTAGGAAATTAGATAGTATCATCATTAAACTGGGCACTTTTAGAGACAAACTAAAAATTGGCTTTAGAGATAAATCTGGGGGTATATATTTTATATTGGGTAACTTGACTTTCAATCTAGACAAAGTAGAAGAGAAACTGTCGTCAGAATAGATGGAGTTGGGACTGAATGAAGGGAGATAGACTCGAGTGTGATGCTTGTAATGTTGAGATGGGGAGAGGCTATGGTTAAAGTGAATGAAGAGATTATGGCTGGCAATGAGAATTAAAATCTTTAGTAATGGATTAAGTGGGAAACTCAGCTGGCAATTTAAAGGAGTATAAAAAAAAGATGTGGTTGTTACAAATAATATCGAAGTTAGCCAAACAGACAGCAGTATAAGTAAATTAGAACTAAGAAATACGTGTAGAAGTGTGGGGTATCGTGTTATGAAAGCATCCAATAGTAAAACTTTCTTAAGTGAAAGCAAATACCATGCTGTTTGTGAAAGGGATGGATGATGTAGGTAAAAGCAATGTTTTTGGAAATGTAAGTTGAGCTGTAATGCAGGCACATACTGGATAAACTTCCACAGCTGTAACTAAATGCCATGCAATAAAGTTTCATGGTGCATGCAAAAATTATATTGTGGAAAGTGTGAATGATGCGTCTAAAATTATGTTTGTGGAAAGATTGATGGTGGGTCCTGATCAGACCTGTGAAAGTCAAAGCTCAGATTAAATTGTTTATTACGCAGTGTTTGGGAAAATATAAACAGCTGATGAGGGTAGCTTAAACTAATCCATTTCCATGATAAAGTTCTGAATGTACTAGAACATAGGTGGCATCTAAAAAGGCAAAGGACGGAATTTACAAAAGTGAAATTTTCCCTACTGGGATGTAATTTGGGACTCAAGAAACAAATAGAATCAAGAGACGAAATAATTGTAGGTAGGATGATGCTAGTGGATATTTAATTAGGAGTATATTAAGCAATTAATCAAGGACTCGCAGGGAAGGAATTAATATATTTTCAGTTAGCTGATAAGGATAATAAGATCGAAATAAAACTTGTAGCGACAGTGTATTTGGCATCATTAAAATACAATAGTAGGTCAGGATCAGAATTCTGCTGTGGTGCTTGAGAGAATAAATGTATTAAATTTAATTTTAATAATCAACAGCCTCAGTTGCACCGTTTACCTAGAATTTACCTAGGTTTCAGTCGGGATAACCCAACCTTCTTCAGAATAACAGTAACTACCGTTTGTCCATAGTGGACATCGTCAAGCTAAAACTACAAATCCATAAATTATGGTCAGGCTATAAAACTTACGTGGAACTGCCACGGCCCCACTTCGCGACCGCGATGCGGCAGCCACGAGTGCTGCACTGGAACTGACCGTAGCGTCATGAGGACCACCTAGGCGGACACAATACCTTCCGCCTGCGCGTATACTATGTGATAGCTACTTGTTAGGACAAGACGTGAACTTAGCTCCTGACCTTGAATTACTAGTAAAGTGAAATAGAAGGTATAGCTGAGGAAAAGAGCGTATATGTTAACCTGTGCAGAACGCACTTAGATCTAGTGTCTTAGCATTTATGAAGTATTCATTGGTCATGATATGAGGAAGAGGAGAGGGTAACGTCATCTTGCCACAATCTACTGGATACGAAGTTTTGGTTCGGACTAGCCGGATTAGTTTGAAGTGATCTTACTCAATGACGTTTAAAGGTGTCTTTGGAGCGTTACTCGCCAAATTGCATCATAATTTAACCATTTCCCGTCATCCTGCCATAATTTAGATTAGTTCTTTAAGTACATATTGACCTACGTCGGTCAATTATTTTAAGTGTGTTCACCGGAGCGATGTTCGCTAAGTTTCACTTTAGCTTTGAGCATAATTGACCTATGTCGGTCAATAGCTTTTTAGCGTGTTGACTGGAGCGATGTTCGCCAAGTCACACTTTAGTTTTGAGCATAATTGACCTATGTCGGTCAATAGTTTTTAAATGCGTTGACTGGAGCATTGTTCGCCAAGTCACACTTTAGATTTGAGCATATTTCCGCTGTCATTCCCTAAGTTTAATGGTAGTGGTCATCAGGCCAGAATTATGATGGCAGTGGTCCACACACAGTTTTTACAGTATGTGTGTGGATCACCTCCATGAAGTCAAATTGAGTACCTCATTGCCGCCACATTATCCCCTACCATAGTGTTTTCTGCAACTCATAACCATAAATTCGCCAAGAAGCTCAATCAGGCACGTGCATTCGTTTTTAACCTGATTCTAGACCATTTCAGGTCAAACACACTAATCTTGAATAATGACCATCTATTTTATATGGCCCGTATTGCTGGATGTTACAGATTAGATCTAAACTTGTTCATAAGTTCAATCATGACCATTTGTGTGCTAAGTCAATAGGATGTTCATGCATTGTAACTATAGCTAAGTAAGTGCTTAACAATTACGTCTTAAAAATTTCTAGTCCTAGTCGTAATAATGACGATGTTGGCTTTATAATATCCTTTCCACTCCTAACTTCTTTTTAGGTGATCAAACTTCGCGCTTAAGCACAAAATTTTCCTAGATAGGCCATACCTTGTAAGCACATGATGTCTTCCTCATATCATGACCAATAAATACTTCATAAATGTTAAGACAGTCGAACTAAGTACGTTCTGCACAGGTTAACATATGCCCTTTTCCTCAGCTATACCTTCTATTTCACTTTACTAGTAATTCAAGGTCAGAAGTTAAGTTCACGTCTTGTCCCAACAAGTAACTATCATACAGAATGAGATTTTCACTCTGCAGCGGAGTGTGCGCTGATATGAAACTTCCTGGCAGATTAAAACTGTGTGCCCGACCGAGACTCGAACTCGGGACCTTTGCCTTTCGCGGGCAAGTGCTCTACTATCATACAGTTTATGTTTACTATCATACAGTTTATGTGCAGGCGCAAGTTATTGTGTCTTCCTAGGCGGGCCTCATGACGCTACGGTCAGTTCCAGTACAGCACTCGTGGCTGCCGCATCGTGGTCACGAAGTGGGGCCGAGGCAATTCCAGATAAGTTTTATAGCCTGACGATAATTTACGGATTTGTAGTTTTAGCTTGACGATGTCCACTATGGACAAACGGTAGTTACTGTTATTCTGAAGAAGGTTGGGTTATCCCGACTGAAAACTAGGTAAATTCTAGGTAAACGGTGCAACCGAGGCTGTTGATTATTAAAATTAAAATTAATATTTATACAGTTGCTGACAGGGCCGCAAAATGTTGAAGATATTTAAGAATAAATGTATGTTGTGATGAGATGAATATTCGTGTGATAGCAACATTAAAAATCTGAATTAAGTGAAGTGGATTCTAGACTAGTGAAGGTTAATGTTGTATGCATGCAGGTACAAATATGGTTGAATTGATTTTGTGGATAGAGGTGTACATAGAGGTATACGCTCTAGATATGGGGTTGATGTTATTTGGATGCAACTAGGAAGGACTGTGGACAATTTTTTTGTGGATGGAAATATACAGGAACGTATATTTTCCAGTTATTGAGGTTACTTGTAGGGCTGTAGTTCATGTGATTGAAAGTAATTAAGAAGAGGCAATAGTTTATACATCAGATGTTTTAAGTGATGGTGTTTCTGTTGTGTATATCATGTTTTAATGGTGGATGCAGTTGAAAGTACATTGAATGGTAATGATGTAAAACTGTACTGCTAACTATATGAATGAAAAGGCTGTGCAGCCACATTCATTTATTGATAATTATCAGTAGTTGACTTATGATAATGAAATAGTTGCTGGGAATAATGATTTTAAATTGTTGTGGATAAAAACAGTTGTGTATTATCATGAAACTTTTTCAAGGGTAGTAAAGTAGATAATGCAAGTGAGATTGATGCTGTTGATAACAGTGCAGTTGGTAATGATGAAAGTAATGTACAATTTTTTCTAGTTAATTAATTATCGGTGAAAGAAAGTTGTAGACAGCAGTGACTAAGCTATGATTGAATAAAAGTGATGAGTGGAGAGGTGCTAGAGAAGGAAGATATAGGATAAACTGATCAGAAACGTGTACCAATGTATATAGTAGATTAAGGATTAATTTATACTTTACTTTTATTTTTTGGGACATTCTCTTGCAGATACAAGAGTATTTAGAGGCAAGGTTTTGATGTAGCAGTTACAATGTGGGGCCATGCAAGCAGCAGCTGTTTACATTCAGTGTGGTGGTGATTTAAGTTTCTGTATATTAAGTGAAAAATGCTCTTCTGTTTAGTTTAACATTTTGGAGGGTAAGTTTTGCTGTGAACATCTGTTGTGTATAGTCTGGCGGGGGGGTACGAATGTTACTGAATATTATTATTGTCAGTTAAGAATTTTAGATGGGTAAAGTGTATTTATGTTTATTTTGGGGATGGTAAATTATGAACTACAGTGGGCTAAGAGTGGCTAGCAGGGTATCACATCTGCAATAACCATTAATGAAATCTCCACAGGCACCCTGTCGCAACAGGCAGTGAAAGTCCCATGAGCTAAAGACTGAGCTCTCCTCTGCCATTGTCAAGTGGTAAATGACTGCCCTGACGCCACAGCTTGGCTGTTATATTGCCTCACTGCTGGCTATGACATCGCTGACACTAACTTCCTCGCCAGATATGTTAATGTTTTCGACCTGTGTCTATGGTGCCTACTTCAAGCTCATGATGGCCGGATTCCTGGCTGTCCTGAACTGCAAACTGCCATCCCTATTGACGGCGGTTTCAGAAACACTCATTTCTATTGGTTCTTTTGTAATAACGCAATAGTTCTTTATAGCATTTACTGGGTGATTGGTTCAAGTGCGCAAAGGGAAGTGGAAGTATGTGAGATGTAATTTTGTCCACCTATGGCTCCAAGAATTTCTGAATGCATTTGTATTGTGATTTTGATTTGGTGACACAACAACCGTTTCTGGGTGCCAGGGGGTAAGACTGTTAACTGGTAACTTATCAGCTGATTGAGAAAACGTGGAAACAAATGACATAAAATTAAAATATAAAATGTTATCATAGATTTATTTATGTACAAGTTATTTTGTTTTGTGGGGTTTTTATTCATTGAGGGTTAAATTAGTCTGTGTTGTTTTGTATTCAGTTCATGGTAGTAAGGGTATGATAAATAAATAGGGAACTGAAGTCAACTTTTGGTTTTGTTTAATGATGGAAGAATTAGTTTGTTTTGCTAACCCATGTATTTGAAATTCTGATTTCGTGTCGGAGGGAGAAACTTTGTACCAGTTCAGTATAGTTGTATGGCTTGAGCTATTTGTACAGAACAGGTTGTTGCTACCAGAATAAAAAGTGTATACATAGCATACACTCCTTGCAAACACTATTGTCTGTTTGTTTTGTCAAGTTACGCTCTTAGATTTAGTCTTTGATCGTCTGATGTCTCGTGACAAAGTGGGTGTTTCATTTGACCAGTCATTGATTTTCAGATGAATGTAAATGATAAATGACTCATTGGGTGATTTCCATTTCTTACTACCATCATGTAAACTGTCTGATGAAGAGATTGAGACAGCACCAGCGATCTGAGCTACATCTTTGTAAGAAGCCTGTGAAATACATTGGAAGACTAAGCAGTGGTTTTGGTGTGCTACGAAAAATGTATAGAAAGTGTAACAATACTAATGATGACCTGATAACTCATTATAAAAAGACAGTGATTGGAAACCACAGAAGTTTGATTTTAATTTGTATTTGGCAGACAATTTTTACACGTGCATACATGTACAAATACTGGAGGTTAGAAGCATTAATTTATTAGGATCGAATTTATTGTTTATGTTTTTATGTGCAGATGTGTACTTACTTTTTGATATACACAGGGACACAGATGTTTGTATATGTTTACTATAATAATGAGGGTAAGAAATGCTGTCACATAATGTAACTGACAAGCCTCTAGAACTTTTGTGAATGAATGTAGTGGGGGTATCACACCAGTGCTACTTGCGGCACCTTTCACTATGTATGTGGAGTTGGAGGTGGGGGTATTATGAGGTGTAGCGCTATACAAGTGAACACAAACTTCAAAAAGCAGACACAGCTGCTCATGGACATTCTGTTGTGAAGGTAGGAACAAACACAGTTGTGTGAACATGTGTGTTTTCACAGGTAACGAAGCATTCGAGCTAAGGTAAGCTGTGGCCTGAGGCGGTTGCACACCTGTCATAGTGTTGCAAATAGGTAAAGACACCCTCGAGTTACAGTGACAGGCGGACACTGTGGCTATGAGAAATATCATATGTGCAGGAACAGAGGAGGTAAGCTGGTGATCTGGCATGGCGGCTGGGAAAACCCAATGCATGGCAGCCAGTGACGTTGTGTGGAAGATGTACCCACAATGACTGAACATAATGATCAGTATAGGCGCTAAATCAGGCTGTTCCACCTCGTCGGCTCCGTTGTGAGCCACGGAGCGCTCCCTGCTCCAGGGAGCCGTGTCGCTCGCTGTGACCATTCAAGTGGGCCCGCACGCCGGCAGGTGGCACGGCAGGCTGAGGCAGGCGGCAAGGCAAGCGTTTTGATGTGCCAGTTGCGTCTTACAAGATCGACAACCTCATACTTTTAGCTCCTAAGACGTGGTGACATGCTACACCAGGAAATACGATGTTCAGGAAATAAATAAGAAACAACTGTTTTATAAGAAATTGCATACTAAATTTATTGGGCCTCTGTAGCTTGACTTTTCTTTTCATTACAAGATCGAAAATATCAGGCGTCAAAGTGTTCACAGCGGTAATGCGGAGGATGGCCTTCATTGTTGCATCCTGAAGAAACGATCGTTCCTTACTTTTTACTCTTTTCATTGCTGAGAAAAGCTGCTCACAACAATACGTAGATCCAAACATGCCCATGATCTGAGCGGCATTGTTGTGAAGCTTGGGAAATGTTTTTTGCTGTAATGAACGATACCATCATGACAAATCCAACGTGTTGTAGCACCTGTCTTTCAACAAAGTTGAATTTTGCTAATCAATAATCTCCAAATGAAGTGATGATGACAAGTCATCGGGGGAAACTGAAAAAGGAATGCTGAACACCTTAAGTTCCATTTCCAAACTAGTGAGGTCTCGGAATCGTGTTTCAAACGACGTGATGAGCTGCTTTAACTTTGCTTGGTAATCGCCGAAAGTAGTACCTTCAGGTAGTTTTAAAGAAACAAGACGATTGAAGAACGTTAAATGTCCATTATTCATATGCCTCTCAAATAAACGTAACTTTTGCATGAACGCTTTGATCTGGTCGTGCATGTCAACTATTAGCTGCCCTTTGCCCTGCAATGACAGATTTACATTATTTAGATGCATAGTTATGTCAGCTAGGAACGCCAGCTCTGATATCCATTTTATATCTTTCAGAAAACGCATTTCTTCCCCTTTCATTTCGAGAAAAAGGGTTATTTCCTCACGAATGGCAAAGAAAACATCAAGAAATTTTCCCCGACTCAGCCAACGAACTGTACTGTGGTAAGGTATATCCCCATACTCCGCTTCCATATCTTTCAGGAATCCTTTGAATTGGCGATGATTCATACCGTGACGCCGCACAAAATTCACACACTTCACGACATCTTTCATTACGCCACCTAGCTCTATTGTTTCAGCGCACAGTGCCTCTTGGTGAATAAAACAATGAAGAGTCAAAATATCTTTCCCGAATTCGTCCCTGAGTTTATTTTTCAAACGAGAAGCATAACCTTGGTGACACCCGATCGTTTGTGGTGCACCGTCTGTTGCTACAGAATGGAGCTTATCCCACGGCAAATTCATATTGTCCACTGATTCACAAACAGCTTCAAAAATGTCACGTCCTGTTGCGGTGTAATCGAGTGGTACCACATCCAAGAGTTCTTCAGTTACTTGCAGCTCCACGCACAAAAACTGCAAGCTGAGCACAGTCCGATATGTCGGTGCTTTCGTCAAGCACTAGCGAAAATGCAACAAAGCTCTCCGCCTTTTTCCTGAGCTGTGTCTCTAAATCCGCTGCCATGTCTAGGATTCGACGAGACATTGTTTGCTTCGACAGGCAAACCCCTTCAATTGCCTGCACCTCCCTTGGAAACAAACATTCTGCAACGGCTACCATGCACGATTTTACGAGTGGTCCCACCGAAAACGGCTTGCCACTCGTCGCAATGATGTGAGCCACCCTGCAGCTTGCTCGATTTGCAGACTCAGTAGTGTTTTCTCCGCTCTCATTCACCTGAAAATTATAAACGCATTACAGATCACGAACTATGTTGCATGTTTTGATACCCTCCGTATTACGAAACCGTTTTTAAACTTAACGTCTCCTGGTATGTCGTTCTTAAGCCTGGCCACCAGTTCTCTGCGTGCAACGCCTTCTACCTGATCGTAGTGCGCTGCGTGAAGACGTGTATAATGTCGTTGTATATTGTACCTCTTCGGAGAATTAATTACTTTATGACATACAAGACACTGCGGACGACCATCCCTCTCAATGAATAGAAAGGTATCCTCCAATAGAGGTACAGGGCTCCCGCGGCTAATCATAGCTGTCATTGAACACGGATTATTGCGTCAGTTGCGGCTGCATGCGGCCAGGGGCCAGTGAGTTCGCTTTCCCCCTACACGCGGGCTCCGAGCGCCGCAGTGAGCGCTCCGGAGCGCTCCGGCTCCCTGGAGCTCGGTTGGAACAGCCTGCGCTAAATAGACCTAAATTCAGTAAAAATTGACCCAGAATCGTAACATCGATACAAGGAGAAAAATGAGACAAGTGCATCGGTGAAAACGCGCCATCGGTCAACCAAATAGCTTTTAATTACTCAGTGTCAGAGGTTTTATAATTAAAATGAAATTTCAAAATTAGAATCTCCACAAAGTCTTGTGTGATTCTCATAATCTAAGTGCCCGTTGACAGGGCTTATGAAGCTTTTTGATAACACAATAGCAGATTTTTTGTAATCATTATGTATTTAAAATTATAGGCCAGAATACGCACCTGTGCATAAAAACGTGAATTTTCAGCAAAGTATTTAATAAAACGATGAAAGTAGTGGAAGCATACTTAGATATGTATGTGTAAATTATTATATTTTGTTTATAAACAACAAAGCAGCTTAAAGTAGCATCTCGCTAAATAAATACCATGTACTGGACAAACTAATTAACAATTTTTTTCTTTTCCAAAGCCATGTTAAATTTTGGAAAAAATATTTCCGATATTTGAGTGTTCATTTCGCATGCAGATTTCAGCATTAGGCCATTTTGAAGCGTTACAACGTCAAAAATCTTCCGACTTTCGTGAAACACAAGTCATCGTCGAAACATATGTGTAACTACTAAATCAGACACTTGTGTTTTTTTCTTAGTCGGCAGCGAATACTGGGAAACATTTCAGTGAGCTTATGATCCCAAAATAATTGGCGTTAGGTGAACAGCACAGCACTTTGAAACTTTTACGCGTTTATTTGCGAGGGATACGAACTTTACTGGGTTTGTATTCAAAACATACGCTGAATGAACTCTGAATTGTTTCCGAGATCTTACCGGAACTTACGCGTTATTTCACATGAGACATTGCTTCGGCTTTCTTTAAGCACTCACTTTGTCGTTACTTTGATTCAGTGTTAAACAGTCGTTATTTTGATTCAGTATTGAACTGTATTACTTTCGTTCAGTGTTAAAAAGTCTGAAGCAAATTCAATTTTATTAACTTCCAAAGTGCTGTGAGTTGTGAATATTAATTATTATTCTTCACATAATTATGATTGCGCATTATTTAAAACTCTGTGAAAAATGCGTTTCGTTCGCCCCTAGATAGGAATGTAACCAAACTGAAAAAAAAAAGATCCATCATGCGTTCTGACACACAGGAAAAGTGTTTTTGAGTTAGTGTAAATAGGCGCTAGAGTTTATGAATAATTATGTCTTAATCGCACTTTATTATATAAGTCATAATATTATTGGTTTCGGATTTCTGTCACAATCAGCCCTTTTAAAAGAAAATAGCAAAGCTCTAATGTCACAATAGCAGGTTCATTTTGGCTGCAGGCCAAGTCTACAAAAAAAAAAAAAAAAAAAAAAAAATCTAACATTAGGCAATAAGGATAAAACGGCTGACTGTGATAAGTATTCTTATATGGGTATCAACGCCAAAAGCTTTGTAAACATAAGTACTATCTTTCTGACATGAAACCTGGTCGTCAGGCATTGGCTGCAGAGACTATGTCCCAAACATACACTTACGGTGGCAATCCAAGTGGCTGCCTCTCACAACCCAAGAGTCAGCCATTTACATGAACTGGCAACGCTGTACGAAGAGAAGGTATCTACAGGAAGTGTTGCCTTCCACTTGAACTGTTGTGTTACTGTGTCTTTCATGGTCCAGGTGCAGTCCGGCTTAAGCAGCCAACGAGAATGGACGTGCTGTGTCTTTCCACTTGCAACATGAGCACACTTTACTTCCTTAGGCGGACACTAATGTGACGCTGTAGCGTAAAAAGATCACGGTGGATCACTGCCTAAAATCAACATTAAAATTTACTTTTAGAAACGGCTCTGCTAGACCAAAAGCACTCGCTGTCGAGCGCTCTTTAGAGAAAGAGGCCAAGATCCCAGCTGCTGTCATTATCGGCAACCACTTTTCGATCGTAAGTAACACGGTCTGTGTGAACCTTATTGACGACACTAGATGTGGCAGGGTTTTTTGGGACGTGATAGAAGGATTTTGCTTCTGCATGCAGGCGAAAACGCTGCAAATGTCGAGGTTGAACATACCAGACTGGGTCTATGGACTAGCTACCACGTATTCAAACCACCCTTCGAAGTGCTGGCGGCAGACGTCGTGGCGGCGCTCAATCCCTATGGTACAGTACAAGAACAAGTGTCAGAAAAGTGGACCCAATTCAAGAGGTATCCAATCCTCATTCGAGTACGCCAGGTATGTATCGAACACTGACGACATGTACCATCATACCTCCAAATAAGAGGCTGCTGGGACATAGTTTTTTATGATGGCCAGCCTGAAAAGTGTTCCACATGCAACAAGGAAGATCACTGACATTCTGCGTGCCTCCAACACTGGATCACGAAACCTCTGCGGCAGGATGTGGCACCTCCATCGACGCTGACAATCCTTCCAGTAGCTTACGCAGTGTCACTCACGACTTCTCCGTCTGTCTATACACAATAGGCCGATGTTGCAGTACTGGAACCACCTTCCACAGACTGACGCCTGGTCAATCAGTCAACCTGGCCAGTGGCAGAACTCTGGACAACGTCACTGATACCACCGAACTCTGCAGACAGTGCCAACATCAGGACGGCAGTCGATACACTTATCGCAGCAACAAAACCCTTTGTGTTGGTGAGGTATGAGTCAGCGCCATCGTCTGGCACAAAAGGCTACACACGAAAACAGCGTTCACCTAAACACTGAAAGTGATGCTGCAGGAACATGACTGATCACGGCAGCTCCCACTCGCTGCAGGAAGAACTGATCCTGTAGGACGCCGTTCACGAGGCTGACACCGTTGCCATTGACTCCACCTCTCCAGAATGAATAAACGGTGATGAACGGTGGTCAGCAGGAAGGTTTCAGTGTGCAGGCTGAAAAGCCACTCGGTATTCCAAGAACTCATGTCCCCAGACTGCACAGTGCCGCCTACCTTAGTCAAAGGGCTTCTCATACTGGTACAAAAGCAAGTGGGTGGGCAATTGGTCAACGGCTATTGGCCACTTGCAATATTGAAGGCCAATTAAAAGAACTTCGGCAGGATTTGGGCAGGCCGCATAAAGATGGCTTTGCCAGTGATCTTCACCCCAGAACAGATGTCGCAGGAGGGAGATGCCAACATACAAATGGCTACTGACGACTTCAGAGACTTAATGGTGATCGTCTAGGCGTGCCACCTGAGAGCGGCGGTTGTCTCCGTCGATTTCAACTGGATCTTCGGTAGAGAGCAAAATAATTTCCTTCTATAGGTGATGGACCAAATGGGAATCCCCTGATGCTCATCGACATCCTGTGATGTCTTCTGGCAACAGCCAGAAAGCAGGTCCAGGTAAACAGAAGGACAGTGGGCGCAGTACCCATTAAGAGGTCTCTATGATAGGGATGCCTCTTTCTACCTACTTCTGTAGCACTCGAGCCACTCCTCGGGGTCTCAAGCACAGGCTATATGGCATTACCCTGTTGGACAAATGGATCAAATGGCTCTGAGCATTATGGGACTTAACATCTGTGGTCACCAGTCCCCTGTAACTTAAACGTAACTAACCTAAGGACATCACACACATCCATGCCCGAGGCAGGATTCGAACCTGCGACCATAGCGGTCACGCGATTCCGAACTGAAGCGCCTAGAACCGCACGGCCACACAGGCTGGCCTGTTCGACATTATATTCCGCTATAAAGTGTATGCCGACCTGCTGCTGCTGGTTCATTTCACCAATGAAGTCCGCAGCATACTAAATTGCATCGATAATGTGGACAGGCTGTGGGCAGTCTTCTGAACATCAATAAGTTGGCAGCGCCGGATATCGGATGCGATCTCGGGCCGAGCTGTGTCGCCCTCATTCCACCAGTTACTGAACTGAGGCATTTGGGAGTGATGTTTGCAAAGAATATCCGTGAAACAGACGCAGCAAACTATCGACAATTACTACAGATGGCACACGTGATGGTGCGCCAAAACCTGCTCCAGGACTTGAACATTTGCAACGTGTACAATACCTGAACCTCTGCGTGTTGTCAAATCTCAGTCATGTGGCATACGCCCTCCCATTACCAGCTGTGATAGATCGCGGACTTCAGGCAGCCTTTGGTGTGCACAGGACACGTATTTAAAGTACGTTGTGATACTTTCACCCTCTCTCCATTCTATGGAGTACTAGGACTGGATAAAGCCAGGGCACTGGCACTGTATTTAAATGACCATTGTGTGGAAACGATGGACCAGTCAACACACCTCCCTAAAGATTCATCTATTGGAGATCGTCTATTGTTCCCGTCGTTGTCTTTGTGGCACGTGTCGCCATACAGCTCTCTCATGTATCGACATTCATTCTGGAATATAGCTATGTGACCTCGAATCTCCCCTCAACGCGCCCATCAGAGGTTATAGATTTTTACACGGCCATTTTGCGGAAAGTTCTGCGTAATGTCGGAGAAACTGTACCCAACTGTTAGATAACTGGCCACGAGTGTGGAAAAGGATACATGACGATTTTCTGCCAATGACCAGCAAAAAATATGTGACACGACACCAGCTCCATGCTATCGGACTGACGGGCTTCTCACTTTTCCTTGACTGTCGCCTCGTGGACACCGATGAACATCGCTTCATGTGCATGTCGTCGTCTTAGAGTGTTAACTCTGTGTCACACCTGACGTGACTGAACCTAGGACCCTCCTGTGCTTACATGGTTCGAAAGAATGACCACTGACAATATGTTCGGCGGAGGGGAGAAAGTGGAGCTTGATTACTAGTGGTACCTGCGAAAATCTCACAACGCCCTCGAACGCACATCGAGGTACTTTACGCATGTTGCAAATTATTCAAGCAATGTTTTTGTAGTCCCCCCCCCCTCCAGTTGCGTAGTTGCAGGCTCAATGTAACGTTCTGTGCAGTATCACACTGAAGACAGTATGATTTGAGTTGTAAGCAGTGAAGAAGGAAAGAGATTGGCTGACTCATGGAAAGCTGTATTCACTGAGTCATTAGCAACGAAGCTTGAGTCTGTTGTAGGTGTTTTAAAGGGCATTGTTGGAGACAGAAAACGCCAATAGCAATGGACAGGAAAACTCCAGCTGCGCCATCTCTTCAAGAAAGTGTCTTTCAGCTGAAGCAGCACAAGTAATGTACAAAGTTATTTTAGTTTATCCTTTGAATCACACATTTCTGTAACATTCTGTTTTATAGAATTCTCATTTGTACCCAGTTACTAATTATAATCATGTAATAAAAATAAATAAATATAATTCTAGATCCGTGGAGCCTATCGCCTTGGTAGAAATTTTGGGAGCAAATAGGGGTAACGCCTGAATAGGGATAGTTCTTTTTTATGGAAGGGTAAAAGAGGTAGTGCCAAAAAAGAATAGATTGGAATTTCGTTGATTTTTATTTTTTGTGATTAAACTTAGTAAAGGCAATGTCAAGAATTTGAGCACACTCACTCCTCTATCTTTTAAACACCTTTTGTCTGTCTGCTAAAATTATCTGTCTGGTAGAAGTTAAAATATAATTAATTTCTCTCTCTAATGCCACCATTGACAGCAAAACTACCAAAAAGTTAATTCTCGTCTCCGTATTGTTGTCACATAGAATTAGTTGCGCCAGCAGATAAGCAGTCCAGTTATCAGATTTGCAAAGCGGGCTGCCGTCGTGCCTTCCAAGACACATCGCGTAAACGAATGGCACGCTCGTATTGATGTTTGCTACATTACAAAATGGTTCAAATGGCTCTAAGCACTATGGGACTTAACATCTGAGGAAATCAGTCCCGCCGGCCGAGGTGGCCGAGCGGTTCTAGGCGCTACAGTCTGGAACCGCACGACCGCTACGGTCGCAGGTTCGAATCCTGCCTCGGGCATGGATGTGTGTGATGTCCTTAGGTTAGTTAGGTTTAAGTAGTTCTTATTTCTAGGGGACTGATGACCTTAGAAGTTAAGTCCCATAGTGCTCAGAGCCATTTGAAACATTTGAAATCAGTCCCCTGGACTTAGAACTACTTAAACCTAACTAGCCTAAGGACATCACACACACCCATGCGCGAGGCAGGATTCGAACCTGCGACCGTAGCAGCAGCGCGGTTCCGGGCTGAAGCGCCTAGAACCGCTTGGCCACAGCGGCCGGTGGTACATTACAAACGAAGCCCATGCTGTACACCCATACTATGAGTTACATACTGGGAGAGGTGCTCTGTCCATTGATGTGTGTCGTTTCTCTATATGTCTTTTTTTTTCTTTTATTGAATTTCGATTGCCCCCGAAGGGGTCGGGCTGGCAGCAGCTTAGTACGCTGCTCTTCAGCCTACAGAATTTGTTTTAAAAAGAGGAAGATAATAAACAATAAAAGAAGGCGATAAAACAGTGACTTAATTTGTAAAACGGCGGACAGTATGGTGTCCGTTTGCAACACTTCGGAAAAGACGCACAACATTTAACACCCACTGCAAACACTGCACTAAAAAGTCGGCACGAAGATGACTCACCACAGCGAAGGGCAGATGGGGGAGGGGGGACCTAGACAGATGAGGGGGAGAAAGGAAGGGAGGGAGGAGAGGGAAAACGAAGGTGGAGGGGGAATCTATATGTCTTAATTTCTGTGTTTCGTCTTCTGAAACGCCAGAGGTACTTATGAGTAACCTTGTATGTTCTACCACTCCCCGTATTGGCAAATGAAACTGGGAAATCCTGTTTTCGTGTTGTTACGTCTGACTGCAACATTAGTTAAAATAACCCTATCTTAATGTCTGAAAAAAAACTGATAGTCAATTGGTTAAGTATCCCACCGCTGCTAGTGCTGCCACCTTCCGTCTGTGAGTGATTATTGCTCTTTGACACCGAACACAGGCAATGGTCACATTAACCGTGTGCAAGCAGCACACACTACTGTTGCAGGGAAAATAAGGGATCCAGGGCAAAATGCTCCAGTCGGAGAACATGTAAGTTGAATATGTTCCTCTTTGAAAGAATAATAGAAAAGTGGGGTACCAGCTGTCTCAATCATTATTCCACGTTCCACAGGAAAAATTATGCAATGTGAAATTTTTTGCGCTGAAAGAGAATAGCAGAGAGACAGTGGCGGTGGAAGGGAGAGGAGACAGTACCAGCGAGAGAAAATGAGGGAGGAGAAAGTTATGGTGGAAGAGAGGCAGTGGCAGAGTAAGAGAGAGAGAGATACGAACGAATTAGAAGCAGTGGTGGAAAGAGGGAGGAGACAGTGGCAATAAAAAAATGCAGACGACTTGAAACCATACAATGGCTTGGGGAGGGGAGTGTCTGGATCCCTCTGAGACCGACGAACTACACAGGGTGAGTCACCTAACGTTACCGCTGGATATGTTTCGTAAACCACATCAAATACTGACGAACCGATTCCACAGACCGAACGTGAGGAGAGGGGCTAGTGTAATTGTTTAATACAAACAATACAAAAATGCACGGAAGTATGTTTTTTAACACAAACCTACATTTTTTTAAACGGAACCCCGTTAGTTTTGTTAGCACATATGAACATATAAACAAATACGTAATCAGTGCCGTTTGTTGCATCGTAAAATGTTAATTACATCCGGAGATATTGTAATCTAAAGTTGACGCTTGAGTACCACTCCTCCGCTGTTCGATCGTGTGTATCGGAGAGCACCGAATTACGTAGGGATCCAAAGGGAACGGTGATGGACCTTAGGTACAGAAGAGACTGGAACAGCACATTACGTCCACATGCTAACACCTTTTTATTGGTCTTTTTCACTGACGCACATGTATATTACCATGAGGGGTGATGTACACGTACACACGTGGTTTCCGTTTTCAATTACGGAGTGGAATAGAGTGTGTCCCGACATGTAGGGCCAATAGATGTTCAATGTGGCGGCCATCGTTTGCTACACACAATTGCAATCTCTGGCATAATGAATGTCGTACACGCCGCAGTACATCTGTTGTAATGTCGCCGCAGGCTGCCACAATACGTTGTTTCATTTCCTCTGGGGTTGTAGGCACATCACGGTACACATTCTCCTTTAACGTACCCCACAGAAAGAAGTCCAGAGGTGTAAGATCAGGAGAACGGGCTGGCCAATTTATGCGTCCTCCACGTCCTATGAAACGCCCGTCGAACATCCTGTCAAGGGTCAGTCCAGTGTTAATTGCGGAATGTGCAGGTGCACCATCATGCTGATACCACATACGTCGACGCGTTTCCAGTGGGACATTTTCGAGCAACGTTGGCAGATCATTCTGTAGAAACGCGATGTATGTTGCAGTGCTCTCCGATACACACGATCGAACAGCGGAGGAGTGGTACTGAAGCATCAACTTTAGATTACAATATCTCCGGATGTAATTAACATTTTACAATGCAACAAACGGCACTGATTACGTATTTGTTTATATGTTCATATGTGCTAACAAAACTAACGGGGTTCCATTTAAAAAAACCTAGGTTTGTGTTAAAAAACATACTTCCGTGCATTTTTGTATGGTTTGTATTAAACAATTACACTAGCCCCTCTCCTCACGTTCGGTCTGTGGAATCGGTTCGTCAGTATTTGATGTGGTTTACGAAATATATCCAGCGGTAACGTTAGGTGACTCACCCTGTATAACGAAGGTATAGAGGTGGGCGCATTTCTGACCGACATTCTACACACATGGGTATAGACGCGAAAATAAGTTGGAGCACCCAGTATGTTTGAGCTGCCAAGGTATGGTCGAGACAGTAGCAGTGGGTAAGAAAGAAAAAAGGAGACAGTGTAAGTGAGAAAGGGGAGAATGTCAGTGGGATTACTGTAAATCAATGGCAAAAAAGGAGACAATGGGAGAGAGACATACATAGACAGTGGCTGTGAGTAGGAGGTGTTTATTAAGCACGAAGAACGGCTGTATAAATGGATTTAGAATTTTCTGTGTGAAAAGAGTGCGAACACGTTCGTACTCCAAAATTTTGAGTGAGAAAGACGGAATCAGGATTGAGGCAGCTGGTTTCCCACATTTTAGGCAGAGTATTTTAAAGAGAAACATATTAAATTGTTTTGTGCTCTGGCAGGAAAGTTTTTCCGGTGGTCATTTACAGTTCGTTGATGAAGACAAGGCGTGATATACGATATCCTCGCTCTGCAGGACTATAAGCAACTGAGACATGTCAGAAAGAACAGACAGTACGCATTCGTTTAACTGCTTCGCCTCGATGAGAAATGAATCCACAACCTACAGTGCAGATGCTCATTTACGTTCGACTTCCGGAAGGAATCTAAAATTAGCGAGCACGGAGGACGTGGACGGTGACCGCGGGTAGTTGCCGCCAGGTGGGAATGTGAAGAGGTCGGGGTGTGCGCCGAGACAGCCCACGCACTCGTGATGAATACCGCGTTCGGGTGGCGGAGCGGTTAAGGCAGCTTTTACGTAAACATGAGATTCTAGCCACGAGGCCCGGTCTCGCGTCCATTTTCACTCGTCGTCACTGATTCCGCATGAAGTCCTGACGTAGCTGACATCATTAATTGCTTCCCTTTCCTTTCCTTTCTCCCCCTTCCCCCATCAACTTACTATAACTTTTAGTACAACTTTTTAACAATTGACCGGTTATAAATTTCAGCACCAACGAAATTTGCGTTAACATAATTATATTAAGTGAACTAAACATAATCATTCAATTACTACGAGTAAATCGAATTAAAATTATTCACTAAAGCAAGAAAGGAAGATTAGCGTTCAACATCCAGTCCGGGTCATTAGGATCGCAGCACAAGGTTGTATAGGGCAGGATGGCGCAGGACATCCTCCGTGGTTTATCGAAAGGAACCATTCCGGCAGTCGCTTTCGGAAATTTAGGGAAAGAACGGGAAAATCTAGATGGCCAGACAGAGATTAGAACCAGTGGCCTGTTGAACACGAGTCTTAAGACTGCGCTTCTTTGCTCTGTCGATGAACGCGTTGTGTCTATGAGCGATCCACATCATATTGGGATACAGCAGTGCAGTGTAGCACACAGTCTCAGGAACGACAGAACATTCCACAGTAGTGTTCCATTCGCTGGCCATCTCGTTAAGTGATTCGTAAGAAAGAAAAATGTATAACGACAATATGCATATATCAATTATCCTGGGTGCACCTAAAGAACCCAGCAGTGTCCCATTTAAGGCAACATAATCAGCACGAAGAAAACATGGTTAAAACTCTTCAGGTAACATGGCAAAGCTAACACTGTGCCATGTTAGAAACATAGGGTGCAATTTCCACAGATAGGCTGAGAATTTGTTTTCTCCTCGGAACGTACCTTAGTTGCGTTAGCAGTCGGTGGAGACTATGTCTTTAGCCGTGCGAAGTGAGCTACTACTACTTCGTTTGCGCAGGTTACTTATATGCCACAGGTTATCTCATCGGTAGAGGTCTTCCAACTAGTAGCTTCTCGTAGATAGCTTCAGCAAACAGCATGACAACGGAATTTCAGCTGCGATGCGTCAGACTGCTGTGAAGGACACCTTATCTCGCTGAATATTTTTCATGGCCGAAGCTGCTAATCATGCTGACGTGCCAAATCTACATAGGAAATAGTTTTTTTGATAAAGGGAATCGTATTATTTGTACAAATTTTAATCTTTGGGATATAGAGTGAAAGTATTCAGACATATCAGCCGGGAATGGCACACTGAACCATTGTACGAATTTTAGATAGTAGAATGGCGATCGAAGTACTTGATTAATTTTTAATACATTGGCTCTGCGAGTAACAGAGGTCACGAGCGGTCATTTGGTGTGACAAGAAGACTGCAGGCTTTGATGTTCTGATTCGATTTGATTTGATTTACACAGGGAGACAAAACAACGCTTGTCTTATCTCCATGTTGGTCCCACCGAAACTAAGTTTATACTGTGGTTTCTCTCCCTATGATAATATTGAAGAGTTCTAGGAGAACCTTTATTGGTTCTTTGTTAGACATAATTTCTTGATGAATTAATGATCCAAATATTCTATAAATTTTTGTCTTCATAGCTTCGTATTGGAATATTAGGTCTTCTTTCTCTATACCCATCGTGTGCAGGTATTTCCTGAAGTCCTACAATGAGTTTAATCCATCTTCTATTTAAGCTAAGGATTGCAGGGCTTCTCTTAAAACACGGCTTCGGCGTCCTTAGGTTGCAATGTGTTTGGTTTTTGGATCTTAGTCCAATATGCTGCGTGCTACCTCCTGATCCAGTTACATAATTTCGATTTTACCATCGCCTTCTACTCGATCAAATCTTGTCGTCGTTCCTGTCCTGGTCAGCCTACCATCCTGATCATTGTCACTAACTTCTTAGTAAACAATGACACAGAGCAGTTTTAACTTGTTACGTTCCCCTAGCCTCACAATGGCTTCATGACATTCTGCAACGATCGTTGCAAACGCTGATAGGGATTTCAGAGATGTTTGGCCATCAGAATGAATGTAGATGCCGCGACCCTTGTACCATCTACATAGAGTGTCCTTCCTTGCACATTGAGGTAACAAATATTTCCGCCAGGGATACCGTGACCAGTTCCCGAAGATAGACTGTGCTCGTTAGCCAAGGCTGTGCCCAATACATCCTGGCCCCAGCACCTTTGTCTTTTTGTGACCCGTCAGTAAACCAGACCGTGGATCCTGAACGGTATCGTGGTTCAATCTTCCACTGATCCCTGCTTGCGACTGTTACATTGAAAGCTTTACTAAAGCGCGTGGAAGTTGTTGTTTAGTCAGCCGCCATTCCAAGACCATTCCTACACATACCAAATTCATTACAATGGTGTAGGAGTCCGGATATTCTAAAGGTTTCCGATTTTGTCCTGTTTTCAACGTTTATGCCCCCGCCACTGCCTCCATTGTCACTCAAAGGAGTAATGGGCACATGTCCAGCATCGTCTCCATCCCAGCAGTGCATAGGCTGCTAATTCTGCCTGTCATATCTAGGCAGGCCAGTCATTGCACCGTCCCAAGCTCCTTGAGAGTAACGTTCCGTTGTACTTTATTCCCTTAGGCCGCAGACTCATAAATCATCACAGATCTCAATGCAGAGGTGTAAAGACAGTATACAGTCACACGGTTTAGGCATCACTTTTCATCACAGACCCTTCGAATACACTGAGATTACACTTTGCCTCGGAATATTTATTCTTTATGTGAGGGGTTCACGATAGATTTGCCTCCTGGGTTTGCCCTAGTCATATCACTACCTCATCTATTCGTAGAACTTTGTTGAAGAGCTTAAGGGTCCAGTATGTATCTAACAGTCATAGGGGAATGGAATTCGGTTGTAGGGGAAGACGTAGAAGAATGGTTTATAGGAGAAAATGGGCGTGGTAATAGGAATGAGAGAGGGGAACGACCAATTGAATTATGCAATAAATTTCAGCTACTAATAACGAATACTCCGTTCAAGAATCATAAGATGAGAACGCTTGCATGTAAAAGGCCGGGAACTACGGAAAGGTTTCAGTTAGATAACGAAATCAGATATTGGGTTTTAAGGCTTACGCAGGACCAGATGTAGACACAGATCACAATTTAGTAGTGATGAAGAGTAGGCTGAAGTTTAAGATATTAGTCAGGAAGAATCAATCTGCTGACAAATGGGATACGGAAGTACTTTGGAATGAAGAGATATACTTGAAGTTCTCTTAGGTTATAGAAGCTGTAATAGTGAATAGCTCAGTAGGCAGTACAGTGGAAATGGAGGGGATATCTTTAAAAAAATATGTTGGAAAGAAAAAGATAGAAACAAAGAAACTTTAATACCATGTTCTTATTTCTGACATCCCACACCCCGACTCGTAGGACGTTATTCTTTTGTTGGTTATTCAGTCGTTTTCTATGGTCAGCTCCTCTTGGTAGTCCCATTCCGGAGAGCCGAATGGGGAACTAGTCCTGAATATTTTGCCAATGGAGAGATACTCATGACACTTTTCAATTACAGGCCACATGTCCTGCGGATATACATACATAAAAAAAGAACTCCTGAAGACAGACGTTGACTGTGGATATTGTATTACAGACACAGTCCCTTTGACTGTTCAGAGATGTCACTAAATCCGGCCAAAGATGTAAACAATCATGCACGAGCAGTGCCTGTTAGACGGAGGGAGTCCGACAGCCGATGAGTTCCAGTCGTTTAATCAGGAAAGAGGTACACGGCTCGTGTTGCCTGTAGTTCAACCATACCTACAGGCTAAATACTGTGGTTCGATCGCGTCCGCAGTGTTACTTTGTGCCAGGAAAGGCTCTCAACAAGGGAAGTGTCAAGGCGTCTTGGAGAGAACCGAAGTGTTGTTATTCAGACATGGAGGAGATACAGAAAGATAGGGACTGTCGATGACATGCCTCGCTCAGGTCACCCAAGGGCTACTACTGAAGTGAATGACCGCTACCTACGGATTACTGCTCGGAGGAACCCTGACAGCAAAGCCAACATGTTGAGTAATACTTTTCGTGTAGCCACAGGACGTCCTGTTACGACTCAAACTGAGCGCAATAGGCTGCATGATGCGCAACTTCACTCCCGACGTCCATGGCGAGGTCCATCTTTGAAACCACGACACTATGCAGCGCGATGAGCCCGACAACATGCCGAATGGACCGCTCAGGATTAGCATCACGTTCTATTCACCGATGAGTGTCTCATATGGCTTCAACCAGACAATCGTCAGAGACGTGTTTGGAGGCAACCCGGCCAGGCTGAACGCCTTAGACACACTGTCCAGCGAGTGCAGCAAGATGGAGGGTCCCTGATGTTTTGGGGTGGCATTATGTGGGGCAGACGTACACAGCTGGTGGTAATGGAAGGCACCGTAACGGCTGTACGATACGTGAATGCCGTCTTCCGACCGATAGCGCAACCATATCGGCTGCATATTGGCGACGCATTCGTCTTCATGGCCGACAATTCGCGCCCCCATCGTGCACATCTTGTGAATGACTTCCTTCAGGATAACAACATCGCTCGAGTAGAGTGGCCAGTATGTTCTCCAGACATGAACCATGAACCCTATAGAACATGCCTGGGATAGATTGAAAAGGGCTGTTTATGGACGACCTGACTCATCAACCACTCTGAGGGATCTACGCCGAATCGCTGTTGAGTAGTGAGACAATCTGGATCAACTGTACCATGACGAACTTGTGGATAGTATGCCACGACGCATACAGGCATGCATCAATGCAAAAGGACATGCTACTCGGTATTAAATCTGGACCACCACCTCTGAAGGTTTCACTGTATGGTGGTACAACATGCAATATGTGGTTTTCATGAGCAATAAGAAGGGCGGAAATGATGTTGATGTTGATCTCTATTCCAATTTTCTGTACAGTTTGGGGTATTTTCGGAATCGAGGTGACGCAAAACTTTGTTTGATGAGTGTACGTTATGTGTCTTTCATGCAGTTGTTTCCATTGTTGCTGCATCCTCAAGCCGTTGATCATTGCTGATTCTCCTGCCTTCAGCAAAAGTTTCCCATCCGATGATGATCTTCTGCCGTCTTTGACAAGGCTTCTGGCTGAATGAGGGGTGGCTTCTTATGCTGGAAGTCTTCGGCCGCCAGTGCTGATGATTTTTATTGGAAATGTAATCGGTGGCGGGGTTCAAACCCGAGACCGGAGACGTTTTGATGACTAATCAAAGACGCTACCGCTAGACCATTGGTAGAGATGTATTAGGACGACACGAGCGTGGGGCCACCTCTGTAAGAGTACTTACTCAAGGAGGTCTCCTGTTATCACTGAGGCTCCTTTCACCCAGCAAGGACATAGGAAATGGATGTGGAAAGAGATGGGGTGTTGTGAGACCCATTTCGACACTTTCATCAGCTATTGGGAGACGCTGCCAGTAGTTATGATACTGCTGGCATAGCCCTCAGCTTCATGCAGACATGCAAACATCTCCACCAGCATGGCTATTCGTATGATAAGGCTGTGTTCTCTGTAGAGAGCATTGGCTTTAGCAGCCGTTTGCAAGTTACCAGACTATGGAGAAACTGGTAGTATTAGGTGATGGGGTAAGTCGTACCTTCTTCATGAGATTGGTAAGTTAATCTGGACTTGGGCATGTTAGTGGAAGAGGGTGGCCAGATGCTCTTCCTGCTGCCACCCAATTTCTCCAAGATGGAGTCTGTTACCCCATCTGCTTGCCACTAGTGTTATCCCACGTGAAAGTGAGAGAAAGTTTTCTAAATGTTTGCGAATCGTTTAATTAGGCGGGGTGTGGACAGCAGCCCAATATTTACCTTGTTGGATGTGGAAGACCACCTAAACTCTTCATCAAGACTGGCTGGCACATCGGCCCTCTTCATTAATTCACCAGAAGGTTTGAATTGGGGCAGGCGCACCTTCCTGAATTCCGAAGTTGTCCGGTAATATGCACAGCTGTCTGGGCAAGTAATTGGAGAAGTTTTCAATGATAATTGTGTTAGTAACAGCAATTTTGTAATTATCGAAACGCCCTGCTAAACCTGCAATACAGGACAGGTAGTTTAAGTTGTAGACAGGGGCCAAAATGAGCGGCTGTCAGTTACACTCGAACATACAACCTTTGAGTTGATCAAACATTACAAGACCGAAAAAATTAAAAAAAAAAAAACACGGCCTTAGTTTTGGAACTTAATTAGCGGTTGAATGCGCCGTACAATCTCATGCCTTAAGGGCAAGACCACTTTAATTTAAAAACGGCTGAAAGCCAATAACTTAAAGCTCAACCAGAATCAGAAATGTAAAAGGCAAAGTCTTATCTTAAAACAGTACCTTAATTAGGCTGAAGGCCTAAAGAATCTGACACTTTAAGAGCAAACAACTTTAATTCAAAATCGGACGAAGGCCAAACACTTAAGATTCAATAAAATTAATTTTAAAAATGCCAAAGGCTTTACGTAAAACAGTTCTGAAATTAGGCTTAAGTGCAAAACAACCTTAATCTACAAATCGGCCAGAAGCCATACAAGTACAAGCAACAAGAACAAACAAGAAAAGGCAGTACACCCAAGGGCTCTCAGAAGTTCCAAGGGTCGGCCTGGAATTCGAACACTAACGCTCGCTTAGGTGAGACAGGCAGTCGGCCCAACTATTGTCGATCCGACGACAACCCACCCGATAGACAGTTAATGGGCCCACCGACAAGATAACCTCTGCTTCACCCGACCAGCACGCAACAGGGAGTTCAAAGAACAACGTAGAAGGTATTGGCGCCCACAACCAATTATACATGGAGCCGTCAAACTACACACCTTGCTGGACAGCGACAAAACGATGAGAAAAATACTCTGCCTGAATTTACGTCAACGGCCAGGGCAGGTATCTAGAACGTTAAGAGCCACAAGGCAGAAGATTCCGCTGGTGCACTTCAATTCAAATAACCAGGTTCAGATAAACTCCACCGGAGGATGGCCAAAATTTGCGAACTTGAAAACACACGTTGTTGCTCGCGGGAATATCCCAACAGCCGACAATGAACTCCAAACGACACAAAGTGAACAGTCGTCACTTGCTGGTAGATTAAGTCAAAACTCAACTTTCATGCCCAGGATCGGTGGGCCACACTCAGACATTGCATAGAGGCCGACAGCGGGCCCGGCCAACCCACGCGCCGTGGAGATTTCCTCGCTGCTCCACGTCAACCGACCAACTGCCCACACACAGCCCAGCTGGAAACTATAAGCGCCAGGCCAAATATAGTCCAAGGTGCGAATATCGATACACACCGCTGCTGTCACTCGCGGAAAGAGAGGGTAACAACATAATCACGATAACCGTGGGAGACTAAACACAGAATAGCAACCAAGATTTGATCCAACGCATAGCATTAGCCATCCACGGCTGAATTATGGTATGTAATAAGAAAAAGATATGCAAATATGTTATATCGATCAACAGTAACACAATAGAGATCAGTCACTACAAAGACGAAGAAGAACTGTACAGCACCAGGTTGTTGTCAGTGGTATATAGCCTACACCAGAAAGGTTACCAGAAAGTCCGTTCGTCACAATCAAAGTTTTCTTCAATTGGTGCTGGTAGATGTTGATGAATTCAAGCTTGTTATGGGACAACTAGGAGAAAATCAGCAGAGGTCAAAATCGGACGCTGAAATGTCGAAGTGTGTGATTTACGTGCTTGTCCTCTAGCAAAAACTCAGCTCAGAGAGCAGGCTGTTATGATGGTGTAGTGCGTGAACTTGTTGCTTGGTCTAAGTGCCGCCGACTAGACATCGATAAATACGAACAGAAGCACTTTTTAACCATAACATTTGTGTATGGCAGACTGGACACAATTCTAAGTCAACTGCAATGATTTATACTGACTGAGGTACCACAGAAGTTTATCATTACTCACAAATGCATGTATATGGGGTGTTAAAAAGTATCGAATGTTTTGATTGGTTCAAATGGTTCAAATGGCTCTGAGCACTATGGGACTCAACATCTTAGGTCATAAGTCCCCTAGAACTTAGAACTACTTAAACCTAACTAACCTAAGGACATCACACACATCCATGCCCGAGGCAGGATTCGAACCTGCGACTGTAGCAGTCCCGCGGTTCCGGACTGCAGCGCCAGAACCGCACGGCCACCGCGGCCGTCTTTTGATTGGTGACAATACTCACCGACGTTACAGAAAGAAGTGAAAGGTGGGTGCAGAAGCTCATGCTTTATGAGGTGTGAATAATTGTTCATGGGACTCATTTTGTTGCGGATATGAGCACAGTAGCCAAATAGGCGTTCGATTAACATGACAACAGAATTGATGTCTTTGTGTATCACAGTGGTCAGATCAGTGCAGTAGTCAGTTGTGAGGTTAGAGCTGTACCGTACTGTATTTTTGCATCATTTAAATATAGTGTCTGTTCCTCAATGTTAAACATGTGGTCTGAGCGAGAAATGTTTACGTTTAGGTGTGTGCCTGAAACGCTGGAAAAATCGACCGGATGGGCGAACAAGACATCAACATCTACGTCTACCTCCATACTCCGCAAGCCACCTGACGGTGGGTGGCGGAGGGTACCTTGAGTACCTCTATCGGTTCTTCCTTCTTTTCCAGTCTAGTATTGTTTGTGGAAAGAAAGTTTGTCGGTATGCCTCTGTGTGGGCTCTAATCTCCCTGATTTTATCCTCATGGTCTCTTCGCGTGTTATACGTAGGAGGGAGCAATATACTGCTTGACTCCTCGATGAAGGTATATTTTCGAAACTTCAACGAAAGCCCGTACCGAGCTACTGAGCGTCTCTTTTGCAGAGTCTACCACTGGAGTTTATCTATCATCTCCGTAACGCTTTCGCGATTACTAAATGATCCCGTAACGAAGCGCGCTGTTCTCCGTTGGATCTTCTCTATCTCTTCTATCAAACTTATCTGGTACGGATCCCACACCGCTGAGCAGTATTCAAGGAGTAGTATAACAAATGTACTGTAACCTACTTCCTTTGTTTTCGGACTGCATTTCCTTAGGATTCTTCCAATGAATCTCAGTCTGGCATCTGCTTTACCGACGATTAATTTTATATGGTCATTCCATTTTAAATAACTCCTAATGTCTACTCCCAGATAATTTATGGAATTAACTGCTTCCAGTTGCTGACCTGCTATATTGTAGCTATATGATAAAGGATCTTTATTTCTATGTATTTGTAGCACATGACACTTGTCTACATTGAGATTCAATTGCCATTCCCTGCATCATGCGTCAATTCGTTGAAAATCCTTCTGCATTTCAGTACAATTTTCCATTGTTGCAACCTCTCGGTATACTACAGCATCATCCGCAAAAAGCCTCAGTGAACTTTCGATGTTATCCACAAGGTCATTTACATATATTGTAAATAGCAACGGTCCTAAAACATTCCCCTGCGTCACACCTGAAGTCGCTCTTACCTCGGAAGACTTCTCTCCTTTGAGAGTGACATAGTGCCTTCTGTTATCTAGGAACTCTTCAATCTAATCACACAATTGGTCTGATAGTCCACATGCTCTTAATTTGTTCATCAAACGACTGTGGGGAACTGTATCAAACGCCTTGCGGAAATCAAGAAACACGGCATCTACGTGGGAACCCGTGTCTATGGTCCTCTGAGTCTCGTGGACGAATAGCGCGAGCTGGGTTTCACAGGATTGTCTTTTTCGAAACCCATGCCGATTCCTACAAAGTAGATTTCTAGTCTCCAGTTAAGTCATTATACTCGAACATAATACGTGTTCCAAAATTCTACAACTGATCGACGTTAGAGATATAGGTCTATAGTTCTGCATATCTGTTCGTCGTTCCTTCTTGAAAATGAGGATGACCTGTGCCATTTTCCAATCTTTTGGAACGCTACGCTCTGCTAGAGACCTACGGTACACCGCTGCAAGAAGGGGAGGGGGGGGGAAATCTTGGGTTAGCAATCCGCCGCGCTGACCGCGCAGTTATCGAAGCGAGCACATTTTGGGGTACATTAGGACTCGAAAGCCGGAGTGCGATGAGTGTTGCCGTCGTGCGAGCGGCGGTAGGGTCGCTAGTTCTGCGTGTAGAATATCCTACCGGAAACGTCAGCATTCAGTTTGTTTTAATAATGGTGAATACTGAATAGTGTGTTGAGAATAACAGTTTATTTTCTAAGAGACATTTCGCGGACTCGTATTGAGCTGAGACACTCTCGAATCGTTGAACACAGATTAATTCATGCTACTGCAATTAAATCGGTTTAGGCTTCAACAAATACCATAAAATTAGAAACTTTCGTCAGTGAAAGTATGCTTCAAGCTTAGGGACAAAGCATCATGCGCAATTGTGGTCGACACTAAGTCTAAGAATGGGCCAAGTATCTTAGTAGCAGGTCACGTATTGTCACGTTGCCCGTTGCACAACAAAGTTTTGTAATAAGAGTCGGTAGCGTCGTAACTTGTTGAACAGTAGACTTGAGTATCTAAGAAATAGCGCAAAAAAATACATATATACGGAACTATTTCTGAGTACAGATAACATAATAAGAATAACAAAGAAATTAAAGTCATTTGTGTATGTCGTAAGACACCGTGATAAATGCCCAGAGTTGAGAGTAATCTAGCATGCAATGACACACACGAACACGACGGAAACTACAATATACAAAACTCGCACCATGCCAATGACTGACTACCTAGTGTGCAGACTAACATTTCCCTAGAGTACTGTCACAGAGAAAGTCATCAAAACACACTATTCTCGCTGTCGATACAGAGTCAATGAAACGAATGTGCTCATATTTGCATCCAGATGACTTTTAGTTCCACCTGTTAACAAATATTCGTATCTCAGTAAGTATGCAGATCTGGACCCATGTTTACTGGACGTGTTTTTGTTGTTCCAATGGGTGCCATTATCTCTCAAACTATTCTACACGTTTTTTAAACATCACCATCAGTGTTCTACTCTAGGGAAGGTCTTCACATATAGCTCTCCATGCAGCTCCGTCATTTGCTATCCTCTTCGTTTTTTCATAATTGTTTTCTGTCTATGTACTGTCCACCATGTGAAATACTCTTCTTCTTTTTCGATTCACCGTTCCTTCCACTAACATCCATTAGGTGAGCAATCTCTTCTCATCCAATATCGAAACCAACTGTGTTTTCTCTTCTTGATTCCCATTAAAGTTCTCTGTATTTTCCCACTCTTCTCAACACCTCCTCATTTGTCTACTCATTTTATCCCTTACATCGACCATACCTAGCTAGGTGGCGCAGTGGTTAGCACACTGGACTCGCATTCGGGAGGACGACGGTTCAATCCCGTCTCCGGCCATCCTGATTTAGGTTTTCCGTGATCTCCCTAAATCGTTTCAGGCAAATGCCGGGATGGTTCCTCTGAAAGGGCACGGCCGATTTCCTTCCACTTCCTTCGTACCCCGAGCTTGCGCCCCGTCTCTAATGACCTCGTTGTCGACGGGACGTTAAAAACTAATCTCCTCCTCCTCCTTACATCGACCTCCAAATTCACATCTCAAATGCTCCTAATCTTCTTTCTTCCTGTCTCCTCAGTGTCCATGTCTCAGTTCCTACATTGCCACGCTCCATATAAAGCATTTCGCCAGTCTCTTCCTCATGTCCCTATCCCTAGCCTTCTCTTAACAAATGCCTCCTTGGCTATTGATACATGCTTTTTCACCTCTTTATTGCACCTCATTTCTTCCGTAGCTATGTTTCCTAGATATCTGAAAGCACTAACTTGCTCCGTATCTTCCTATTCTAACGTTATATTTGTTCTTACTTTTCTTGCTCTTACTACCGTACATTTTGTCTTTTCCTTATTAAATCTTATACAGAAATCCTTACAAGTCGTATTTAATTCTTTTAACGATCTCTCTTTCGCTTTGTGCCAACAACATCACGTCATCTGTAAATCGAATACATTCTATCCTCCTACCTGCAACTAATCTGCATACTGTCTAACTTTATTTAATTACCAGTATAGTGTGCTACAATTATGTGATATAAAGTACATAAAAGAAAGTTGTGTGGAATGACGAGGACGCTTTGACGGTGATCTATGGTAATATGGGTGGTGGCAACCTTAGTCAATGAAATATACCTCTACGAATTTTTGTCCTCTGTCTTCTTACCATTACATACTTACTGTATGTAGCTATGGTAGAGTGTGCTATGTTTTGTGTCATATGATAAACGTTGGAAGCCCCTTTCACAGGAGAGGAAGGAGAAATTATCAGCAGCGCTCAAGATATATTACGAACGAAAGAGAGCATCGAAGAAGACCTAGTCATAAGCGCTCCTTAGTGGACTTAAGTCAGTAATAATAATAATAATAATAATAATAATAATAATAATAGTTACTGTATTATACTCTAAGAGGCACTACCATCGGGTCTGGGCAATGAACTGTCTTCGTAGTTACATTCATGTGGAGTGAGTCATTATTATCACAGAAACACTGAAGAAAGAGATCAATTTCGTAGTGATAAGTTGCACCATATTGCATTGGTTTTCTAAACTACCTCCGCTGGTATTCGGAAACAGCAGTAACATTCAGAGTTCAAATATGAAGTGTCAGTACTGCCACATGTGCATATTTTCCCAGAAGCCACTTGTCTGGAGTCTCCAAAGCAGCATCATGTTACCTTTTTCAATTTAACTGCTCTGGAAAATGAATGTCTCGGAAGTTATGTTATCCGCCGTACTTATCAGCCAGTAATGTCTCCTAATACGAATATACTCCATGGATCCTGTCGAATTGTCGAATACTGTTCTGTACAGCGTGTCTGAAATCCATACAGGGAGTAAACACTAAGTATGTGATATTTTAGAGAATTGGAGGAGATAAATAGAAGCAATTTGAAACGCGTACATTAACTGCTGACTGACTCATTTTATGTGATACTAGTGTCCACCACCTTGACAGAGAGAATGAATACAGAATTAGAGTGGTTAGACACTGGACTCGCATTCGGGAGGACGACGGTTCAATCCCGGGTCCGGCCATCCTGATTTAGGTTTTCCGTGATTTCCCTAAATCACTCCAGGCAAATGCCGGGATGGTTCCTCTGAAAGGGCACGGCCGACTTCCTTCCCCATCCTTCCCTAATCCGATGAGACCGATGACCACGCTGTCTGGTCTCCTTCCCCAACACAACCAACCAACCAACAGAATTAGAGAATAACAGAAATGATTTCAGGAGGTTAGTATCTACTGGCCTTCTGATTTTCCGGTTGTAACTTGACGCAATTCGCTGTGGGGGCAACGAATGAGCTGTTTTAATCGTTAACGAAGTAAGTGAAATTTTAGCTGTCGTTGAATTCTTTACTGACCAAAGTGCATCAAGAGCAGGTGGCCCCAGCGTGCGACCTCCACTCCAGAACAACCAGGGCCGGCCGTGGGCCGAAGGGCGGCATCTCTTTGTGTGATGGCAAAAGAGGACGGCTGGTTACACTTTGGAATGCTGCGGCGAGTGGAGAGCTTCACAAAACAAAAACTTCCTGCGTTCTTACAAGCCTGGCAGCACGGCGTCAGCCGACCGGCGTGGGCGAGCGGTTCTAGGCGCTTCAGTCTGGAACCGAGCTACCGGCAAGGTAGCAGGTTCGAATCCTGCCTCGGGCATGGATGTGTGTGATGTCCTTAAGTTAGTTAAGTTAAGTTTAAGTAGTTCTAAGTTCTAGGGGATTGATGACCTCAGATGTTAAGTCCCATAGGGCTCAGAGTCATTTGAACCATTTTTCACTAGGTCACGTAGCTCTTTCAAGACATTCCTTCCTAGTGTGAACTGCTGAATTTATCACAAATGTTGGAATAGTTTTCAAGTAGGGACTTCATGACGCAGGGAATGAGCATTTTATTGCCAGTTTCTCCTTTTCTTTGTAAGAATTTCTCCAGTTATGGTTTGAATAACTGGAGTGACGAGTGCAACCATGGTGTAGCCGAAACCATTTCTCAGGGCACGACAACGGTGTCCACGTGGTGCCGTGAAGGCGTCTGCCACGTCCAGGTAACCTAACCTAACCTACTCTCTTGTTTTGCCGACATCTATTTTTTTTTTTACGGACCTTGGCCGACACCACTTAACGACGGCATTGCAAGGGTTTCTGGACAGCGTTTCAAAGCTTAGATCTCCGTTCACCATTGGGTGACCACTAGTGACCCATTTTGATTGGCTGAAGCAGTTTAGGTGGAACTCTTTCTTGTGAAACATTGAGGGGAGTAGAGAAGTTTGTACACACTCTGGGTGCCGAGAGGCACTTCTGATTCTAGCATCTGTCTTCAATGAAGACACTTTATTCCTGGACGCAGATTCTGATAGGCGCAAACTTGTTCTTCAGACCTTGAAGCCATCTCTTCACTGTTAAGTGCCGGTTTTCTCTGTGATCTATGTGATTTATAAAGTGGCTCTGATGTAAATCTGAGTTCATTATTTTGTAAGGGATTTTATGGGGACGCGTGATTATATTTTTCTTCATTCAATTCTTTTCATTGACTCGTGAGTAGACTTAACGTAACTGATAGTTGTCCATTGCTTATACACTGCCAAGTGCTTACTGTTAATTCCTTGCATAACTGTTTAACATTCTTATAAAAACATGACCAATGCATATAGTTCCTGTTCCACTGACGTATGAAAATTTGAGCGAGATCCACAGAGATGACTATTTTTCTTTGTTTTCACGATTCCCTGCAGCCCTGTCGGTAGCGCTTAACGTGTAATCAAATAATTCCTCTCTGTGTTTGTTATGGATTTTCTCTCTTTTTAAATATGTAATATCTTTTGTGTTTCCTTATTTGTGTGATCATGAGAGCAAATAAATTGGGCAACCTAGAATTGTTGTGTCATTTCGTAGTTTGGACAACCTCTATTCTAATGATCCGGTAAGACCGGCACTCATAGTTCATTTGTGAAGGTTCTTCTTCATAACTCATTGGAAATAAGATTTACTTTATGCATCTGAACACATGGGGACGGTATTAATTTTTGCAAAATCCACATGTAACGAGGCCTTAAACCACTCAAAACTCACGACCAACCTCTTCCGAATAATGACGACCCTTCTTTCAAACCTTCGAGACTTCGTCACTGTGTAATCTCCTGATAAGAAGCAGGTGGTTGCCAAAAAAGTACAGCATACGGAATAAATAGTACGAAGTCTTTAGTTCAAACTTGTACCGCTTATAACTAAATTTGTATTTCATTTTCAGCTTTCGTATGTTTTATGTCTTTCAAGTGCTAATGAGAGTTATATTGTATTTGTGGTTCTTTGTTGTCTTTTCGTTGTTGCCAGAGTTTCTTGATAGCAGCACTGTAAATTTTGGAAGTTTTCTTAAAAATGTTTTCTTTATGTGATTATGTAGCGCGTGTATTATTATTAGTACACGCGCCCCCTATGAAGGGCTGGCTTTTTTTTAGATGGGAAAAACTAAAGTAGACACGTTGAGAAAATACGGAAACGTTATGGGTTACAAAGAATTCAGTAGGCATGGAGGCCATTAGTAACGTGAAGGTGATGCAGGTCGGTGAGAGGCGGCTGATTTTTCCTGTAGGACCAACAGATACGAGTATGCAAGAGATAAGATGAGGGAGTTTTGCTTACACGGAGCATTGTGAGGAAGACACGAGACTAGAAAATGGCGAAGACGTGACTGAGGATATTGCGCCGTCCCATAACAAATGGCCCACAGTTAGTCACAGAGATGTAAAGAAAGAAAGTAGAGCAATTCCGAATTACACTCTACCGGGCAATGCTCTTGATAAATTCATCTTGTGGTAAAGACTACTTCAGTATGCTGAGGGAGTCTATCGTGAGCGAGCTACAGAGGATTATGACACAACAGGAAGACGTGTACAAAGAATCAGATAAGAAATAGTAGGAAATGAATGAGGGGATGTGAGAGGCACAGGAGGAAATGAATAAGGGGATGACGGACACAGAAGATGGAGCGAATATGGGGAAGAGAGAGATGAGTGAAGAAGGTATGCAGAAGGTGAAACAGGAAGCTGTGTAAGAGTCTGAAAAGATTAGGGTGCTGGAGAAGAAAATTAGTGATATCGTCAACAAACAGAAAGAGTAGTTCGAACTGTGCAAGGAGACTGTGCATGTACAAGGTGGAAAGTTAGCAGCTGGGGAGACGTGTTTAATGGAAGTCAGGACACAATTAGAGGACATACTGACAACGCAGTAAGAAGTGAACCGGGTTGGACAACGTCAAAATGAACAAGTAGCTCGTAACTTAAATACAGTAGACGAGCAAACGAATAATGTACCAGAAGAGACTGAGAGTATGATGGGGGAAAGCAACACTGAAGCTTACCACTAGTGAAATGATAGTACAAAAAATTATAAATTTGCCAGAGCGCTGATGATATGTTTCCACACTTGTGAAAGTAAGATCAATCTTGAATTCAAGGAGAATCGAAATAAATCACCGAGTGATAGTGCTGAGGAGTCAGCAACTAGTCAGTGACTAGAAGCGTTTCCAAGAAAAAGTCGCACAAGTATTAGGTTGGTGAAAGAATGAAAGTGGTAGCTGAAGTGGTGCCCATTAGAGAGAGGATCCACCAAATGGAATGGGCTGCGCGAGCACAGAAACGAGCTACGAAGATAAATTTTCTCCCTTTTTTTCACGAATTGAATGAAAAATACCACCCTCTGATGAGTAGTACGGCAATCTTTCATTAATTGAAATCTTTTATTATAAGCATTTTTTCATCGTGCACAAATTGCAAGTGTTTAGAGACAGTGCGAATGCACTGCATCCATTTGTGTGGATTGAGCTGTTCGATCACTTAATACCTCCTACGTGGCCTCTATGTCAAAGACTAGAATTTGTTTGCAATTCTTTGGAAGGCAACCCTGTAGCATGAATGTAACCTGTAGCACTACACTACGAATATTATCCAAGGTTTAAAGAGCCATTTCTGAATAATTATTGGTCAAGCGCAGCAGAGGATCAGATTAAGCACGATATAATGATAAGCTAAAATATCGAGGTTTCGAAATCCAGAGCCACGTGAAGTTTTTCTAGACTCCAGAAGAACCAATTCTTGGATGTTCCGTTCAGACCCTTGCAAACTGTATGCCTTTGTTATATGAAAATGTCAGTGATTTCTACGTAGATCCTTGCAGGGCTCTGCAAAGTTGATACTGAGGCATTCAAAGGGCTACTTCAGGAATTGGAAGTTGCTAGAGAATAGATGAGTACAATAAATATGGTGGTGGTGGTGGCTAGTGTTTAACGTCCCGTCGACAACGAGGTCATTAGAGACGGAGCGCAAGCTCGGGGTAGGGAAGGATTGGGGAGGAAATCGGCCGTGCCCTTTCAAAGGAACCATCCCGGCATTTGCCTGAAACGATTTAGGGAAATCACGGAAAACCTAAATCAGGATGGCCGGAGACGGGATTGAACCGTCGTCCTCCCGAATGCGAGTCCAGTGTGTTAACCACTGCGCCACCTCGCTCGGTTACAATAAATAGGTCATAGGAGCAACAACGGGGAAATTTCGGCCCTCAGCGGTACAAGAATGACCACCCCAAGGATAAAAGAGTCCGCTTGCAGTGTAGAGATCATTTTCAACGATGCCACAAAGACTGCAGTAACTGGAACAAGTGCCAAAGAAACAGTGGGTATCAGTTTGGCCAGGGAGCGAGCAACTGTAGAGGCACAGCCTTCCAGTCGAGATTGTGGAAACTTGAGCTCTTACCCCAAAATAACACCAGCAATGGATACCAAGCAGCTCAATGGCTCTGGGGAGACAGTTGAATGACAATCAAGGAGCCTGCGATGAATATAAAATCTAGGCAGATAAAAATCATCATAAATTACAGTGGTACAAGGAACTTACTGTTGGAAGGAAAGACAAGTGGGAGTATAAGTAATTTTCTTCCAGTATTTTCTGTACCAAAAGATAATGTAAAACTGGAGGATATTTTTGATATCAGCAACCAAGCCTTAGGGTTATCAGGCATGGCGTTTAAAGAATAGGAGAATGAGAGTTGGTCAGTTCCATCTTTAAGGAAGACCAAAGTTAAAGATATGATCCACGACAATAGTATTGGCGTTAGGCAACAGGTGAGCTTGAGTTTATCTACCAAAACTATAAGTTAGAGTGGAATTTCTTAGTGATACCTATGCTGTCTACTGCCATGATCTTTGACATCGATTTTCTAAATAAAAACCACACCACCCTTGATTTAGGGAGAGGCAAAATAATGCTAAAAACGGATCCGGCAACGCACGGTAGGTTTGAGGAGAAAGTTATTTACGAATGCATTGCATTATACGTAGACACACAGTGGTAGATTAAAAACTCAGAAGGTCTTCTAGCCACCCAGCAATCGCGGACCTGGGTTGTTATTGGACGCAGAAATTGCACACAAGATCCAACAATAGATCAGGGCAGTCCTGAATATAAGGACATGTGAGCGATGTATGTAATCAGGAACCTTGAAGAAAAATGCGTCGGTGTTCTCACCAGCATTGAGAACAACAAAGAACATTACACACAAATTCCAGATGAAGGCGTGAACAAATTTCTTTGTCTGTTACTGACTCATCCCTCTGGTACATATTCAAAATTTCTTAGGGTTGATGTGGACAATACATGATACAGAATGATTAAACTGGCCATTGGTTCATGTAACGGTCCCTTGCCTGTTGCACCAAATAAGAATTTACAAAACGATTAATGTTGGGCTCCCAACATATCAACACGAATTTTGCTCCAAAGAAAGGGTGGCCAGATAAATAAAGAAGTATACAAAATTTCACATAAACCAGATTATTTCGTTGATCAATAATCGTTCTAACTATATTGGCATATAGAGTTAAACCCAGCATGCCGGCAGTGCACTAGAACATAATCTGGCAGTGAGCACCTTGCCACTCGCATTTCCAGATCATAACATCACCTTGACTCTCGAAAACTCTTGCTTTGGCTCTACGGAGATTAAATTTTTGAACCATTCGGTCATTAGGGAAGGAATATCTCCAGACCCTTCTAAAATTCCTACATCTGACTACCCATGATATACGCTTAAGTGTCTGGCAGAGGTCGAACCACTTCACATTATTTATCTGCTGCTCCACTCTTGATCAGCGTGTGGGTTAAACGAACTGTTTGCGCATTTTGAGGAGAAAGTTGGAGGCTGAAATTTGATGAAATATGTTGCTGCGCTGAAAAATTCCTTTGCTTTAGTGATCGCAAACTATCTCGTGTATCATATCCGTGACACTCTCTCGCTATTTCGCGATACTATAAAACGAGCTGTCCACCTTTCAACTTTTCTGATGTCCTCCGTCAATCCTATCTTGGAAAAATTCCACACCACGCAGCGATACTCTAGAACAAGACGGACAAGTGCAGTGTGGACAATCTCTTAAGAGGGTTTATTGTGTCTTCTTAATGTTCTGCCAATAAAAGGCAGTATATATTTCGCCTTAGTCTCAAAATTACTTATGCGATCGATCTGACTTAAGTTGTTAGTAGTTTTTATCCCTACAACACATCCTCAGGAGACGCCAAATATCATTTACATTTTACACGATGACTTTCCGTCAGTTACTACAAACTGTCACCTTTCTGACAGGAAATCACGAATCTAATCGCACAACTGTAACTGTACTCCATATGCGCACAATTTGATTTGAAACTGTTGTTGAGAAACGGTATCAAAAGCTTTATGGAAACCTAGAAATATTGAATCAATTTGCGATCCCTTGTAGATAGCACGCATTACTTCATGAGATTGAAGGGTTAGTCGTTTTGCACACCAGCGATATGATTTGGATCCGCGCTTAGTACGTGTCAATAGATCTTTTTTTTCCTGAGGTAATTCATAACGTTGAAGCACAGTGCAGCTATGTTCTAAAACCCTGCTGGAAGTCGACTTCACTAATATGGGTCTATAATTCAGCGGATTACTGCTTTTTTTTCTTTTTTTTTAGTATTGTTGTGAGCTTTGTCCTTACGAACGGATCTTTCATCGCGTAAGCAGTTTATATGATTGCTAAGTATGGAATGTTATAATAGCGTACTCTGACAGGAATCTCATTGGTATACTATCATGACCGGAAGACTTGTGTTTACAAAGTGATTTAAGGTGCTACGCTACACAGATGATATTTACTTCTAAGTTATGCATGTTAACAGCTTATTCTTGATACGAATTCTGGAATTCTGGGGCGTCTCCTTTGGTGAAGGAATTGCGGAAAACAGTTTTTAGTAACTCCACTTTTTCGTATAAAAATCAGGATTATGGAATTATCATGTCAAAAAATTGTTTGGGATAACATCGTCGGTTTACCCAAGTCTGCGATCCCATCTCTTTTTTCGGCAATGTTCATTCTTACTGCAGTTATAAAGTACGCTATTCATGTCATTTGGACTAACGCGTTATACTAAACTATTTACGAAAATTCAATACCTTTCCAAATTATTTTGCAGCATATTGAAACATTAATTGTTTCTTTTAATGGCAAAGTGTTTGGTCACAAAAATTAGTTATCCTGTACATTTGACATTACACGAGTTATAAAAAATGACTCATAGTTCGAATATTGTTCCAAAAACAGTTCGAATATTGTTCCAAAAATATTCATGCAGTATTCAATGGAAATTTATTGTTCGCTAAACAGAAAACTATTATTATCTTCTAAAAATACACATCAGTTTTTCGTAAATAAGTAAATATCATTAAAAACTCAACATATTCTGCATTTTACCTGTGGTGGACTTTAGAATCCCAAAATTCATATTTTAGAACTTCAATGAAATAGCTTCCACCATCATTATCGTCCTTTGAATTTTGCAAAAGTGGAAAAAATAAATTTAAATAAAATTTTTAGTTATACGAAATCCGGATGTCATTATAACAATTAATTTGAAAATTACATCTTCTACGCCGGCCGCGGTGGCCGTGCGGTTCTAGGCGCTGCAGTCCGGAACCGCGGGACTGATACGGTCGCTGGTTCGAATGCTGCCTCGGGCATGGATGTGTGATGTCCTTAGGTTAGTTGGGTTTAAGTAGTTTCAAGTTCTAGGGGACTGATGACCTAAGATGTTAAGTCCCATAGTGCTCAGAACCATTTGAACCGTTTTTACAACTTCTAGAACATACCAAAAGTTCACGTTTTAATATAGGCTATGGAAATGAACATGCGCCAAATTTTCAGTCAGTAGTTGCAATCAGTATGAACGTTAGTCTTTGTTTTATGTCGTTTACAGCATGTGTTTTGTCTCATAAAGGCACGAGTAGGAAGATCTCTTAAGTGGCAAGAAACCGAATGATTTATTTTTACCGCTGTGACAGGTTAAAATGTGAAACAAAATGTGCTGCGATATCGTGAAAGTGTGTCTTCACGTTGTTACTAAAAAACACGATGCCTGAAATTATCTCTTAGCAAAACGACGAGCGCTGAATTAAGGATAAACAAAAAGACGAGTACATCTTTCTTGATGCTACTACTCTTCGACCTTTTGAGTAAATGATTTCTCTTTTCTTGGCCTTAAGAAAACATGCTGCTTTACGGATTTGTGATAGTAGAAAACTATGTAACTTGGAAACAAAACTGCTAGAGTTGTTTTTCTCGTAATTTAGTAAAGAGGATCATTTCATATGACACTGTCATCGCTGTCACTATCGTGCAATGAATGTCTTGACCGTGCGTTGCAGCTGGTGTATTTCACATGCGACCAGAATGTCTTTGGATTTTCAGCCGAATTTCGCGACTGAATTTGGTTGTGGAAACCATTAAACCCATTCTGCATTGACGTCGGCACTAAATTTCGAGATTCTGTAAAACTTCGTGTAACTGCTCCTCTTTAGATATACTGGAAATGTTCGTTGATGAAATTCGTGCTCCGACCAACTAGCAGTAGAATATATATATATATATATATATACTCCTGGAAATTGAAATAAGAACACCGTGAATTCATTGTCCCAGGAAGGGGAAACTTTATTGACACATTCCTGGGGTCAGATACATCACATGATCACACTGACAGAACCACAGGCACATAGACAGGCAACAGAGCATGCACAATGTCGGCACTAGTACAGTGTATATCCACCTTTCGCAGCAATGCAGGCTGCTATTCTCCCATGGAGACGATCGTGGAGATGCTGGATGTAGTCCTGTGGAACGGCTTGCCATGCCATTTCCACCTGGCGCCTCAGTTGGACCAGCGTTCGTGCTGGACGTGCAGACCGCGTGAGACGACGCTTCATCCAGTCCCAAACATGCTCAATGGGGGACAGATCCGGAGATCTTGCTGGCCAGGGTAGTTGACTTACACCTTCTAAAGCACGTTGGGTGGCACGGGGTACATGCGGACGTGCATTGTCCTGTTGGAACAGCAAGTTCCCTTGCCGGTCTAGGAATGGTAGAACGATGGGTTCGATGACGGTTTGGATGTACCGTGCACTATTCAGTGTCCCCTCGACGATCACCAGTGGTGTACGGCCAGATGCCGGGTGTTGGCCCTGTGTGCCTCGGTCGTATGCAGTCCTGATTGTGGCGCTCACCTGCACGGCGCCAAACACGCATACGACCATCATTGGCACCAAGGCAGAAGCGACTCTCATCGCTAAAGACGACACGTCTCCATTCGTCCCTCCATTCACGCCTGTCGCGACACCACTGGAGGCGGGCTGCACGATGCTGGGGCGTGAGCGGAAGACGGCCTAACGGTGTGCGGGACCGTAGCCCAGCTTCATGGAGACGGTTGCGAATGGTCCTCGCCGATACCCCAGGAGCAACAGTGTCCCTAATTTGCTGGGAAGTGACGGTGCGGTCCCCTACGGCACTGCGTAGGATCCTACGGTCTTGGCGTGCATCCGTGCGTCGCTGCGGTCCGGTCCCAGGTCGACGGTCACGTGCACCTTCCGCCGACCACTGGCGACAACATCGATGTACTGTGGAGACCTCACGCCCCACGTGTTGGGCAATTCGGCGGTACGTCCACCCGTCCTCCCGCATGCCCACTATACGCCCTCGCTCACAGTCCGTCAACTGCACATACGGTTCACGTCCACGCTGTCGCGGCATGCTACCAGTGTTAAAGACTGCGATGGAGCTCCGTATGCCACGGCAAACTGGCTGACACTGACGGCGGCGGTGCACAAATGCTGCGCAGCTAGCGCCATTCGACGGCCAACACCGCGGTTCCTGGTGTGTCCGCTGTGCCGTGCGTGTGATCATTGCTTGTACAGCCCTCTCGCAGTGTCCGGAGCAAGTATGGTGGGTCTGACACACCCAACGTGCTATAGAAGGTGTAAGTCAACTACCCTGGCCAGCATGATCTCCGGATCTGTCCCGCATTGAGCATGTTTGGAACTGGATGAAGCGTCGTCTCACGCGGTCTGCACGTCCAGCACGAACGCTGGTCCAACTGAGGCGCCAGGTGGAAACGGCATGGCAAGCCGTTCCACAGGACTACATCCAGCATCTCTACGATCGTCTCCATGGGAGAATAGCAGCCTGCATTGCTGCGAAAGGTGGATATACACTGTACTAGTGCCGACATTGTGCATGCTCTGTTGCCTGTGTCTATGTGCCTGTGGTTCTGTCAGTGTGATCATGTGATGTATCTGACCCCAGGAATGTGTCAATAAAGTTTCCCCTTCCTGGGACAATGAATTCACGGTGTTCTTATTTCAATTTTCAGGAGTGTAGTTCGAATAGGTACAATAACTGTCTAACGCGGCAAAGAATATTTATGCATGGTGCGCTCTGTTATTAATCTATGTCGTCGCACCAATAAGTATTTTATAAACACACAATATTAAATGGGTTGAAAGAAATGTCACACAGTAAATCCACTTTATGCTGGTTTATTCAGTACTATTCACGTCGTTTTATTGTATTAAGGAATTAACTTTTCCCTAAGCTGGGTGGAATTAGCTACGTAAGTTGCCGTCAAAGAGTTTGTAACAAAATTCAGATTTCATTTCCTTCTTTAACGAAACTTCAGTACTTTCTCACAATTCAATACCAATGTTCACTTCCTATGTCGGTAAACTGCCAACAGTTTATTACTTTGGGCCAAAGTTTAGTCTTCCCTGTAAGATAATCAATTTAAGACAAGTACGGATCTTTTCCCCTCTTAGCTTTACGTACTGATATACTCAGGGTTGCTGGCCTACCTATTTCAAGTTTAATGATTCCTAGCAGATCTCAAAATTTCCAAAAATGCATAAAAACAATCTCGTCGTGCTCACGTACAAGAGCATTCGTTGAGATACGACCCGATCCAGTAAGCGCTAGCAGCACATTAACAATGTATGACTTTTTTCTTCTGTATTGACTAGTGTCCTCAAAGAGTACTCACAAGGAGTATTCTTTGAGTTCACTCGTTTTATTCCGTGATCTGTAAGTAAACTACTTTGCGATCTACTATTATTTTAATTTGAAACTAATAGATTCTATTTCTTTTCTTTCCCTTTTCAAAACATTAAGTCACGTTATCCGGGATTTCTTTTCTATATATACTTGCTACTATTCAAGTGATGCTATTCCAGTGGGACTCGAAATTTGGATATTAGATTATGGGGCTTTTATTGGGTTTTGGGTACTATTTTACATTTTCAATTTTGTGTCCAAATAAAGTGGCGTTCTTGTTGTTGTTGTGGTCTTCAGTCCTGAGACTGGTTTGATGCAGCTCTCCATGCTACTCTATCCTGTGCAAGCTTCTTCATCTCCCAGTACCTACTGCAACCTACATCCTTCAGAATCTGCTTAGTGTATTCATCTCTTTGTCTCCCCCTACGATTTTTACCCTCCACGCTGCCCTACAATACTAAATTGGTGATCCCTTGATGCCTCAGAACATGTCCTACCAACCGATCCCTTCTTCTGGTCAAGTTGTGCCACAAACTTCTCTTCTCCCCAATCCTATTCAATACTTCCTCATTAGTTATGTGATCTACCCATCTAATCTTCAGCATTCTTTGTAGCACCACATTTCGAAAGCTTCTATTCTCTTCTTGTCCAAACTATTTACCGTCCATGTGTCACTTCCATACATGGCTACACTCCATACAAATACTTTCAGAAATGACTTCCTGACACTTAAATCTATACTCGATGTTAACAAATTTCTCTTCTTCAGAAATCCTTTCCTTGCCATTGCCAGTCTACATTTTATATCCTCTCTACTTCGACCATCATCAGTTATTTTGCTTGTAACGGAACTGAAATGATGGTGGGCTGACAGTAATTTGGAGCCCGCGCGTCTGAAACGGGCGCGCTTGTGTGAGACTGCCAGGGAGTGCACCCTGATGCCATCTATTGGCGAAACTGGGAATTAGCGCTGCCTGTCAGACAATGCACTAAGCTCTCGGAGTCAAATGTATTCTTTTTCTTGGTAATTATAAGTTATTACTGTATAATTTAATGTTGTAAAGCGCTAGTAGTAAATTGTTATGACTGGTATGGACTCCAGGGTAGTAAATATAAATATTCTTAAATACTAAATGATTTCGGTAAAAAGGTGGTAGGGGAATGCCTCCACTCTTGGTGATACGAGCGTAGCTAGGGGTAGCTGGAGGCACAGGGACTGAACAATGGAATGGCCTGGGGAGTGTTGACGTGATCGGACGTGCGTAACTATGCTCACGCAAAAGTGATTGTGCAACAGCGAAGAGGCGAATATCGTCGCTGTTTTTGGAGTAAAACGCGACGAATGGTTGTTGAAGCCGCCTCTATGCCACTGGGGCTGATTGTAAGAGTTCCTGTGCCCAGATTTTATGGCGGACGTGCAGTAGCTTATACAAGTGCTACAGCTCATAGTTCCAGCCGCCATTAAGGGCATGAGGCGTGAAGAGCTGCGTTAGCCACATGCATCTCACCACCAGCACCAATACGTCTACCCAAGGCAAGACTGCTTGCAATTGTTAAGTCGAACTTTGTATACATGTAAAACGAGAATACCAGTTTTGTTTTATGCAAGTGCAGAGGACAGACTATAGTAATGAGTAAAATTACGACGCATGTTGTTCATTGTAAAGTGTAGTAACCTCAAACATAGTATAGTGAAATCAGACTGAGGCCACCATCGCCTCTTTCATTTACAATTCTTTTGGTTGTAGAATACTTTAGCGTATAAGAATGTTGAAAAGAGCAATGGTCACACCAGAATGAGTCGCCTATTTACAGTTACTTAAATTTTTCTGAGCAACCTTTCATGTAAAGTCACTTAACTAATTCTGTATCAATGGTCCAAAGAGTAATATCCAAAATCATTAAATAAGTTGAAGGATAGAATTTTGTTAACCGAAGTTGCATAACCTGTCTTGGTAGTACACTCCTGGAAATTGAAATAAGAACACCGTGAATTCATTGTCCCAGGAAGGGGAAACTTTATTGACACATTCCTGGGGTCAGATACATCACATGATCACACTGATAGAACCACAGGCACATAGACACAGGCAACAGAGCATGCACAATGTCGGCACTAGTACAGTGTATATCCACCTTTCGCAGCAATGCAGGCTGCTATTCTCCCATGGAGACGATCGTAGAGATGCTGGATGTAGTCCTGTGGAACGGCTTGCCATGCCATTTCCACCTGGCGCCTCAGTTGGACCAGCGTTCGTGCTGGACGTGCAGACCGCGTGAGACGACGCTTCATCCAGTCCCAAACATGCTCAATGGGGGACAGATCCGGAGATCTTGCTGGCCAGGGTAGTTGACTTACACCTTCTAGAGCACATTGGGTGGCACGGGATACATGCGGACGTGCATTGTCCTGTTGGAACAGCAAGTTCCCTTGCCGGTCTAGGAATGGTAGAACGATGGGTTCGATGACGGTTTGGATGTACCGTGCACTATTCAGTGTCCCCTCGACGATCACCAGTGGTGTACGGCCAGTGTAGGAGATCGCTCCCCACACCATGATGCCGGGTGTTGGCCCTGTGTGCCGCGGTCGTATGCAGTCCTGATTGTGGCGCTCACCTGCACGGCGCCAAACACGCATACGACCATCATTGGCACCAAGGCAGAAGCGACTCTCATCGCTAAAGACGACACGTCTCCATTCGTCCCTCCATTCACGCCTGTCGCCACACCACTGGAGGCGGGCTGCACGATGTTGGGGCGTGAGCGGAAGACGGCCTAACGGTGTGCGGGACCGTAGCCCAGCTTCATGGAGACGGTTGCGAATGGTCCTCGCCGATACCCCAGGAGCAACAGTGTCCCTAATTTGCTGGGAAGTTGCGGTTCGGTCCCCTACGGCACTGCGTAGGATCCTATGGTCTTGGCGTGCATCCGTGCGTCGCTGCGGTCCGGTCCCAGGTCGACGGTCACGTGCACCTTCCGCCGACCACTGGCGACAACATCGATGTACTGTGGCAATTCGGCGGTACGTCCACCCGGCCTCCCGCATGCCCACTATACGCCCTCGCTCAAAGTCCGTCAACTGCACATACGGTTCACGTCCACGCTGTCGCGGCATGCTACCAGTGTTAAAGACTGCGATGGAGCTCCGTATGCCACGGCAAACTGGCTGACACTGACGGCGGCGGTGCACAAATGCTGCGCAGCTAGCGCCATTCGACGGCCAACACCGCGGTTCCTGGTGTGTCCGCTGTGCCGTGCGTGTGATCATTGCTTGTACAGCCCTCTCGCAGTGTCCGGAGCAAGTATGGTGGGTCTGACACACCGGTGTCAATGTGTTCTTTTTTCCATTTCCAGGAGTGTAATTACCAAGCCAACTCACAGAAATTGAGAGAGTATTTGCTTTGTAGAATCATCTAGAATGAACAGAAATAGTAATATTCAGAATTATGTTTAAATTCAACTCAAGCCATTTCACTTTGAAACGAGCCCAAAAATTGATTTATTCTTTTGCTCCTTCAGAGCTGGCGACCGTAGTTATAAGTATTTTCAGGAGGATTCGACGGTAAGTCTGCTGCTCTCGTCGTGCTGATAGGATTATCCACTGCTGCTAGCAGTGGTGATAGGATACATAAGCTCACTACCAAGTTAAGTGGATCAGGTAGGCAGTGTTACCGTGTGAACTGTAGGGCACTGTAGGCCGTGGATCGAACCCGTTCAACCATCAAAGCTCTTAGGGAAATAGTCCGGTTAGGAGTGTACTAATCATTAGGTAAATACTGGCGAGTAACGGTCAAAAATGTATACGCAAGTGAATTTAGCAAGGTCCTCGTAGCACCTAGTTAATGTGGTGCAAGGGCGAGGGTAGGAGTGGAGTAAAAGTGAGCTGAGCTTGTGGCAGCTGTGCTGGATTCAAATATTAACTACGTGAATTCACTACTGCCTCTTACCATTGGGACTGAGCTATTTACAGTTAAAATACGTAGCAGTAAGCGCAAAGGCGTGACAGCTACAAGTCCGTATTGGTTTTATACATACGGAATTGGGAAGTGGGTCATTCCGTCAGTGGAGGGGGTTAAAACAACCGAGTCAGTGGAGAACATACCCCATTTACTGATGGAAAGATTCAGCGGTTCGGTCGCATGCTCCCCAAATAGCAAAACTACTTTACTACTTTAAATGTCTCATTTCCTAAGCTAATTCCCGCAGCATCACCCAACTTAATTCGACTACATTCCATTATCCTCGATTTGGTTTTGTTGATGTTCATCTTATATCCTCCCTTCAAGATACCATCCATTCCGTTCAAGTGCTCTTCCAAGTCCTTTGCTGTCTCTGACAGAATTACAATGTCATCGGCGAACCTCAAAGTTTTTATTTCGTCTCCATGGATTTTAATACCTACTCCGAATTTTTCTTTTGTTTCCTTTACTGCTTGCTCAATATACAGGTTGAATAACATCGGGGAGAGGCTACAACCCTGTCTTACTCCCTTCACAACCACTGCTTCCCTTTCATGTCCCTGGACTCTTATAACTGCCATCAGCTTTCTGAACAAATTGTAAACAGCCTTTCGCTCCCGGTATTTTACCCCTGCCACCTTTAGAATTTGAAAGAGAGTATTCCAGTCAACATTGTCAAAAGCTTTCTCTAAGTCTACAAATGCTAGAAACGTAGGTTTGCCTTTCCTTAATCTTTCTTCTAAGATAAGTCGTAAGGTCAGTATTGCCTCACGTATTCCAGTATTTCTACGAAATCCAAACTGATCTTCCCCGAGGTCGGCTTCTACTAGTTTTTCCATTCGTCTGTAAAGAATTCGTGTTAGTATTTTGCAGCTGTGGCTTATTAAACTGATTGTTCGGTAAATTTCACATCTGTCAACACCTGCTTTCTTTGGGATTGGAATTATTATATTCTTCTTGAAGTCTGAGGGTATTTCACCTGTTTCATACATCTTGCTCACCAGATGGTAGATTTTTGTCAGGACTGGCTGTCCCAAGGCCGTCAGTAGTTCCAATGGAATGTTGTCTACTCCGGGGGCCTTGTTTCGACTCAGGTCTTACAGTGCTCTGTCAAACTCTTCACGCAGTATCGTATCTCCCATTTCATCTTCATCTACATCCTCTTCCATTTCCATATTATTGTCCTCAAGTACCTTGCCCTTGTATAGACCCTCTATATACTCCTTCCACCATTCTGCTTTCCCTTCTTTGCTTAGAACTGGGTTTCCATCTGAGCTCTTGATGTTCATGCAAGTGGTTCTCTTATCTCCAAAGGTCTCTCTAATTTTCCTGTAGGCAGTATCTATCTTACCCCTAGTGAGATAAGCCTCTACATCCTTACATTTGTCCTCTAGCCCCCCCTGCTTAGCCATTCTGCACTTCCTGTCGATCTCATTTTAGAGACGTTTGTATTCCTTTTTGCGTGCTTCATTTACTGCATTTTTATATTTTCTCCTTTCATCAATTAAATTCAATATTTCTTCTGTTACCCAAGGATTTCTACTAGCCCTCGTCTTTTTACCTACTTGATCCTCTGCTGCCTTCACTACTTCATCCCTCAAAGCTACCCATTTTTCTTCTACTGTATTTCTTTCCCCCATTCCTGTCAATTGTTCCCTTATGCTCTCCCTGAAACTCTGTACAACCTCTGGTTCTTTCAGTTTATCCAGGTCCCATCTCCTTAAATTCCCACCTTTTTGCAGTTTCTTCAGTTTTAATCTACAGGTCATAACCAATAGATTGTGTTCAGAGTCCACATCTGCCCCTGGAAATGTCTTACAATTTAAAACCTGGTTCCTAAATCTCTGTCTTACCATTATATAATCTATCTGATACCTTTTAGTATCTCCAGGGTTCTTCCATGTATACAACCTTCTATCATGATTCTTAAACCAAGTGTTAGCTATGATTAAGTTGTGCTCTGTGCAAAATTCTACCAGGCGGCTTCCTCTTTCATTTCTTAGCCCCAATCCATATTCACCTACTACGTTTCCGTCTCTCCCTTTTCCTACACTCGAATTCCAGTCACCCATGACTATTAAATTTTCGTCTGCCTTCACTATCTGAATAATTTCTTTTATTTCATCATACATTTCTTCAATTTCTTCATCATCTGCAGAGCTAGTTGGCATATAAACTTGTACTACTGTAGTAGGTGTGGGCTTCGTATCTATCTTGGGCACAATAATGCGTTCACTATGCTGTTTGTAGTAGCTTACCCGCATTCCTATTTTCCTATTCATTATTAAACCTACTCCTGCATTACCCCTATTTGACTTTGTGTTTATAACCCTGTAGTCACCTGACCAGAAGTCTTGTTCCTCCTGCCACCGAACTTCACTAATTCCCACTATATCTAACTTTAACCTATCCATTTCCCTTTTTAAATTTTCTAACCTACCTGCCCGATTAAGGGATCTGACATTCCACGCTCCGATCCGTAGAACGCCAGTTTTCTTTCTCCTGATAACGACATCCTCTTGAGTAGTCCCCGCCCGGAGTTCCGAATGGGGGACTATTTTACCTCCGGAATATTTTACCCGAGAGGACGCCATCATCATTTAATCATACAGTAAAGCTGCATGCCCTCGGGAAAAATTACGGCCGTAGTTTCCCCTTGCTTTCAGCCGTTCGCAGTACCAGCACAGCAAGGCCGTTTTGGTTATTGTTACAAGGCCAGATCAGTCAATCATCCAGACTGTTGCCCTTGCAACTACTGAAAAGGCTGCTGCCCCTCTTGAGGAACCACACGTTTGTCTGGCCTCTCAACAGATACCCCTCCGTTGTGGTTGTACCTACGGTACGGCCATAGGTATCGCTGAGGCACGCAAGCCTCCCCACCAACGGCAAGGTCCATGGTTCATGGGGGGGCGTTACATTCGCCAATCTTCCTGGTTTCATGTTGTTTTAAATTTGTCATGCTTTCTTCGTTGTTTCAGCAACAATGTTCTGACGCATTTTGTGTACAATGGCCGATCGTGTGATCTATACTTACATAGTTTGTTGTGGAGGAAAGGAGGCTTTCTCTTAGAAGGGCGTAAAGAGAGCTTGTACCTGCTTTCTAAACAGATAAGTTTTACTTTTATTTTTGGTGGGTTTGGATCTTAAAATACTCAGTCTCGCTACAACGACCTTGTGCTCACAGATACGTGTGGCCATCAGGATTATTTGGTTTGTTGTTAGGAAGTCAAGTGTATTTTCTTAACCATATACACTTCGAGTGGACTCCTGAACAAACTGCTCCAAATAATTTTCGGAGAAAGCGTTTAGGACGTCTGTGGATGAAGGTTTATGCCGACTACTATATTGGTTTTGAGCATGTATTGTCGCCAACATATCGAGCGTAGACTGAAGTCATCACGAACTATAACTATGAATGTGGTATCTATTTGAGACGATTTATTCAGTTCTTTCAGCAAGTGTATCACATGATTCGGGGGGGGGGGGGGCGGAAAAAGGAAAAATTATTCTGGTTGTCAAGTACCGCCTCTACCCTTTCTAACTCACAGGAACTATATGCTTCAATTTCACTACAAGAGAAAATACGTCTAACAGCAAGGAACACGCCGCTACCAACCGTATTTAATCTATCATTTCTGAACACAGTGAGGTCGCTTGTAGAAGTTTCGGCTTAACTTATCTCTGGAATTAGGCAGCTTTCAGTACCTCTATCTATCTGAGATTCATTGCTTTCTATTAACGCTTGAAGCTCTGGTTCTTTCCCAACACAGTTACGACAGTTTACTCCTAGCTGTGGTTCCTAGGCCTAACCACAGACTGCGTTTAACCTCCAGCTCCCTCTGAGACCATGGCTTGATCGTTTGGAACAAAGTCGTCGACACCTCGCAAATGATGACGCTTACCGACACCATTACCACTAGCAAAATGAACTGACCGCTTCATACTGATATAACAGTCAGTGCTCTGACTGAAGTTGGATAAGAGCTGATCAGCGCAGCTTATGTAGACATCAACCTGCTTGTCCCAAGTTGCTGAATATCAACTGCTGTGCATGTGATCGCGATTACGTCATTTTTTCTCCTGCGCATCTGAGCAAAAAGAACTCGGCGAGACACCGCACTGGTCTTGGCATACACACGTCGTGATATATCGCAGATTTTCCGTTTCTACACACGCTACGCACCTGTGATTCGCGCCGTCTCCCTTTGAACTTGAGATAAGTGCCGCCGCTATCAGCGAACCTCAAGGTACAGGGCGCGTTATCTGAACACTCACTGGAGTGGTTTAAGTCCGCCACTGCATGTGACCTGGATACTTACCATTTCAAGTGCTGAATGAATAAACACAAGCGTTTAAAAATTAATATCTTTTGTTGGTAAACGAAATCGGTTGGAAATAGAGGAGAAGAAGAAAGATCAAACGTAAAATGACTGTACTTTTTCAGTACGTGGATAGGCCCTGCAAGCAGCCATCGAGCGCTGACGCTACCAACATGGTATAGACGATATGTCAAATTATAGCTCCCATCTTTGACGTACTGCGTGGACTTGTGATGATGAAAAGATATGCAATAAATAAAATAGGCATTTTTAAAAGGCAATATCATTTACTGATGATCCTATTTAAATTATTTTCATCATGGCAGCAACACCAGCAACCATTACGAAATTGTCTCGAATGAAAAACAGCCCAAAGCTGCACTAATTATGTTTATTCCAAACCTTGACCATGGTTTCATCTATAATAATATAGCCTCCTTCAGAAGTCATAAGCTTTTAAAAATTAAAAATGTCTTAGCCCAGCGGCTGCGTCAAGATCAATAAAATAAAATAACTTCAATAGACATAAGCCTGTTTCGATCATAAGTAAAACTACATATGGCGCCCTATGTCCTCCACCACTACATTTGTTACACTAGGTGCACGGTCGTCAAGTCTTGTGGTGCTCGTTATTAACTCAGGATTATTTGTTGCGAAGAGGTCAAGTGTGTTTTCACAACCGTTTACTATTCGCATGGGCTCATGAATTAACTGCTCGAAATAATTTTCAGAGAATGCGTTTAGCACAATTTCGGATGATATTTTATGCGTACCTCCGGAATTAAACATGTTTTTTCGCTAACATATCGATGGTAAGTTAAAGTCACTACCAACTATAATCGTATGAGTCGGGTACGTGTTTGAAATCAAACTCAAGTTTTCTTTGAACCTTTCAGCAACTGTATCATCTGAATTGGGACGTCGGTAAAAGGATCCTATTATTATTTAATTCCGGTTGCCAATAACGACCTCTGCCAATACTAACTCACAGGAAGTATCTACTCAAATGGGGAGGCTTGCGTGCCTCAGCGATACAGATACCTGTACATTAGGTGCAACTACAACGGAGGGGTATCTGTTGAGAGGCCAGACAAACGTGTGGTTCCTGAAGAGGGGCAGCAGTCTTTCCAATAATTGCAGGGGCAGCAGTCTGGATGATTGACTGTCCTGGCCTTGTAACATTAACCAAAACAGCCTTGCTGTGCTGGTACTGCGAACGGCTAAAAGCAAGGGGAAACTACAGCCGTAATTTTTCCCGAGGTCCTGCAGCTTCACTATATGGTTAAATGATGACGGCATCCTCTTGAGTAAAATATTCCGGAGATAAAATAGTCCCCCATTCGGATCTCCGGACGGGGACTACTCAGGAGGATGTCGTTATCAGGAGAAAGAAAACTGGCGTTCTACGGATCGGAGCGTGGGATGTCAGATCCCTTAATCAGGCAGGTAGGTTAGGAAATTTAGAATAGGACGTGGATTGGTTAAAGTTAGATATACTGGGAATAAGTGAAGTTCGGTGGCAGGAGGAACAAGACTTTTGGTTAGGTGAATACAGGGTTACAAATACAAAATCGAATAGGGGCTATGCAGGAGTAGCTTTAATAGAGAACAAAAAATAGGTGTGCGGGTAAGCTACTATGAACAGCATATTATTGTAGTCAAGATAGACACAAAGCCCACGACTACTAAAGTAGTACAAGTTTATATGCCAACTAGCTGATGAAGAGATTAAAGAAATGTAAGATGTGATAAAAGAAATTATTCAGATAGTCAACGGAGACGAAAATTTAGTAGTCCTGCAGGACTGGAATTCATTAGCAGCAAGGAAAAGGAAGTGAAGGAAAAGTAGTAGTTGAATGTGGAGGGGGGGAGGGTATGGAATTAAAGAGGAAGCCGTCTGCTAGACTTCTGCACAGAGCATAACTTAAACATAGCTAACACATGGTTTAAATCATGAAAGAAGGTTGTGAGCCGTGCTCTCTCCCAACTATGCGTTTTCGTGAATTTCGCTGTCTATCTGTGTTTGGCTTCCCACCCTTGTCGCGGTTACGTCATGGTTCTTCTTCCTTCTACGTGTGGCAGCTGTGATGTGTATCGACATTTGCGCCGTGTGCCATCTTTGGTTTGGTGCAAGGGGGTCTGGAGTCAGTCGGTAGGTTGTTGCGGACAAGGGAAGTTATCTCAGCTCGGTGCATTCGGCTGGAGCCGCTGGCAGCCCCTGTGCAGTGTCGGGCCGTGTGTAGATCTGTCCGTTCGCTAGACCTTCGTGGTTCACCGAACCAGGTCGTCAAAGTTGAGTGGTGGTTTCAACTACCCAAGCCACGTCTATTCATGTTGTGGTGGCTCGCTACGGTGGTTTGCTGTTGGGGAGGTTTTCCGGTGAGGAACGACGAGTGCTTCTGCTGCTGAGATTTAGCCTACATGCGGTGCAATTAACTATTTTGGTCGACTACGATTTGAGTGCACCAGTGGAATTTTCTGTCTTGTGGCCCTTAGTGTTCTGGTTACCTGCCCTGGGCACTGACATAAATTCAGGTAGTGTTCTTTCGAGGGAAGTTAACTATTACCGTGTTTTAAATTCAAGTGTACCAGCGGAATTTTCTGGCTAGTGGCCGTTAGTGTTCCGGTTACCTGACCTGGCCATTAACGTAATTTCAGGCAACGTCCTTTCCTCACCTGTTGTCGCTGTCCAACATGGTGTGTAATTCTGGCAGCTAATACGTACTCCGTTGTGGATTATCACGTTTGTAACATTGCCGATTTGAGTTCTCATGTACTGATTGAATGGAAGGAAGTCGTTGTGTCGGTCGGTCCGTGACTATCCCTTGGTTGGGTTCCAACAGATCAAGTACAGTTAGGCTCACCACCTGTCTCACCTACGTGAACGAGGGCAGAATGACCTCCCTGGAGGCCTTCTGAGTGCCATCGGTGTTTCATTATCTGTTGTCAGCTATTTTAAATTTTAGTCTTATGGTTATTTGTTTGTTTTCTTAAAATTTTGCAAAATTAATTTTTAAATTTATCTTTTAAGCTTAAACATTGCGGCCTTCTGCCTTTAAAGACTATGGTAATATATGTTAAAATTTTGAAGTTTAATTGTGGCCCTCAGCCATTGGTATTGCACTTTGCATATGTTGCTTCTTTAAATTATTTTATTGCTATCTTAATTGGATTTTTATGTTATTGACTTTGAAGATTTCTTGTTGTTAAACATGCTGGCCTTTTGCCCTTAGAGGTCTATGGTAATATATTCTGAAGTTTCGAAATTTAATTGTGGCCCTCAGCCATTTGTGTTGCACCTTGCATGTGTTGCCTTTTGGGTTCTAAATTATTTTATTGCTATCTTAATTGAATTTTTGATTTTTTAATATTTCTTGTTGGCCTTCTGCCTTGAAAGATCTATAGTAATATACTCTAAAATTTTGGAATTTAATTGTGGCCCTCAGCCATTTGTATTGCACTTTGTGTATGTTGTTTTTCAATAATTTTATTGCTATCTCAATTGGATTTTTATCTTGTAAGGATTTCTTGTTGGAGGTCTTCAGCCGTGAAAGAGTTGCATTCGGTAAAGATTCGGCTATGTGCCGTTTTGGTTGTAAAGATTATTAAATTACAATAAATGACTTTTAGAAGCAGAAACTGACCTCAACCCTTGGCCCTTTCCACAATCCTATTACCTGCTCTGCCTAGCAGGTTTAGCGGGCGTATCAGGTTGTATACGTGGAAGAGGCCTGTTGTGAGGATTTTCACCAGATCTGAGGACCAGTATGGTGTTAGATATACTAAATACCTTAGTGATGGGGACTCTTCTTCGTTCAAAGCTATAACAGACAGAAATCTGTACAATACAACAATAGAAAAGTTGGAATGTATTGGCCACATGCAGAAGAGGCTTGCTGGTAGGCTTTGTAGCTTGCTGACAGAGCAGAAAGGTGAAGTACTTGAGTATGAAAACCACTAGAAGGGAAAGATAGGCTTACTCTGAAAGAAATTGATTCTCTTCAGTTATTTTGTGGGAGAGCTAACAGGAAAAACACACATAATTTAGAGGCAATGAGGCGTGCTGAGTAAGCAATTTTTTTTCCACAAACTATCCACTGACCGAACATCAGTGCAAAATCTGTGTCCGAAAGACGATTGGTATAAGTTCGAGATGTATTCATATTACCAGAGGCTGTTAGGAATACGATTAAGCCAACATTCATGTTTCTTGCAAACCCTGATTTATTGAGGAAGTCTCTTCACGGAAAGACACAAAATGCAAAGTATCAATAATTTAATTTCGATTAGATACTCAGAAAGGACATTCTGTGGACTTGAAGTACTCAAAATAGGTATCTATGATGCAGTTTTATGTTACAATAACGGAAATAATGGCAGAATTGAAGTTCTGGAGAGAGTTGGTATAGATCCTGGTGTGTTTACAACAAAAGTATTTTACACCAACGACGAGAGCAGCGACAAGAAAGTTAACACATCTGTGTCTTACGTGCAAATAGAGGCCAGCCAGATTGGAAGATGAGAGAAAAGAAACTTGGAGGATGAGGAGTATCAGTATGGAAGATATTAAAATTGAGGAAAGCGTAGTACATGCAGAAGTATGAGAAGAAAATCTTTGAATCTAATTTTCACTGTCTTACATTTTTTGCGTTAGTAGAAGCCTTTTCTCAAAAAGAATATGCGCTAATGCTATGAAATTTTCAGGAACTGTTCGCAACGTTTTGTGGTCTCCCTGGAAGCAAAAAATACGATATCCTGCAATTACATTATAATTTTCAGATAATTGTATGGTGAAAAAAGTTAATTTTGGATGTGCAAAATTAAAAACTCTGTTAATGATACGGTTTGTACCATAAATAGATAAGTGTAGTTCAGTGGTCTTATAACCTTCTGAGGACACTGCAATAAATTTTTCAGATTAATTGCATGATTAGGATTTGAGTTACAGCTTTTTATAAAAAAGACAATAAAAAATTAAAAATTCAAATTTCTGGCAAAATATTAATCCTGCATATTTTATTATATGTTTCCGTTAAACTCTCCTCTTTTGCTTTCCACATGCAAAATTTTAGATTTGTACATTAATAAATATAGTTTTAATGCTTGTTTAAATAAATGTTTACATTTTGCGTTACATCCCCCCTTAAATATTGTTACCAATGTTGTTTAGTTTTAGCTAGAGAATTACATTTGTACATTACTGACTAGAATCATATTGTCTTTGTAACAAAAGTTTAAACATTTTTGTAATTTTCAACAGCTGTTAAAGGACTATGTGTTTATTTCTGTTCTATGGTAGGTTTACATGACTGCATTTATGTTCAACTGTGACTTTTTATGTTATGATGACGACGAACGAGTCGTCGCCAATGTTGACTGATGGCCAATGCTAAACATATAAATCACAGCAGGTTTGTCAGTAAGGTCGACAATATGCTAGCTGAATGGTCTGGATCTGCAACGACTAAAATAATTAGAAGTAGTTGGTAAAAAATATATATTGTACTTCGCTGGTTGTACAGGATTCTTCTTGGCTGCATACATACAGTTATAAACAGATAGCTATGGAGACCTCACTTAGGCCATAAGTTACTAAGCACCTTGTTAGAGGTTGCTTCCTATCATCTGAAGGTTATGCTACTTTACTACTTGACATCCCCAGCAAGAGTGGACGAGAGCTCGCTAGAAACTCGATACAAGCCGCGGAGCGGCGCTAGCGGCACTGGTCGCGACTCGCGGTTCCAGCGATACTAATACGGACCACGCTCGATAACTGCAACCCGTAACAAGTGTGGTATCGAACGCTGATATCACATTTTAGCTTTGTACAACTCAACTTACACACCTCTCCTCAACCTCCCAGCTTACTCCCTTATCTCCAAACCCCCCTCCTACCCTTTGTCCACTTACCTTTTGTCCTTGCTTATATATCATACAAATGTGTCAATGGTATAATTATTTTCTTAGTATCAAGTATAATTCTTGGTAATGACTCCATTAGCAATTTTTATCTGTTTGAAATTATCTTCTGAATACGATCTATTGTAGGTCCGTGTTCTAGCATCTTCAGCAAATTTTCGCTAGATTGTGCTCTTGGTTTATAACTTTTATTAGTTGACCTGATGAATTACTTTTCTAAGCAAATTGTTATGGTTGTGAAATATGAAGTGTGTGCATTATGTCCGAGATTAGCACATTTGATAATATAATTAAAACAATTTGGAATGTTGTTAAAAAGGAAGCAGAGCAACTGAGAGCATAGGAAGACTGAATTTCTATCAAACACAATGAAAAGTTTGTTAACAAGAAGTAAGAAGTAGGAAACAATTTTAACGATCATTTTTAAGTGTTATAGAGAAAATAGGATCCAGCTATTCATTAGAAAATGCAAGGCAGTATATGGAAGAGGGAGTACCTATGCAATTTGATAAAACTGAAATTCAACCCACCTCTCCTACTGAAATTAGAAAAATAATAAATTCACTCAAAAAAAAAAAGCTCACGTGGAATTGATGGCATTTCCAACAGAGTACTAAAAACTTGTTCCCAAGAAATAAGTAGCTCACTGAAACAGGGCATTTTTCCAGATAGACTGAAATATGCTATTTTTAAACCATTGCATAAAAAATGGAATAAACCTGATGCTAACAAATACTGCACAATCTCACTTCTGACACCTTTATCCAAAATTCTTGAAAAAGTAATGTATTCAAGAGTAATATCACATATTTGTAAAAATGAAGTACTAACAAAGTGTTAATTTGGTTTGCACAAAGGCTTTTCAACAGAAAATGTTATATATGCTTTCACTGATCAAATATTAAATGCATTGAATAACCGAATATCACCCATTGGGATATTTTGTGATCTCTCAAAGGCTTTTGATTGTGTGAATCATGAAATTCTTCTAGATAAGCTTAAGTATTGTGGTATGAGTGGGACAGTGCACAAATTGTTTAATTCATGCTTAAATGGAAGATTACAGAAGGTTGAAATTAACAGTACAGATGGTCTGCAAAACCCAGCAGAGTCCTCTAACTGGGGAGGTATCAAGAATGGTGTCCCACAGGGTTCAGTCTTGGGTCTGTTATTGTTCTTAATGTATATTAACGACTTGCCACTCTATATTCATGAAGATCCAAAGCTAGTTCTGTCTGCTGATGATACAAGTATGGTAATCACACACAACAAGCAGGAATCAGCTGAGGAAATTGCAAATAATGTCTTTCAGAAAATTATTAGGTGGTTCTCTGCAAATGGACTCTCACTAAATTTTGAGAAAACACAGTTTATACAATTCTGTACAGTAAATGGCATAACCATTGATAAATATAGACTATGAACAGAAGTCTGTTGCTAAGGCAGAATACTCAAAAGTTCTAGGTGTGTGTGCATTGATGAAAAACTGAATTGGAATAAACACATCGATGATCTGCTGAAACAGTGAGGTTCAGCTACTTATGCTATTAAGGTTGTTGCATATGTTGGTGATAAACATATCAGTAAATTAGCCTACTATGCCTATTTTCATTCACTGCTTTCATATGGCGTCATATTTTGGGGCAATTCGTCATTAAGAGAGAAAGTATTCATTACACAAAAGTGTGTAATCAGAATAATAGCTGGAGCCCACTCAAGATAACCTTGCAGACATTTATTTAAGCAACTTGGGATATTCACAGTACCTTCGCAATACATATATTAACTTAGAAAATTTGTCATTAGTAACCCATCCTAATTCAAAAATAACAGAGAAGTGTATAGCTACAACACTAGAGGAAAGGTTGATCTTCACTATTCTGGATTAAATCTCACTTTGGCACAGAAAGGGGTGAATTATGCTGCCACAAAAATCTTTGGTTATTTGCCAAATAGTTTTAAAAGTCTGACAGACAGCCAACCAACATTTAAAAGCAAATTAAAAGACTTTCAGAATGACAACTACTTCTACTCAATAGATGAATTCTTAGATGTGAAGTAGTAACTGTAGAAAAAAAATTAATTATTTTGCGTAAAGAAAACTTACGTCAAAGTGACAAGTTTCACATCATTACGAAATTTCGTATTCATGATCTATGGAACAAGGATTAATGTATGTACGTATGTATGTTAGAACTGTACATAGACAGTATGATTTGATAATGACATAATCGTTTAATGATGATATCGTTGAGTTTGGCCTGTTACTCTTCTTTGCATCTTAAGGTCTTTGACTTCTTTTGCTTTCAGCTTATGCATCGCTTGCAATCACTTTACCATTCAGACCTTGTGTTAACCTGTCTGGTCAACTTTGTTGAAACTGATTTATCTCACATCTCTAGATCTTCGTGGCAGTTCGTCTATTTCTTGTTAATTTTATCTCAAGACTTGTGTAACACATGACACATCTATAATATTTTTCGTAAGTATCTGATTGCTACTTAGCTGTGGGTCTCGTTTTATTTTATATGTCACGTTTGATCTATTTTTGTGTGTTATGTAGCTGCCTTGAAAATGGTTGAAAACCAAAACTAGTTGCAAATAAATGTTATTATAGGTAGCACAGTGTCATGCATTTATTGAAGTTTGTACATGCAGTTGATTTTCGCCTAAGCAAAATGTTTAATGGATAAGATATGTCAGGAAATCAGTCTGATGATTGCTGCTGCTTATGATGATAGCCGAAACTCAGTGTCTGCCAACAGCTGATGTATATCCCTGTACTGCTGCTGCCCTGCCGGCTGTAAAACAGAATAGTCCGATAAATCTACAGGCTCCTGCAGTTCTGCTGAAAAAAAAACAAAGGCTATAATTAATACATATTAATAGTAATTTCATATTTTAGGGCAATTCATATACTTTGATGCATATTTTGAGGCCAGCCTATATGGGCATACATTGTAGTAGTAACACCAGGCTCTGGTTGGGGGAGAGGTGTGCGAGTGTTTTTTATAAGTAATTCAGGTAATTTCAGGCACAGCTCCTCTCACTATAGAGCAAACAGTGAAAGAGCAGGTGATCCCCACCGATTGGCTCGCAGTTGGCCGAGTTCGCCTCCCCAGTAGTTGTATTAATATTAATACAAATACCTTCTTTCAGTCTTCTTCTGTTTTTTATGTGGTAGTGGATGGTTGCTTCCTAAAACGTTTTGCAGAGGTCTTCTGAACACAGAGCACAGATCTCGAAGATCCCAGCTGGGTGAGAGCAAAATAGCGGTGGGGGGAGCTTGATTACAATTGGTCAACCACCTCAAATGATCCTTAGTGGCTGATATCCCCTTCTCCCCGCTCCCCAGGGGGTGATCTTGGCATGTGCTATGAGTGACCCTCAATACGTCATGTGCAATTACATCAGCTGAAATATAACACCAAAGTTCATTTTATGGTTATGTTGTTCTCTCCCTACAATACTGAATTCCATCTTCAATTCCTCCATCATAGCTTAAAAACATGAAAATCTATGGTACTTGGCTGATATTAATAAGCGTAAGCCTTTCGTCTTTACCACCGAAGATCATGTGTCAAAACTAACGTACAGTCTGACAACCACTCAGAAATGATAAATTCAAAAGAAACAAGCTAGTGCAATATGTTCCTTATATACCAGGCCCCATGAATTATACGAGCTCATTGCACCGTTTCATTCAGAATTCAAATGTGTATTTTATGCCACATTGTATGTTAGTTACATGTTACATGTTAGTTACCTGTTCCAGCGGTCTTAAGCACGATAGATCATGACGATGTGGAAGTCTGTCTGGGTACCAGTAGACTCACGGTTTTTTCCTGTAATGACAAATGCTTATTGTCCCTAGTTATATTCAATGATACGAAAGTGATCGTGCTGAAGGTCACAAATGGAAAGTATGTCCAGCCGACAGGAAGGTGTATTGCAAGAGTAACTATCAATGACAGAACACAGCCTTTCAAATGACGTTTTAATAGAATGTAGTCATGATGGTACTGTTTTATGGGACTTCTCGTAGGTGTCATTAGCACATTGCGAGAGATCAGAGCTTCAGATTCACGAAGCTATTCTAACAGGCACACATAACAAACACCGCACTGGGCGGTTTTTGCAGTTAAAGATGCTGTTATCGTATAGTAATCAACGAGACGTGCTGCAGTCGTTGATCGAGATGCTCATTTGAACTGTGAAGTGTCTGTTGACAGCAAACAAACTACTGAGGGTCACAAAAATAATCTACAAGCCAGCGATGATCATAAGAACGTAGGTGGTAGGAGATCTTTGGATCACTAATTGTCACAGGCACGCAAACTCATTTTAAAGATACGTGCGTAGGGACAGGCGAATAGGTCGATGTAAGACAGCTAAGTGTCATCGACGAAAAACGAGTTGCTTTGTTCCTACAGATAAGGCAGGAGAGCAAGCTACTATGGAATTGCCATTAGGATCTTGAATGTCCGAAAAACAACGTCGGTGAGTGGTAGCCATTCTGTACAAATTTTTGGATGCTTTCAAACCTGGAATGGAGAAAAGTAGACCAATCTGCCCACGGTACAATACCTCAACACAGGGATCATCCACTAACTAGCCAGCGCTCATATAGAGTGCCGCTGGATGAACGATGGATAACCGGGGAAGAAAATGGAGAAGATGCGGCAAGGACATTCAGAAAGTACTTGGTCCAGTCCTGTTCTCCTTGTGAAAGAGAGAGACGGCACATGGCGTTTCTGCATCGACTACTCAAGACTGAATAAAATCACGAAGAAAGATGTCTATCCATTGCTGTATACTGATGACACCCAAGACTGCTTGAAAGGAGCAAGGTATTTATCAACCATGGACAAACAGGCAGAATACTGGAAAATCGAGTGCGATGGGGCTCTGGGAAAATACTGCCTTCATAAGTCCTAACGGTCTGTATGAGTTTAATATTCTGTCATTTGGACTGTATAACGCTCCAGCCATCTTCGAATGTGTGAAGGAGAACCTCATTTGACACCTTCTTTGCCATCGGGATTACATTGTCGTTTTACGAAGTGCCGTGAGTGCCGTGTTGAAGTATGTTCAAACTGCAGTGCCGAGAATGAATCCGATAAAATGCCTCTCCGCTGGCAGAGAAATAAAAATCTCGGGGCATCTAATGAACGGCGACCCAAAACAAGTACGACCACAGATTTTCCGACTTCTCGGCACATTCATGACGTGAGGCAGCTTTTCAGAATATTATCGTACCAATGGCTATTAACAAACGACTTCTTTATCAAGGAACATCCATTTCTAGAAGTACTGCAAAAGTACAACTTTTCTTGGGACGAGGTGCAAGTGCGACCTTTCCATGTTCTTTGTTGTTGTTGTTGTGGTCTTCAGTCCTGAGACTGGTTTGATGCAGCTCTCCATGCTACTCTATCCTGTGCAAGCCTCTTCATCTCCCAGTACCTACTACAGACTACATCCTTCTGAATCTGCTTAGTATATTCATCTCTTTGTCTCCCTCTACGATTTTTACCCTCCACGCTGCCCTCCAATACTAAATTGGTGATCCCTCGATGTCTCAGAACATGTCCTACCAACCGATCCCTTCTTCTCGTCAAGTTGTGCCACAAGCTCCTCTTCTCCCCAATTCTGTTCAATACCTCCTCATTAGTTATGTGATCTATCCATCTAATCTTCAGCATTCTTCTGTAGCACCACATTTCGAAAGCTTCTATTCTCTTCTTGTCCAAACTAGTTATCGCACATGTTTCACTTCCATACATGGCTACACTCCATACGTATACTTTCAGAAATGACTTCCTGACACTTAAATATGTACTCGACGTTAACAAATTTCTCTTCTTCAGAAACGCTTCCCTTGTCATTGCCAGTCTACATTTTATATCCTCTCTACTTCGACTATCATCAGTTATTTTGCTCCCCAAATAGCAAAACTCCTTTACTTCTTTAAGTGTCTCATTTCCAAATCTAATTCCCGCAGCATCACCCGACTTAATTCGATTACATTCCATTATCCTCGTTTTGCTTTTGTTGAAGTTCATCTTATACCCTCCTTTCAAGATACTGTCCATTCCGTTCAAATGCTCTTCCAAGACCTTTACTGTCTCTGACAGAATTACAAGGTCATCGGCGAATCTCAAAGTTTTTATTTCTTCACCATGGATTTTAATACCTACTCCGAGCTTTTCTTTCGTTTCATTTACTGCTTGCTCAATATACAGATTGAATAGCATCGGGGAGAGGCTACAACCCTGTCTCACTCCCTTCCCAACCACTGTTTCCCATTCATGTCCCTCGACTCTTATAACTGCCATCAGCTTTCTGTACAAATTGTAAATAGCCTTTCGCTCCCTATATTTTACCGCTGCCACCTTCAGAATTTGAAAGAGAGTATTCCAGTCAACATTGTCAAAAGCTTTCTCTAATTCTGCAAATGCTGGAAACGTAGATTTGCCTTTCCTTTATCTTCCTTCTAAGATAAGTCGTAGGGTCAGTATTGCCTCACGTGTTCGAACATTTCTACGGAATCCAAACTGATCTTCCCCGAGGTCGGCTTCTACCAGTTTTTCCATTCGTCTGTAAAGAATTCGCGTTAGTATTTTGCAGCAGTGACTTATTAAACTGATAGTTCTGTAATTTTCACATCTGTCAACACCTGCTTTCTTTGGGATTGGAATTATTATATTCTCCTTGAAGTCTGAGGGAATTTCGCCTGTCTCATACATCTTGGTCACCAGATGGTAGAGTTTTGTCAGGACTGGCTCTCCCAAGGCTGTCAGTAGTTCTAATGGAATGTTGTCTACTCCCGGGGCCTTGTTTTGACTTAGGTCTTTCAGTTCTATGTCAAACTCTTCACACAGTATCATATCTCCCATTTCATCTTCATCTACGTCCTCTTCCATTTCCATAATATTGTCCTCAAGAACATCGTCCCTGTATAGCCCCTCTATATGCTCCTTCCACCTTTCTGCTTTCCCTTCTTTGCTTAGAACTGGGTTTCCATCTGAGCTCTTCATATTCATACAAGTGGTTCTCTTTTCTCCAAACGTCTCTTTAATTTTCCTGTAGGCAGTATCTATCTTACCCCTAGTGATATACGCCTCTACAGCCTAACATTTGTCCTCTAGCCATCCCTGCTTAGCCATTTTGCACTTCCTGTCGATCTCATTTTTGAGATGTTTGTATTCCTTTTTGCCTGCTTCACGTGCTGGATTTTTGTATTTTCTCCTTTCATCAATTAAATTCAGCTTCTTTTCTGTTACCCAAGGATTTCTACTAGCCGTCGTCTTTTTACCTACTTGATTTTCTGCTGCCTTCACTATTTCATTCCTCAAAGCTACCCATTCTTCTTCTACTGTATTTCTTTCCCCCATTCCTATCAATTGTTCCCTTATGCTCTCCCTGAAACTCTGTACAACCTCTGGTTCTTTCATTTTATCCAGGTCCCATCTCCTTAAATTCCCACCTTTTTGCAGTTTCTTCAGTTTTAAACTACAGTTCATAACCATTAGATTGTGGTCAGAGTCCACATCTGCCCCTGGAAATGTCTTACAATTTAAAATCTGGTTCCTAAATCTCTGTTTTACCATTATATAATCTATCTGAAACCTTTTAGTATCTCCAAGGTTCTTCCATGTATACAACCTTCTTTAATGATTCTTGAACCAAGTGTTCGCAATGATTAAGTTATACTCTGTGCAAAATTCTACCAGGCGGTTTCCTTTTTCATTTCTTAGCCCCAATCCATATTCACCTACTACATTTCCTTCTCTTCCTTTTCATACTCTCGAATTCTAGTCACCCATGACTATTAAATTTTCATCTCCCTTTACTACCTGCATAATTTCTTTTATCTCATCATACATTTCATCAATTTCTTCATCATCTGCAGAGCTAGTTGGCATATAAACTTGTACTACTGAAGTAGTCGAGGGCTTCGTGTCTATCATGGCCACAATAATGCGTTCACTATGTTGTTTGTAGTAGCTGATTTGCACTCCTACGTTTTATTCATTATTAAACGTACACCTGCATTACCCCTATTTGATTTTGTATTTATAACCCTGTATTCACCTGACCAAAAGTCTTGTTCCTCCTGCCACTGAACTTCACTAATACCCACTATATCTAACTTTAACCTTTCCATTTCCGTTTTTAAATTTTCTAACCTACCTGCCCGATTAAGGGATCTGACATCCCACGCTCCGATCCATAGAACGCCAGTTTTCTTTCTCCTGATAACGATGTCCTCTTGAGTAGTCCCCGCCCGGAGATCCGAATGGGGTACTATTTTACCTCCGGAATATTTTACCCAAGAGGACGCCATCATCATTTAATCATACAGTAAAGCTGCATGCTCTCAGGAAAAATTACGGCTGTAGTTTCTCATGCTTCCAGCCGTTCGCAGTACCAAAACAACAAGGCCGTCTTGGTTAGTGTTACAGGGCCAGATCAGTCAATCATCCATACTGTTGCCCCTGCAACTACTGAATAGGCTGCTGCCCCTCTTGAGGAACCACACGTTTGTCTGGCCTCTCAACAGATACCCCTCCGTCGTGGTTGCACCTACGGTACGGCTATCTCTATCGTTGAGGCGCGCAAGGTCCATGGTTCATGGGGGGGCACCATGTTCTTAATCCAATGAAATCATGTCGAAATACTACACAGGTTGCTGTGAAATCAGATTTTATAGACATTAGTTAGTATGACTTACCTGTTAGTATGATGTTTGTGTATCGTGGACCTCTAAATAGTCATGTAAATGATAGAGCAACACCATACCTTTTACTGTGCAATTCACTTTCACATCGTGCTTTTCTGAGACTACAGCTCGTCATTTGTTGCGACTGGGTTAACGAGGTGCTAAGATCGTCTCCTGTCCTAGAATTATATGACAAAAATGCCGAGACAGAACTTAACGCCCACACTAGCAGTTCCAGTGGAAATTGATGTCAGTGACGCTCTCTCCCGTATTTCGCTATAATACAAAACGTGCTGCTCTTCTTTGAACTTTCTCGATGTATTCCGTTAATCCTACAATCCTGCCTGGTAGGGATTCCAGACCACGCAGCAGTATTCCAAAAGAGGTTGGACAAGCGCAGTGTAGGCAGTTTCGTTAGTAGAGCTGCTGCATTTTGTAAGTGTTCTGCCAATACTCGTAAAACGCAGTGTTTTGTTTGCCTTCCCCACAACATTTTCTATGTGTTCTTTCCAATATAAGTTGTTAGAAAATGTGATTCCTAGGTATTTATTTGAATTTAGGGTCTTTGGATTTGACTGATTTGTCGTGTAACCGAACATTAACGGATTCCTTTTAGCACTCGGTGGATGTCATCACACTTTTCATTATTTAGGGTAAACTGCCTATTTTCGTACCATACAGATATTTTTTCTAAATAGTTTTGCAATAGGTTTTGATCTTTTGAAGACTTTGCTAGACGATAAACGACAGCATCATCTGCAAACAACCTAAGATGGCTGCTCAGATTGTCTCCTAAATCGTTTACGTAGATAATGAACAGCAGAGGGCGTATAACGCTACCATGGGGAACGACAGAAACCACTTCTGTTTTACTCGATGAATTTCCGTCTACGACCTCTCTGACAGAAAACACGAATGCAGTCACATAACTGAGACGATATTCCATAACCAGGCAATTTCACTAGAAACCTTTTGTGTCGCACAGCGTCAAAAGACTTCTGGAAATCAAGAAATAAGGAATCAATAGGAAATCCCTTGTCAATAGCACTCAGAACATCGTCTGAGTAAAGAGCTAGTTGTGTTTCACAAGGACCATGTTTCTGCGTTGACTCTGTCAATAGACCGTTTCTTCGAGGTAATTCATAATGTTCGAACACAATATATGTTCCAAAATCCTACTGCATATCGACGATAATGATATGGGCCTGTAATTTAGTAGATTACTCCTATTAGTCTTCTCAAACGTCTCTGCCAGTGCCTGGAATGATCCACACATGACCTCTTCGACCAGATGACAGGTTGTATATGTTCGAATATATGCCACAGTCAGCCATTGGTTGCATCCTGTTTCCTCAATTACTCTGGAATAGCCTCTTTACTGTGTTGAATGAGATCCCCATGCACACACGCTGAAAGAACCTGGTGGTCCTTGCAGCCATATCGCTGAGGGGTACCAGTATTCACTGAAAGTTTTTACTGTCGTTTTATTGATGATCTCAATACTATGCCTGTGCCTCCTCTGGACGCAGAACACAGGGGGTTCCCAACCAGTGAACTTAGTTTCGGTTTCAGTGCAAAACAGCACCTCGAAGTTTTTGTCAGGGGGACGGCTATAATACCGTTGTAAGATTGAGGTTTTTTTTTTGTTTTTTACTTGCTTATTCTTGAATTGAGAACACTGTGTGAGGTGACAAGACAAGTTTAAAGTCGCAATATTCCTCACCAAATTACATCTTTTCACACAGTTTTCAACATAAAAACAGCGCAATGGATAACGCATCTTGCTAACACCAAAAAGTAAAATAAGTGTATACACAACAATGTTAAATATTAACACTCTGAAAGAACAATAATCATAAGCACAATATTATAAAAGTTTAATTGGAAGTTTCTTTACATTAATTCTAAGCACAATAATATGAAAGTTTAATTGGACGTTTCTTTACAAAATTGATTCTACACACACATTATGATGTTGGTCAGAACTAAAAAAATAGTCTGATTCCGGTTCAAAGTTCGGTATTATTTAGGATGATAATCAAGTCTACAGTGGATCGTTAGTCAAGTGACAAAATTGAGCGCAAGATTACCCAAGGCCACTCCAGTTTACAGTGGATGCAAGCTGGTGAACCAACAAATTTTATGCCTCTGTACGCGGTATTTACCTTAAGCTGCGACGTGCTGCTGTCTGCAAAGCCGCTCTCTCCCACTGAAATTCCTACAAAGTAATCTGGCCTTTGCTGAACTTTCCAGCAGAAGCTTTCCCTGTGTTTCTCGCTATGCTAGAAAACATGTACTCAGCTCTAGTCTTATTATGTGGCGACATACAAGCACATGGTTGGAGCAGCATGCATATTGTAGTGCCCTCTCAGCACTCACAAGAACAATTAACTAATTTGGCTGGTTCGTTTCTCCACAGTTGGAGCTAAACGTTGCTACAGTTAATTTTACCTGGAGTGCAGCTACTGTAAACGCAGTGTCCACACCAATTTATTCTCTGAGTCATACAGAGCATTAAGTGCTCCATTCTGCACTTGACGCCAGTTCAGAGAAGAGTCCCTACACAAAATTTCTCTCTTGTCCTCTCATGGCAGAACTGCCTCCCTCCACTTGGGTTCCTTTTTCACATCACGGCTTTCTTCGACCAATAGGAGTGTTCCTCTTATTTTATAGAAACCCCCTCTACCATTGGCAACGTCCTTTCTATCAAACTGCATCGAAACTTCATTAGTTTTCTCCTTCCTAGTGAGTTTCCAGCAATCGGACGTTTTGTGCCCCTTCTAGACACCTAAAGTACATTGGCCCTTCCATGTGTCACACTCGCTGGACGAAAAAGCGTCACTTGCTTTTGTTCATCTCCCATTAGAATTGCGAAACAGTTTTCTGAAGCTTCTTCTCTGCCCTTCTACCGATGCCCTCTCTACAGGCGGCCCTCCAGCTTGAATCACCTAGCCCGGGGTCGCTGTCCTCTTTCCTATCACCCCTTTAAGTGGTTTCCGGCGTAACTCCCACAATGTGGTTTTACTACGCCATTGTGGAGCTGGCTTTTCAAAACTAAAAGCGACTCACATTCCCTGTTCTACCTTCCACTCAAAGACATGCATTGTATAGGAATGGTGTGTTAATTACTGTCGATTGACTGCTATCCCTTTTTGCCTTACATACTGATAGGCAAATGTTCTCGTAACTGTTCATTTACATTAGGTGTCATCTTCAGCTTCTCATTGCAATTTGTAAAGGTCTCATGTAAGGTGCGAATCTGAACATTTATTCTTCCACCTTACACCATAAGCTTTGTCTGCTGTCTCTCTCCTTTACAGGACGCCTAGCCACTCATAGCCAAGTGGAGGAATAGAGACAAGTAGTGAGAGGTTCTGCATTTCTTGCAAAGAAGACAGAATCCACAGGAGACACTAGGTGCAGAGACTCTCAGCTGACACTATATGTCCAGAAATGTAATGGAAAGCGCGTGAATACAAGAAAAGACACTGTTTTCTTCCTCCCACTTAGAAATGTTGTGAACGAGAAACATCACAACGTGATGCTGAAGATCTGCTCACTTACCAAGTATATTCTGTTATTGTAGTGCCCTCAGAAGTATGTTTCTTTTGTGTCCATATACGTCAACATGTGCTCCTGTGATTTCTCAAAATATTTTGGAGTGTCGTTGCAGAAGATCCGCAAGGAAACAGCTATACTGTGCTGCACGGAAGTAGAATTGATGGAGAAACTTGAGATGTGTTATAAACAAAGGACAAAGTCCAGTTGACAGAAGTTTCTCACAAAAACTCTAGGACAAATATTTTCTTATTGATGAGGGCAAGTTTCGTCTGATTTTTATCAAACCTGGTATGCGTTTATCCTGTATACACAGTCTCATCAAATGTACACTGAGCTGGCAAAAGTCATGGGAACCTCTCAATACCGTGTGGGACTTCCCGTTGCCCGGCGTAGTGCAGCAACTTGACGAGGCACAGACCATGCTGGCTCTATAGCTGCCCACAATTGTGAAGGTGTTCCCGGTGCAGGACTTTGTGCACGAACTGGTCTCTCGCTTATGTCCCATAGATATAATATCGGGGATCTTCTGGCCAAATCATTCTCTCGAATTGTCCAGAAAGTTCTTCAAATCAACAACTGTGGCCCGATAACATTCCGCATTGTCATCCATAAAAATTCAGTTGTTGTTTGGGAACATGAAGCCCTTGAATGGCCCAAAATGGTCTCCAAGCAGCCAGTGGGCCAGAGGACCAAGTACATTCCAAGTAAACACAGCCCACATCATTACGGAGCCACCAGCAACTTGCAAAGTACCTTGTACTTTGTAGTTGGGTCCTTGGCATCGCGGGGTATGTGCAACTCTCGAACCCTACCATCACCTCTTACCAACTGAAATCGGAACGCATGTGACCAGACCACAGTTTTATACTAGTCTATAATCAAACCGATATGGTCACGAGCCCAGGCGTTGCAAGCGATGTCGTGTTGTTAGCAAAGACGCTGTTGCCGGTCGTCTGCTGCCATAGCCCATTAACGATAAATTTCGTCGCTCTGTTATGATATGTTCGTCGTGCATCCCACCTTGATTCCTCCGATTACTTCACGCAGTTTTGCTTGTCAGTTAGCCCTGACAACTCTACGCAAACGCCGCTGCTCTCGGTCGTTAATTGAAGGCAGTCGGCCTCTGCGTTGTCCGTGTCGAGAGGTAATGGTTGCAATGCGGTAATCTGGTAACCTCTTAACACTTTGGATCTCAGAATATCGTACTCCCTAACGTTATTCCAAATGGAATGTCCTACGCGTCTAGCTCCAACTACCGTTGCGCGTTCAAAGTCTGTTGATTCCCGGCGTGCTACTATAATCACGTCGGAAATCTTTTCACATGAATCACATGAGTACACGTGACACCTCCGCCAGTGTACTGTGCTTGTATACCTTGTATGCGCGTAACTACCGCCATCTGTATATGTGCATGTTGCTATCTCGCCTATTTTGTCACCTCAGTGCAGCTTAAAATGGGACAATGGTAACCTGATTTTCTTCACCCTGCACTTTTTAAAATCTGTTGAAGTTTCGTTTACTATTTTTGGCCAAGACAATTACCGCTGCGGTAGCTCTTAACGTCGACCAGGGGGAACCAGTTTGAGACTCGAGAGAGAATTAGTCATTGATGAGAACGGTTATTTATTCGCTCCACAACTTAATAGAAATATGTCAAAAAATTGAAAAAACTGTTATAACAGTCGCATCTATATTTACGTTTTTAAAGAACTTCAGTTCTACGTAATAAACTAGATTAACTGACCATCAGACACTTTTACATTTTTACCACTACGTCAAGTCACATTCTGTTTACTGTGTTACGCATTCTGTACTTGTTATCTGGCAAGCCAGTAAATTATCGCTTTTCTATAGAGTTTCAAATGGATCTAGGCACCTTTTCTCCGTCCAATCCAGTATTTGCGAATGAGGTATGTGAAGATTGTCAACTTTTTCGAAATGTCACAACGAACGTGAGTAATTGAATATGACGTCATTATCGCGTCAAGCAGCAGCCAGTCTTCCCAGAATAATTAAATACCACTCTTACATTGCGTCAGCGGATTTTTGTCTTGTTCGTCATGCAGAGTAGCGCTTAGTCGCGTCAGCGACGGGACAAAGTCTGCTTCAGATATTTTGTGGGTAGCTCAGACATAGATGTCCTAAAATATTGTCGTTGGGCAACTGAGCGTCCAGAATAAAGTGATCAGGTAAAAAAAGTCTTCCGTTCACTGTGTTCAAAAACTGGTTCAAATGGCTCTGAGCACTATGGGACTTAACTTCTGAGGTCATCAGTCCCCTAGAACGTAGAACTACTTAAACCTAACTAACCTAAGGACACCACAAACATCCATGCCCGAGGCAGGATTAGAACCTGCGACCGTAGCGGTTCACTGTGTATAAAGTTTGAAGCATAGTGATAACTCACGACAAGGGCTGGGATAATTTTAAGATAGAAAACATGGAAGGTGGACCCACATATTTGGTCATTTGTTGTTTCATGGAATATATTTTATTGATCATCAACAATTACTGCAATTAAAATTTAAAAACATAGTTAAAAGAATGACAACGCTCACAGTAATTTAAAGTACTTGAACAGGATCGATTCATTAATAACAAACCTTAAAAATGTATACCATTAAGAAAATTGGCTTGAAACCAATACTATACAGTCGTCAAATACAAGTAATAAGTCATACCAAATGGGTGTGCCTGCTAGTGGGTTCAACAAACTGAGTTTTATCAGTAAAATGAATTATAAATGACTTCCTTTAAATGTACTAACAATACCCCAGGCATCAAAAAAATGTTCAAATGTGTGTGAAATCTTACGGGACTTAACTGCTAAGGTCATCCGTCCCTAAGCTTACACACTACTTAACCTAAATTATCCTAAGGAAAAACACACACACCCATGCCCGAGGGAGGACTCGAACCTCCACCGGGACCAGCCGCACAGTTCATGACTGCAGCGCCTTAGACCACGCGGCTAACCCCACGCAGCCCCAGGCATCGAAAACACATTAAACTAATAGACTACGCCCACTCATAATACAATATAAGCTGGCAAATACAGCAGGCCGCTATTACAGCCAACATGGAACAATCAGACGAGTTTGACAGTGAGTGGAGATAGCTAACGACTGTGGATGAAAAGGAAACTCAACAATTTATACACACGCTTCAGAAGTAGCAATAAGGGTGCAAGGTTGAAACGAATAATAAAACAGCAGAAAGGTGGAAGGAGTATATAGAGGGTCTATACAAGGGCGATGTACTTGAGGACAATATTATGGAAATTGAAGAGGATGTAGATGAAGATGAAATGGGAGATACGATATTGCGTGAAGAGTTTGACAGAGCACTGAAAGACCTGAGTCGAAACAAGGCCCATGGAGTAGACAATATTCCATTAGAACTACTGACGGCCTTGGGAGAGCCAGTCCTGACAAAACTCTACCATCTGGTGAGCAAGATGTATGAGACAGGTGAAATACCCTCAGACTTCAAGAAGAATATAATAATTCCAATCCCAAAGAAAGCAGGTGTTGACAGATGTGAAAATTACAGAACTATCAGTTTAATAAGTCACTGCTGCGAAATACTAACGCGAATTCTTTACAGACGAATGAAAAAACTGGTAGAAGCTGACCTTGGGGAAGATCAGTTTGGATTACGTAGAAATATGGAAACACGTGAGGCAATACTGACCCTACGACTTATTTTAGAAGCTAGATTAAGAAAAGGCAAACCTACGTTTCTAGCATTTGTAGACTTAGAGAAAGCTTTTGACAACGTTGACTGGAATACTCTCTTTCAAATTCTGAAGGCGGCAGGGGTAAAATGCAGGGAGCAAAAGGCTATTTACAATTTGTGCAGAAACCAGATGGTAGTTATAAGAGTCGAGGGACATGAATGGGAAGCAGTGGTTGGGAAGGGAGTGAGACGGGGTTGTAGTCTCGCCCAAATGTTGTTCAATCTGTATACTGAGCAAGCAGTAAAGGAAACGAAAGAAAAATTAGGAGTAGGTATTAAAATCCATGGAGAAGAAATAAAAACTTTAAGGTTCGCCGATGACATTGTAATTCTGTCAGAGACAGGGAAGGACTTGGAAGAGCAGCTGAACGGCTTGGACAGTATCTTGAAAGGAGGGTATAAGATGAACATCAACAAAAGTAAAACGAGAATAATGGAATGTAGTCGAATTAAGTCGTGTGATGCTGAGGGAATTAGATTTGGAAATGAGACACTTAAAGTAGTAAAGGAGTTTTGATATTTGGGGAGCAAAATAACTGATGATAGTCGAAGTAGAGAGGATATAAAATGTAGACTGGCAATGGCAAGGAAAGCGTTTCTGAAGAAGAGAAATTTGTTAACATCGAGTATAGATTTAAGTGTCAGGAAGTCATTTCTGAAAGTATACGTATGGAGTGTAGCCATGTATGGAAGTGAAATATGTATGAAAACTAGTTTGGACAAGAAGAGAATAGAAGCTTTCGAAATGCGGTGCTACAGAAGAATGCTGAAGATTAGATGGGTAGATCACATAACTAATGAGGAGGTACTGAATAGGATTGGGGAGAAGAGGAGTTTGTGGCACAAGTTGACGAGAAGAAGGGATCGGTTGGTAGGACATGTTCTGAGACATCGAGGGATCACCAATTTAGTATTGGAGGGCAGCGTGGAGGGTAAAAATCGTAGAGGGAGACCAAGAGATGAATACACTAAGCAGATCCAGATGCATGTAGTCTGCAGTAGGTACTGGGAGATGAAGAAGCTTGCAGAGGATAGAGTAGCATGGAGAGCTGCATCAAACCAGTCTCAGGACTGAAGACCACAACAACAACAACATAGTGATGAGGAACTTTTGGCTTGTGGAACATATTTCAAAGCTTATGTGCTTACTGAATTCGCAGTATTGGATAGATCAACAGTTCCTGATTGATTAGCGATACTCTGGCGTGGCACGTATCAAACGACCAAATTTACTTAACTTGAGCCAACGCAACGCGGCTGGTAGAGGCGCCATGTTTCGGGCCAACCTAGACGTCGTGCGACGACGGAAGCGCCGCCACAGCAGAGAGAAAAAACGTCTCGGATCCGGGCCCAGGACACAGAAACGCGTCGTCTGCTGTCAAGACTACCCTGCCAACACACATTAGAAGGGAACAGTAATCTGCCCAAATAAGACAAGACTGTAGGGAATCTCTACTTGTTGCAAAAGTGACTACACATACAAGTTACAAGCTTAATACTCCTTAAAATAGCTTGCATATTACAAGGCGAAATATCAGCGCCTGCTAATACAATGAGTACGTGAAAACTGATCTACAAATCGTACCGTGCCTTCCACACAGACTGTGGTGTGCGTACTGTAAGACCTTCGGTACAAACACTATCAGATTATTTGACTTGTCGCTCTAACGAAATAGGCGAGTGTCAGCAATATGTCTCGTGGTCTCATCGTGGCGTGTTTATCTTCTGCCGTTAGGTCAGACGATAAATATGCCACTTGCACGCTTAGAGTAGCAGATTGACGGTGACCAACTTTAAGCAGAACTTGATTAATTTTCACACACATTTATTAAAATAATAAAAAGCATAGAAATCACGTAACTTGATTCTGGATGCTATTTACAATTGACAATCTGAAGTTCCTTTGGTCTTGGTACGTTAATCTTATTCTCACATATCACTGATACTTGACAAAGTGTCTATATCTTCATGGCTATGTACAGGAATATGATAATCTTATTAGGCGCAGACTAAAACTTGACTACAGACTAATGTAGACTAATGCAGACTGACTAATCGGAGGTCTCTACACTCGTTATAATTCCTCGTGTGTTCAGGTATCACTGCGCGAGTGTGATTCGCGAGGAGAAAAGGTTCTACGTTTAGCAGCAATCTCATTGGCTGTGTTACATATTAATACGCGGATCGGCGGAAGCAGAATTTAGTCCGTCTCTAAGACAGCGCCATCTCGTAGTGCGGAGTCAGACGAGCGTTGCGCCTGCGCTGTTGTGCTTAGCGGGGTGCGCTCTAGTGGGGAAGTTGTGTATGCGCTGACTACGCGGAACTATGTACACAACAGAGACTATGTTACAATTTCAGTTTCATGAACTCGATTTATAACACAGAATACTCGTACACTTTGAACCGTGAAATTACTTTGAATAATTTTTCTTAAGAGTTTACTTTATTTACTAGCGATTCGTCAAGAACTTTAACACATTTAATCATACTTTGTGAGCGTGGAAGTAGTTGCCAGGGAGTAGCCGACGAAATCAAAATGAAATTGCTTTTAACAAATGGGAACTTTATTCCTAAAAGCCTTTTTTTTAAGAAACAGATATAAAATTATAAGCAGAAAGCACCCTCTAAACATCAAGTTACAATTTATTCAGAGGCAGAAAGAAAGAAATTTTTGAGTGTACGAGCTTTTGGGCTGAGAACGTTGCCGCTCCCTTTTGACATGGCTGTAGTCACGACCGCTCACAACAACCTCTGAAAGACTACACAGGTGCAAATATGCAACACACCAGATTACCTTAAAGTAAAAGTTTTAACAATTCACTCAAGTACACAAACTGTGCACCTCGTAGGAGGGATGGAAATGGTACAAAACAATAAAATTAAAAGATTAACTTGCCACCGAAGGTGCAGCTTGATTTTAACTTCTAAGAAAAGTCTTACGGTGGAAGCATGACAACTTTATATACTAAAATGACCATTTCAATAGAATCCCATGAAATGAGATCTTACATCAAATTATACAGAATTGGCCAAAATGCTCTACAGTACACATATACCGCCTCTCAAGATGATAGGCAAGATAAAAACATATTTCAGGAATTAGGCCGTTACACTTCAAGCAATATATTCGTTAACACACCGAATCCGACAAACTTGACAAATGGTTCAAATGGCTCTGAGCACTATGGGACTTAACAAAAAATGGTTCAAGTGGCTCTGAGCACTATGGGACTTAACATCTGTGGTCATCAGTCCCCTAGAACTTAGAACTTCTTGAACCTAACTAACCTAAGGACATCACACACATCCATGCCCGAGGCAGGATTCGAAACTGCGACCGTAGCAGTCGCGCGGTTCCGGACTGCAGCGCCTAGAACCGCGTGGCCACCGCGGTCGGCACAAACATGACAGAGGCAGCTATTAACGTACGGCAGATTGATAGGGAGATTACCGAACAACCCGAACCGCAGGTTGCTCTAACCCGCCCCTTCTCCACAAGGGGAAAACGGACCACACTATTCATAAATAACCACCTTCCCGCGGGTGGGCAAACGGAGAAGAATGGTGGGACGACCCCAAAACAAAGCGGCTGGTGACCTCACCAAGAAAACAAGTAGAACTTATCAAGCGAATGAAACAACATATCACCAAGCACTTAACTTCTAATAAACAATGATTTCTGGCGAAGACCTGGCGCAGCACCCCCGACATGCTCTCCCGCACCGTCCGCTGCCAGCCGCTTCATCGGACGCAGAAAGGCGCGCCGATCTCCCGTCTCACGGCGTCGCAGCTCGTGCCGGCCAGACCGACGTCGTGGGTTGACTCCTGTTGCTCTCGTGACGGCCGCGACGTCACTATCCCTCGCTATACGGCGCGGTCCACTGGACTCACGTGGCGACTCACATGCGCCGATGCTCAAGGCGGACAAGTCATCTTGTGTCTCAGTGCGCGACCGAACAACCGATCGATTCAACCGCCAATGACCATTGCCTGAGCAACTCGAGCAGACTGGCGGCCAAACGCGCAGACCCAGATGCGGGAACTAAGCCCCCCGACCGTGCGACCACTCGTTGAGTTCTCTCATTGCGCCACAAATTCGGACGAGAGACAGACTAGCAAGCTGGGGACGAGAGACTGACCCCAGACTGACTCCATACTCACCCAGACTGATCCACTGGCGAGCTCATGGCGCCCCTTAAATGCACGTGAACAGGCAACCTTTCCCCTTTCCCACCAGAGGGAGACACCAAAGCTGCGATTGCCACAGCGGTGCCACCGCCAACAACGGAGGGCGACTGCTTCACACAACGCGCTGCAGCGCGCTCTTCAAAACAGCAGTTTTTACCACGGGTCACACTTAGCCAGTCACTGTGACTGAGTGGTTCTAGGCGCTTCAGTACGGAACCGCGCTGCTGCTGTGGTCGCAGGTTCGAATCCTGCCTCGGGCATGGATGCGTGTGATGTCCTTAAGTTCGTCAGGTTTAAGTAGTTCAAAGTCTAGGAGACTGATGACCTTAGATGGTAATTCCCATAGTGCCTAGAGACATTTAAACAATTTTTTTTACTCGGAATATGTCTTGAAACAATATTCTACATTAACACGGACGTGGCCTTACGATAGCAAGTACTACGTAAAACAGCACTTAACTCCACTCAGATGTGAAGGAGTCGTGACTTCCAGGATTCCAAGTCGGGGTATTGTTGCCTCCAATCCATACAAGCGGTTTTCGAGGTACTGCAAAATGTAAGCTTGCAGAGTACTCTATTGTAGGGACTTGCCTACCAGGTTGCACGCGACGTGCAACCTCGGCCCGCTGCTGTCAGTCCTTAATCGAGCCGGCAAGGCTTCCCTCAGACCGATTTGACCACTCGCGGCCTCTTGGGGCCCGTACCGGACAGCAGGCGTCACCCAAAACCACCAGCTTGCCAGCCACGTGCCCTCCAGCTAATTGTCAGAACCAGGACCCGCCAAAAACCAACAACACACGCCTCCATCAAGAGCCCTAGCTCCTGACATATGATCAGGATCGATATCTACATCTACATCTACATTTATACTCCGCAAGCCACCCAACGGTGTGTGGCGGAGGGCACTTTACGTGCCACTGGGGAGCTCAGGTATGGAGTGGCGCCAGCGGAGTGCCATGACCGCCAAAATTAGAGCCACCACGGCTGACATAGCACTACTTGGTCATACAAAACGTCCCTTTAAAATCTTTGACCGAAATATATCAACATCAAGACAAACGCTATATCACGATCGTGAGGATGTCAGCCGTAGGCAATCATGAGACTGGAAAACACGAGGAATATCGTTGGGGCGTCAGTTACACAGTGTTACATGCATCATCCTAACAACCTTTCCATGGTGCCCTTCGGATGTTAATACCCGACCACGAATATAAAGTTTGTGTTGTTCATCCTAGGCGTGGTATCTAACAGACGAAACTGTGCCATTGCTTTGTCATATTAACTCCAAGTTCCTTCGAGACAATTATCTGTACCCTACTGCTGTGCGACTGGTCCCAGCGGAGGTTCGAGTCCTCCCTCGGGCATGGGTGTGTGTGTTTGTCCTTAGGATAATTTAGGTTAAGTAGTGTGTTAGCTTAGGGACTGATGACCTTAGTAGTTAATTCCCATAAGATTTCACACACATTTTTGTACCCTACTGCAACCGACTCACTCATAATTGGTTGCTTCTTACCAACAATGACCTGCCATAAGCCCTCAGTACCTTTATTACTTGGGTTGCTGTTGCTCCCGATTCATCTAAAAACAGATCAGCTGGTTTCGATATCGCTCAAGCACCCCAGTACACATCTTGTCCTCTCTCGTTGACAGATACAGGAAAAAGATGCGTTCAGCTGGAGATGTTTCGAATTTTATGTGGCAGAAGGACGTTCAGAAAGGTGTATACTCTAAGTACACACGCTAACTGAAGAAAATGGTGCAAATATGATTATCACACGAAGAAAAAAAATTAAAACTCTTAAAAATAAATTTATCTGATGACTTGGTATCTGAAAACGGCAACACGCTGTTCAGTTTACAACACCTGTCAAGTTACCCAACAGTAAAATTTTAGTACTTACTCGCAATGTTTTATCGATAGCGCTATGAAATGTACAAATAAATATACTCAAAGAAGTAACCTTATCGTTATTACTGCGGAATAGCTGAGTCTCGACTATTTCTGTAATTGCATTAAAGGAGGGCCGAGGAACTGAGGTAGAAGTATCTTGGAAGCACTGGAATATGCCTGTGCAGAATCCCCACTGCATTACTAAATTTAACTTAATTATTGCCCTTCTTAACTGAATGCGCAGAGATGTCGTTGGTGACCCCTCTGCACGCTATCTTATCAGTCATGAGTCACTGATAACAAAGTTACATGTTCTTTCAGAAAAGACAGAAGAGTGTTGTAGCGTAAGATAGTATATTCTGCTTTGCGTAAAATAGCATACAACTTTTATCTGAGGTTCTATCCGTAATTTTGTTATCATCTGTCTAATTCAAAATTTTTATCTACGAATTATGTGAATTCCTGTTTTTCGCTGATCGGTGATAAATGTGATACTCATCTGTGACGTGTAACACTCCTTAGTATCGAAGGTACGTACGTAAAACGTATGCTACTAGCGTTGCGTAGAGGTACTATCTAAAGAAAACTGAAAATGTGTGCGACCACCAGAGAAGTGCAGCAGCTGAAAAGAGCACAATGCGTAATGCTGTGCTCCTAGCCTTCATTGTTTTCAAATAATTATTTTCCTACGGGACAAATTACAAATGTCTACCGAAGGGGATTGGAATCCAGTTTCTTGCCTTTCATTGACTACAGGTATAGACATAAGTTTTGAATCAGTCCGTGAAGCGTTCTGTGACGATTCTTCTCGAAGAAAATTGAAATAATAAACTGTCTGTGTGATCACTTAACCCTAGATCTGCGTTATTCTATGACGTTGCTATAAAATGTTGCTTATCACATCTGGATACTGCAAGGTCGTTAGTCTGATACTCATGAAACAACATATAGCAACATTAGAATCCTAGGGGAAATAGACACAGCTTTGCATAATCAGACTTATAATGAAACCAGACGAGCGAATGCAATGCTCGTTACATTTTCTGAATACTAAGAATGCACAACGATAATAATGCTACAGTGATAACAACAAGCTTAGGCGTGCAACAGGCTGTATTTGTCATTAGTGGGACCCTTAACTGCGGAAAAATTGTAGGATAATTTAAAAGATCTTGTAATTTAAATCACTTCTGAGTATAAAAGATTTTTATTCTCTCTAGTTATTGGATATAACACACAGGTAGTTAAGAGAGCAAAGTTTTCTAAAAATCCAGATTGAATATACAAAAAGTGACTAACGCTGTGGGGAAGTATCAAATAATACGGAGAACTGCATCGAGGAAATGCAATAAGTTTTCTTTTCAGGTCAGCTAGTTGATTCAACGTTGATGCGATTAAGTCACAAATGGTTCAAATGGCTCTGAGCACTATGGGACTCAACTGCTGTGGTCATAAGTCCCCTAGAACTTAGAACTACTTAAACCTAACTAACCTAAGGACAGCACACAACACCCAGCCATCACGAGGCAGAGAAAATCCCTGACCCCGCCGGGAATCGAACCCGGGAACCCGGGCGTGGGAAGCGAGAACGCTACCGCACGACCACGAGATGCGGGCATTAAGTCACAAATTACAATCAAATGGGCAACTCAAGTTGTATGCCGGAACAAGTAGGACCCTAAGGAGTGCTCAGAGCACAGAGCGCGCTGCCGCCGACTGCGAAAGTTACATTTCGCCGAAATCACGAAAGTGTGTGTTCATCACCTCCAGACTGCGGTCGTGAGAAGAATTGCACTGTGACAGTGGGCAGAACACGAATGGCCCTTCTCTGTCCTTAACTCTATACTCTTAAAAAACTCTACATGAAGCAGACGAATCAGTGCTGTTGCTAATATTGTATTCCCCGAACACTAAGAGAATAATCGCCGGCCGTTGTGACCGAGCGGTTCTAGGCGCTTCAATCTGGATCCACGCTGCTGCAACGGTCGCAGCTTCGAATCCTGCCTCGGGTATGGATGTGTGTGATGTCCTTAGCTTAGTTCTAAGTTCTAGGGTACTGATGGCCTCAGATGTTAGGTCCCATAGTGCCCAGAGCCATTTGAACCATTTTTTATGAGAATAATCGTTGACTTTGGCCACTGTGCACAACAATATCACCACCACAGTGACAGCAACAATCTTAGGTGTACGACAGGTTGTATTTATCATTAGTGTGACGCCTAACCACGTAAAAGTTGCTTATTTAATGAAAATGCAGGAGAACTCAGCAGACAATTCCGACTATTGGTGTACAAAACGCGTATTAAGAAATTTAAGGTTGGTATTTGTAACTGACTATGTCATTTAGTCAATATGGGGATCGTTGCTGCAGAGAACGATGTTAACAATGTGAACTGAACACTGAGCTCAGAATCACGTGCACCTCCACTAGCATTATTCTCTGTTGTCAGTTTAGTCACAGAGCCGGCAAACCTCGACCTCCAAGTTATGTGGTGAGACTTGGGCGTCCTACTCGTGTTTTCACCGTCCTTCAACCATTTTCCATAGACGCTCATGGCAGTAGCATGCGAATAGCAGATCAGCTTCCCTGTTTCCGGAAGGTTCGATCCCAGAAGCAGTGCTATAGCAATTTGCCCCTTGTCAAAGTTTGTTATGTTAGCGGATTTCGCCATTTGCCACCAGTATTGTCGAAAGAATAATTCTCCATTCATCCTTGCCCCGAATACATACTGTCATGGACCAGGAATGCTATCAAGTAGCATTGAGTCTCGGGTTGGCGATGATATAATGGTTTTTCTCATCAGTCACTGTCGAGCTGTGTTTCTTAGTGCTCTCATATTTATCTACATTACCTATATATATTTTCAAAATAGATGCTTGGGTTGTTTTTGTTGGACTAGATGTAGTTCACACCCGGACACGAGATGGTTTGCTGTTGTATTCTACTGACCAGTTATAAACTGTCGAGTGTGTTGTGTGTAACAAAGTCGCCTGTTGCTGACAGATTAAGTTAATCAAGATCTTTCTCTACGAAGAGGGATAAAAACCGAATACATCACGCTCAATATAGTTATTGAAATCTCCATTGAATGCAATCCTATTTGCATATATTATCTTTCATCTTGTATTAGGATGTCAATAATTACAGCGAAATAGTCTCATAGGCTACCAAAACTGGGAAAGATTGTTGGTATTCTGACATGGGGCGGTATATCGTTAATGCCAACCTATTTCTGGGGGACACTAGCAAAGCATTTCCTCGTACCTCTAACGAGCGAGCGTTGTCGCATCGGTGCCACAAGTGATCATCAATACCTTTACGCCACAGCCTCTCCATCTATGGCCGGTTAAATGCCAGTAACACGAATTTCTACCACAACCAGGTAACAAACTAGCTATTTCCAGCTCAAGTATGACAACGCTCGGGAGCTTTACCAGCCTAAGTTCCAGGGCCAAGACCGCCGAAAATGGAACACGGTTTTAGGATAAAGCATTTGCTTTAACCATCACTGTATAACAGTACTTGGCAGCCCTTTTTTCGCCGGTTTTTGCTAAGTAAAATCGTCTTGAAGTTTGCCATAGATTAATTTCACAAGAACACCAGCACTACAACCTGGATCTTGGTTTTTTGAGAATAGTGTTGCAACATTACTGTCACATATCGCTAAGCGATATTGTTTCATTTTCTACCATTATAAACAGCCGCCTTTAGTGAATTAGCAGTCTAGTTAAAGGTTGAACAACTCTCTTCAGTAAATTGATTCCTTAGGATGGATAGGATGTGTTACTGCTGTGTACGGACGCAGGAGGAGCTGGCCACTGTTCGCGAACAGCTGAGCGTGTTGATGGCCGCGGTCAGCCGTCTTCAGGCTGCTGCCTCGGAGTGTAGCGGCAGTGGGGAGTCTGGTGCGTCGCAGGGTACACCCCAGGTGTTACATGCTTCACACACTGTCCCTGCTGTCGAGACATCTTCTCGGGTACCGGGCGCGGTTGGGCCACCCTCTCCCCAAGGGGAGTGGCGGGTTCAGCGGCGTTCGCGGCGCACGAGGCGGAGGGTCAATGTGGAGGCTGGCCTTGTGGCATCGCCCGCTCTGCCTGTGAGTGGACATGTGGCTGCTCCTTCAGCAAGGTCCGAGCAGGCACACGGGGGGAGGGGTTTATTAGTTATTGGGAGCTCCAACGTTAGGCGGGTGATGGAGCCCCTTAGGGAAATAGCGGGAAGGTCGGGGAAGAAGGCCAGTGTTCACTCTGTCTGCTTGCCGGGGGGCCTCATCCGAGATGTGGAGGAGGCCCTACCGGCGGCGATAGAGAGCACTGGGTGCACCCGACTGCAAATTATTGCTCATGTCGGCACCAATGACTCCTGCCGTCTGGGTTCAGGGGTCATCCTCAGTTCATACAGGCGGTTGGCGGAATTGGTGAAGGCGGAAAGCCTCGCTCGCGGGGTGGAATCAGAGCTAATATTTGTAGTATCGTTCCCAGAACCGATCGCGGTCCTCTGGTTTGGAGCCGAGTGGAAGGCTTAAACCAGAGGCTCAGACGACTCTGCGGAGATCTGGGGTGCAAATTTCTCGACCACCGCTATCGGGTGGAGAAATGTAGGGTCCCCCTGAATAGGTCAGGCGTGCACTACACGCCGGAAGCGGCTACAAGGGTAGCGGAGTACGTGTGGAGTGCACATGGGGGTTTTTTAGGTTAGAGAATCCCCTCCCTAGGCCCGACAAGACGCCTCCTGAGACGCGGCAAGGTAGGAGTAGGCAAAATGCAACAGAGAATAACAATATTAATGTGCTAATAGTAAACTGCAGGAGCGTCTATAGAAAGGTCCCAGAACTGCTCTCATTAATAAACGGTCACAATGCCCATATAGTACTAGGGACAGAAAGTTGGCTGAAACCAGACGTAAACAGTAATGAAATCCTAAACTCAGATTGGAATGTATACCGTAGAGACAGGCTGAACAGTGAAGGGGGAGGCGTGTTTATAGCGATAAGAAGTGCAATAGTATCGAAGGAAATTGACGGAGATCCGAAATGTGAAATGATTTGGGTGAAGGTCACGGTTAAAGCAGGCTCAGACATGGTAATTGGATGTCTCTATAGGCCCCCTGGCTCAACAGCTGTTGTGGCTGAGCACCTGAAGGATAATTTGGAAAATATTTCGAGTAGATTTCCCCACCATGTTATAGTTCTGGGTGGAGATTTTAATTTGCCAGATATAGACTGGGAGACTCAAACGTTCATAACGGGTGGCAGGGATAAAGAATCCTGTGAAATTTTTTTAAGTGCTTTATCTGAAAACTACCTTGAGCAGTTAAACAGAGAACCGACTCGTGGGGATAACATATTAGACCTTCTGGTGACAAACAGACCCGAACTATTTGAAAAAGTTAACGCAGAACAGGGAATCAGCGATCATAAAGCGGTTACGGCATCGATGATATCAGCCGTAAATAGGAATATTAAAAAGGGTAGGAAGATTTTTCTGTTTAGAAAAAGTGACAAAAAGCAGATTTCAGAGTACCTGTTGGCTCAACACAAAAGTTTTGTCTCAAGTACAGATAGTGTTGAGGATCAGTGGACAAAGTTCAAAACCGTCGTACATTATGCGTTAGATGAGTATGTGCCAAGCAAGATCGTAAGAGATAGAAAAGAGCCACCGTGGTACAACAACCGAGTTAGAAAACTGCTGCAGAAGCAAAGGGAACTTCACAGCAAACATAAACATAGCCAAAGCCATGCAGACAAACAAAAATTACGCGAAGCGAAATGTAGTGTGAGGAGGGCTATGCGAGAGGCGTTCAATGAATTCGAAAGTAAAGTTCTATGTACTGACTTGGCAGAAAATCCTAAGAAATTTTGGTCTTATGTCAAAGCGGTAGGTGGATCAAAACAAAATGTCCAGACACTCTGTGACCAAAATGGTACTGAAACAGAGGATGACAGACTAAAGGCCGAAATACTAAATGTCTTTTTCCAAAGTTGTTTCACAGAGGAAGATTGCACTGTAGTTCCTTCTCTAGATTGTCGCACAGATAACAAAATGGTAGATATCGAAATAGACGACAGAGGGATAGAGAAACAATTAAAATCGCTCAAAAGAGGAAAGGCCTCTGGACCTGATGGGATACCAGTTCAATTTTACACAGAGTACGCGAAGGAACTTGCCCCCCTTCTTGCAGCGGTGTACCGTAGGTCTCTAGAAGAGCGTAGCGTTCCAAAGGATTGGAAAAGGGCACAGGTCATCCCCGTTTTCAAGAAGGGACGTCGAACAGATGTGCAGAACTATAGACCTATATCTCTAACGTCGATCAGTTGCAGAATTTTGGAACACGTATTGTGTTCGAGTATAATGACTTTTCTGGAGACTAGAAATCTACTCTGTAGGAATCAGCATGGGTTTCGAAAAAGACGGTCATGTGAAACCCAGCTCGCGCTATTCGTCCACGAGACTCAGAGGGCCATAGACACGGGTTCACAGGTAGATGCCGTGTTTCTTGACTTCCGCAAGGCGTTCGATACAGTTCCCCACAGTCGTTTAATGAACAAAGTAAGAGCATATGGACTATCAGACCAATTGTGTGATTGGATTGAGGAGTTCCTAGATAACAGGACGCAGCATGTTATTCTCAATGGAGAGAAGTCTTCCGAAGTAAGAGTGATTTCAGGTGTGCCGCAGGGGAGTGTCATAGGACCGTTGCTATTCACAATATACATAAATGACCTGGTGGATGACATCGGAAGTCCACTGAGGCTTTTTGCAGATGATGCTGTGGTGTACCGAGAGGTTGTAACAATGGAAAATTGTACTGAAATGCAGGAGGATCTGCAGCGAATTGACGCATGGTGCAGGGAATGGCAATTGAATCTCAATGTAGACAAGTGTAATGTGCTGCGAATATACAGAAAGATAGATCCTTTATCATTTAGCTACAAAATAGCAGGTCAGCAACTGGAAGCAGTTAATACCATAAATTATCTGGGAGTACGCATTAGGAGTGATTTAAAATGGAATGATCATATAATGCTGATCGTCGGTAAAGCAAACGCCAGACTGAGATTTATTGGAAGAATCCTAAGGAATTGCAATCCGAAAACAAAGGAAGTAGGTTACAGTACGCTTGTTCGCCCACTGCTTGAATACTGCTCAGCAGTGTGGGATCCGTACCAGATAGGGTTAATAGAAGAGATAGAGAAGATCCAACGGAGAGCAGCGCGCTTCGTTACAGGATCATTTAGTAATCGCGAAAGCGTTACGGAGATGATAGATAAACTCCAGTGGAAGACTCTGCAGGAGAGACGCTCAGTAGCTCGGTACGGGCTTTTATTGAAGTTTCGAGAACATACCTTCACCGAAGAGTCAAGCAGTATATTGCTCCCTCCTACGTATATCTCGCGAAGAGACCATGAGGATAAAATCAGAGAGATTAGAGCCCACACAGAGGCATACCGACAATCCTTCTTTCCACGAACAATACGAGAGTGGAATAGAAGGGAGAACCGATAGAGGTACTGAAGGTACCCTCCGCCACACACCGTCAGGTGGCTTGCGGAGTATGGATGTAGATGTAGATGTAGATTATTTTGTGGTCATTTTATTGACAGTACTGGACATACAGGCTTGGGAAGAAGGCTTAAGCTGCGCTCCCAGCACGATGTCAAGGTCCTGATGTCAGCAGAGGCAGTGAATCTCACTGTAAGGGGGAAGCCTCCCTAGGGAGACGGGCGGTTTTTGCAGAACTAAGGCTGCTGAGTGCTTCGTGTTTGTGTGGGTAGAGTTATCACCTGGCCTAGCAGACAGAATGGGGAGCTGTGCCGCCAGTTCCATCCCTAGAGAATGATTGAGTATTACATTTCTGCCTCTTCAGCACCAAAATCAAGGGTCAAGACTCCGCAGCGCCGACCAGCCAGCCTGAGAAAGACAGTTGAATTGATTCCAACATTATGGTCAGCCAATAGAACTGAATCATCCTGTCATTATGCTTGGCATGAAGAGGCCGACCAATCGAGGAGAAACAACTCTAGACAAATCCCAACATTAAATTTCTTAATACGCGTTTTGTATACTAATAGTCGGAATTTTCTGCTGAGTTCTCCTGCATTTTCATTAAATAAGCACCTTTTACATGGTTAGGCGTCACACTAATGATAAATACAATCTGTCGTACACCTAAGATTGTTGCTGTCACTGTGGTGGTGATATTGTTGTGCACAGTGGCCAAAGTCAACGATTATTCTCATAAAAAAATGGTTCAAATGGCTCTGGGTACTATGGGACTTAACATTTGAGGTCATCAGTACCCTAGAACTTAGAACTAAGCTAAGGACATCACACACATCCATGCCCGAGGCAGGATTCGAACCTGCGACCGTTGCAGCAGCGTGGATCCAGATTGAAGCGCCTAGAACCGCTCGGCCACAGCGGCCGGCGATTATTCTCTTAGTGTTCGGGGAATACAATATTAGCAATGTTTCTTCAGGCATTCAGCTGAAAACATGTTTCAGATAAATCAATGAAATTATAAACTTCGACAACTCGATTGTTCTTACGATTTGGGCTAATGTGAAATCTCTGTGCAGTCACTGGATTCTGTGTACTTCAGAAGACCCTAAGTTTTAATCTGAATTTGAAATCAATAGGTGACTTTCAGTAAGACTAAATGAATTATATATTAGTGAGACAGATATTGTAGTTAGTTTGGTAATAAATGAAGTAAGTAATGTGGAAATTAATTACATGCAGATGTGTGAAAACCAAATATTTTTCGCCCTTGGTAGCAAACACTATTCGACTTGTGTTAAGCGATAATGTAGTAGGTGCAGTCTTGATATAACCGGGAGCCATTAAGCTTTATTGGAAGATACCAACGCAGAATGTTGGGAATCTTCTAGTTCATGGCCACAGGTAGACATCCAGAAAACTTAAGATGCAATAATGTGCGAAGACACTCTTGAGTCTATGGGATGGACTCATCTGTCAGAGTTGAGTGGGAACTGAAGAAAAATAATACAGTGCAGAGTAATAGTTCTGATGGCGAAATGAAGTAAGAATATATTGCGCGATAATTTCATATTGAACTTCTTACAGAGGTGTTAGTAATGCCTAAAATTGGGTCACAGTATGTCTATTGAGGATAAGTGTCACAATGTAAGGTAAGAAACATCAGTCGGAATTGCTTGTACATAGCAGGATAGAGCTTGCGGACGACGAAGGGGACGACTGGTGGATGGCTTAGAGAGACGAACGGCAAATAGGTGAGGAAGTCAGAGCAATCAGCGACCAAGCCTTATAATTTCAGTAAATTTCCATGTATGAGTCGTGTGTTAGAATTTAGGTAGCTATATTGATGTTTAATGTATCTGTGAGTGAACTTTAAACAGTAAACAATGAAATAAGAGACATAAACCTACCCTATGCACTTTGCTTGCGTCGGTTCTGTTCCTCAAAACAGGTGTTATACCACTGCTGACGAAACTGTTCAGTTTCAGCGCAGCTTGTGAGTGAGTAATACTGTTTTAATTACGTGAAGTGAATTTTTTAAGTGCCTTATGCTGAGTCTTGTACAGCTGTTTTTAAAGGCGCACGTGGCAATAAAAGTCTCTATAGCGCTATATTTTCATTAACAAGTTTTGATACGCGCTGCTGTTGAGATTAGTGTTCGATGGGTCCTGCAACGTAGTGGTGAGCTCATAGAGAAATCATATTACGAGTTTATGGTTCTCCATGATGGATTTTTGCGATATGTGGCACGCACTGTCTACGTCGAAACTGTTACCTGTGTCAAGAAGGATGGTGGAGGTCGCCACATTTGTACAATAAATTATCTCATACTTAATTTTGTTTGTGGACTTAGCAAACTCCTTCCCTCGTCTAATTTTCTCGAAGTCTCTCAACCTACTAAATCAGATTGTGTGAATGCATGGTGTCTGTTGTTTTAGACATGTCCGACAGAACAGACACCTCACATTCATATAATTGTTTTGACTCGATCAATGAATCTGCAACCTTCAATGTGGAAGCACATTTACGTTCGATCTCCAGGGCGAATCTAAAATTAGGAAACATTGAGGATGGCTGGGGACGGCGGGTAGATGGCAGTAGGTGGAAATGTGAGTGAGCTGGGGAGCGTGCCGAGGTAGTCCGCACATTTGCGACGAACACTGTGTCTGGGTGGCGCAGTGGTTAATGCAACTGTCCAGTAAGCAGGAGATCCTGGATTTGACTCCCAGTCTGGCACATATTTTTCTCTCGTCGCTGCTGATTAAGGAGTCCCGATGCATCTGATATCATTAGTTACTTTCCTTTCCTTTCCTCCCCCCCCCCACCCCCCTCCCCTTTGCCACCTTTTCAATTTACACCACATACATTACATCTCTGCATGTCTACCCCAGCTGACAATGCTCCCACTTAGATATCCCGCCACAACAAATCCAGCAACAGAAAATCTCTGCCATAAATATCTTCATACAAGATTGCGAACGACATCTCACCTATCGTGAAGCCAAAACAATCTGTAAATATCAAATCACTACACCTAAGGACTCCAATCGCATCACTCGCATGTCTGCAAGAGTTTGAATGGTGGTTTTTGTGTGTGATTGTGTATGTGTGTGTGTGTGTGTGTGTGTGAATATCTGCGTAATAAAGGAGGACCAATACGTTAAGACTGTAAAAATACAACAGCAGGGCAAGAGGAGCAGAATAACACTCACGCAGGCATCACGTCCAGTATTAACGTAAACACCTATAGTACTTCGAAATCGGAATAAATTGCTGAAATGGATCGGGATGTACATAAAAAAATGTAACTGGTGCAATACTTCATTATTTAAATCATAATTCTCATTTTATTGGCGCTGTAAGGTGTGGCGTGAGTGGATGGGTGGAGGGTCGCAAAGGACATTCATTGACTTCATTACTTTATGTTGTGAGACGAGCATGTCTCTCTCTTTTGTCAACGGCAAGCACTGCTGAGCGGTCGGCAGCTTCCGTCTCGGCTGAGGAGCCAACGATCAGTAGTGCTCTAGTTTCCGTGGCGTCGTGGAGTCTGCATGGCCCCTCGCTCTACTGACGTCTTCGCAACGGCTCGCGAAGACGGCTGTGCACAGGCGGCATCTGGGCAGGCCAACCGGGAAGGAGTCGGGCGATGGCTAGTCGTGCCCTGTGGCGCCAAGTCCCATAAGGATTCGGCGTCTGTGGCAGCAGGCACAGATGGCAGTTCGGCGGGGCTGTGGCATCGACTCCCAGTGCTAGCAGCAGGAGCAAACCTGTCTCGAACCCATGGCTGCTGATGGGGAGGCTCACTCGTCTTACTCTTTGGCTTAGTCTGGCGTCTTGGTGGTGCTGCCGCAGAGTTCCAGAGACGAGAAGTGATCCCTGCCTCAAAATTAAAGTTGATTTATATACCTCCGGCGCGCTTTTGTTTCACTAAAACCGTCCTTATAACAAGAGAATTGCTGTGGTGCGTTGATGTGTCCTCGCTTCGTAGGAAACTTCTGTGTCTGTTAGTGTGGCCTACATGCCGCCACACTGAGGGCTACTGACTAGCGGCTGTTAATGAAACTCCCATGGTGGCTTCAAATCACTTCTCATCATCTTTGCTAAAGACTTGTAACTTTTACTCAGAGACCAGGGAGCGGCACCAAAACCCATTACTATCACAAAACATCCCACAGGTTTTCATCTACATTTTTTATTTTATTTATGTACCCGTCAAGTTCCGTAGGACCAAATTGAGGAGCAAATCTCCAAGGTCATGGAACGTGTCAGTACATGCAATACAACACAAACGTAATAACAGATAAAAATAAATGTTCATGAACCTTAAAAAAGTCAGTCCATAAGTTTAAGTAAACGCTATCAGCAATACAATAAAAATCAGTTTAATTTTTCAAGGAACTCCTTGACAGAATAGAAGGAGTGACCCATGAGGAAACTCTTCAGTTTCGATTTGAAAGCGCGTGGATTACTGCTAAGATTTTTGAATTCGAGTGGTAGCTTATTGAAAATTGATGCAGCAGTATACTGCACACCTTTTTGCACAAAAGTTAAGGAAGTCGAATCCAAATACAGGTTTCATTTCTGCCGAGTATTAACCGAGTGGAAGTTGCTTATTCTTGGGAACAAACGAATATTGGTAACAAGAAAGGACAATAAGGAATATAAGTGTTGAGAGGCCAATGTCAAAATACCCAGACTCGTGAACAGAGGTCGACAAGAGGTTTGTGAACTAACTTATTGCCCGAACCGCCCGTTTCTGAGTGAAAACTATCCTTTTAGAATGGGAAGAGTTACCCCAAAATATTATACCATACGACAATAGCGAATGAAAATAAGCAAAGTAGACCAATTTTCGTGTCGAACGATCACTCACTTCTGATGCCGTTCGAATAGCAAAAATTGCAGTATTAAGTCTTTGAATAAGATCCTAAACGTGGGCTTCCACGACATCTTACTATTTATCTTAACACCTAAAAATTTGAACTGTTCAGTTTCACTAATCACATGCCCGTTCTGTGAAATTAAAATGTTAGGTTTTGTTGAATTGTGTGTTACAAACTGTAAAAACTGAGTCTCACTGTAACTTAGCGTTAGTTTATTTTCTACAAGCCATGAACTGAGGTCATGTACTGTACTATTTGAAACCGAGCCAATGTTGCACACAACATCCTTTACTACAAGCTAGTGTCATCAGAAAATAGAAATATTTTAGAATTACCCGTAATACTAGAGGTCATATCATTTAAATAAATAAGGAACAGGAGTGGCCCCAACACTGATCTCTGGACACCACCCACTTGACAGTACCCCACTCGGACCTCACATCATAGCCGTTATCAACATTGTGAATAATGACCTTTTGCTGCCTGTTGCTAAAGTAAGAGGTGAACCAATTGTGAGCTACTCCCCGTATTCCGTAATGGTCCAACTTCTGGAGAAATATTTTGTGATCAACACAACAAAATGCCTTAGTTAAACCAAAAATTATGCCTAGTGTTCGAAACCTTTTGTTTAAACCGTCCATTGCCTCACAGAGAAAAGAGAATATAGCATTTTCAGTTGTTAAACGACTTCTAAAGCCGAACTGTACATTTGATAGCAAATCGTGTGATATACATCTTCAATGTATTTGAGACTGACCTCTGATCATCCTTAATTTATTTTTACAAAATACATATTTTCAGTTGAAAAAACTACTCAGAGCAAGTTGTAGTTCTTATAATAAATGTTAACTGTGTGGTTCATCTATACTGCCTCGAAAAGATCGCAAAATCAAAAAATAATTGATGGAGATTAATGAGATTTCTGGACTATATTTGTCTAGGTAACATATTTAAGTGACTGACATTGCAACATCACAGGTTAAAGTAAGCGCAAGATAAGCCATTGCAAATGTGAAATACTGGTACATTAATAATTGGTGAAACTGCGAGAATGTTGAATGCAAACATGTGAACGTACATGCGTTGCTTTGTAAAGGTGCCTGATAACAGTTTGTGGGCTGGAGTTCCATGGCTGTTGCACCTGTTCGGTCAATACAGCGACGGTTAGTGCTGTCTGTGGATTACGCTGGAGTTGTCGTTCGATGGTGCCCCATATGTACTCGATTGTAGACGGATATGATTATCAAGCAGACTAAGACACCACGTCCACACTCTGTAGAGCTTGTTGGTTTACATCAGTATGTTGGCGAATGTTATCCTGTTAGAATATACCCCTAGAGTGCTGTTCATGAATAGCAGCACAACAGCCCCAATCACCAGACTGTCGTACATATTTGTACTCAGGGTCCGTGGCATAATCAGCAACGTGCTCCTGATATCATAAAAAATTGCACCCCTGACCATAACTTCAGTTGCAGGTCCAGTGTGTCTATAACACAGACAGGTTGGTTGCAGGACCTCAACCAACACATGGCCATGACTAGCACCGAGCCAGAACCAGCTTACAGCAGCAAACATTACCGACCTCCACCCTGCCTCCCATTGAGTTCTCGCTTGACACCACTGGTCACAAATGGCGGTGGTTTGACGTCAGAGCAATTCACGCTACAGAGAGTATGGCTCGGAGCTGTTCTTGACGTAATCATTTTCTAACAGTTACTTGTGTCAGTGTGATGACAATTTCTGCTCAAATTGCTGCTGCAGATGCAGTACGATGCCCCAGAGCCATACGCCGAACATGCCAATCTTCGCTCTCGGCAGTTCCACGTGACCATCCGGAGGCCGGTCTGCTTGGGACCGTAAAGCGTCGTGACCACTGCTACCAACAATCATGTACAGTGGCTACATTTGTGTCAAGTCTTTCTGCAGTATCGCTGAAGGAACATCCTGCTTCTCGCAGCCATATTACACGACGTCGTTCAAACTCAGTGAGATGCTGATAATGGCGTCTTTGTCGCCTTAAAGGCGTTCAAGTGTAACATCAACTCAACCACGTCCAATCTCAAAGGTAACTGACGCTCACGACCGTTACAGCGTGTATTTAAAGCAAATCTGATTTGAATCTTCATAGTGTCGCTACTACCGCTACTCTTATGCAACTGGCTTGAAATCTGAATAGACATCGTCTTTCAGATGTAGAAACACGCCTACCAACTTTCGTTTATGTGGTACAACTCCTTCTTGGTGCAGCGATTTTTTTCCGTCTGTGTATTATAGCGAGCCATCCCTATTTTAGAACAAATTACCTGTTTTTAAGCTTCGCATACTGAACCAATGCTCTCTACAATGTCATCAAGTCTATTCTGAAGGTACTCATAAGTACATTCTGAAGGAAGTCCTTTGAAAAAAAAAATGCGTACCTCAATATAATGCCTTCTTCTTCCTAATACCGAAATGTTATTGGAAATCGCAAGATCAAATTTCCATGTAGCTTCTTAGTACTCGGTTATTTGGTTATACAGCTATTGCTGGTTGTTCCGGAAGTATCCCAGAACGGGTAATAAATCTCCATAGGAGCAGTGACAACGATTCGTGAAATTCTTGATGAGAGAGACTGTTGACACGAAAGACTGTTGAGTGAGCTTGTTCCGCCTAGCGCTACGTACTTACCAAGAGCGTCATAATGTGATGTAATGCCGGACCTAGATAAGTGATACGAAGGCAGCTCTGCTCCCACGTTCATGTTACCTGCCACACCAGTAGCGACACTGGGAGCCGGTACCGCAAGCAGGACGGGAGCGCAGGGGATCCACTCAGTGTGTGTGTGTAGCACTACTTTCTCGAGTCCACATAAACAGGTAAGAACTCTGGTTGAGCGCTTCCATTTAGTTTAGTTAGTCGCATTTGAGTTTCCCCCATCAAGCGTGATGAAAATGTTCAAACGTGTGTGAATTCCTAAGGGACGAAACTGCTGAGGTCATCGGTCCCTAGACTTACACACTACTTAATCTAACTTAAACTAACTTATGCTAAGCACAACAGACACACCCATGCCCGAGGGGGGACTCGAAATCCGGCGGGAGGGGCCGTGCAGTCAGTGACATGGCGCCTTTAACCGCGCGGCCACTCAACGTGACCAAGCGTCGTGAAAATTGTACGTACCACTTCATCACTTTTTGTTTACTTTAACTCTCTTTCATTGTAACTCCAAATGTACTTCAATTTAAATGTAAAGCTGTGGTGTGCGTACTGTAAGACCTTCGGTACACACACCATCAGATTATTTGAACTGTCGCTCTAACGAAGTAGGCGAGTGTCAGCAATATGTCTCGTGGTCTTATCGTGGCGTGTTTATCTCCTGCCGTTAGGTCAGATGATAGAAATGCCACTTGCACGCTTAGAGTAGCAGATTGACGGTGACCAACTTTAAGCAGAACTTGATTAATTTTCACACACATTTATTAAAATAATAAAAAGCATAGAAATCACGTAACTTGATTCTGGATGCTATTTACAATTGACAATCTGAAGTTCCTTTGGTCTTGGTACGTTAATCTTATTCTCACATATCTCTGATACTTGACAAAGTGTCTATATCTTCATGGCTATGTACAGGAATATGATAATCTTATTAGGTGCAAACTGAAACTTGACTATAGACTGGTACAGACAAATGCAGACTGGTACAGACTGGTGCAGACAAATGCAGACTGATGCCGACTGACTAATCGGAGGTCTGTACACTCGTTATAATACCTCGCGCGTTCAGGTATCACTGCGCGAGTGTGATCCGCGAGCAGAAAAGGTTCTACGTTAGCAGCAATCTCATTGGCTGCGTTACATATTAATACGCCGATCGGCGGAAGCAGAATTTGGTTCGTCTCTAAGACAGCGCCATCTCGTAGTGCGGAGACGGACGAGCGCTGCGCCTGCGCTGTTGTGCTTAGCGGGACGCGCCCTAGTGGGAAAGTTGTGTACGCGCTGACTACGCGGAACTATGTACACAATAAAAGCCTATAATTTCAACTGGGTTTCAGTAACATCTGATGTCTTGCTAATAGGTGGTACATGGAACGCATAATACAGCTGAGGTCATGTTCCTGCACAATCAGAAACGTGTGGAACAGAAAGCTGTCTTCCGTCAATAACTGTGAAAGAGGGCTTTCTGTCTGCACTGGCGGTCTTAAGACAAAATAGCGTCAGTAATAAAATGGCTCTGAGCACTATGGGACTTAACATCTTAGGTCATCAGTACCCTAGAACTTAGAACTACTTAAAACCTAACTAACCTAAGGACATCACACACATCCATGCCCGAGGCAGGATTCGAACCTGCGACCGTAGCAGTCCCGCGGTTCCAGACTGCAGCGCCTAGAACCGCAAGACCACTGCGGCCGGCCGCGTCAATACTAAATAGTTGTTGGATATGATAAGGGGTTATCGAGACGATAAAATGATTTCTGAACGTAAAGTCGTAGTAGACTGTTTTCGCTTCTGTGACTGGTCACAAACGTAGTTCCTTTGAATTTTATACTGTAGATCCTGCGAAAGAAGATTTGCTTCTGCTGATAGATCAACTGGAATATGCGCATTGCTTCAAACTCGGCGTAATGTAAGAACTAAGAATAGAACCATTGAAATGCGATAAAGCTGTATAACGTTTATCAGCGAAGATACGACGTCATTTAAGTGATACTGGAGTGACAGAAACAAATCTGGGTCTATCGTTCAAAGTCTACCTCTTCGCGATGTGGCACCAATGAACGGCCACAAATTAATGCAACGAAGTAATCTCACGCAGGGCTTTTGCGATCGGCATAAAGGAAGAAAGGAACACTGTAAACTTGTTGGTCGTACAATAGTGAGGAAACTGAGTTCGAATTGTCCACTATGATACCGATTGCAACTAGTCGTCAACGTGTATGAGTAGAGCGTAATACTAACTGATGTAATCACAGGTAATATCCGGTTATAACATCAGCGGTGAGGCCCACTCAAAATCATTGGCAGGGAAAAATTAATGCTAATTTCACATTAATGGGAGAATTTTGGAATAAAACGCTTATGTGCAAATGAGACTTCATAAAACACTGTTATGAAAACTGTTTCGAAACAATGACTGTCGGAAATGCCCGCAAGACTGTATTGACAAGAAAGGTAAGAAATCTAAATGCGTGTTTCTTACATTTATAACTGGCTGTTCGAAACTATACGGTAATGCTACGGAAACAAGCACGTAAAAGGCGGTGTGCTTCTTCCTAAAAGCACGTAGGTTTGGTTAGTACGCCCAGCGGTCAGATAGCTGGCGAGATACTTCTACTGCTTCTGTCACACATACAGAGCAGAGGCCGGCAAACAGCGGTTCGTGAGCCACATGAAGCTCTTTCACCTCGAGTGTGGTGGCTCTTCTAGAAAATATCACGTGTGTGCACTCACGTGTATTTCCAGAAACATAAAATTCAACGCATATCATATTGACACAGCACTGCATCGCGTTCTACAGTCTATTACTACAGATCACGTGCCCCCACAGGAAATGCGAGAATGGTAGTTAAAATATGTTCCTCGGCGGTAGGCAGTTCCACCTCCCCTGTAGTAAATACCTTGTCTCTGCTTCAAGATTCCCTCATCAGTAGCACTTTTCCCATCACTCCTGCAGTTCTGTTCATTTAGAGGCTACAAATTTTCAGCTGGCCTTTACGAGCGAGGGAGACTAGCGCAATTCAAGCACGAATTTTGATCCACCAGCAACCTCATTTTGCAGTGGTTAGTGCTAGCTAATAGCATTTGGCCAAGGAAAATACCTACTCGAAGCATAGTTACCTACATTTTTCCTACCAGCCCAAATCTTACACTTCATCAATTTAACGATTGTAGTTATTTTGTATTGCCGGCCGGGGTGGCCGAGCGGTTCTAGGTGCTACAGTCTGGAACCGCGCGACCGCTACGGTCGCAGGTTCGAATCCTGCCTCGGGCATGGATGTGTGTGATGTCCTTAGGTTAGTTAGGTTTAAGTAGTTCTAAGTTCTAGGGGACTGAAGACCTCAGAAGTTAAGTCCCATAGTGCTCAGAGCCATTTGAACCATTTGAATATTTTGTATTGCTGGCTTTATTATTATAAAATGAGACAATTTTAGGTGCTCTCTTTGATATGGGCACAAAGAAGCTAAGAGAAACAGAGGAAGAATATAGTGCTTTTAGTTGAATGGACCGAGACTTTCGGGGTTATTCAGAGCTTAAATAGCCTTCTGACGTGTCCTATTTGTCAGTAAAAATTGGCTCATGACAGTAAATCAAATTTGGGGACAATGTCCAATTAAACACGTTTCTTTTGATTGTATACTGCCGTAAAATCATCAATAATCAACATCAAGAGGATGCAGAAGGCAATGGAAACCACTACATTAAAGACGCATAATGTGTATCCACAGGACATGCGGCCTGTAATTGAAAAGTGTCATGATGATCTCTCCATTGGAAAAAGATTCCGGACTAGTCTCCTATTCGTATCTCCGGGAGGGGACTGCCATGTGGGAGGTGACGATGAGAAAAAGACTGACTAACCAACGAAAGGATAACTTTCTACGAATCGGGGCGTGGGATGTCAGAAGTTTGAACGTGGTAAGATAGCTAGAAAATATGAGAAGGGAACTGCTAAAGCTCAATCGGGATACAGTGGGGCGTCAGCCAAGTTAAATGGAGAAAAGACAAGGATTTATGGTCAGATGATTACAGGGTAATATCAACAGCGGCAGAAAATGGTATAACGGGAGTAGGTTTCGTTATGAATAGGAAGGTTGGGCAGAGATGAGTTACTGTGAACAGTTCAGTGATAGACGGCTCTCATCAGAATCGACAGCGAACCAGCACCGACAGCGATAGCTGACGCATACAAACCGACGTCGCAAGATGAAGATGAAAGACAGAGAAAGTGTATGAGGATATTAAACGGATATACGCTTATGTCGTATGGTATTATTTTTTGGGGTAATTCTTCTGATTCAAAAAGGGTATTTTTGGCTCAACAACGGGCTGTTCGAGCTATATGTGGTGTAAGTTCGAGAACCTCTTGTCGACCCCTATTCAATAGCCCGCATCTCGTGGTCGTGCGGTAGCGTTCTCGCTTCCCACGCCCGGGTTCCCGGGTTCGATTCCCGGCGGGGTCAGGGATTTTCTCTGCCTCGTGATGGCTGGGTGTTGTGTGCTGTCCTTAGGTTAGTTAGATTTAAGTAGTTCTAAGTTCTAGGGGACTTATGACCACAGCAGTTGAGTCCCATAGTGCTCAGAGCCATTGAGCCCTATTCAATAGTCTGGGAATTCTGACATTGCCCTCACAGTATATATTTTCTTTAATGTCGTTTGTTGTTAGCAATATTAGCCTATTCCCAAGAGTTAGCAGCTTTCACTCAGTTAGTACTAGGTAGAAATCAAATCTGCATGTGGGATGCACTTCCTTGACTCTTGTGCAGAAAGGAGTGCAGTATTCTGCTGCATCCATTTTCAATAAGCTACCACATGAACTCAAAAATCTTAGCAGTAGTCCAAACTATTTTAAGTCTAAACTGAAGAGTTTCCTCATGGCTCACTCCTTCTCTTCTGTCGAGGAGCTCCTGGAAGAGCTAAAAAATTGAGCAAATTTCAGTGTTACATTGTTGGTTTTCTTTATTTAAACTTACGACTTGTCTCCTGAATATGTTTTTTATATTTCATTTTATCTGTTTCTACTATCGTGTTATAATTTCATGTACTGACTCGTTCCATGACCATGGGGACTTCTCCTTAATTTGGTCCCACGGAACAATAAATAAATAAATAAATAAATAAATTAAAAAATATCTGAGTACGTGAAGGGAGATGAAAATGGAGTGCAGTTGTAGGGGACGAAGATAGGGTCACGGGAGAGGAATGATAGAGGAGAAAGGTCAATTGTGTTCGGATATAAATTTCAGCTACAACAGCGAATATTCTGTTCAAGACTCACAAGAGGCGAAGGTATACTTGGGAAAGGCCGGAAGAGACGAGTGACTGCCATTGTCAAAGCTTCATCCTCCATTGCTGGTGGTGGATTCGTGCTGACGAAACGTCAGATAAATTATCAAACAAACGTCGGCCGAAGAACCCGAGACAGAAGCCAAAAGGCAGTTCGTCAACAAGAGGCTCCGAAAGCCTCAGCAATTTAGGAATTCTGTTACCTAGGCTGCAAAGTAACTCATTACGGATGGAGCAAGGAGGACATAAAAATCAGACTTTCAATGGCAAAAAGGGCATTCCTGACCAGGAGATGTCTACTAGGATCAAACATAGACCTTTATTTGGGGAAGAAATATCTGAGAACGTACGTATGGAGCACAGAATTGTATGATAGTGAAACATGGACTGCGGGAAAACTGGAAAGAAGAGACTCGAAGCATTTGTGATGTGGTGCTTCAGAAGAAGGTTGAAAATTAGGAGAGACCAGGCTGTCCGCAGAAACTGCGAGGAAATGAATATATGGAAAACATTGACAAGAAGAAGGGACAGGATGGTTCGACGTCAGTTAAAACATCAAGGAATAAGTTCCACGATACTGGCAGGAGCTGTAGAGGGCAAAAATTGTAAATGAGGTCAGAGATTGGAATACATCCAGCAAATAACTGAGGACGTAGGTTGCAAGTGGTACTTCGAGATCACAAGTGGTACTTTGAGATGAAGAGGTTAGCACAGGAGAGGAATTCGTGCCGGGCAGCATCAAATTTTTCAGACTGATGACTCGAAAAAAAAAAAATTCCTGACGTTGGTGCCAGGAAGAAAGAGACGCACTTCAGAAGAGCAAGAAAAATCACATTATGTATTTAATTACTGGCTGCAGTCTTCCAACAAAGTTAATATTGTAAGTTTTATGGTTAGTAAAGAGTGTGTTAATATAGGAAAACCATATACCGACGGCGAATATGTACGAAAGGGCTTCAAAAGTAAGTAAGTTACGCATGTCGCCCCATGCTAAAAAGACCACATAGCAATCGGATATTCATATATTTTTATGTTTATGGTAAGTGAATCAGAACTCCTATACCAATCAGCCAAAGCAAGTCGATGCTACTCTCAAAACTTCTGGAGTAAATAGACTTTGAAGTTTTCCGACCAACTTGAATACGTTAAAAGTGAGACAAAAACGTTTTTATTCAGTGGTCGAATGCTCTCTTACGACTAGGCATCTTAGGTTCGATTTCCACGGGATGAAAACATTTAAATAGGTGTGCATGTTCTGTTAGCAATTCCACGAAGTTTAAAATACGTAAGGATGGTAAAGAAAAAGCGGTGGTATTCGAGATTGGTACATAATCGCTAGTTCGTACTTCGTTTCGATCACTATTTGTTTCGTTTCTCTCCCTTCAGTTCGAATACCAGCGACATCTACATATAAAATTCATCAAATACATCCTAATTAATAAATATCTATGCGTAATGTTTTATCAAAAATGGCTTCTTGTTTTTACTTGCAAATCGTTATCAAAAATCCAGTTTGCACTGCAAATATAAATTTTTAACACCCGGTCTTCTATAAAAAAGATGGTTTAAATTAAGAAAACAATAGATATTAAATTTTTTATCCTTCTGTATTTTACGCTTCACGGTAATGTTCATGGGACACGCACCATCGTTTAAAATTTTACCATGGATGGGAATCGGATTAAGGCCACCTACGTAGGGGACGAACATTCTACCAGACAGCCATATAATCATTTCCAAATATGAACCGCGTCAAGGATAAATTGAGAGGTCGTCTTGTTGATGACAACACGGAATCGTGCCTAAATTAAAAACAACAATATAGAAACTGGTATTACCGAAACTTTCCAAGGAGATTCAAGGCTTTTGCCCACATTAGTTTTTGTCTGTAATTGCCGTATTTTATTATTATGTATACCTTAGAATTTAATTTTCTCAATAAATAATATTGCTATTAAGTAAGGTAACAAAATTTACTCAGTCTTCTTATAATGCAATTAAGATTTAAAACTTTACGTAAAATTGGGGAGAGATGTGGAGTGAATGAAGACGTCGAGCGTTGAGAAAGGCATGTAGAGATTATTTGAACATACGGAGGGGCTGAACCGAAGAACATAAATTAAACAAGTATTTATGGGATTCATTTGTTTATGTTTCATAATTACAGCCGATTATCTGCGAAACAATCATAGGTCACGCAAGTCATACTTTTTTTGATGGAAAAATGTATGTATTAATTATTTATTCCTGGAAATTATAAACATTACGAAAAAAATATTAGTATACGTGTGTGGATAGGAGAGCTGGAAAGGTGGACCTCGGCGAACTTGCTTCAATCAGATTGAGGACGCGTCTAGCAAAGCCCAGCCTAGGTGTACAATAATTAAGTTAATAACTATATACCTACCTGTTTACGAAGTTTAAATTTAAAAAATTTGACTGTCAAATGAAATTTCAGTCGTTGTGCTATTGATATATGGCTATCTTGCCTACTGAATTTGCCGACAACTGTCGTAGGCTAAGGAACATGAGATAAAATTGTGTAGGGACTCACGTGGACGTAAATTTTTCTAGCTCAATTCGAGAGTGAGACAAGATATAGTACAATTAACGGCAAATAACACAACTCTTATGTACATGGACTGTACACTGAGGTGACAAAAGTCATGGGATAGCGATATATACATATACAGTAATATCGCGTAAACAAAATATAAAAGACAAGTGAATTCGCGGAGCTGTCTTTTGTAGTCAGGTGACTAATGTAAAACTGTTTGTGATGTGATTATTACCCCTCGTCGGGAATTTAAAGGCTTTGAACGCGGAGTCGTAGTCAGATCTAGATGCATGGGACACTCAATTTGATAAATTGTAGAGAATTCGATATTCCGCTAGCCACAGTGTCAAGAGGGTGGCCGTGAATACCACATCGCAGCCATTACCTCTCACGACGGCCTTAACGATCGAGAGCAGTGCCGTTTGTGTAGAGTTGTCATTGCTAGTTGACAAGCAGCATTGCGTGAAATAATAGCAGAAATCGATGTTGGAAGTTCGGCGAACGTATCAGTTACGACAGTACGACGAAATTTAGCGTAAATGGGCTATGGCAGCAGCCGACCGACGGGAGTATTCTTTGCTAACTGCACGACATAGCCTGCAACGCCTCTCCTGGGATTGGGACCATATTGTCTGGACCCTAGACGACTGTAAAACGGGTGGCCTGGTCAGATGAGTCCCGATTTCAGTCGGTAAGAGCTTATGGTAGGGTTCGAGTGTGGCGCATACCCGCAATGCCATGGACTCAGTTTGTCAACAAGGCACCGTGAAAGCTGGTGGTGGCTCCATACTAGTGCGGGCGGTGTTTACATGGAATGGATGTTCGGCTATTTGGAGATCAGTTGCCACCATTCATGGACGTCTTGTTCCCAAAAAACGATTGAATTCTTATGGATGATAATGCGCCGTTGCACCAGACCACAGTTGCTTGCGATTGGTTTGAAGAGCATTCTGGACAATCCGAGCGAATGGTTTAGCCACCCGGATCGCCCGACGTGAATCTCATCGAACAGTTATGGGAAATAATCGAGAGGTTGGTTCGTGCACAAAATCCTACACCGGCAACACTTTCGCAACTATGGACAGCTATAGAGGCAGCATGGCTCAGTATATCTGCAAGGGACTTGAAGAGAGTTGTTGCGTCCACGACACATCGAGTCTCTGCGCTTCGCCGGGCAAAAGGGAGTCGGACATGATATTAGGACGTATCCCACGACTCTTGACACCTCAATGTATAATTAGGTGCACACATGACGACTTTATTCTGCTGTAAAATTGTGACAGGAAAAGAATGAGATCCACTAGCTAATTCTAGTGTCTTATTATGTAGGGCTAATTATCATTATTATTGTCTTTCCTGTCTCAGACGTTATGTCTGGTTAAAAACGGAAAGTGACGCGGACCTTGGTCATGCGTGACTTCCTTTTAACTGTACGGTATATGTTACATTGCATTTAGGAACTTTCGGGTAATTGAACGTGTATCAATAATTACAGATTTCTGTAGTTGTATATATACGTTTGGATGTAGCTGCATTGCGTTGATGTACTGGTGGATATTGTGTGGTATGACTCCTGTAGTTGATAGTATAATTGGCATGATGTCAACTTTATCCTGATGCCACACGTCTTTGACTTCCTCAGCCACTTGGATGTATTTTTCAATTTTTTCTCCTGTTTTCTTCTAAAAAATGGTTCAAATGGCTCTGAGCACTATGCGACTTAACATCTATGGTCATCAGTTCCCTAGAACTTAGAACTACTTAAACCTAACTAAGCTAAGGACATCACACAACACCCAGTCATCACGTGTTTTCTTCTGTATATTTGTTGTATTGGGTATGGATATTTCGATTAGTTGTGTTAATATCTTCTTTTTATTGGTGACTATGATGTCAGGTTTGTTATGTGGTGTTGTTTTATCTGTTATAATGGTTCTGTTCTGTATAATTTGTATTCCTCAATCTCCAGTACATTTTGTGGTGCATACTTGTATGTGGGAACGTGTTGTTTTATTAGTTTATGTTGTATGGCAAGTTGTTGATGTATTATTTTTGCTACATTGTCATGTCTTCTGGGGTATTCTGTATTTGCTAGTATTGTACATCCGCTTGTGATGTGATCTACTGTTTCTATTTGTTGTTTGCAAAGTTTGCATTTATCTGTTGTGGTATTGGGATCTTTAATAATATGGTTGCTGTAATATCTGGTGTTTATTGTTTGATCCTGTATTGCAATCATGAATCCTTCCGTCTCACTGTATATATTGCCTTTTCTTAGCCATGTGTTGGATGCCTCTTGATCAATGTGTGGCTGTGTTAGATGATACGGGTGCTTGCCATTTAGTGTTTTCTTTTTCCAATTTCCTTTCTTCGTATCTGTTGATGTTATGTGATCTAAAGGGTTGTAAAAGTGGTTATGAAATTGCATTGGTGTAGCCGATGTATTTATATGAGTGATTGCTTTGTGTATTTTGCTAGTTTCTGCTCGTTCTATAAAGAATTTTCTTAAATTGTCTACCTGTCCATAATGTAGGTTTTTTATGTCGAAAAATCCCCTTCCTCCTTCCTTTCTGCTTAATGTGAATCTTTCTGTTGCTGAATGTATGTAATGTATTCTACATTTGTGGCATTGTGATCGTGTAAGTGTATGGAGTGCTTCTAGGTCTGTGTTACCCCATTTCACTACTCCAAATGAGTAGATCAATATTGGTATAGCATGGGTATTTATAGCTTTTGTTTTGTTTCTTGCTGTCAATTCTGTTTTCAGTATTTTTGTTAGTCTTTGTCTATATTTTTCTTTTAGTTCTTCTTTAATATTTGTATTATCTATTCGTATTTTTTGTCTGTATCCTAGATATTTATAGGCATCTGCTTTTTCCATCGCTTCTATGCAGTCGCTGTGGTTATCCAATATGTAATCTTCTTGTTTAGTCTGTTTTCCCTTGACTATGCTATTTTTCTTACATTTGTCTGTTCCAAAAGCCATATTTATATCATTGCTGAATATTTCTGTTATCTTTAGTAATTGGTTGAGTTGTTGATTTGTCGCTGCCAGTAGTTTCAGATCATCCATGTATTGCAAATGTGTGATTTTGTGTTGGTATGTTCCAGTAATATTGTATCCATAATTAGTATTATTTAGCATGTTGGATAGTGGGTTCAGAGCGAGGCAGAACCAGAAAGGACTTAATGAGTCTCCTTAGTATATTCCACGCTTAATCTATATTGGCTGTGATGTGATATTATTTGAATTTGTTTGGATATTAAGTGTGGTTTTCCAGTTTTTCATTACTATGTTTAGGAACTGTATCAATTTAGGATCTGCTTTGTGTATTTCCAATATTTGTAGTAACCATGAGTGGGGTACACTATCAAAAGTTTTTGGTAATCAGTGTATGCGTAGTGTAGCGACCTTTGTTTAGTTTTAGCTTGATATGTCACCACTGCATCTATTATCAGTTGCTCTTTACATCCTCGTGCTCCTTTGCAACAGCCTTTTTGTTCTTCATTTATAATTTTGTTCTGTGCTGTATGTGTCATTAATATCTGTGTAATGACTGAAGTTAATATGTTGTATATTGTTGGTTGGCATGTTATAGGGCGATATTTAGCTGGGGTTCCTGTGTCTGCTTGATCTTTAGGTTTCAGATACGTTATACCATGTGTGAGTGTATCAGGGAATGTGTATGGGTCTGCAATGTAACTGTTAAATAATTTAGTTAGATGTGAATGTGTTGAGGTGAACTTCTTTAGCCAGAAATTTGCTATTTTATCTTTTCCAGGGGCTTTCCAATTGTGCATAGAATTAATTGCTCGGGTGACTTCATGTTGCAAAATTATCACTTTGGGCATTTGTGGTATCATCTTGTATGTGTCTGTTTCTACTTGTAACCACCGTGCATGCCTGTTATGTTGTACTGGGTTTGACCATATGTTGCTCCGGAAGTGTTCCATGTCTGTTATGTTTGGTGGATTGTCTATTTTAAAATGTGTGTTATCTATTGTCTGCTAAAATTTCTTTTGGTTTGTGTTGAATGTTTGGTTTTGTTTCCTTCTATTTTCACTTTTTTTGTATCTTCTAAGTCGTTTGGCCAATGCTTGTAATTTCTGCTTCTTTTCATCTAATTGCTCTATCGCTTCTTGTTGTGAGATTTTACCTAACCTTTTTCGTTTTTTGTCTGATATTTCATTTCTTATAAATTGTGTTAGCTGTCCAATGTCTTTTCTCAGTTTTTCTATTCTGATCTGTAGCCTGTGTTGCCATGCTGGTTTTGTGGGTTTCTTCTGTGTGTTGGTTTGTTCTGATCTCTGCCTAGTGTTTATATTTAGTGTAGTGAGTGCTCCTATATAAAGTAGTAGTTGTAACTCTTCCATAGTTGTATTTTCATTTATTTTGTTGCGTATGATTGTGTCGATAGTTGTTGTTGTTGTTTCGACTTGTGGATGACGACGGTTCAATCCCGCGTCCGGCCATCCTGATTTAGATTTTCCGTGGTTTCCCTAAATAACTACATGCAAATGCCGGGATGGTTCCTCTGAAAGGGCACGGCCGACTTCCTTCCCCATCCTTCCCTAATTCGATGAGACCGATGACCACGCTGTCTGGTCTCCTTTCCCAAACAACCAACCAATCGACTTGTGGATTATTTGGTGGTCTATGCAAGAATGGTCTAATGTCTGTATTTGTGTCTAGTATTCTATATACATTAGCTGAAATTTTTCTTCTATATCTAACATGTGTGTCACTTCATGTTCTATTTGTGCTTGTTCTTGTGGCCATCTTAAGATTTCGTTTTCCTCTGATTGTTTAATTGATGCGTGGTGTTCTTGTTTGTTTGCTCTGGGATGTTTGAGTCCATTACTGTATTTTCTTCTCCTTCTGATTGCACATTATTTTGTTCCAGTATTTGTTGTACTTGTTGTTTGATGTTTTCTAATTCTGACTGGGGTATCCTGTTATTTTTGATTATTACACGGATCTGATCAGCTAGTTGTTGTTCTGTTAAAAATTTTAATTCTGGTTATCTGGTAATACATTTTGTGTATACTTGTGATCTGTATCCAGTTGTGTTGGTTCCTAAGTTTGTTGCTTGGTAATAGCAGAACATGAGGTGTCGGTTAACTTCATCTGACCATCTCATCCTCTGTCTTTGTTTTCCTTCTAGAGTGGTTGCAGGAAGCATATCCTGCAAAACACCTCTATTTGGAATTTGGATTTAAATAGTTTTCCGTGTGGCTAGCAGTGTCGTTACCATTGTGGACGGGCATAGGGTTCTAGCGTCGTCCCCGACCATGACAGCGCTTGTCCGAGGCTTCATTAGTTCTGTCCTGAATCAACTAATCACACTAAAACGGGGGTTAGCCCTATTAGTAATTTGTTCTTTTCGTCACCTTCTACGACTGGCAGAACATACCGGAGGCCTATTCTTTTCCCGTGCCTCCGCGGGGTTTATTATTGTTATTATTATTATTATTATTATTATTACTATTATTGCTATCATTATTATTGATATAATTATGTGCAGGAAAGCTTCTGTGAAGTTTGGAAGGTAGGAGACGAGGTACTGGCAGAAGTGAAGCTGTGAGGACGGGGCATGAGTCGTGGTTCGGTAGCTCAGATGGTAGAGCACTTGCCCGCTGAAGGCAAAGGTCCCGAGTTCGAGTCTCGGTTCGGCACACAGTTTTAATCTGACAGGAAGTTTCATATCAACGCACACTCCGCTGCAGAGTGAAAATCTTATTCCAGTTATTCATATTGCCAACTGAAAGGTGTTGACAAAATATTCTGAGTGGTTTGTATACAAGTAATTTTATGAAACAAATGCAAACAAACAAAACCCTTTCGAGAGAAAAAGTCACAAGTATTAATGTAATTAAGTAGTACTTAAAGTGCAAATATAGAATGCCTACAACACAAATGCACAATTGTGTAAAATACAAATGGCAACTCTGCACGTTGCCTCTACTCTGGGTAAGTGATGCAGTCGTCAACACTGGCAGGTTCGTCCTGCATGATACCTCTTGCAGAGATTTTATAACAGTTGTGATGAACAGGAACTTCAGGACATCCATCACATCCTTCTTTTTTGACGTGGAGATCGGTCTTGATGTGTTATGAAGTAGATCTTGTGGAACACTAGCTAGAATTTCGAAAGGGCGTCCATATCCAGTTTTCTTGCCGGCATTAAATTTTCTGGCCATTTTTGGAGAGAACGTGTTTTCATAAGGTATACCAAATGATTCAGCTTTTTTCAATTCTGATCCATCTCAATTTCAGCCAGTTAACTAGTTTACCTTTCACACTTTCTTTCCTGTTGGTGGTACATTTTTCTAAGTTTTCGCCTAGAAATGAAGGTTTCATGGTTCATTCCTGTGAGCTGTGTACACGTAAGCTTCTTTGTTATTAAACACGTGAACACCAAAATCATAGACATACAATTTCCGTTTTCGGAAGGCCAAAGCTTTGATCGAAAGTTAACCATAGTAATCAGCAGAGTATGTGCCGTGGTCTTCATATAAACATTCTCTGGCCTTTTGTGCTCTTTTTGGATGAATATTCTTCTCAGTTCTTCTACTTTCGTCTCATCTTCGTTTGCCAGTAAAAGTATACTTTGGAACCTTTTGCATACTGGACATATATCTTTAAGCAACGGTTTAAAATGCAGGTTGAAGTTAGTCGAAAATGTATGGTAGCACATTTTCTCTTTTCCAGGCTTTTCGCTACGCCACAATACATATCACATACAAATCGCATATTTCCTTTGTAGTCAATTCAGATATTATCCTTTAGGATTGTGTGTCCTTGTGTAGTGGCTGAAGCAAGCGGGAATTGATTTTATGTGAGTTGCAACATCAGAAATGTCAACTTTATTTCCTGGGGTTGGGTTCCTCCTTCTATTTATAACACAGCTGACGTCACACTTAATGCCGAAATTACGATTTATGCCATCAGCCACTTGAAAAGTTTGCTTAACGTATGATTTACAAACCCGAATACCATCATTCTTAATTCGGCGAAAAAATGCAAAACGGTGGCTTCATGGACGTATAGGCTGATCAGTAGGTCGAAGTCACTTAATAATTCTTGATTTTATACAGTCATTGAGAAATATGTTTTTCTCAGTCCAGTAAGTTTAACTGTAAAATGATGTAAAATGTTTTAACCTCTCATCTGTTGATGTCATTGCATTTTATTGCACTCTTACACTCCTAGTCACTGAAGATTTTTGCAGCGCCTCTATTGCCTGATCTACTTTTATACTCTTCACCAGAAAATCTCTTTTCCTTCTGAAGTGCCCTCTTCCAACTATCGGGGTTTCTTTTATGTTTACGGGCTGTAATAGGCTCTGGCGTAGGCCTAACCTCAGAGCAGGATTAGTGTTTTGCCTAACTAAAACATCATTGTTATTCAGTCATTGTAGCCTAAATAAGTCAAGGTAATTAGTTCTAGACACAACTGGAATGAAGAAATATCACAATTTACATCTAAATCTGAACCCGGTACGAAGTCTGGATCTGAGTACGAGTTGTCAACAAAAATGTCACGTTCTCTGCTGTGTTCACTCATTGTAGGCTACTTCTGATCGAAATAAAAAGGAATAAAAAACATACAAACACTGTAAAGCTTGAGAGCACAAAACAGTTGCAAAATAGTAACGTAAAATCAGTTCAACATCGGCTGTCATGGAACCACGGATTTGATCACTTTGGCCACTGATACCGCTGATAAAATGTTTTGTTGCCGGAACAGATGGCGCATTCTAGCGGCAAAACCGTTAACTGTGGAGTTAGTTGTTTTGACCACACTAAAGTACTCAGCAACCCAGCCATGTTATTACCGCCACTTTAAAAAAAAAAGAGTTTTATTCGGCTGCAGTTGTGAACGCCCCACGCAGTTTTCCTAGCACATAAAGTAAATTGAATTTTTGGCGATAGTGAAGAAATTATGATTTTGATAATTGCACGGACACGTATGAAACTTTTATATTAATTCCATTAAAACCCATTGAAAATATTAATTTCCATGAAACTGATCAATTCCAAATTACGTGGAGTTGAGATTTTGTTCTTATATTTTAACTGAAGGTCTTGCTAACCCTTTTACACTATTAAACATTTTGAACAAATTACGTGGAATCGAGCTCTATGTAAGCCAGCCGAAAGAACGGACACCACATATGTAATTAAGGCGTGGACGACCAGTTGATGACTTCAGTGCAGATGCACACCAGGCTCGAACTCTTATGGAAATCAGAGAAACGTCACGATTAATCAGGATAATGGGCAAGGGTCACTACGTCAGCAGTGTGCGCGTAAGTTGAAAATTTACGGTTGTCCGTGCAGTTGCGATGACTACTGTTTCCGGATAACGTACTGGTCAGCGCTTCTGCCTAGCAAGCAGGGAACACGGGTTCGAATTCCGATCTGGCTCAAATTTTCAACTCTTCCCATAGATTTAAATCGATGTCCACAGGCAGATAACATCCTTAATTAATTTGTGCCTTGATTCACCGTGGCTGCCCGAAAGAACAGATACCACACATATAATTAATTTAACACTCAGCGATACTGAGGGTAATTAAAGAGAGGAGAGACGGGAAGATATGATTGCTAAAAACAGATACATTCTTTATCATCTAGGGTGTTTCAAAGTCGTTGAAACAAACGTGTAGCGCACAAAATGCTCGCTGACGCTTCCCGACGGCACTAGTTATCCCTCCACATCGGTTATTTATCTTGCGAGACTGGTGGGAGTAAGCACTCTGGAGCCTGCTTCGTTCACAATGTGTGTTACCTACCATCCAGTCATGGGCTCCACGTGAAAGCAGGTAGCCCGAGCAAATTTATGTTCCTGATTCACTTATAAAGTGTCGTTCTTCGTTTAGAGACACTCATGATTTTCTCGTTGAAAATCACGTTGTCAACAGACTGGGGCAGGTAGTATGTGCACACCTGGTTAGTAGACAGTGCTAGTTCAGAGAATTCTCGGCGTCTCAGGGCCGGCGAATATTAAAGGACTCCTAGCGTCACTGGAAAGCGTCTGTGAACGTTTTATGTCTAAAGAAGAGTTGTTCCCCGTGACGTGAATTATCACCCGTAGACGTTTGTCGCAAACATTCTGAGACATCCATCAGGAACCAATACATAGGAAATGATGAAAACCATCTATGATCTTGAAAATGAAATGCGGTAGGGAGGTGGTGTTGAGTAGTAGGATACTGGGCCATAATTTTATTAACAAATTTAATAAAAAGTAAACCATTTTACTGTCACATCAAAAAGATCTAAAAAAGTCTCAGCAACTACCACCAGAATTGAATTACTAGTGACCTTTTGTTTTGGAAGAACGACAACTGATGGTAGAATTTACAAAAGCGCTACAGTAACATTTAAGAAAAGATTTTAAGAAAACAATCTTAAGAAAAATTTTGTGAAATGCTGACATTAAATCCAAGCGTTAAGACAGATGTTTAATATCAACAATATGGCCTTTAGCAACACGTTCCAAATTTAAGCTTTAGAAACCTATAGAAATGGTTAACAGTCTCTTAACATCGGACATCCATTGGCAAGTGAAACAGATGGCATATAATTAGCAAATACAAGCCATCCAATTAAATAGGCTTATGGATCGTTCAGATCAGGTGCCCGTGTGGGGCCAAAACAACATTCAGATTGACTGGGCAGCTGAGGTTTTAGGCTCTCGCTTTAGTACGATTAAAGAAACCAGCAACTGCTTTAGAATGAACCATTTCTTTCATTCAAGACCCTTTCACCGGAGCTCACCATATAAACCACATGTGTACTCGAGCCATTCTGGAACATATAAAATACCATTTAATATGTTTAGAAAAAAGTACAGCACAGAAGACATTGGAGAAAATTCAGAAAAAGCCAGTCGCACCCTGAAATCACGTTATGTACTGCTTAATTTAGATAACACCAGTTAGTGCGGCCAAATCCAGGCAAGAGGTTTCCAAACCGCCAGTTTAGTAGTTTAAATTACACAGTTAAATGACTTTAATAAGATCACTTCAAAAGTTCACAAAAACTGCTTTACAGACGACGATGTGTAACCAAAAAGGTAAGTAAGAAAATGGTCTTTTCATACAGCAATAGTAACTGAATGCCTACGATAATTCCCAGGGAGCAGGAACATTAGTCAACAATCGCGCAATCAACAGCAAAGATGGCCGCCGAGTGAGATCACAGGTATTTTCTTCGTCCGCTAAAAGAACTTACTTAAGAGGAAATAGTGCCAAATTTAAATTTCTTTCTTTTGTATACTTGCTGTAGTGTCCGTTCTTGCCACACAACTGAATATTAGCGCCACAGCAGAGATTTTTCTTGAAAAAAACTTGTTCTTTAGCTGAATAATCGCAACATAACCCGAAATTTTCCGTGACATAAACACAAAAAAATTCTATTCAAGTTTTCTTGATAGTGCAAAATTCGTTTAAAAAAGACAGCTGCTAGTTTCATCAGTGTCTATTGTCGCAATGAAAATGTAATTAAACGTTTCTAAATTGTATTTAACTAACACGTTTCGTATTGTTTACTAGTTAGATAGACGCGATCTAGTCCTAAATTTTCTGAGTTATAAACATTTAAAAACCTGACCAAACACGCCTGATAACCTAAATTCTCTAAAAGCAAATTAATTACAGATTCATTCTTGTCACTGTGTCTCTAAATCAGTACAAAAACAACAACCACCGCACATAAGACCATTGTGTAGTTTTTTGTTTACAAACAGCCAATCTCGCGTCTTTGACAAATTTAAAACATTCTTTACACTTAATTATTCTTTCGAAACTGACCATTAGTAAGAAATGTGGGAGCTGTTATAGGGTAGTGAGTAGAGGGATTTGTTGCCAATCTTTTAGGAAATATTTTCACTGGGGGGGGGGGGGGGGGATGCAGTGGGGAGAATGTTGGGAGGAGTGAAGAGGCTCTCTCCTGGAACTGCAGAGAATGCAGTAGGAACATTTTGATAGGTGATTAAGTGATATAAGTTGCTTCACTACTCCAAGAATATCTACTTCTAAGCTACTCCTGTTGGCACGTGTTGTTAGTTAGATTTCGGAAATATTTACTTCATCTTCTCTGGTGAAGGAATTTCGCAAGGCTGTGATTAGTAACTCTGATTTCGCAGCACTCTGGTCGATAGTATTTCCATTGTTATCGCGCATAGAAGGTATTGACTGTGTCTTGTCGCTACCATACTTTACACACGACCAGAATCGTTTGGACTTTCTGTTGGATTTCGAGATAAAGATTCGTTATGGAAACTATTACAAGCTTTGAATTCTGCTCTAAATTTTGAGGTTCTGAAAAACTAATTTTTTGAATAGGTGTATTTTTCGTTTATTTTTAGGAGATTTGGAAGTTATAATATTCAATATCGTTACTACGACCCTGTGTTTACTAATATCTGTATCCGTTTTCATGTTCGTTATTAGCTCAGGATTATTTGTTGCTAAGAGGTCAACTGTATTCTCACAACTGTTTACTATTCGCGTGGGCTCATGAAAACTTGCTCGAAATAATTTTCAGAGAATCCACTTAGCACAATTTTGGATTATGTTTTATGTGTACCTTCGGGTTTAAAGATTTATTTTCGCCTATATATCGAGGGTAAATTACAGTCACCAACAGCTATAATTATATGAGTCCAGTACGATTTTGAAATTAAACTCAAGTTTTCTTCGAAACATTAAGGAATTATATCATCTGAGGTGTGTGGTCGTAAAAGAATCCTATTATTATTTTATTCCGTTTGCCAAGAATGACCTCCGGCCATACTAACTCACAGGAACTATCTGCTTCAATTTCGCTACAAGGTAAACTACCTCTAATAGCAACAAGGACGCCACGGCCACTGTGTTTAGCATGTCCTTTCGGAACACTGTTAGGTCCTTCGCAGAAATTTCGGCTGAGTTTATCTCTGCCTTTAGTCAACTTTCAGTGCCTATAACGAGTTGAGCATCAGTGCTTTCTGTTAGCACTTGGAGCTGTAGTACTTTTCCAACACAGCAACGACAGTTTACAACTGTTATACGGATGGTTCCTATACGTTCATCCTATGTTCGACATTCATTCTTTGTGATTGAAGCCCTTTTTGTATTTTCCCGAGACCCTCTGATCTAAAAAACTGCCCAGTCCCGTCGCACGCTCCTGCTAGCTACGTACCCCCATCTTGCGTGTGGTGGACTCGTGACCTATTCAGCAGAACCTGAAACCCAACTAACCTATTGCGCAAGTCGAGGAATCTGCAACCTACATGGTCACAGAACCGTATGAGCCTCTGATCCAGACCCTCGATTCAGCTCGGCTCTGTACCAAAGGTCCCCAATCCCTCCTGTCGACTATGCTGCGATTTGTGAGCTCTGCCTTCATCTAGCAAGCAAGACTGTCAGCCATTACCACTTCTGTCAGCCACTCGAAACCACAGAGAATCTCTTCTGATACAAAGTGACACATATCATTGGTACCGACTTGAGCCACTACCTGCAGTTGGCTGCACCCTGTGCTCTTCATGGCATCTGGATGAAACCTTGTTCCATGTCTGGATTGACCCAACCTGGTATGCCCACAGAGTGCACATTGGCTTTCTTGCCCTCCTTGGCAACCATGTCCCTAAGTGGCCCCACCATGCATAACATGGGAGCTCCCAGCTGCCAATAATCCCACTCTCTACAATCGCCTGGATCTTGCAGGCCAAGAAGTTCCCTGTGAATAAGGAGAAACGACTGCATATGGCTGAGGGACAATGCCAGCCACAGACAGCACCTGGAATCTGTTTCTCACACTAACCGGGGAGTCCTTACATGTGGTCCTCTGGGAAGTCTTTCGCTACCTGCCACGCTCTGAGGCGACTTCCCACTCGACCACAGTGCAAGCAGTAAATGGGTTGGTCACTGGTGGCGGCCGATTGGCGGACTCAGACGTGCTGGACATCCGTTGGATGCGCGCTGCTGGTCCATAACAGTGATGCCCATCCACTGCAGCTTCAAGCTGTGTAATCCAAGCCATCACAGCCTGGAGCTGACAACGAAGTGTCATCAACTCGGCTAGCATCCACATACAGCCATCACAGTCCCTATCCATACTAAAGACCATGGAAGACTACGCTACACAGACAAACAAGTACAATCGACATGCGCTACGGAACTCAACTGTGGATACGGAGGAAAACGCAAGAACCGTGTCCAGTAAATTATATTAACAAGCAGAGAATCAAAAACTGAACTACCAAAGCACTCAGGTGAGACTAAATAATTCGCTCCTGATTAGGAAATTGTAGTATGCCACAAAATCTGTTTACTTTCCGACGCAAACGAAAACGTGAGAACTGTGTCCAATAAATATTAAGTTAAGATGCACAAACTCAAGAAACTAACCTATCAAAGCATACAGATGAAACTATACAATTCGGTCCTGGTTACGAACTCGTAAAATGTCACAAAATCGGTTACTTCCCTGTGGCTGTCTGTGTCTCGGTAGGCTACTACGACGTATTACCTGACTAACGCCAACAAGCTGTGACTAGCTTTCAGAATAATTCTGTTCTGATCAAAATTCTTCGAAGTAGCACTCTTTCATTCCAGTAGATGTACATCTTCTGTTTTCTCTTCTCTTGCTTTTCCTGCTACTGAATTCCACTTTTCTGACCCCTCTCATTTTGGAATTTTGTATGACCGTTTGTTTTACGATGTGTTATGTGGCTGGGAGCTGCACACTATTTGTTGTTGACACTTTGGAAAATCTGCGTTACTACACCAACGAGACAGAAAACTTCATTCACAACGTGGTCATGGGCCCATCCAAACACAGTTACTCCTTTCTGCCATACTGTGACGTGTTCACATGGACTCATCTTACTGTGTTCATTCCATACAAACAACCAGTACAAACACACCTATCCAATGCCACGAGGCCGGCCGGAGTGGCCGAGCGGTTAAAGGCGCTACAGTCTGGAACCGCACGACCGCTACGGTCGCAGGTTCGAATCCTGCCTCGGGCATGGATGTGTGTGATGTCCTTAGGTTAGTTAGGTTTAAGTAGCTCTAAGTTCTAGGGGACTTATGACCACAGCAGTTGAGTCCCATAGTGCTCAGAGCCATTTAAACCAATGCCACGATTTACTATAGTCGGAAGCGTCACATGAGCGCCTGTTATCGGTTTTATATCACCTATGGTGCTCCAAATCATCCTCGCTGTTTTTTTAAGCAAGAATTTTATAATTTGTTATGTGAGCTTATTATTTTTATGTCATTGTTGATGTACATAGTGCTTTCTTCTCCGCCACCACTTACAGCTGGCGATTATGAGGACAACGTTGCTGTTGGCAGCCGCCTGCCTGCTGGCGCTGGGTGACAGGTGTCTGGGGGCCAGGATCCTGGCAGCGGTGCCCACCCCCTCCATCAGCCACCAGCTGCCACTGAGGACGGTGCTGCTGGAACTGGCCAGGCGGGGCCACCAGGTCACCTTCATCACGACCCACCCAGTTCACGTAAGCCCGCCAGCATTCTGTGCATTCGTCTTTAACAAAATTCGACTTTTCTCAGTCTTTATGAGGGAAAAAAATCAAGAGATCTATTAAATATTCCTTATGTGACAGTAACAAATGGCATTTAATCTGATGGAATTACATTTTCGTCGAGACATAAGACTCTCAACTTTATCTTCGATAATGATGGAAGCTGAAGAGATGAATTAAAGGATTTGAACCCAGGTCGTCTGCTTATTATACAGATTGATAAACATTACATCACCATAACAGTATGGCTAAGACCGCTGGATTGACCTCTCTCTATATATAATATATATATGTCATGAGATCAATAGATCTGCTGGAATTACGCACAAAGCTGGGCTTGTGTTCCAATAGTAGACAAGCTCAGCAATGATGATAGTTTAAGAAGTGGAAAGTGACCTGAAGGCGTGAACTTGTGTTTGGGAGAGCATTGGACTTGGGGGAGTCCACGCAATTCCGTTAGCTGCACTGCTACGGTGGTATAATGGTTAGCTTACCCGTATAATAAACTAGGGCTCTGGGTTGCACTCGCGGCCATGCAACAAATTTTAGTCAAAAATTCCTAAGGGACAAAACTGCTGAGGTCATCAGTTTCTAGACTTACACGCTACTTAAACTAAGCTAAACTACCTTATGATAAGAACAGCACACACGCACCCATGCCGGAGGGAGGCCTCGAACCTCCAGGGAGTGTGGCCGCGCAATCCGTGACATGGGCCTCAAACCGCACGGCCACTACGCGCGGCAAATTTTAAACCATCTTAAGCTTCTATCATTATCTAATTCGCATTTGATTATTATAACGTATCCAGGAATAGGTCAAGAGGTAATCTGCGTTGATTGACGCTGTGAGCAACAAAATACGATTGGAGAATGAGAGGTAACTTTACATTACCATTATGTTATATAAGTCATACAGATGCCGTTAAAAAATTTTAATTGGGAATGAACAAAGGAGCTACTGCAGGCAGTCAAAGAATTTAACACATGAACAGAATGTTATATAATGATTTTAATTACACACTGCAGGAAAAAAGTAGTGAACCCTTTTAGAGATTCCCAATTGACTCAAGATTTATTGTTGCAACAGTGACCATGAAGAACATTAAATTATTATATTTACAGATCAGTGGCACAACGAGTTCTGAGGTACCTGAAACAACCATATTAGTACGTGTTGTGGCCTCCACGGGCGGCAATGCAGACGCTGACTTTGGCATCGTACAGATGGCCAATACTGTCCTGGGATCCGTTACGCCACACCAGCTCGACCAGTTCACGTAGTTCTGTAAGGGTTGTTGGGTGGCGAGTCACGCGACGCACTACTTGTCCCATCATATCCCATACGCGCTCAATTGGAGTGATACTGAACATGAAAGTTGTTGCACGTCTTACACATCATGTTAAGTTTCACAGGCAGTGTATGGCAGAGCAGTGTCCTGTTGCAACAACACATCCACTTCCTATTGTAAGAATGGCAAAAGAATGGGTCTAACAATTCTGCACGTACCGAGCGCTAGGTAGTATTCCTCCCGAAACACCGAAAGTGAAAGAGTTTTAGCTTATCGCATCCCAGATCATAAGGCCTGATGTGGGGCAGTATGTCTTGGACCAATGCACTTTATGAGACAGCGCTCACCAGGTTTACATCGTAAGCACAAACGACCATCACCTGCGTGCAGGTAGAATCTGCTTTCATCGCTGAAGACCACGGCGCGTTGATCCCTCTTCCAAGTGATCCTCTGACGGTACCTGTGGACTCATGCAAGTCCATGCTGTGGCATGAGTGAAAGATGGTCTAGAGATGTGCATGCCTGAAGTCTCACTGCTAATAACTGGTTCACAACAGTTCGTGTTGACACGTCTGGGCTCACAAGCCCTTCTATCCGTGCTGTGGTAGCTGTACGATCTGCCACTGCTGACCTTATAATACGACGACCATGGCGAGCATCTGTGGCGCGTGGACATTCAGAACCTCGTCTAGGGGTGTGAAAATGTACACGTGACCTCTGACAACAGTATCGTTTCACAAGTGACACAGCACGTCCCATTTGTGTGGCAATTCTCCGAAAGGACCATCCCGTCATTCGTAAGGCCACAATTTGACCCCTTTAAAACACGCATGTTTGGCAGTAGGAAACACGAGTGCGTCTCTGTGGCATGATTGCCTTCTTGCTTCACACGTTTGCAGCTCGTAGAGTCTTCTAGTTGTGAGCATTCCCTATTACATGGTAGACATATGTGTCGCCCTGTTAGCTATGCCACTACGCTTTCTGTTGGCAGACGACATTGGAACCATTATAATTACACCTACTATCCTTCAGATGGCTTATGCCACCACTGGACCAACATCGATGTCTTCTCTCCGGCTGCACGAATATTTTTCCAGCAGTGCATAATCCTTAAAATATCAGTGATGCTGACTATCAGATATGCATCACTATGAATTCCTTATTACTGTAGAAATGTATCGTGAGCAACGTACACAATGTCACTTGACGTAGTCCGCTGTCTGTTGCAAAGTATCGGGACACTCCTACGTAAAGCGGAATGAACCAGTAGATGTGACGAGAGGCGGACACACCAGTATAAAAGGAGGTGGGATGTTGTGTGTCGTCAGTAAGGTATCGGTCGGTCGGGAGATCTCGGTGACTTTGAATGTGGACAAGTCATTGGACGTCACCTTAGCTACAAATCCAGTATGGACAACCAACCCTTTGAAAGATGTCCAAGTCGACTGTAGGTCATGTGACTGTGAGGTGGAAACGGGGAGGAAGAGCCACAACTACACCAAAACCAGGCAAACCATATGTGCTCAAAGAGATGGACCGTCGAGCACTGCTGAAGGTGGTTGTAAAAAATCGCTTGAAATCAGACGAAGGAATCACTCGTGTGTTCCAGACTGCTACTGGCAGTCCAGGTCCAGGTTACACAACGACTGTGCGTAAGGAGTTAAACCGAACGGGGCACGGAGGTTGTGTAAAGAGAGACGTCACTGGAAACGAGTGGTTTGGAATGACGAATCACACTATACTCTGTAAAATCCAAAGGAAGAGTTTGGATTTGGGGAAGAATGATATCTGATATCATGTGTAGTGTCTACCAACCCTACCACAACAAAGGTCAAAAATTAATTATGATTGTAGTGTGGCTCACGCTGCTAAATATTGCATTTTCGGGCAACAAAAAAGTTATATTATGTGGCAGGTGTCATTAGAGCACAGTTAATAAAGTCATTTCTTGAAATAATGAGTAAACTAGGCACTCATCTTTTCATGTTTCCCACGCTGGTCTCGTTGTGAACTCATGGCTCAATCGTCGAAAATCTAGGTAGTGATGATTACAAGCTCGGATGCAAAGAGGCCTAGGTGTTATTCTGCGATATTCAAAAGTTTTATAGATGTGTTTCATAAACCATTCTTGAAGATTAAACTTTTGCAAGTTAGGAAAATAGTGATGTAAAAAAGTAATCAGCACTCCGAATTTAAGTTACACCTATTTTTTATTACTTTTGTTGCAACATCACTTCACAATATAAAACATACTTGAAAATATCTTCCTCACTGTTAAAGTTCACATTTTATAAACTGACTACAATTTGCGTCTTTTCAACATGACGACCAAGACTTGACTCTCTAATAACCGCTTACGCGCCCAAAAATCAGAGTTACAAGTACGTCAAAGATCATAGTGACAAAAGAAAGAATACACATAAGAATAATATCATTGCAATATAAACATATCGATGTATCAAAGTACCTCTACATTAATGAAATCAAATCTGAATGTTGTCACAGAAATATGTTAACTATTTTACAGAAACACAGTAGAATATTGCTGGTATCGAGAGGTTGAGGAGAGGTGCCGTAATGGTTACGTAATTCAAGTACCATTACAAGTGGCAACAGCAAAATACGGGGTGGTGCAACGTTATGGTGCTGTTAGTCGTCGTTAGGGAGTAGTTCCCCAACTGCGCTTGAGAAAACGTTGAATGTGGGTAGATATGAACACGTGTCTCCGTCTAGTAGAGGAACAGTTCGGAGACGATGACTGAATCAGCGTGACAGTGGACCCTGTCATAAAGCAACATCTGTGAGACAATGGTCTGTGGACAGTAATACTCCTGAAATGGATTAGCCTGCTTAGAATAGTGATGTGAACTCAGTGGGACATCTTTTATGTCGACTTTGCTCCAGATACCAGCGTCCAACATCACTAATCGTCTAGCTTCGGTTCTTTAGAAAGAAGGTTTTGCCATTCCTCCACAGACATTCAGACACTTCACTGAAAGCGTACCCAAGACATTTCAATTGTGGACACATATCATATTAATGTCCACTAATATGTGTCCAGATAATTTTTATCAAATAGACCCAGCGGTTTACGCCCTCTGAGTCACACCTCCAGTGGCCCTGGACTACAAGTGCCTCTGCCACCGCGATCCAGAACGCCAATCGGCTGACACAAAGCTCACTCGCACTCAGAGCCTCTTTGCTATGAGACGCTACGCAGATGTGCCGCAGCTCTGACACCGTCCTTCGTGCTTTACTTCAGAGAGCCTCATCGTTTTACTGTTGTAATGGCTCTGAGCACTATGGGACTCAACATCTTAGGTCATAAGTCCCCTAGAAGTTAGAACTACTTAAACCTAACTCACCTAAGGACATCACACACACCCATGCCCGAGGCAGGATTCGAACCTGCGACTTACTGTTGTAATAGCTGGAATTACTTCCGCCGCATTATTTATAATGACTCTTCGTATGCTTGCAGAAGTTAAACTTAAGTAAATCTTCTGTTTACTGTGTTAAATGGTTCACTAATTATTTTCGCTGCTGTCCAGCTTTCCTATGACGCACCATTCTGTAGTCCACTTTTCCTTACGTAGCATTCGAAGTCGTACACAACACTGGTCACGAGCCAATTGATGGTGAGCTAACAGAGACGCACATGTGGCCACCCGCTGATGTTTGTGAGTTTGCCTGAGAGCATGCTGTACCTATACATCCTATTTTTGAACTTTCCCCGCTGCATGTAAATGTCGCACGATGGTGGAATGATCCCAGTTCATTACATTTGCCAGTTCTCGAGCACACTGATCTGGATCATTGGGGATTATTGTGTTTCAGTGATCTTCATTAAACTTCCAATGTCTTCCTGAACGCGAAGCCCCTTAAAACCAGAAAATCATTTCTTGTTGTGCTCCGTCTACACACGTACTCTGCCCATACACGGCACAAATATTTTTGGCTATCTCCTCTGCTGTCCCGCCCGCGCTGCCGACGTCCCTCTATTGAACTCAAATAGAAGATTATGTCGGAAATGTTATTTATTAATTTTTTTATCTTACGTGCCTAGTTCCGTAGCATCAAATTTAGGAGTAAATCTGCGTGGTCATGGAACGTGTCAGTACATGAAATTGCAACAGAAAAGTAATAATAGATAAACTAAAATATTTGTAAAGCCTAAAAGACGACAAACTATAAGTTTATATAAATGCAATCAACACAGAAATCAACTCAATTTTTCAAGGAAATTCCCGACAGAATAGAAGGAGTGACTCGTGAGGAAAATATTCAGTTTTTATTTGAAAATTCGTGGGTTGCTGCTAAGATATTTGAATTCTTGTGGTAGCTTACTGACAATGTATGCAATGGAATAATGCTCGCCTTTCTAGAGAAGAATCAAAGAAGTTCGATCCAAACGCAGATTTGCGTCTCGTATTACCTGAGTGACAGCTGATAATTCTTGGGAATAAGCTGATAATGTTAATAAGAAACGGCAAAAACCCAGACTAATGAATAGGGGTCGATAAGAAGTTCGCGAACTTACACGAATTATTGCCATAATCATCCGTTTCTGAGCCAAAAATACTCTTTGAGAATGGAAAGAGTTACCCAAATATAATACGGTACGTCATAAGCGAATGAAAATAAGCAACGTAGACTACATATCGTGTTGAACTATCACTTACTTCAGATACCTTTCGAATAGTAAAAATTGCAGCATTAAGTCTTCGAACAAGATCTTGAACATCGGCTTTCCACGACAGTTTGCTATCTATCTGAACACCTAGAAATTTGAAATTTTCGGTCTCACTAACCATATACGCATTAAGTGTAATCGAAACGTCAGGTTTTGTTGAATTGCGTGTTAGAAACTGTAAGACCTGAGTCTTACTGTGATTCAGTGTTAGTTTATTTCCTACATGCCATGAATTTATTTTTTGAAGTACACTATTTGAAACAGTACCAACATTGCACACACCGTCCTTTACAACCAAGCTAATGCCACGACCAAACAAATATTTTAGAATCTCGTGTGGTGCTAGAAGGCATATCATATATGTAAATAAGGAAGGGGAGTGGCCCCAGCACTGATGCCTGGGGCATCCTATTTAACTGTGCCCCACTCGGATCATTGCCATTCTCAATACTGATGAGAATGACCTTTTGCTGTCCGTTCGTAAAGTAAGAGGTGAACTAATTGTGAGCTACTTCGCATGTTCCATAACGGTCCAACTTCTGGAGCAATATTTTGCAATCAGCGCTATCAAACGCCCTAGTTAATTCAAGAAAGATGCCTAGCGTTCTAAACCTTTTGTTTCATTCGTCCAGAACCTCACAGAGAAAAGATATTATAGCCTTTTCAGTTGTTAAATCACTTCTAATACAAAGTGTACATTTGACAGCAAATTATGTGGAACGAAATGATCAGTTTTCCCTACATAGACATCCTTTTCAATTACTTTAGTAAACACTGATAGCGTAGAAATAGGTCTAAAATTGTCTAAATTATCGTTCTCTCCCTTTTCATAAAGCGGCTTCAATGAGTGCTTTAATCGTTCAGGAAACCCACCACTCCTGAAGGAAGATTTACAAATATGGCTAAGTGCAAGGCTAACATGTGCAGCATAGTATTTTAGTACTCTGCTAGAAACTCCATCATATCCACGGGAGTCCTTAGTCTCCTCTGATTTAATTATTGACTCAGTTTCCCCTTTGTCATTGTCATGGAGGCGTATTTCAGATATCAGTCCCGGAAAGCCGTTTTCCAAAACAGTTATATGATTCCCTGTAGAAACTAACTTTTTATTTACTTTGTTCAAAAAGTGATTGTTAAATACAGTGCGGATATATGATTTATCAGTAACAGAAACGTTATTAGTACATAGTGACTTTGTATCCTCGGTCTTGTGCTGCTGACGAGACACTTCCTTAACGACTGACCATATGGTTTTAATTTTATCCTGTGAATTAGTTTTTATTTTTGCATGCCACATACTCTTTGCCATCGTAATAACAATTTTAGCACCTTACAGTACTGTTTGCGATGGGCTACTGAAGCTCGATTGTTACTGCTTTTAACATTTTGATGTAATTCCCACTTCGTTCCACATGGCATCCTTATCTGACCAGTCAGGCTCCCAGGCTCCTTTTACTACTAGTACCCTGCTTTGAATGTTCTAATGGCAGGCAGCAATCAAAGAGCATGAGTAATGTGTCAAGGAAAGCAGTATATTTATCATCTATGTTATCAGCACTATAATCATTCTGCCACTCTTGTTCCTTAACGAGGTTTAAAAAAACACTCTATTGCCACTAGATTAGCTTTTCTACGCATTTTATTATTATATACATCGTTTGTTTGAGTACAAAAACCTTTTAGTGTTAAAATTTGTGCATCATGGTCTGAAAGACCAGTTACATTATTACGCTTTTGCGCAAGAAGAATAAATAGAAATATTGCGTATGGTTGCGCTACTGTTCCCTTTGGCCTAGTTGAAAAAACTACATTCTGCATCAGATCATATGAATTTAGATCTTCCAACCCCCTTTTTCTTACACAATCACACACAAAATTAATACTGAAGCCACCACGTACAATTTATTTTCGGACTTCCTATAAAGTGAACAAAGAACCCTGTCTAACCTGAGCAGAAACGCTCTGAAGTCAGAGTTAAGAACGTATAAAACAATAACAATTGAAAGTTAAGTCTCATTAAATTTAGGTATCCCTGCACAACATAAAAATGAGTGTTCAAAGCAATGGTGTGACACATCTATGGACTGAAATGGAATACTGCTTTTACTTACATGGCCACTCCCCCATTCTGCAAAGAACTCCTTGAAAAAGAACCAGCTAATCTGTACTGGTCAATAAAGCCTCTGGACTGTCATATTATTCAGGTGGTGCTCTTTTATACCAATAATGTCAGAGTCAACATCTATAAGCAGTTCACTAACTTTGTCTCAAATACTGATGTGTTGGCAAATGTGCCAACACCTTGTAGATAGAGGAGGCCGAAATGCACGCTATAATCTAACGCAGACGGGCGTGAGGTCTGGAACAGGATACGTAATGAATGCTATAAAGAAAAGTACGTAGCTCCAGGAATACTTAACTTTTAATCCATCATTTGTATACAGCGTTCTTGATGATACAAGTGAGACTCTCTATAGAAATGGTTAATGGCGCCTTGCTAGGTCGTAGCCATGGACTTAGCTGAAGGCTATTCTAACTATCTCTCGGCAAATGAGAGAAAGGCTTCGTCAGTGTAGTCGCTAGCAAAGTCGTCGTACAACTGGGGACGAGTGCTAGTACGTCTCTCTAGACCTGCCGTGTGGTGGCGCTCGGTCTGCAATTACTGACAGTGGCGACACGCGGGTCCGACATGTACTAATGGACCGCGGCCGATTTAAAGCTACCACCTAGCAAGTGTGGTGTCTGGCGGTGACACCACAAATACCTCTCATATTTTGATGAAATATGCTAATTCCTTCACTACTTGGATACTTGACTTTCTTTGAAGGTGGTTCCTTTGTTAGGGAGACTTTCTTTAAGCAGCGATAACTATCAGCTGACTTTAGTCTAACAAATGTGCATCTATAACACTAACTACTACAGGAATTTTCCCATGACTGATCCCACCAACACACACTACACTATCACCTGCAAGCTTTACGTCCAAGTCCCATACCTAGTGATGTGCAGGCCATGCCTAGTGAAACCCAATCTACAGATTTTCCCAATTGCTAGTCCACTTCCTAGTGTCCACAGGTCCAATCACTATCTACAAGCGGCAAAATAACAATATGGAAACTCAAACAGCAACAGTGAACTACAAATAAAAAAAAATTAGATAAATAAATCCACAGCATACAGTATACCAAACTGCAAAACAAAAAATTTACGAAGTTTTGCACCAACCTTTAAAATTTTCGTTCTGCTGCTACAATATAGTGAAATAGTACATAACCACATCTCAGAAACACGTCTGTAAACAAGTACAGTGAATAAATTAGTTATATATTGTATTGAGTTATATTGCATAAAACATTTTTTTAATATGTTGGTATATTATATTTGATTGCTGTGTTCTCATCGTCTCAACTCAATATACATTTCCCTATTTGTTTCAGGCTACCATTGCAAACTACACTGAGGTCGACCTTTCAGAGAGTTATAGAAACTTCATAGAAAATTTTGACCTCAATGAACTGCCCGATGCAACGTCTCCTGTGGCATTTTTTCAAATGCTTCTTGACGGGGCGAGATATGGCTGCCAGTTTCAGTTTGGTTTGACACTTATGAAAGAGTTCTTGAAGTAAGTTCAATCATCTTTGTTTGCTGTTCTGAAAAAAAAAAATGAAGTGTTCTGAGAGTCAAAATAGACCGTGCCCTGTTCCTCTACATGTGGATGTGTATTTCGTGTTCTCCAGTTCAGTGCCGCCTCGAGGCGGTAAATGCCAACCAAGAACAGAAAGAAATAATACAGAGATGTCACGCTGATACCGTGTGCACCCCCTCCACCCTTGATAACGCTCTCAGTTAGGAGAGGAAGAGAGTCGACAAGTTTCTTCACGTATGTCATATCCGGTTAAGACCGCTTATTGATGCTTAGACCCGGTCGAGCTGCCAGACTGAGAGGATGTTGACTGCTGCGCTTCTGTCGCTGTTCTAGATAGTCCAACATTTTCTGTGGGATTAAAATCGGGTGATTTAGCGGTACAGTCGATACACGATAGATTGACTGAGTATTTGTGAGACCACAAGCCTTTGCACGCCGATATGTGATTGTGGCAGTTGTCATCTTGGAAGATGGGAGTGTCCAAACATACTCGTCATGAAAGTGCGTAAGGAAGGAAAACATTTAGTCGCCGAAAATGTTGAAATAAACGGTCTCGTTTACGTTGCTGATTTTTTTACTGATGAGTCAGATTTAAACACAGATTTTAACAACCACTTTCCGAATACTGCAGGTGAATTTCATAAAAACCTAGTTTCAGCAAAGAATCTTAGAAAATGGTTTTCCGAGACTGCCTTCTGAAGCTCTGTGATAATGAAAAAGGGGAGATTGAGTCAATAATTAAATCCCAGAAGGGTAAGGACCGTCACGGATAAGATGTGGTATCTAGCAGTGTACTAAAGCACTGTGCTGCATATCTCTTTAGAAATGATCAGTTTCCTGAACGATTTAAGTACTCAGTAGTGAAATCGCTTAACAAAAAAGGAGAATGGGACAATGTTGATAATTTTAGATGTGTTTCTGTATCATGGGTTTTTGCAGAAGTTGTTGACAGGGGTATGTGTATGTGGGTAATTCATCATTTCGGAGTACATAATTTGCTGCAGACCTACAGTTTGGTTTTAGAAGCGCTTTAACAACCGAACGTTGTATTCTTTTCTCTGTGAGGCACTGCACGGATGAAACAAAAAGTAGCGGACACTAGGCCTCTTCTCTGATTTAATTGAGGTGTTCGCTGTTTTTATTACAAAATAGTGCTGCAAGTGTTGTACCATTATAGAGTAAGAGGAACAGCTCACAACTGGATCCTCTCATACTTTAAGAACAGCAAAAAGATCTTTCTCCACAGTAATGAGAACAACTGTGTGGTTGCGTGTGATTAAGACATGGGTAAGTGATGGTCCGACAGTTGCAGTACTATATGGTCATAAAAACAATGTGACAGTTGAGTCCGCGGAAAATAAATTGATGCTAAATCATAGTAAGACTCAATTTTTACAGTTTCTAAACGCAATTTAACTAAAACTGCCGTTTGGGTTACACAGAATGGGCATATGTTTAGTGATTCTGAGCAGTCTAAATTTCTAGGCGTTTAGATAGATGGTAAGCTGTTATGGAAAGCCAGTGTTCAGGATATTGTTCAAATACTGAATACTGTTATATTTACCATTAGAACAGTATCTACCAGTAAGTGATACCTCAGCCCGAAAATTAATCTCCTTTGCTTATTTTCATTCGGTTATAATATAGGCATTATATTTTGGAGGAAGTTCTTCAGATTCGCAATGGTTACTTTTTGGCTCAGAAAGAAGAATAGTAACATGTAGTGTAGCGTCGCCAACGTGTTGTCGACTCTTGTTGCGGAATTCTCACACTGACCTCTCAATATACGTTTTCTTTAATGTCTATTTTTGTTAACAATATGAGCTTTATCCCAAGAATTTCAGCTTTCACTCAGTTAATGTTAGGCAGAAATACAATCTGCATTTAGATGGAATCCCTTTGTCTCTTGTAAAGAAAGGCGTACAGAATTCTGTTGCACCCATTTTCAATAAGCTATCATAAGAAGTCTTAGCAGCAGTCGTCATTCTTTCGGGTCTGATATGAAGAATTTCCTCGTGGGTCACTCCTTCTGTTTTGTCAGGAATTGCTGGAGAAAAATTAAGCTAATCCCTGTGTTGTGTTGTTGATTACGCCGTTATATATTCAGCAGCTTGTTGTCTGCATGATATTCGTTTAAATTTTATTTTATATATTATATATATATATATTATATATATTTTATATATTATTGAATTTAATTGATGAAAGGAGACAATATAAAAATGCAGTAAATGAAGCAGGCAAAAAGGAATACAAACGTCTCAAAAATGAAATCGACAGGAAGTGCAAAATGGCTAAGCAGGGATGGCTAGAGGACAAATGTAAGGATGTAGAGGCTTGTCTCACTAGGGGTAAGATAGATACTGCCTACAGGAAAATTAAAGAGACCTTTGGAGAGAAGAGAACCACTTGTATGAACATCAAGAGCTCAGATGGCAACCCAGTTCTAAGCAAAGAAGGGAAAGCAGAAAGGTGGAAGGAGTATATAGAGGGTTTATACAAGGGCGATGTACTTGAGGACAATATTATGGAAATGGAAGAGGATGTAGATGAAGATGAAATGGGAGATAAGATACTGCGTGAAGAGTTTGACAGAGCACTGAAAGACCTGAGTCAAAACAAGGCCCCGGGAGTAGACAACATTCCATTAGAACTACTGATGGCCTCAGGAGAGCCAGTCATGACAAAACTCTACCATCTGGTGAGCACGATGTATGAGACAGGCGAAATACCCTCAGACTTTAAGAAGAATATAATAATTCCAATCCCAAAGAAAGCAGGTGTTGACAGATGTGAAAGTTACCGAACTATCAGTTTAATAAGTCACAGCTGCAAAATACTAACGCGAATTCTTTACAGACGAATGGAAAAACTGGTAGAAGCCGACCTCGGGGAAGATCAGTTTGGATTCCGTAGAAATGTTGGAACACGTGAGGCAATACTGACCTTACGACTTATCTTGGAAGAAAGATTAAGAAAAGGCAAACCTACGTTTCTAGCATTTGTAGACTTAGAGAAAGCTTTTGACAATGTTGACTGGAATACTCTCTTTCAAATTCTGAAGGTGGCAGGGGTAAAATACAGGGAGCGAAAGGCTATTTACAGTTTGTACAGAAACCAGATGGCAGTTATAAGAGTCGAGGGGCATGAAAGGGAAGCAGTGATTGGGAAAGGAGTGAGACAGGGTTGTAGCCTCTCCCCGATGTTATTCAATCTGTATATTGAGCAAGCAGTAAAGGAAACAAAAGAAAAATTCGGAGTAGGTATTAAAATTCATGGAGAAGAAGTAAAAACTTTGAGGTTCGCCGATGACATTGTAATTCTGTCAGAGACAGCAAAGGACTTGGAAGAGCAGTTGAACGGAATGGACAGTGTCTTGAAAGGAGGATATAAGATGAACATCAACAAAAGCAAAACGAGGATAATGGAATGTAGTCAAATTAAGTCGGGTGATGCTGAGGGAATTAGATTAGGAAATGAGACACTTAAAGTAGTAAAGGAGTTTTGCTATTTAGGCAGTAAAATAACCGATGATGGTCGAAGTAGAGAGGATATAAAATGTAGACTGGCAATGGCAAGGAAAGCGTTTCACAAGAAGAGAAATTTGTTAACATCGAATATAGATTTAGGTGTCAGGAAGTCGTTTCTGAAAGTATTTGTATGGAGTGTAGCCATGTATGGAAGTGAGACATGGACGATAACTAGTTTGGACAAGAAGAGAATAGAAGCTTTCGAAATGTGGTGCTACAGAAGAATGCTGAAGATAAGGTGGGTAGATCACGTAACTAATGAGGAGGTATTGAATAGGATTGGGGAGAAGAGAAGTTTGTGGCACAACTTGACTAGAAGAAGGGATCGGTTGGTAGGACATGTTCTGAGGCATCGAGGGATCACAAATTTAGCATTGGAGGGCAGCGTGGAGGGTAAAAATCGTAGAGGGAGACCAAGAGATCAATACACTAAGCAGATTCAGAAGGATGTAGGTTGCAGTAGGTACTGGGAGATGAAGAAGCTTGCACAGGATAGAGTAGCATGGAGAGCTGCATCAAACCAGTCTCAGGACTGAAGACCACAACACAACATTATTAACTTTTCTCAAATCAATTTCATGTTCTGACTCGTTCCATGGCCATGAAAGTTTGCTTCTCAGCTTGGTCCTATGGAACTATATGCGTAAAATAAATAAATAAATAAAATTAATGTTCATAGTAACCTGAATCAGTGGGCTCAAGACATCGTGAAAAACACCCCTAATATATCGCATAACCGTTTCCGAGGTTCGACATGATTAGGAGGTATCCGATGACTTTTGTCACCTTAGTGTATAACCAATTGCTATATGCTCACCGCTTTACTGCCACAACGTACGCCAGTGCTGGAGGGTCATATAACCGCCGGTTACCAATTCCACACCACCTACAATGCTGCAAATAGGGGGAACAGAAATACGATGTGTCATCCTTCGTGTTGCCTTAGAATGTGGTAACAACTCCCTTGAATGATACGATGCGTTTTCTCACTCAGAATCGTTTTTAATTCTGTCTTGGAATGGAATAGTATTTACTGATTGTCATATCCTTCATTCAGTTCATCTTTCAATTTTACTTCTGATCTCGCAGAGATAGTTGAAATATTTTTGTATAAAACTTTCACAAACAGTTGATACTATTGAAAACGTTCTTCCCTTCAGGCTTTAATGACTATTTTATAGTCCAGTTTCTTCTAGACCAACGTGGATCCCTTAACCTACTGTCCTCTCATATAAGAAATAGGGGTATTTACGAGTAGTAAAGACGCTTTACTGGCCATAAGGGCACACGACACTTTAAGATCAGCACATACATTCTAACCATGAGCGAAATAATTTATTTTATATGAGTATATCGAGATAACTGTAAGTTTGCTTCGTATGTACAGAGTAGACAACGATTACTCTCCTACATGTGTCACCGTTGTGTAATAAAATAGTCTGAAAACTATTTTCTGATTACTGTATAAACAATTGCCACTCGTGCTTCTTACGTACAGTTCTAAATTCATTTACAGAACTGGAAATACGAGTATGTGATCAATATTGTGAACTACTTTCTTCTTTGAAAAATTGAGAAAACGTATATGTTTGCTCATGCTGCCAAGTAGTTATTTTCTTTGAACCTCGAACCAAACATTTCTTCTTTATTTTTCCTTATCCCCAAATCCCCAACCAAATCGCTTAGCTCCGTTCCCACAAATGTCTGTCGTTCTAAACTTCTCGAAGTTCATTTGCATCAGATTGGGTATTATTACAGTTACTCAGGATAAGGTCATAAAATACTTCTACGGTTAAGAAACTGGAGAGAGGCACTGACTCATCGGCTGAGTTGGAGACTATAGGATATCTTGATCACAGAGTATATTCCCAAACTACTAAAAGCAAATATTCGTCACGAAATCTGTAGTATTCCTCTAATATTTCTTAATTACAAGCTCATCACACATGTAACAAAAATTTCCAGGACAGTTTTAACAATCTTGACTAAACATTGTTCTAAACTTGTGTGCCGTAACCTATAACAATCAATAAATGCTGCTACTGCTAACGTACTTACTGCTCGTCCTGTATTAATATAACTTATATTACCGGATTATTGTATCTGAAACAAATTAAAATCCATAACAAAATACATGAAGCAGAAGAAGCAGACTCTGGAAGTTCAGGATCTATCACAGGATGTAACCACTGACCAGTAACGGGAGCAAGTTCCATTAGCGTTGCACACAGTAGAGCAGATATCCAGGGGAAACGTTTCCAAGTCGGTCACATAAAGTGGAGCCTAATGACAGAGTGCAACAGGGTGAAACGCAGAGTCCTGTAGAACCGAACGAGTTCAGCAGCAGGGGCGATGAGACAGCGGACAACGGCGTCTTGGCGTAGCTGGCGGTAATCGCTCGAGGCGGCTGCCCGAACAGCCTGACTTCGTCTGCTCTGTAGCCGGTTACACCGCCGTCTTTGTAGTTCTCCAGGCGTCTGTCTTGCCTGGCCAGCGTTCATGTTGCAAATTTACCGGTCGCTAAGCCCCTATGCTGTTTCGAATCCTGCCTCTGGCATGGATGTCAGTGATGTCCTTAGGTTAGTTAGGTTTAAGTAGTTCTAAGTTCTGGGGGACTGATGACCTAAGATGTTAAGTCCCATAGTGCTCAGAGCCATTTGAACCCATATGCTATTCATAGTCTCTAACGTCTTTGTGGCTTCATCCATTGATGGCAATGAAATAAGATGTGGCTGAAGTCCCATAGTGCTCAGAGCCATTTGAACCCCTATGTTATTCATAGTCTCTAACGTCTTTGCGGCTTCATCCATTGATGGCAATGAAATAAGATGTGGCTGATGTGTTGCCAAACCATTCAAACCTAGGTTTATGCAGCATCCAGCATCCAACCATCCTCGAGCTCTAAAGTGATGGCTGGGTGCCAATGAGGCTGACGCCCTAACCCGTGAGCGAGGACTGTATAAAGTTCTCTGAAGGTATACTGGGATCGTGCTGATGGACTGTGTGTGTCCAGCTGTAGGAGGCGGAGTCTTGCTGCCATGGAGCAACTAGGCAGAGCTTTCTCCGCTGATTGATGCTGTAGGGCACATAGTTAAAAAAGTGGTCAATGCTGTCCCTTACTTCTCCTCGTGTAGGCTCTGCGCCATTAGTATCTTTTAAACATCTTTACTAGCTATTACACTGTCTTCCGGCCACCCAGAGAAATTAAAGAAATGTTGTGACCGGCCTAGGATAACCTCGGTCTGAGAGCAACGGGAGTACAGGGTGGTCCATTGATCGTGACTGGGGCAAATATCCCACGAAATAAGAGTCAAACGAAAAAACTACAAAGAACGAATCTTGTCTAGCTTGAAGGGGGAAACTAGATGGCGCTACGGTTGACCCGCTAGATGGCGCTGCCATAGGTCAAACGTATATCAACTGCGTATTTTTAAAATAGGAACCCCCATTTTTATTACATATTCGTGTAGTACGTAAAGAAATATGAATGTTTTAGTTGGATCACTTTTTTCGCTTTGCGATAGATGGTGCTGTAATAGTCACAAACATATGGCTCACAACTTTAGACGAACAGTTGGTAACAGGTAAGTTTTTTAAATTAAAATACAGAATATACGTACGTTTTAACATTTTATTTCGATTGTTCCAATGTGATACATGTACCTTTGTGAACTTATCATTTCTGAGAACGCATGCTATTACAGCTTGATTACCTTTAAATACCACATTAATGGAATAATGCTCAAAATGATGTCCGTCAACCTCAGTGCATTTGGCAATACGTGTAACGACAGTCCTCTCAACAGCGAGTAGTTCGCCTTCCGTAATGTTCGCACATGCATTGACAATGCGCTGACACATGTTGTCAGGCGTTGTCGGTGGATCACGATAGCAAATATCCTTCAACTTTCCCCAGAGAAAGAAATCCGGGGACGTCAGGTCTGGTGAACGTGCGGGCCATGGTATGGTGCTTCGACGACCAATCCACCTGTCATGAAATACGCTAATCAATACCGCATCAAACGCACGCGAGCTATGTGCCGGACATCCATCATGTTGGAGGTACATCGCCATTCTGTCATGCATTGAATCATCTTGTAGTAACATCGGTAGAACATTACGTAGGAAATCAGCAAACATTGCACCATTTAGATTGGCATCGATAAAATGGAGGCCAATTATCATTCCTCCCATAATGCCGCACCATACATTAACCCGCCAAGGTCGCTGATGTTCCACTTGTCGCAGCCATCGTGGATTTTCCGTTGCCCAATAGTACATATTATGCCGGTTTAAGTTACCGCTATTGGTGAATGATGCTTCGTCGCTAAATAGAACGCGCGCAAAAAATCTATCATCGTCCCGTAATTTCTCTTGTGCCCAGTGGCAGAACGTACACGACGTTCAAAGTGTTCGCCATGCAATTCCTGGTGCATAGAAATATGGTACGGGTGCAATCGATGTTGATGTAGCGTTTTCAACACCGACGTTGTTGAGATTCCCGATTCTCGCGCTATTTGTCTGCTACTGATGTGCGGATTAGCCGCGACAGCAGCTAAAACACCGACTTGGGCATCATCATTGCTTGATGTTTCACATGTGGCTGAACACTTCCTGTTTCCTTAAATAACGTAACTTAGATGATGTCGTCCAGGATACCGAGCAGCATACATAGCACATGTCCGTTGGGCATGTTGATCACAATAGCCATACATCAACACGATATCGACCTTTACCGCAATTGGTAAACGGTCCATTTTAACACGGGTAATGTATCACGAAGCAAATACCGTCCATACTTGCGGAATGTTACGTGATACCACGTACTCATACGTCTGTACCATCTATCACAATGCGAAAAAAGTGGTCCAACTAAAACATTCATATTTCTTTACGTACTACACGAATACGTAATAAAAAATGGGGGTTCCTATTTAAAAAAAAACACACACACATTTGACATCCGTTTGATCTATGGCAGCGCCATCTAGCGGGCCAGCCATAGCGCCATATGATTTCCCCCTTCAAGCTAGACGAGTTTCGTTCCTTGTAGTTTTTTCGTTTGACGCTTATTTCGTGAGGTATTTGGCCCGGTCACTATCAATGGGCCACCCTGTATATAACATTCCTTACGAGTGTGGCTAAACTTGGGCGGGCTAGTCTATACGGATTGATGCCGATCGCTATGTGGAGCATCAGCATCACCTTAAATACAGGTATTTGGGTAAATCAGCGGTGGATTTTTTTTCCTTTACCGACATTTCATTCTCATCGACCTATATGGACGGGGGATGGGCTGTCAGCGGATACAAGACGCCACTCTTCTCCTATATGAGACTACAAATTCTGAAACATATAAAATTGGACGCGGTGGTTGACGAAACGAATGTTTGACTTAATAAAAAGCATACATTCAGTTGTATAGTTAAAAATATAAAAGGCGGATTTGTTGATTAATTAAGCGATTGACACAGATGAAATGACAAATGAATGTGCCACAGAAGATAAAAGACAGAGGGACAATTGCATAAATTAAAAAGAAATTAAAATCCCGTGCGTTGACTGATTAAGACAGAGACGTAGGTGAGTGAAGTGATGCGCGACATAGACTGCCAGGAAGAGTAGCAGCTGAGATGGTGCTTATTCGTTTTACCGAACATCGAAGATAAATAAATTCTATTGACAGAAGCAAAACAAAGTTTTTAATACACAAAGTGAAATCAGTAAATCCATATACCCTAGCCAAGTTAACTCATTCATTAAGATGAGACAGTGGCTCTTAATTCTATCAGTGTATCATTGACGTAAACTACCGAAAATATATTCGTCAATGAGTTAAATAAAAGGTTAACAACGCCACCAATTACTTTCTTGGCTTACTACTAAACTAACAGCGCCACCTATTAGTTCTTTGGTGTACTACGCCTGGATGATTAAACATCCGAACTACTAAGGTGAGAAGATGATTTTAATTAAACCTTTAAATTAGGATGTCTTTTTTTCCGTGTTCCCATTTTGATGAAATGAACCCCATATGTTGCCCCAAGCTACACTCACGTTACCTGTGAAAACCCCTTAAAAATTCGTCTAGTACTTTTGGAGATTAGCGTTTTGAAACCTATAGATATGACGGTTTTAGGAAAAACTTTAAATCACGATATATTTTTCCCGTGATCCGATTTGGATGAAATAAAGCCTATACGTTGCTAGAGCTATGGTCAACTTACCGGTGAAAACCCCATAAAAATTTGTGTAGTATGTTTATAGCTTAGCGTATTCAAACAGACAAAAAGGCAGGTACGACAGTTTTAGGTAAAACTTTAAATCGCCATACCTTTCTTTTCCACGGTCACATTTTTATTAAACAAAGCCTTTGCATTGCCGCAAGCTACCCTCAAGTTACTAGGGTTTACACAAGTAACCTGAAACCCCATAAGAATTCATCTAGTAGTACTGGTGTTTAGCATGTTCAAATAGACAGACACGATGGTGTTAGATAAAGCTTTAATCTACGATATCTTTTTATTTCCGTGATGCGATTTAAATGAAATAAAGCCTATACACTTTCCGAAGCTAAGATCAAGTTACCAGTGAAAACCTAATGGAAATTCGCGTAGAGGTTTTGGAGATTAGCGTGTTCAAACTGACGAAAGTCTTACAGTTTTATTATTAGGATAGAGCACAAACTTCTGGAGTACCCTGCATTCGAACGGCATCAACTTGCTACTACGGTTATTTCGTAAGCCACAGCAATAAATTGTCACATCAGTGTTCACTGTAAGTACTTCACAGCACTCCAAGATGCAGGCAGTACTCTTTCGTTGAAGAATTTAGGACTTTTCAGAATTTTCGCAGTGATGGTACACAAGTGAGGCCACATTGTGCCGAAGCTCAGACAATACTCTAAACTCATGACTGTTTTATATCTTTTACTATTTGCAAATATATCTGAAAGTTAAATCTATCTACCATACGGTAATGAAATTATTCTTTTGCTAAAGGGTATCATGGCATTCAAATGATTCCACAGCTAATTATCAGTTCGTCCTGTAAGAACACAACAGGAAAAAAAATAGTAGACCCTTTTAGAGGTTTCCAATTTACTCAAGATTTATTCTTCCAGCAATACATATGGAGCACATGAAATAAGTGCATTTACAGATCAATACCAAAGCTTTTCTGACGTACCAAGTATCAACCTATGCAGAAACACGCATATTAGTGTGTGGTGTAGCTCCATGGGCGGCAATGCAGGCACTGATACCGGCTTATAGTCGATTGCTCAGATGGCGGATACTGTCTTGGGATACGTTATGCCACGCCAGCTCGACCTTTTGACGTAGTTCTGTCAGAGTTGTTGGCTGAAGAGTCGCACGAGTCGCTTCTCGTCCCATCGTATCCCACACATGCTCGGTTGGAGACAATTCCAGAGATCGTGCCGGCCAAGGAAGCTTTGCACATCCTGTAGAGCACGTTGAGTTTCACGAGCATTATCCTTTTGGAACAACATATCATCTTCCCGTTGGAAGAACGACAGAACAACGGATGTAACAAAATCCTGCACGTACTGAGTGCTGGTTAACGTCTACTCCAGAAAGACCAAAGGTGAACGAGAGTTGTAGCTCATCGCGTACGGCGAGGCAGCGTGCCTTGGACGAATGCACTCTACGAGACAGCGCTCACCAGGTCCACGTCGTACGCGCAAACGACCATCACTTGCATTCAGGCAGAATCTGCTTTCATCGCAGAAGACCACAACGCACTATTCCAACTTTCAACGTCACCAGTCAAGCCGATCAAGTCGATGCTGTGGCGTTTGTGGAAGACGGCTAGAGGTGAGCATGCTCGCAGTACCAATGCTAATAACCAGTCCGCAACATTTAGAGGTTGTCACGTCTGGGGTCATAAGCCATCTTATCTGAGTTGTGGCAACAGTAGGACTTGCCATTGTTGCTCTTACGATCCTGGTGGGCGCCTGTGCTGCGTGGACGTCCTGAAACTCGTCTACAGGTGTGAGAATGTTGACGTGACCACTGGTACTAGCGTCATTGCACGATCAATGCAGTACGTCCAAACTGTGTGGCAATTCTCAGAAAGGACCATCCCGCCACTCGGAAGGTCACAATTTGACGCCTTTCAAACTCGCTTGGTTGGCTGTAGGAAACAAGAGTGAGTCCCCGCGGCATGGTTGCCCGCTTGCTTCACACGTTTGCACCACAGTGAGCCTTCTGATTTTTTTTCTTTATTGTATTTCAAATCCCTTTCGGGGAAAAAAATACGGTGTACAGAGATATAAAAAAAGGGGGGAACATTATGTAGTCTTCTGGTTGTGAGCATTGCCTATTAAAGGGCAGACACAGATGGCGATCTGGTAACTATGCCACTACGCTATCTGTTTGCGGACGACAATGAAACCATTATCCGTGCATCTGCTGTCCTCCCAGGTGGCATATGCCGTCATCGGATCAAAATCGATGCCCTCTTTGCAGGTGTACTATTCTTTTCTGGCAATGTAGAATGTATACATCTGATGATGAACAAAATGTTCGAACCCGATAATGGCGAGAAACAATGAAACTTTTTAAAAACATATCGTCAGCTCACTTATTGTTCAAGAAATGGCTCTAAGCATATGGACTTTACAGCTGAGGTCATCAGCCCCCTAAACTTAGAGCTACTGAAACCTAACTAACCTAAGGACATCACACACATCCACGCCTGAGGCAGGATTCGAGCCTGCGACCGTAGCAGCCGCGTGGTTCCGGACTGAAGCGCCTAGAACCGCTCGGCCACCGCGGCCGGATCGCTTATTGTGCCACCACGGCTACCTCATAACAGGTTTTATTCTAAGCAGGAAATTTATCAAAGAAATTCGTGTTACGTTGACAGACACAAACAGAATCTTGGTTTACCTACCTATAGATCCCATAATACCAACACAATCAGTGCCCGTGTTTAAGTTATCCGTGGCCAGTTCCCGGGCTTAGACTGTGGCCTAATTGGCCGAGGGCAGCTACCGCATACCCACTATGTGAAGCGTGATTCCGAGATACGCACGTCTAATGGAACTTACGGTGCCAGTCCTGTGCACTCAGTAAAAACACTGGCGGCATTGTGATGACTATCCTCCTCCTGTAGCAGACATACCTAAATTTTCAGTTAGTAATCGTGCTTACTTAGTACAGCAGGAATTCATATCATTGCTGTTACGCAGATTTGCATAAAAGGGAAGTGCCGACCAGTTCGACACAGTTCACTTGATTGTCTCCATGTGGTGCTTCCACAGACCGTACAGCGTGATTCAGATCCACACCGCAGGTCAGTTTTCAGTGCAGCACCGGTGTTTATGACGTTGTATTATTACCCTATTTGATTTCAGCGTCGTAACATCTGATTCTTCGCTTCCTGATGGTATCATGACCATTTTGTCCATGTAAGTAATGTACATCTTGAGATCACAATAAATAAGTTTTCACTGTTTTTTCAGAGGCAGCTGTAAGTCATGCTTGTTTCTGGGTTCTAGTCATCAGCATTTCGTGCAAGCATCAGTCAACCTTACTTTTCCGATTATTCACAAGATAAGTGTTTATAACACCTAGGAGAAAGAGGGAAACGAACAAATGGTCCAGAAGAGAAATTGCAGACTGTAATAAAACTAAAAAAGCAGATGTGTGCTTCCCTCTATATATGCAAATGGATGACGCGTTAAAGGATTTCTTTGAGACATTATCAAACATGTTGCGCCAACAGGGACGCTATAAAGTGTACTGATGCCTTTATCCAAAAGATCGTGTCAAATGCATAATGATATTTATCTATGTGGCTGCGACGTAGCAACAACGTACCCTGGTCTCACTTCAAGTCTTCTTAATAATACGAAACATGTCATGATGCAGTGAGCTACACTATCTAATCAAAAGTATATGCGCACCCGTTAATGGATATTTAAATGCTATATGTATCTGCCCATCGCGTTTGTGACGGCTTCAACTCTACTGGGGTCACTTTCAATGAGGTGTCGGAATGTCTGTGGAGGACTACTAGACCATTCGTTCTCAACACCCGAAACCAGAGAACGCTCGTGTCTGAAGCGAAGTCAGCTTTCTAACTCATTCCGCATCGGGATTCTGGGCAGGCCAGTCGTTTATGGAATGTTAATGTCCGCAAACCATGACATCGCAGACTTTGCTTTATTAGAGGGAGCACTGCCATGTTGACAGGAACTGTCATGGTCTCCGAAATGTTCCTCCACTGTATGCAGTACATAAGGCTGTAAATGAGCTCATAGCCCTCCGCATTTGTGGTATTCGTAAGCGCAATGATCCAAATCACATGCCGTTACACCGCCTCCTCCGTTCACTACACATTACGGCAGGTAGCGTTCTCGAGGCATTTCCCAAACAAAAACCCTTCCATCGAACTGTTACAGGGTAAAGCGTCATTCGTCACTTAAAATCATTTTTTTGCAGTAATCAATTGTCCACTGACGTCGCTTTTTTTTCATCAAGCGTCGCTTAGCACTGACGACAGGAATGTGTGGTTTATAGGGAGATGCGCGATCACCCTAACCTATTGTTTTTGACTATTATTGTCAGTCAGTGTGCTAGCCTGACTTCTGCTATCACTTTGAAATTCACAAGTGATTTCTTCCGCTAATTTCATGCGACTTTTCCGTTTCACTACAACATTCTTCAATGCTCGGTAGTTCCCGTCTGTCAGCACACGAGGCCTGCCTGTTCTTGGTTTTCTGTAGTCATTCCTTCGCGTATCCACTTGACAGTCACATCGCCAACTATCGATCTTGGTATCTTTAGCAGGGGTGAAACGTCCCTGATGGATCTGTTACTCAGATTAAATCCATTGACTGGTGCGTGGTCCAAGTCACTGTGCAACCCTGGACGACCCCTTCTGCTGTCACTACTACTCAGCTGACTACATAGTACTCCCCGTTTGGTTTTATACTATCGTGATCACCATTCGTGACATCTAGCGGTCAATCCCTCACCACATACAGGTGTCCGGGTATTTCTGATCAGGTAGGGTAGATTCGGTATCAGTATGAAGCACGCATCGAACCGCACACCTTTATACTCCAGTAATTAAATGTTCTTCACCTGTGTACTAACATATGTAACAACCATGATTATTTCTTTATTCAATTTAATTGATTTCGCGTTTTGAGCTGTGGGAAACCACTATATCGTATCTTGTCCTAGTTAAAAAACATTGATTATGTATGCCAATTAAAGAATTCAAAAGGCGAAAAACGACGCAATCACCTTTCTGTTGAAGGCATACATACACACTATAGATATACATGGTGGTCCTTTGATAGTGACCGGGCCAAATATCTCACGAAATAAGCATCAAACGAAAAAACTACAAAGAACGAAACTTGTCTAGCTTGAAGGGGGAAACCAGATGGCGCTATGGTTGGCCCGCTAGATGGCGCAGCCATAGATCAAACGGATATCAACTGTGTTTTTTAAATAGGAGCCCCCATTTTTATTAGATATTCGTGTAGTACGTAAAGAAATATGAATGTTTTAGTTGGGTCACTTTTTTCGCTTTGTGATAGATGGCGTTTTCATTTCGTGTTCTGCACAGGAGTATATCCCAACGTTCTCTTTACTTAACGTTAGTTTCCCAGTAAATGCCCAGAAACAACAGTTAAATTATAGCAATACAACTGTCTGGAATAGTATGCAATTTGATCAGGCAGTTTCGGGATGGTTAGATTCTTCTGCATGTCGAACGATACGATGTATACGCCAGGGATTTCCTCTTTTAGAAGTTTGTAAAATCCTTTAGCTTGCAGTTCGTGCAACGTCAAATCTGTCTGTAGTTTCTTTAACACTTGCGCATCATTCTCATGCTTTATTTTCTCTGTTAGTTGCAGGCAAGGAGAACAAACATCTGTGGATGGGGCTTTGATACTGATATTAAAATTCGTGACAAAAACTATCCGGAACAATGATTGTGTTACTTTTAGATAATCAGAAACCGATTTCTGGTACATTTCGCACATTTAGCAATACTTAGATTAGCTTCCAAATAAGTACAAAGACTTCTTGACCTACAGTAATGTGATTCACTTCCTTTAAACTGTTTGATGAGAGTTTTTACATACGCAATTCTAGTGCTGTAAACAGCCGTCTTTCTATAACCTCCATGAGTTTCAACGGGTATAAGGCATCCTTCTTTCTTTAAAAGTTTGAAAATGCTTTCAACTTGATGTTTTATCATGCCAGGCACTCATAAAAATGTATTTCTGCAAACCTGTATTCTGCTTCCTGCCATGTTCTCAATGGAATATTCAAATGTTTAGCCTTTCTCACTCCGATCTCCACCACTTGGTCGGTGTCTAACTGAACAATTTGATGAGCAGTATTTCATTACGAAAGCATCCTGACTCTGTTTTACTGATACAGCATAAAATGCTCCGTGAAATTGCTTGATGTCCACCATTTTCAGGAGACTGCAGTTCTTCTTTCCTCTATGACCACAACTTGGAACTAATGGTAATTTCTTCAGTTCATACCTATAGCACAACAACGACATTAGATACTATTAAAAGCTCATGTTGTAACTAGGCCGTTATAACAGTTGCTTCTGAAGGAAATAAGTTTTTATTTACTAACCTAACTTTCTTCTCTTTTTCATGTTTCCATTCCTCTCGTCTGATGACTTTCGTCCTGCTTTCACCAGGTGGCGTTTCTTCTATACTTTTTTCCATGTTACAAAGCGATGTTAAGAACAGCCACTGTTAACTCCCAGTTCCCATAAACACCCGCGCCAGTCACGTGACGAAATCGAATCCTATGATTGCTGCGTGTGAAGGTGGTTTATTTTGTTTCCAATGTAGTAAGGAGTTGGAAGTTTTTGTAACGTAGGTTGATTTTATACAGGAGACTTAACACTGTTCGGACCGATTTTTAAACAAATTACACTGTCATCAGATTCCCCATTCGTATTCTTAACTACAAGAATCAGCCATAACCCCGATTTAAAAAAAAAATGGAGTTTGCCATGTTTGTAGCTAGGCTATTCACACACACACACACACACACACACACACACACACACACACACACATATATATATATATATATATATATATATATATATATATATATATATTCCTAGAGAAGATTATTGTTCTATGAATACGTTACAGATGGTTCTAGCTAATCGGAACATTAAAATTTTATTTGTGTCGGTTTTAACCATGTGTGGAGATGATGTTGATCCTTTTCATTATTTGTGGATCAAGGCATTATTTCTTTTTATGTACTATGTGGAAACTGATTCTTCGATGAACATGTCCCCTTACGATGTCATGAAAATTATGTTTTGCCTTACAGATTGGAGCAGAAGTATGATGTGTTCATTATAGAGAAATTCGGCTTCACTTGCTATTATGGCCTAGCGCACAAATTGGGATCTCCACCGTTAATTGGATACACTTCTCTTGGAGCTACGTCACTTATTCGGAAGACCTTCGGCAGTCCAATTAATCCTTCTTATATTCCTGACTACAATCTTGGATACACGGACCACATGACCTTCTGGCAAAGATTGTACAACGCTTACATTTTATTGCGGTCGCTGGACATTGGACAGAGAGTTTTGTATGCAAGAGAGGAAGAGGAACTCAGGAAGTATTCTGGTCCGAACCCACCTACCCTGAGGGAAATAGATCACAATTTCAGCCTCATGTTGGTCAACAATCACTTCAGCGTGAGCTATCCTGTGCCGAACACGCCAAATATCGTCGAATTAACTGGACTCCACATCCAGAAGGAGAGGAAGCCGCTGCCAAAGGTATTTAAAGTTGTGATATAGAAACTGTGAGCTGTTGCTTTCCGGAATCAGCTGTTAATGCTGGGAACAGTTCAGAGTCGCACAATAATGTCCTTAAGAAATTTTAAAGGTTTATTGAGGAAATATTTAATATTTATTCTCCTTTTCCCATTTGCTTCAGAATTACGAAAATTGCTTCTTCTTAAAATGATAACAATCTTACAGTGTTAAAGTCTGATGCATATTTTCTATTAGCTTCACTTTGATCTCAAAAGAAAGCAGTCAATGTGAGCGCGTATAATAGCCAAAAATTCGATTCTTTTTGTGAGCGAGGGGAGCTTGAGGGGGGGGGGGGGGGTTGCTTCACATCTACCTCTATACATACACTCAGCAAATACTCAGATACCAATCCAATAAATGCCTGGTCAAGGTCCATTATTCCTTTTGATGGCTTTCCATCTCTTTAACTTTGCACACTTGCCATACGCAATGTCCTCTAAAATCCATATAGTTATAAAGGACGTTTATCAAAGGACGATAAACTGAGGAAAACCGTTTTTATATAGAAAAAAGAGATATCTATGAATTATTGATGATGCATTTAAATTATTTTATTGTAAACAGTCATTACTGGCCACGAAATGCCGAAATATCGTCTTCACATGGTTGCATGCGTGACGTCATCGTCAAGAGGCTGTTCTACATTTATGAAGAACCAGTACTTACCGTTGTCGATGATGTTTGTGTGTCATGTTACGCTAATATTAAAGAGATTTCTAAGTGATAAGGTCTGGAACTGACAATCGATACAATTGGCACGACATACACTCTCCCATGCATTGTGCAATGGCTCACGGAGTATACAGGGTGAGTCGCGTAAGACATAACACCCCCATTATTCCGTTGGCGATTGCAGGTGTCGACAAGCGGTGGTCGGCGAATCATAACCGACTATGGGGCACATACTTTGGTACGTGCACAATAACCACAACGTTTATATTGACCGAGATAATGAGGCAATACATGTTTTTTAAATGGGACGCTATACTTTCTTTATCATCATTCGAACGCTCTGGAAAAGACGCGTACAGTGATGTAACGCATGTTGCTATTGTGATTCAAACTTCGCTTAAAAGACGCTGGTAAATATTGTACGATTGAAGGTCGAGGCGGTCGGAAGCGGCTGCAGACTGTAAACACGCCTCGCGCGACCCGCAGGCCGAGTTGCCGTGCTCTATGCAGCATACACGGCCTACGCTACGTAGGTAAATCCTCATCCGCCCTCTTTTAAGCAAAATTTGAATCACAATAGCAACATCCGTTACATCACTATACGCGTCTTTTCCAGAGCGTTCGAATGATGGTAAAAAAAGTATAGAGTCCCATTTAAAAAACATGTACTTCCCTTATTATCTAGGTCAATATACACGTTGTGATTATTGTGCATGTATTTATTTTTTATTTATTTATTTATTGTTCCGTGGGACCAAATTAAGGAGAAGTCTCCATGGTCATGGAACGAGTCAGTACATGAAATTATAACACGATATTAGAAACAGATAAAATGAAATATAAAAAAACATATTCAGGTGACAAATTTTAAGTTTAAATGAAGACGATCAACAATATAACACTGGAATTTGCTTAATTTTTTAGCTCTTCCAGGAGCTCTTCGACAGAATAGAAGGAGTGAGCCATGAGGAAACTCTTCAGTTTAGACTTAAAAGAGTTTGGGCTACTGCTAAGATTTTTGAGTTCTTGTGGTAGCTTATTGAAAATGGATGCAGCAGAATACAGCACTCCTTTCTGCACAAGAGTCAAGGAAGTGCATTCTACATGCAGATTTGATTTCTGCCTAGTATTAACTGAGTGAAAGCTGCTAACTCTTGGGAATAGGCTAATATTGCTAACAACAAACGGCATTAAAGAAAATATATACTGTGAGGGCAATGTCAGAATTCCCAGATTCTTGAATAGGGGTCGACAAGAGGTTCTCGAACTTACACCACATATAGCTCGAACAGCCCGTTGTTGAGCCAAAAATACCCTTTTTGAATCAGAAGAATTACCCCAAAAAATAATACCATACGACATAAGCGTATGAAAATATGCGAAGTAGACTACTTTTCGTGTTGAAGTGTCACTTATTTCAGATACTGTTCTAATGGTAAATAAAGCAGCATTTAGCTTCTGAACAAGATCCTGGACATGGGCTTTCCACAACAGCTTACTATCTATCCGAACGCCTAGGAATTTGAACTGTTCCGTCTCGCTTATAATATGCCCATTCTGTCTGATCAAAATATCGGTTCTTGTTGAATTGTGAGTTAGAAACTGTAAAAACTGAGTCTTACTGTGATTTAGCATCAAATTGTTTTCCAAAAACCACGAACTTATTTCATGAACTACATTATTTGTTACTGTTTCAATATTACACACAAGATCCTTCACTATCGAGCTGGTGTCATCAGCAAACAGAAATATTTTTGAATCACCTGTAATACTAGAAGGCATATCATTTATATAAATAAGAAACAGCAGTGGCCCCAGCACCGACCCTTGGGGAACGCCCCACTTAACAGTGCCCATTGGGACTGAACATCACTACCACTCTCAATATTGCGGAGAATTACCCTCTGCTTTCTGTTCTTAAAGTAAGAGGCGAACCAATTGTAAGCTACTCCCCTTACTCCATAATGGTCCAACTTCTGCAGTAATATTTTGTGGTCAACACAGTCAAAAGCCTTCGTCAAATCAAAGAAAACACCTAGCGTTCGCAACCTTTTATTTAATCCGTCCAAAACCTCACAGAGACCGTCCAAAACCTCACATGTACCAACGTATGTGCCCCATAGTCCGCTATGATGCGCCGAAAAACGAATGCCGATACGTGCAATCGCCTCCGGAATAAAGGGGTGTTACGTCTTATGCGACTCACTCTGTATACTCCGCGAGCCATTGCATGTGCATGGGAGAGGGTATGTCGTGCCAATAGTATCGATTTCCTTTCCTCCTCCTTTAATGATCCCTACAGAAAAAAATACGATACTGACAGAACAATGATCGCAGAGACTACTTTGGCTACAGATTCTCTAAATGTAGCCAACAAGAGAACTATGTCGCCTTTTTTCCAATGTTTCCCGTTTAGTTCACCTAGTATTTCTGTTTCAATCAGCTATATCGACGTGTTAGCAGCACGTCTCTAAAATGGTTCCATATCTGTTGACATACATGAGGACTCCATATAGTGAAACAGCACTAGCGGCCTGTATAGGTTTGCGGATAAATTGCATTTTCTCAGGGCCCTTTCAACAAATCTAAATTCTTAGTTCACCTTCTTTAACAGTGATATGGCTCGATCGCCTCAATTCACATCGCTTGTTATTATTAACCCTAGAGATGTATTACTACGTGATGTTCTCAAGATGGTCATCATTAATCTTCTAATCAGATACCTTCGGGTTCTTTCTCTCTGTTAAAGAGAAAGAACTTGCACGTGTATTCCATTCGTCTTCATTTGAAAAGAGCTGACATTCGTATCATAAAGCGGCATTTTTGATCAAATCTCTCTGAAATTTCTAGCAATCATCCAACGACGAAATAATACTGAATATGACAGGTCCATTAAAAAAAATTATAGTGTTCCTGTAACTTTTTGCTACATCGTTCATGTACGTTCGTGTGTAACTTAAAAATCAGAGTTTGGGTCCGTACCAATCCTCGAAGTAGATCATCGTTCAAACTTGTTATTGCAGCAGCAATGTTGTTAGGACAAACTATGGGTGTAATTAGTGAAAGTTATTATGATTCTGATGACATGGAAGATACTGCTCTTTCACTGTTCAATACGTTAAGGATAACGCATCTGTGAAGAGTTGATGGTATTGCATTAGTATCATTTACTGTATTAATTAAACGGCTAGTGCAACTGAAATAAACAGCAATGTTTTGCTAGAGATGTTTTCCCCATGTAGTGTAGCTTTATGACTTTTAAGTATTAAAAATTAGAGGCAGATATGAAGCATACCTGTGTGTCAGGATGTGGGAGATTTCCTGGACGGCGCGAGGGACGGCGTGGTTTACTTCAGCCTAGGCTCCAATGTGCGGAGCACCGCCATGCCTCCAGAGAGAGTCCGCGCCTTCCTGGACGCATTCGCTGGAATCCCGCAGCGCGTGCTCTGGAAATGGGAAGCTGATCGACTGCCCGGTCGGCCCGGCAACGTGATGACCGCCAAGTGGCTGCCGCAGCAGGACGTGCTGGGTGAGTGTGCGGACGCCCTCCACTGTAACGTTCTGCGAGACTGTCGGGCGTAGCGACTACTGCGGATAAGTGACGTCATTGCGCTGTTGCAGCTCATCCGAACGTACGTCTCTTCATCACTCAGGGAGGACTACAGAGTTGGAACGAGGCAGCTTATTTCTCTGTGCCCGTCATTGGGATTCCTTTCCTAGGAGACCAGATTTACAATGTCGAAAAGATGGTCGGCTTAGGCGTTGGACGAAGGCTGGATTTAGAAGACGTCACGAAAGACAGTGTGATGGAAGCCATACAGACAGTTCTCGAAGACAAGAGGTGAGGGAACTGGTTTTTTAGTTCTCCAGTAGCTGGAGTATGGGAAACATTGTTCATATTTCTAATGACAAGATTACCCACATATCATTTTTACTATAGCAAAATACAGGAGAAGTTAGCCTCAAGACTTTCATATAGCTAGAACTGCAAAGGCACACGGCTATTCTAATTTCGTGTAAGCCATAAGACAGTTGAAGAGGTTGTTTGTCAGTGAAAATTGTTGCACTTTTTAATAGAATATTAATAACAATCGTCTACACCTAGATCCCCATCTAACTTCGTAAGTGTGGCAGAGGATACTTTGTGTTCTTCTCTTTTCTGTTCCGGTCTCGAATAGTTCGCATGAAGAGCGATTACCGGCTAGACTCCGTGTAGACTTGAATCTCCTTAATTTTATTTTCATGGTCTTTTCGCGAGATATGCTCAGGAGGAAGCAATATATTTGTTGACTCTTCTAGTAATGTACGCTCTCGGAACTTTAGCAATAAACGATTCCATGACGCAGAACGACTCTTTTCCAGCGTCTTGGTCGATCGTCTCTGTGACGCTACTGCGCTTATTAAATCAGCCAGTAATGAAAGTGGTCTCTTTTCTTTGATCTTCTCTATTTCCTATTTCGGTCCTATCTGGTACGGATCCCATACTAAAGAGCGGTATACGCGTATTGATGGAACCAGCGTTTCGTAAGCTAGTTCCCTTTGTTGACGGACGATTGTTTATGTTGAGGGTCAGTTGCCACTCCCAGCACCAAGCGTCGATCCTCTACAGGTCTTCCTTGCATTCCGCTACAGTTTACTACCGTCGCGACTTCCCTGTATACAACAGTACACTCTGCGAATAACCTCACGGAACTTGCGACGTTATCTACAACAATGCCCTGGGGCAGGCTCGAAGTTACTTTTAGATCTGAAGACTTCTGTCCATTGAGAATGACGATGACGTGCTGTGTACCGTTTGCTTGGAACTCTTCAGTCGAACCACACATTTGGTCTGATAATCTGCAGGTTCGTATTTTGTTCACTAGGCAGCAGCGCGGGGACTGTATCTAATGCCTTCCGGAACACGATATCTACCTGGGTGCCTGTATCTACTGCTTTCTGGATCCCGTGAGCGAACAGAGCGAGCTGGATTTCACAAGATCGTTTTTTGCGGGACACATGTTTGTTCCTATAGAGGAGAGTTTCGGCCTCCAGAAATGTTATAATACGAGAGCACAGAACATTTCCAAAAATCTACAATCGACCCTCGTCAGAGATATGCGACTATAGTTTTATGACCTGGGATTTTTCTCCAATCATCAGGAACACTTCGCTCCTTCAAAGACCTGCGCTACACCTGCTATGGGAGGGATAAGTTTTTTCATACATTATGTGTATACTATTGGTTCAGTGGCCTTGCATCTATTGAGCGATTCCAGTTGTTTTCTATCCCATGGTCACCTATTTCGCTATCAGCCATTTTGTCATTTGTACTCTTGACACTGTGGATCTCCTTATACCGAATACCCTAACGATTTCCGAAATGGAATGTCCCATGCATCTAGCTCAAACTACCAGTCCACATGTAAATCCTGTTAATTCCAGTTGTGAAGCTGTAATCACGACAGAACAGAAACGTGAATACAAAGGACTGCTCCGCCAATGCACTGGCTTTTATACCCTTTATACGCGATACTATCGCCATCTGCACATTTGTATATTGTTATCCCATGACTTTTGTCACCTCATTGTAAGTAAATGCAGTCGACACAGTGGCGAAGTTAAAATTATGAAGTTGTGAGATGTGGCGGCTGACTTGCAAGCCAGAGGCTAAATTTTACACCTTCTTAAAGCTAGAAACTACTACCGACTCACTCACCACTGACTGCAGACCGAAGTACTCCCATGAAGGCCACACCAGAAAAATCCCCATGAACATAAGGGCTGTCTGTTTCAATGCTTGGGAACGCATACCACTTTAGTCGTGTTACAACTTCTTGCGAACTTGCGTTAAAGTGATCATACTTTAAATACCAAGGATTTTCTTCATACTACACATATTGGAATGAGCGTCTCCCAGGGTCTGGTCTTTTGGGTCCTTACAAAATATTCTCATAGCTATGATAAACATCAACCAAATCACGACATATTACCATTATGCACTATTGTTAAAAATGGGGAGTGTAAGTAGATATTTTTATACACATACATCTTGTGTATCAAATCAGAACGTATTTTACTGCTCGTTTGCAAGATACTATTTTCTGCTATATATCATTCGCCATTTAAATTACTACTCTCTCAATTGCAGCTCCGTTTCACTGACACTGATTAATGTTTAACAGAGAAATAACTTACATATCTAAACACAAACAATTTTACGAAAGGAATCAAGGGTAGAGTATTCCTGATTCATATCATAATACTTATAAGTGTGGAGTACTTTTATTTCCGGTTAATTTCATTGAATGTTTTTATCGAAATGCCAGTATTCTTGATGTGCATGCAATATGGGCTTTCTGCGTCATTTTGTATTCACTATATAGGTCAGCTACTGTTTGACGTAATTTTTATGATTGTGGCACCTTTGGTTTGCCTGTATCATAGTTTAAAGTGTATTGGTAATCATTGCACATAAATTTAAAAGTATAAGCTAGTTTTAACGCAGTGTCGTGCAATGTTGCACAGAAACCGTGAGATCGAGATGCACAACGTGATATCATTATTTATTACGTAGCTTCATAGCACTAAACTTTAGTATTTTTTTGTGAAATATTTGGGAGTAATATTCTGTCGCTAGAAGAAGACATCTCCACAGCCGGCCACATGATTGTCGCGGATGCGGTCATCAGCACCCTTCCTGTAACTTCACAGCCGTTACTTCCAATTTATAATAACATATTAATAATAATAATTAATAATCACGCTTCCAGGACCCAACCCACACAAAGTTTAGTTTGGATCCTCACATAGACCAGTATTTATACTTCACAATTACATTTTTATGTTTTGTTATTAACAAAGTTTTCGTGACGTATTTGTCACGTTATTAAGATAAGCGGCAGTGGCAAATGCTTCACAGATACTGTTGCCCCACGAATAAGTACGGGCGTGTATTTGGGGAATTCTTGTAAATTTCGCGCAGCTATGACTGGAAGGTAGTAGTTAAGAAATCGCTTGTCACATCGGATGGCTGGCGCGAAAAATGTTGGTATTTCTCAAACGAGTCTGCGAGGCATGTGTACGAGGCAGCTCGCAGGCGAGAAGACACGGCCCCGGCACGTACTGGATACAAATGTAGTCCGGGCAGCACAGGGCACTGACGTGCTGTAAAGAACCTGTACGTTGCAGTTACAAAAGCGCCTAGTGACCTGTGCGAAGGAGCCGAAGCGGAATGAGGAAAGCTGATGTAATCATTAAAGAGCACTCCACTTGTCTCCTACAGAGGATCTGCGTCAGCCGCTAATGCTTGCTCTATAAAAATAAAATTAGAAGAATACACTTAACCACAGTGTTTTAGTTTGTAAGAGTAAAGAACAGAGTCTACAGATATGAAAAACTTTTTTCATACCTCATTGCTGTCTCTCACTTCTTGGAGCTCTGGCGATCAGACCATGTACAAACAGAAAATCTGGCTTTAGAGCTGTTGAGCGTATATTTTAGCAGGTATAGTAGTCACCTTTCATTCTCTGAAGTGTAAATTAAATGACGCGAACTCAAATGATGCTGCAAAATGATACCGACGATCTTCCAGGAAGAAACTGAGAACAGCAACTCATATCCAGAAACGTCATCCAGTGATGGTACAGAGCATCGAAGTTATAAGCTTCAGCTACTAGGCCACTTCTTCGGTAGCAAACGTGACTTTGTTCGCTGAAGGGCCGTAGGCGAAACATACCATAGTGTTGCTTGTTATTCAGTGATCGCCATTGATTGCCGCGATCGCCACTGGAGAAGATGCAGCCAGCTGCTGCATAGACAGACCTGATACCTTGGTGGATGACGGTTTCGGACACAGGTTTCCCTGTGCAGTTTATTTTTGTCTTGGAATCCATAATTCCCCAGTGTTTTTCAGTATACAGGAGAAAAGTAAACTGTAGATCGAAACCCGTGCCTGGAACCGTCAGTCATCGAGGCAACAGAGCATCGCATTCGTAGGACACAAGACCTGTCTAAGCAACTAACTCCATCTTACACACTGGCGATAGCGGCAATCAGTCACGATCGCAGAGTAACAGACCATATTGTGACACGTTTGCCGGCCGGAGTGGCCGTGCGGTTCTAGGCGCTACAGTCTGGAACCGAGCCACCGCTACGGTCGCAGGCTCGAATCCTGCCTCGGGCATGGATGTGTGTCATGTCCTTAGGTTAGTTAGGTTTAATTAGTTATTTCTAGGCGACTGATGACCTCAGAAGTTAAGTCGCACAGTGCTCAGAGCCATTTGAACCATTTGTGACACGTTTCACCTATAGTCCATCAGCGAAGAGAGTCACGTTTGTTGCCTAAGGGATGGTCTAGTGATAGGCGCCAGTGCGGCTTTCGGAAAATGTTAGAGCGTCGAGGGCCACGTATGTTTTTGTTAATGTTTATGGCGGTGGTACCAACTGAGATATTTAAGTAAGTAGGTTCTATTAAATGAAACAGCGTAGTTTCTATAACTGCATTAGATAGCTCTTGAGAAGGAAATTGCAGTGATATAGCGTTTGTTCATGTTGACATTGCAATCTGTCGTAAGAAAAAGAAATGTCCTAGAATTTGAAAGCACGGTGGCCTGAAACGGCATTTGCTGTGCAGACACAGCCAACCAAGCGTCTCGGACCAGGATGCATAGTTGTACACCGTAAGCTAGGCCTGCGATCCAGAAAGAAGCTTCATTTCCCGTTGAACCAACTTACCTAGACCCAGTTTCACTTACGAATGTTATATGGAAATACGACATAGGCTAGAATCTAACGTATCAAAAATAGCGTAGGAAAACTATTTCAAATGTGTGCGAATTCTTTAGCGTCGTTGTCAGAACAGTTTCTACGTGTTCTCCGTCAGTTGCAGTCCTCCTTCTTGTCTTGTTCTTGACATTCAAGCACCCTGTCCGCTCTAGCATCTTCATAATTCGTGTAGCAGCCTGGCGTGTCGGACGCTGGCGATCCGCATAGATAGCCCTATACCGCTGTACTGTTTTTACGGCATTTCTTTTACATTCACCATATTAAAGCAGTATATACAATATCTCCTCACTGGTGTTCACGTTTGCACCGAACGATAGCTGAAGCCGAAATGAGCGTCCTACAGTGCAGACAAGTAAACAGGTAAATGTGTTGACATTCTGACACAGCGTAGTATGCGCGCTCTGCTCGACGGCATTTGCCCGAGAATGCCGGTACTGCTACCGTGCTCTCAAATTATAGGACATTTCTCGAATTTTTTTACCACGCGTTTCAACGTCAACATCAGCAAACACTGTATCACTTTAATTGTCTTCTCAAGAGCTATCGAATGCAATTACATAAAGTACACGATTCCATTTTTAAAAAGTACTTGCTTCAGTATATCTGTTGCTACCAGCGCCAAAACATCAACCAAACAAAAACATACACACCTCTCGACGATCTAACATTTTCTGAAGAAAGCGTTTCGGTATGTGTAACCGTTCACGAAATAAGAGGGTTGTTACGTCTTACGTGATTCACCCACTCTTGATGGTCGGCATGCGAATGAACATCGCATTTGAAGACAAAATGTATCTTGCAGAACCTAGCCACAGAAATAGCTTTAATAGAAATGCGATTTGAAAAACGAGGCTCTGGAATGCTCTAACCGTGTGCAATGTGACTAAAAGGGTGCCGGTCGCGGTTGTCTAGCTGTTCTAGGCGCTCAGTCCGGAACCGCGCGACTGCTACGGTCGCAGGTTCGAATCCTGCCTTGGGCATGGCTGTGTGTGATGTCCTTAGGTTAGTTAGGTTTAAGTATTTCTAAGTTCTAGGGGACTGATGACCACAGATGTTAAGTCCCATAGTGCTCAGAGCCATTTGAACTAAAAGGGGCCCGCATCTCGTGGTCGTGCGGTAGCGTTCTCGCTTCCCACGCCCGGGTTCCCGGGTTCGATTCCCGGCGGGGTCAGGGATTTTCTCTGCCTCGTGATGGCTGGGTGTTGTGTGCTGTCCTTAGGTTAGTTAGGTTTAAGTAGTTCTAAGTTCTAGGGGACTGGTGACCATAGATGTTAAGTCCCATAGTGCTGAGAGCCATTTTAGCCAACTAAAAGGGTAGTGTGAACACTGCGTTGTCCCATTAGGTTTAAGAGATGAAACAGTGGTGCCGGTAAATATATACAGCCTCGCCGATGTACGAATGGCACTCGTGCCACACTTTTTCAGATAAAGCATCAAACTGTATAAAAAAAAAATGGCTCTGAGCACTATGGGACTCAACATCTTAGGTCATAAGTCCCCTAGAACTTAGAACTACTTAAACCTAACTAACCTAAGGACATCACACACACCCATGCCCGAGGCAGGATTCGAACCTGCGACCGTAGCAGTCCCGCGGTTCCGGACTGCAGCGCCAGAACCGCACGGCCACCGCGGCCGGCTCAAACTGTATCCAATTTACTCCTCCAGAATGCGGTATCTCGTGTATTTCTTTCTTACCTTTATTTAAAATTTAAGACATAACATGAACTTTTCGCAGACGTAAACAACTAATTTGTTTCGTTCATGACACAAATAAAGTCAGCTTGTTCCTTTAAGTGTCGTCAAAAATAAAAATCAACTGTAGTAAGATCGGGGAACATAGAAGCCAGAACATTGAGCTTGTACGACCAAGCCATTCCCCCGGAAACGTTTCATCTACATAATTAGGCACATTCATTCTTAAGAGCGGCAGCGCGCCACCCTGCTGAACGTTTTCTAATGTGCCAGGCAAGATGTTGCAAAGAAAAGAACGTTACAGGGTACAATCGACTTGTCCGGCAATAGGTAAGAGCGCAAAGCAGTCCTCCTGTCATACCAGTCCATAAGTATATGCCAAAGCGTACCTGAAAGCCTCATTCACGGGAGACGTGTGGGTTGTGTTCCGACCAATAACGGTTGTTGGAGGTTGGAAATCCTTCACGAGTGAAGATAGATTCGTCAGTCCCTATCACATTATTTATAAAATGTTCGTTATCCTTCACTTGGTACAAAAGCCATTGACAAATCTGTACTCGTCGTACGCGATCTTCTGGCTATTGGTGTTGGGTTGACGTTTAATGATATGGATGCAGTTCTTCATCGTGCTACGCTTCAACAACCAGTCTTTAAAAGTTTGGAACCGCGTAACAGTATCACGGCTAGTTTGCCGAGTTGACTTCTGAGCGGTTTCAAGAATCAAGTACTCGTACGTCTAGACCTTGGACGACCTCTCTCCATTTCTTATGGACGAATATTATGGGTTTCCCGAAGGGGTTGCATCAGGTGACGAAAGACATTTCATTGGGCTGGCACATTTGAGGGTGCCTTGCAGCATATGCATGAGCAGCAGCAGCTTGGTTATCGGATGCCCAGCACCAAAAGCGTATATTGACGTGTTCATCATTTGTGTACTCCATCGGGAAGCTGCTCTACATGAACTTGACAGGACCAGTTATGGTTGTGCACTGCGCTGTAAGTAGATACATACATGCACTTTAACGGAACCAACAGTGATATGATAAGCTACTGTCATGCAACAAAATAGTGTCCTGCTTATAAAGGGCAAGAACTAGGGAAGGGACATCTAAAAAATAAAAAAAGGTAGCTGACTAGTACTCGAACCATACCCCTGCGGTGGACAAAGCTTCACTGTCCCAGCAGTCTACTTATTGAACTATGACGTCTGACGTGGTAGTGTGGGACTATACGCGTTCCTCTGTACATTCTAGTGCGCTGTATGATGTGACGGTGTTCCCAGCTCCTCGTTTTCATACAAGTTTTTTCAAAATTCACCCTACGTGATTTTGATATATAAACTATTGACTTATATTTGGAAGACGAATCGCATGCCGACTGCCAAGTCTGGACTCATGTCCATTACACCTTATGGATGTGAGTGCAGCACTTCTATCGGTGACTGAGGGCAGCGTACGGAACAACATTAACTCAGTATTTACGTCATTTGCAAACTAGTAATTATAACTATTACATGTCATATGATTTTAGGTTGGGTAGTACCTCCTAGTACATATGGAAAGAGTGCTTATTTTCTCCTGGGCAGCATGTCAGATGTTGAAGTGTGGACGGATGGACAAAAAACATCTACAGAAAGCGTCTACAGAGAGGCACAGTCCAATTAGGGCTAAGTTACGACCACGTGTAAAACATGACGTAGTAAATTATGTAGACTTTCGAGGGAAAGGTGTTCAATGCAGAGAAAAAAAACCAAAACACTGACGTGTATACATATTAAAATATCAGCATTTATACCAATTACATCGTATATATGTAATGGCTACAGGTGTAATTCAGGGAAAAACCACCTCGTGATGCTTTGAAGATTTGGAAATTAGATTTACATTTACATTTGGTATGGGACGTCTTATTAGCTCCAAAACATTAGTTTAATTAGAAGAGGAAGGGAACTGGCTCTGGTCTTTTTGAGAAACAATCTCAACATACGAGTGCGTTTCTTAAGAGGAAATCAGAGAGAAACTGAATCAGTTATGTGTGTATTGAGTGTGTGGTAATTAAGAAAGAAAACAGATACAGATCCAAAGATACGGTAATAGAAGAGAAAAACTATCTACTAAAGATGAGTCGAGAAATGAGCCGTATTCGAGGCAGTTGCAAATGTGCAGCTGACAGCTGCCACTGAAATCCGCATGAAGCATTGTCTTAGCCAGGACAAATGTATCTGAAACGTTCACTATTTGAGTAAGTCCCAACTAATTGTGTGTAAATTTTATACGTCGTCCTTGTTTGGGAAATGTGATATACACCATGATGTGATCTGACATCTTGCCTCTGGCGTAATAGAATGTCTAATGCGAAAATCTTGTCCAAGATGTGTAAGTCGAGCAGGGACCCTACCATGGTCTCTCAGAGCACGTGACCTCCCGATCATTCTGGCCACATTCATTTCAAATATTACTTGCAGACTACTTCTACTGATAAGGTAGTAGAACTGCAGCAGACAACTGAACATTCTCTGGAAGTGTAAGTCGCTATAGAGGTGGAGTTAACATGCGGCAAACTTCCTTTAGCAAGTATAAGTGTAAATCGTAGTATGTAATGTGTTTAAATGTATTGCATATCACGTTGAGATAGGTCAGAAGAAGATGATAATCAGTAAATAAACTACTATCCAAAAAAGTTAAAAATGTTGACAAAAGTTACCACTGTTGGCAGAGCTATTATTGGTATTTTCTTTGTCGCTGTAAGATACTAATATACAATCTATGCTTATTTTAGTTAATAGAAAGTGTATGTAATACAAATACGATTCGAAAATCGTCTAACCACTGAAAATTTTGAGCAATGCACTAAGGAAGTAATTGGTCTTCTGCTGCAAGGCACATTACTCACAAAAGTCATATGAACAAATCATCTATGTCCAATTGATCCACCTCATGAACTGAGGTATGATTACCAAAATGCATAGTAGGAAGATCAGTTCTTGTGGCTGAATATAACAATAAGCAATTTAATATTATTTAATTTTGTGTAACTCATGATGTTATATGGGGTAATGAGATGGAAGTATTTCATCATGGAAAAAATCACTACATAATACACAGAGGACTCACACGAAAATTAAAAAAGCCAGGATGATGGAGATAAGAAAACATGAAATATTTACAATGGCGTACAGATTGAATAAATCATTACAATGCAAAGCTGTAAACTGTACAGCATAAATAGAATGCTGCAAAAGGAAGTCTTACGACTTTGATTTGAAAGCCTGGGTTTCTAGAGGACTCTTGGAAGTATGCTATGTATGGAACTCGCATAGTAATATATTGCATTCTGTGCAATGGTTAAAGAAGAGTTATCTAAATGTCAGTCGTTATTACTTTTTAGTGCTCAACGAATTACTATGCCACTTCCTTCTGATGGAGTACGTAATTATTTATAATAAAAGCCACAAGGGTTTATATGAGCGTAAATGGCAGAGTTGAACTGTAAAATGCTTCAACAGTGGCCTGAATGAAGACAGCGAACTGTCTCTGCAAATCGTTCTGACTGCGCTTTTTCCGGTCTAAGGACATTTTTTGTGAGTGCACAGATTTACCCCGAAAGTCTCAAATAACACAAACTTTTGTGTCTCAGTGTCTGAGGCAGTGTTAATTATTCTTAAAGTAAGTTTAACAATAGTCATCTTCTGCTCGATATCCTGAAAGTAATAGTTCTCAGAAATCTACTTGCCTGCGCTTAACTGTGGCTACACACAGATAACTCTTAAAAACTCCAAATTTTTCTGGTCTTATCCGTTTCTACTCTCCCTGTGAACCGTTCTACTAAAGAAATTTCAGTTATCATTGAGTTCAGATCATGTTTTGTGTAATCAGTTTGTTACTGATGTAGGCAGACAACATTTGCTGGAAAGCACATATAATGTCGTAGCTAAAAAAATATTTTATACAGCTAAAAGGTTCTGCTTGGCAGAACCACTGCTACGAAAATTTGAACAAATGCAATTCCTTTTCGCTGTTGCAGCTACCAGGAGAACATGAAGCGCTTCTCCGCCATCTACCGGGAGCACCAGAGCACGTCCCTGGAGAGGGCGGTGTGGTGGGTGGAGTACGTGATCCGCCACCAGGGGGCCCCCCACCTGCGCAGCGCTGCCCTCGACCTGCACTGGTGGCAGCTGCTGCTGCTCGACGTCATTGCCTTCATACTGGCTGTGGGAGCCACGGTGGCGCTTGTCCTCTACAAGCTGAGTCGGTGGCTCTTTTCGTGGCTCACTCGACCCAGCAAACTAAAGAAACAGTGAGACTGTTACAGCATAAAAGATGAGACCAAATGTAAAAAACTGGAAAAAGGGGGGCGGTTGTGGGGTCACAGACAGGGAAGACTGTAAAAGAAGTCACAACCAGAACCAACCTGTCCTTCTCCGAGACTAAAATAGAACATTATATCTGGAAATAAAAACCACTTTTACGGAGGACACTGAGGACCAGTTCAACCATCCGTGGATGATCATCCCAATTGCAAAGGGGACGCGGCTTGACGACTCGCGGCACAGCTGAGGGATACAGAACATGTAGCGGAACACCTAAGCAGGACGCAGAACAGTATGTAAAGAACTGTGTCTAGTGCATGTGAAGCAGAATTAACTCGTAAAGCGTTCTTCTGTGGAGATTACCGAAAGGCAGCAAATTATTTGAGGTGATTGGTTGGACATCTTGGATCCAGTTCGGTAGACAACAGTTGGAGCTCCATTTGTGTTAACTATAATGGATCACTTTTCGTGCTACTTAGGAATGACAGCCATTCCGAATCAGTGGTTACTAATTTGTTCATTGGGTACTCCAGAGATGCTGATATGGACTAAGGTACTAAAGTAATTAGGGAGTTTTGTCGTTTGTTTCGAATTAATTACACTCACAATGAGAGTATGGATCTATGACTGTACAGGGTGTTTGTGTTGTGTATTGAACTGGGGACCAAGAAACGATGGAGAGGCTACGTCCCCAACATATCCCTCAGTGGTTCATAATTCCACAAGAAGCTCCAGCAGTCCACTCACCCCACCATCGCCCCACACCGAACCCACCAGGGTTATTGTGGGGTTCGCCCTCAGTTGACCCCCCCCCCCCCTCCCCGCCCAGGAAGGTCTCATACCAGACGAGTGTAGCCCCAAATGTTTGTGAGGTAGAGTAATGATGGTGTACGCGTACTGGTTAGTCTATGGATGGAAAATGCCATCACCATTTGCGATAGCGAAATTGAGAGTAGGGAAAAACAGTGCACCAGTTGTCCATTTTTGCAAAGACTTCATGGACAGTATGGCGCCATGGGCAACAGCTCTGGACGACAGCAGCGACTGGGCGTACAGAATTCCGAGTTCTTTATATATGGGGTAGGAGAATGGGTCATGCTGACGAGCACTTTAACGCCGAAAAGCAAAAATAAAAAAAAAGAATTATTTTCTCGTTATCAAGGTCTGTGTCACGTGATCGAGATGACCCTCCAGTTGAATTGGAAATTAAAATTCCCTACTCGAAAATCAACCGTCTACAAAGACGTATTCGACATTTTCACGACCCATTAGAGGGTTTACCACCCTTACGACATTGCACAAAAATTCGGGAGGGGGTAACAAAGGAAAAGTGGCACAACAATGCAAGCAATTCAGTTCTGCGCAGCCTGGTCCTACCTTGCCACACGCATTGCGATCTAGAGTAGGGCCTAAACAGAGAAAAGAGAGAGAGATCTGACGAGCAGGCACTAAAGGCAGAAATGAATCCTATCTGATAGATCCATATCCAGTAAACTTTGTAACTTCAGGGTAACTTCAACTTATCAGAACAAAGGAGATTCTGTTAGTAACAGACAGTAAGACTCATGCTTTTATGGCAGCAGAATAACTGCGCCGATTCCATATGGACCAGGTTACGATATATATTTTTCCAAACTGTCAGAAGGGAGCGTACATGGGAGCATGCCTACTGGAAGCCCGTACAACTCAGCATATTTTCAGAAAGTAGGACCTCTCTGGGTGTACCCAGTGTATAACGTAGCACTACCTGCTACGAGCAAGGGGAAGAGGACGACTGAAATTACGGATAGCGGCATACTGATTAACAAGGCTCAATGCCAATTTGCCAGATTACGAAATGGACAACGGCTCATAACCTAAAGTATTTTATGTTGAAACAGCGTGATAATCCTTTCAAAATATTACCACACTTAACTCCGACAATCTGTTAGCAGTACAGACTGGACACATTACTATGGAACACTTCTTCCAGCATATTCATCAACACTGCACCAGCACCAGCACCAACTAATGTGAATTCCGTGCTGAAGAACTTTCTTAATCCTAGATATCGCTTGTATGACCTATATCCGTAATCGACGGGAAGCCATCCACTCATACAATCTCCTAGATCAATACTTACCAAGCCAGCGTGTCAACGACAAGGTGACCTATCATTGTGGATGGATCAGTTGTACGCTTTGTGATGCAGGGTACAGGGTAGAGCTCTGCAAGCGCGTGGCCCATCTGTGTAGTCTGCTCGTATATGCGGTGTGTGACAAGAACATGAATACATTTCGCGAACGTTGGCGGAAATCGTTGAATATGACCGATGCTTTCTTCCCTGCCGGACGGAGTGGCCGTGCGGTTCTAGGCGCTACAGTCTGGAGCCGAGCGACCGCCACGGTCGCAGGTTCGAATCCTGCCTCGGGCATGGATGTGTGTGATGTCCTTAGGTTAGTTAGGTTTAATTAGTTCTAAGTTCTAGGCGACTGATGGCCTCAGAAGTTAAGTCGCATAGTGCTCAGAGCCATTTGAACCATTTTTTTTTCTTCCCTGATAACACAAGCAGACGAGTGCTTGGCTGCGGCCAGGCGGATGTGATGAGTTTGCCAACAGCCACACGAGAATTACACGCTTGCACTAACTTTCAAATAGTGTTCGAATTAGAAGTGTATGCATGTGAGATGCGCTTCGCTTTCCACGTGGGCACATTTATTCCAATGACAACTGACGAATAGAGATTAAAAATTATTATTCGTTATTCGTGAATAACAAAATATATATTGTAAATATTGTTCATTTGCCCAAATGAAAACATTTATTCCTCAGACGCGAATAAAAATATTACTAGTAATAGATAAATATGAAAGCCAGTGATATCTACTGCTCCAAGGCTTTGTCATTTACTGAACAAATGTACTTTTCGTTGTTTCTAAATTTGTTTCCAAACAACTATTTTTCTCCAACATTTGATTTGCAAAGAGTTACCATTCTGACACACCAAAGAAAATACTTTCTATACATGTATAGTGCATACTAATGCGTTTTGTCTCCTGAAATCTTTATGTCATGATAGCGATACAATATTTTCAGTCACAGTCGTCTTCAGCAAAATTTGAGAAATCAAAAGTTTTTGTACATATTTGGTACTGATTCCACGTTACATTCCATCTCCCAAAATCATATTCAAAGTAAAACATATCTTTTACGACATTATATGGCCTTTTAACTCATGACATCGCTTCTTCAACATTTATTTCCGTATTATATTGTGCTGCAGTTCGTTATAAGTCTCCATTGGTCATGGACAGCAACGATTTGTTTTTGAATTGTGATTTGGCATTGCAGCAATAGTGTTGTTTGGTTCAAGAAGGTAAAAAAGTCTTCCAGTCCTCTCCTGACACTTTCTCGATAAAAAGTTGACAGTGTGTTGCAGTATTACGAACTCTTGTGTATCAAATCCACTGTTTCTTCTGGAGTTTTCCAGTCTCAAAGCTCTATCTAACTGCATTTACACACGTCATATCGAAAAAATATTCAACGTCCTAAAGGAAAGTTACTCAGAGTGAATCCTGAAACCTTTTTGAATGACTTTAAACATCCAGGAGCCTTCCATACCCATTCTTGGAGATTTCAGATTGAAAGTATGCTGATGTTACTCGTCAGCGGTCACTGAGTTCTCATTTGGTTCACTCATTCTGTAGCACTGCAAACACGACCAAACTGTGTAATTGTATGCAGGAGACACCCGTATCTGATAGTGTTATCAATCTAAAGACGGTAATGAAAATTTAGAGGTTTTTAGCGGCTAAGTACTCATTGTTGGCTACTTACCAAGCGTCCTTGTGCGTGTTAGGAGGGGGAGGGGGAGAATTACTGACTGGTGCAGAAACAACTGAATATGGCCACATCGGTACCGTAAATGTTAAGGCCGTCTGCGTATATGTATTTTTGTGTTTCATTTGTTACACTACAAATCAAGTACATCCATGCTGAACTCGAAGGTTTGTTTGAACACTCCAGTGCTTTACTAGGTATGGCGGTGTGCCCTTGATTTCCTCCCACTTCTGTACTGACAGCCAGTTAGGGGGAGACCTACATTTAGTTATAGGTGAAAGAAGATGTAAATGACAGAAAATCATAAGACCAACCAAGGATCGAACCCAAAACCTTTGGTTTTGTAGTCTGAAACTTAAACCACTGAGCCACCATTAAAGTTTTGTTTACACGATAGAAATTGCACTCAGCCAATGGCAAATCACCAGTTACAGAATTCTGTACAAGAAGTAAAGAAAGAAAATATAGTGGCATTACATTCGTTATTTAAGTTACAAGTAATTTATTGACGAATACCTTTGTTTGAACGATATACTTATTCGTGTAATTATCCAGAAAGAAGTTTATTCGAAAATTCCCATCCCTGCTTACCAGTATATTGTGTACTTCTTTCCTGTATGCGGTAATTGAACTTTATATTATCAATGGTGACGATTCATATTAGTTCATTTGCTCGATATACTCACGAGAGCCTACAGCGCAATTGGACTGAAATTTTTTATTAATTATAAACGAAGTACAAAGCGAAGTACAAAATACTAATCAGTTGAGCATTACTTCATCTGCTTTCAGTCATGCGAATGAAGACTTCCACAGATAAATCAATGACCTTCAGTAACATTCAGTATTCGATTATCACTTTAGGTTTTCTTATACATAATATTACTCAGTCGCTTTAGTAACAAGGAATCTTAGGTACACGGCATTCAATTTTCTCCATAGGAAATATGCAAAATCTACAGTTGAAAATAAAAAAGTAATCTTAAATGTATACAAATGCTTGGCTGAGTAGTGGCGCTTCATTTTGGCAGGGCCACGCAGCCGTTGCCCAGCGCGCGGTGGCTGAGAGCCGCATGGTGCTGAGTGAAACCGCGTGATACTGAGTGTGGAAACAGCCCCCTGCGTGCTTCCGCATGCGCAGGTGAAGCGACTGATGGACAGCGAGCGCTACTCACGTGGATTCGCCAGTGCACTAGTGTAGGCAAGAAAAACAAACTACATATCAAGTGTGAACAGTGGTGTGAAGGAGAGTGAAAAACTATACACACAGTATTCGCATGTGGTTTTAGTATTTCACAGGTTCAGAAGCACACTAGAAATTCTGAGGATCGAATTCTCCAAATAAGGGAGGCAAAGTTTCACATTGGCCTCAGGCAGGCCATCTAAACCAGTCATGGTGTATGCAAGCTATCCATCTACTTGTATAATCCTACTGCTGTGCTCTGCAATAATGCTAGGATAGAATTCTGCAACAAGACGTTCGATCAATAGTGGGGGACTAATTAGGTACATGCTGTAGCCCACGGGTGGGTTTGCCGCAGACCTGCGAGCCAGTTCCACCCTGTGAGAGTGTTTCCGGTCCGACCTGCAGAAGAAATTTTTGGAGACATAGCAAGAACATATTTTGAGGTATAATTTATTGTCAGAGCATGGGGCCAAGCTAAAATAACTTATTCACGCACATTAACGTCACGGATGCTATACCTTCGGAATTATGTCATAGGGGTGCTAATATTGTGTCAATGTCAAATGTACACTGCATTATTATTAGCTGTTAAATCTGTAGAACGTTTTAGTACCTTCGGCTGTCAGGTTTTTGAGCAGCTTCGGACATTTTGTGCAGTGCTAACAGCATACAATTCGTGCCTACCATCTACAATAGTAGAATTATCACACGTCAATATTATTGTTAAAACGTCAATAAAATGACTGTCTGAGGGGGACACTGAGGTATTGTCAATACCGGTAATATTTATGAACAGTATTGATGCCGACCAAAATATTCTAAGTATTGCCACTACGTGTTGTGGGTGTGGGGACGAGTACTATCCGCTGACAATTCGCCATTCTGTTGTTTGCATTTTTCCAGTTTGGCTTCTATGTACTACATCCCATATATGCAAAGTTCAATCGACGTACACTTTTAAACTTTTTAAAATGAACAGAGTAACGATGGTTTAATTTGTTAGGTGTTACAGAAGCAACCCATGCCTAGGCGATCAGTGACATAAAGTATTTTTGGACAATTTTTTTAAAAATGTTTGCTAATTGTGTTTGTGGATAGTAACACACTAAATTTCAAACATTCGAATGAGGTGCTTGTGCCTAAAAACCGCGAACGTACTCCTAATTCCTTGTAGACTGGGATTGCCTATCAGCTTGTCGTATTTTGTTTTTCCGTTCTTTCTCGTAGTGAACATTAGCAAGTAATTTTTGTCGCTAGTGGGTGTATTAGGACACTACAACTGTTGAAACTGGAAAATTATTGTTTTACGTGACGTGAACATCGTTTCTTTACTAACGGCGTTTCAGAATTTTGCAATGGAAGTCTTAAGACAGCTATTGCAAAACGTAATAAGTAAGGAAACAATGTTCACAACCTGTGAATAAATGTAACCGTCTGAAGATGTGTTTTATATAAAACGAGTGTATTCTCTAAACGCTGTTTTGGGACATGGTTTGTTCGCGAGGCACGTCGGGAAAGGGATGCGATTTGTATCGGCGCATTACCCGATAAACATTAATGTCACAGACGCTATAGTTTTGGTTTTATGCCCTATGAGCGGTGCTGTCGTGTCACAGGATGAGAAGGGTCACGAGCTCAATTATGTGAATCCGAAGAAAGGTTCAACGAAGGTTGGCCATACCTCCTTAGCCCAACACAGCGTTTCCTCAGTCAACGACATGAGAGTGGGTTGTCTTTTGCCATAACAGACTCGGCCGTCAGATATCTCGGATGGTCCTAAACTTCGAAATGGATCTGCCGAGTCGTCGCTGGCAGCCAGCTAGCCCCTGTTCTGTTGCTACAAGATACTGCTGCCTCAGCGTGCCCACCCGCCGTCCACCAGCCATGGCCAGTTCCTGGCCAGCATTCGTCGATCTCTTGTTTGAAATTCCAATTAATAAAAAATGTTGTTTCTGAGAAAGCATTCTCAATTCTGTACTCTCCGTGCTACCAGACAGTCGCATGCCTTAGCTCCGCTCACACACCACTTTGGAGACAGGAGTGGCCTCTCAGAAAAATTGGTTTCAGTATAGCAGTCGTAGCAAACGTGACACCGCTAAAAGAGTAACTTACTTTTTGGTCTTCTGAGGAGAGAAGATCATACTTCACTGAGAAATTTCAGCATACTACGTTACAGATAGATCAGCATATATCGTGAGTATATGGCGTAGTTTCAGGGTCCTTAACATTGATGGATTCTATTTTTTAGAAAAAGTATCCGTTTTAACTATTACCTTAATTTATGCCAACTGTATGCTTAGCCACAATTAGCTGACAACAAACCAGCAGTCGTTACCCAAGAAGATCTAGCACCATCACCCTCGTCAAAGGCTGCTATAAGTGATGCACCAGGCATTCCCAGAATTTGAAGTGGCAGAGAGTACTCCATTCTCAGGCCTCCTTGCCCATTCAACGTTAGGCCTTTTAGACTTCCTCCTATATTTATCAAAGATAAAATTTTCTAAATACCTGCAAACGACATTACTGATTGATATCGCTTATAACTTCACGACAGCTGAGGCTCCCATATGAGTGTAAAAATTAGATTTTGTGAATGCCATTAAAGGAGAAAATATGTACATATATTAAGGAACGACGTTCTGCTGCCATAATACAAAGAAATATTAATGTATCGCACTACAGAAATAAATCAGGAAGAAAAAACAAATCAGGAAGAAAAAGCAGTGAATAGATTATGTTTATATTTTCTATTGGATTATACCGTACAAAACACTTTTTGTTAAGGGGACCACACCCTGCCTATCTAACCCATATTAACTTAGGCAAGTATTTGACCCATATCTGAAAAAAACTATTTGATGCAGGACCTTAATATTTTTACTGTATGTTACATGATGCTAATAGAGTCAACTGTACTAAAATCTACTTGACCCATTTTATATTTTTAAGAAATACTTTTTTAAATTTATTAACAAAAATATTAAGTTTATTCTGCAGAAAATATTTTTTTGTGAACTTCCTAATGGGGGAATATTAATGAATGAAATACCAGAGTATCTGTGATATTTTATGATATAATGGGGCGGGAAATTGACTTTAAAGAAAAAAGTTTTGAAATTTGTTACTTCCAGTTAATGATGGCCCTTCTTTGGCCTCTAGCAGGTCTTCCAGCTTCTTTTTCACCTTCCTGCATGTTTGTCTTGCTTTCTTGGCCACATCAGATGCAGACCTGTCTGCATCGGCTATCCTTATTTTATCGCAGTGTTGCAGCTCAGTGATCATCTTTTTACCAGGATTAATTCCCAGCTTTTTCAGTGCCCAACACTTTCCAATATTACCACAATTGAATGTAATAACAGCATCGTGACCTCCTAATTTCATTGTATGCATGCCTACAAATACAGTTTTAGGAAGGTGGTTCCAAATTATGCTGTTGAAACATTCATTTGCGTTCTGTGTCTGCCCATGCAGGCATTTTCTTAGAAGGTCAGGATGAGCCAAGTCTCTGAAAATAGGTTTAATTGCTGTAATAACAACAGCAGGAAGAGAATGCTGGTGAGAATAAGATTCTCCAGTTGCCTGAGCCCTATTGTATTTGCACCACGAATTTTCTCCTGATGGACACAATCCATGACATGGCTTAACATCAGTAGAGGACTTATGGAAGAATATGGCCCAAAAATCTCTCTTAATTGCCTCCAGATTTTCTTTATTTTTCCTAATTGCCAGCCCATAGTATACCTGCAAGTTTTCTATTTCAGTTTTAGTTAACCGACGCTACCCGGTCAACAATTTTCCATCTCATAATTCTTTCCTCTCATGTTGTTGTTGGTGTGGTCTTCAGTCCTGAGACTGGTTTGATGCAGCTCTCCATGCTACTCTATCCTGTGCAAGCTTCTTCATCTCCCAGTACCTACTGCAACCTACATCCTTCTGAATCTGCTTAGTGTATTCATCTCTTGGTCTCCCTCTACGATTTTTACCCTCCACGCTGCCCTCCAATACTAAATTGGTGATCCCTTGATGCCTCAGAACATGTCCTACCAACCGATCCCTTCTTCTGGTCAAGTTGTGCCACAAACTTCTCTTCTCCCCAATCCTATTCAATACTTCCTCATTAGTTATGTGATCTACCCATCTAATCTTCAGCATTCTTCTGTAGCACCACATTTCGAAAGCTTCTATTCTCTTCTTGTCCAAACTAGTTGTCATACATATTTCACTTCCATACATGGCTACACTCCATACGTATACTTTCAGAAACGACTTCCTGACACTTAAATCTATACTCGATGTTAACAAATTTCTCTTCTTCAGAAACGCTTTCCTTGCCATTGCCAGTCTACTTTTTATATCCTCTCTACTTCGACCATCATCAGTTATTTTGCTTCCCAAATAGCAAAACTCCTTTACTACTTTAAGTTTCTCATTTCCTAATCTAATTCTCTCAGCATCACCCGACTTAATCCGACTACATTCCATTATCCTCGTTTTGCTTTTGTTGATGTTCATCTTATATCCTTCTTTCAAGACACTGTCCATTCCGTTCAACTGCTCTTCCAAGTCCTTTGCTGTCTCTGACAGAATTACAATGTCATCGGCGAACCTCAAAGTTTTTATTTCTTCTCCATGGATTTTAATACCTACTCCGAATTTTTCTTTTGTTTCCTTTACTGCTTGCTCCATATACAGATTGAATAACGTCGGGGAGAGGCTGCAACCCTGTCTTACTCCATTCCCAACCACTGCTTCCCTTTCATGTCCCTCGACTCTTATAACTGCCATCTGCTTTCTGTACAAATTGTAAATAGCCTTTCGCTCCCTGCCACCTTTAGAACTTGAAAGAGAGTATTCCAGTCAACATTGTCAAAAGCTTTCTCTAAGTCTACAAATGCTATAAACGTAGGTTTGCCTTTCCTTATTCTTTCTTCTAAGGTGAGTCGTAAGGTCAGTATTGCCTCACGCGTTCCAGTATTTCTACGGAATCCAAACTGATCTTCCTCGAAGTCAGCTTCTACTAGTTTTTCCACTCGTCTGTAAAGAATTCGTGTTAGTATTTTGCAGCTGTGGCTTATTAAACTGATTGTTCGGTAATTTTCACATCTGTCAACACCTGCTTTCTTTGGGATTGGAATTATTATATTCTTCTTGAAGTCTGAGGGTATTTCGCCTGTCTCATACATCTTGCTCACCAGATGGTAGAGTTTTGTCAGGACTGGCTCTCGCAAGGCCGTCAGTAGTTCCAATGGAATGTTGTCTACTCCAGGGGCCTTGTTTCGACTCAGGTCTTTCAGTGCTCTGTCAAACTCTTCACGCAGTATCGTATCTCCCATTTCATCTTCATCTACATCCTCTTCCATTTCCATAATATTGTCCTCAAGTACATCGCCCTTGTATAGACCATCTATATACTCCTTCCACCTTTCTGCTTTCCCTTCTTTGCTTAGAACTGGGTTTCCATCTGAGCTCTTGATGTTCATACAAGTGGTTCTCTTATCTCCAAAGGTCTCTTTAATTTTCCTGTAGGCAGTATCTATCTTACCCCTCGTGAGATAAGCCTCTACATCCTTACATTTGTCCTCTAGCCATCCCTGCTTTGCCATTTTGCACTTCCTGTCGATCTCATTTTTGAGACGTTTGTATTGCTTTTTGCCTGCTTCATTTACTGCATTTTTATACTTTCTTCTTTCATCAATTAAATTCATTATTTCTTCTGTTACCCAAGGATTTCAACTAGCCCTCGTCTTTTTACCTACTTCATCCTCTGATGCCTTCACTACTTCATCCCTCAAAGCTACCCATTCTTCTTCTACTGTATTTCTTTCCCCCATTCCTGTCAATTGTTCCCTTATGCTCTCCCTGAAACTCTCTACAACCTCTGGTTCTTTCAGTTTATCCAGGTCCCATCTCTTTAAATTCCCACCTCTTTGCAGTTTCTTCAGTTTTAATCTACAGGTCATAACCAATAGATTGCGGTCAGAGTCCACATCTGCACCTGGAAATGTCTTACAATTTAAAACCTGGTTCCTAAATCTCTGTCTTACCATTATATAATCTATCTGATGCCTTTTAGTATCTCCAGGGTTCTTCCACGTATACAACCTTCTGTCATGATTCTTAAACCAAGTGTTAGCTATGATTAAGTTGTGCTCTGCGCAAAATTCTACCAGGCGGCTTCCTCTTTCATTTCGTAGCCCCAATCCATATTCACCTACTATGTTTCCTTCTCTCCCTTTTCCTACTACCGAATTCCAGTCACACATGACTATTAAATATTCGTCACCCTTCACTATCTGAATAATTTCTTTTATTTCATCATACATTTCTTCAATTTCTTCGTCATCTGCAGAGCTAGTTGGCATGTAAACTTGTACTACTGTAGTAGGTGTTGGCTTCGTATCTATCTTGGCCACAATAATGCGTTCACTATGCTGTTTGTAGTAGCTTACCCGCATTCCTATTTTCCTATTCATTATTAAACCTACTCCTGCATTACCGCTATTTGATTTTGTGTTTATAGCCCTGTAGTCACCTGACCAGAAGTCTAGTTCCTCCTGCCACCGAACTTCACTAATTCCCACTATATCTAACTTTAGCCTATCCATTTCCCTTTTTAAATTTTCTAACCTACCTGCCCGATTAAGTGATCTGACATTCCACTCATATGAACAAATTTTTCTCAGCCTTGTTCCGAAACGTTTCTGAACATGGCCTACACATTCTATTTTGCTGATAATGGCATCTCCATATGGCTTAGAGTTCACCAGATTGTTGTATGCCTTACTGTCACCGTCGCCCAAATATCTGGTGTACTGTACGCCTCTTGTTTCTATGGAGCGATGAAATATTTGTTGTGCTCCATGAACTTCCATACCACAACTTGTTCCTCTAAAATTAGCCACACAGTTGTGTTCTTTATGTTCACTGACTTACAGCATTTGCTATATTTAGACATTATCTCCACAACTAACACTTTACCGGTGTCTACACTCGTGGCAGTCACTACTCCATTCAGAGAAGTATGTCCTCTTTTCTGACAACTTCCAGCAAGTGCAACTGTAGTATCCGAACATCCATCATTGACATCCACTGCTTCCCTAGCAGCCAGTTTCATGTTTTCCACAATGACCTCACATACAGGTTTCTCTAATATCGCAGTCAGTTTTTAAAATTTATTTGGTGGTTGATGTAAGTTCATCACTGAACAAAATGTTCTTCCTGCAGCCATGCCCTTGCCAATGAAACGTAAGGCATAAACTAATCTAGTATAGATTTCATAAGGGCCACTTGCATCTGGTTTTGAAGAACTCATAAATGAAATCACAGCTGAGCATTTAGTGCAAATTAAATCCAAAGCAATTGCTAGACTTTTCTCCCAGTGACACTCTCACAAATTTTCACACTCTGTGACTCACCACACTGTCTGCATTGTACAAATTTAGAAATTACATTTGATAATATTATCAAATTTCTAATAATGTTACTGCACCCCTTCTCACTTACAGTGAATTAGTTGTAACTCTCTTGAAACGGCGAGAGCTTCTTTGATGATGCACTTGTTGAAGAATTACAATTAGAAACATTTGCCAAGCGACATAACCTCTTGTACAGAAAGCTTTCTGAACTTGTTTCCTCTAAATTGTCCTTTCTTGAAAATGCCTTTACGTTTCGTCATATTCAATAAACGCAACAAAACACATGTAAACAAACACTTCAAACATAAGTATAACTACTCTCAATCACACTTGAACAAAACTAACAACGTGTTTGAAAGTGTGTTGCCGGCCGTTGTGACCGAGCGGTTCTAGGCGCTTCAGTCTGGAATTGCGCGCCCGCTACGGCCGCAGGTTCGAATCCTGCGTCGGGCATGGATGTGTGTAATGTCCTTAGGTTAGTTAGGTTTAAGTAGTTCTAAGGTCTAGGGGACTGATGACCTAAGATGTTGAGCCCCATAGTACTCAGAGCCATTTCTTTGAAAGCCTGTTGTTTACAAACAGCAGAAACACAAGAATACCGAACGTTGCATTTCAAGGATAGCCAACACACTCAGGAGTAAAAAAAAAGTCCCTAACGTGCAATGTAGGGGATATATAGATATAAAATATATGCAGGGAAGTGGGTACAGAAAAGTGGGCGTGGCACATAAACACATGTGGTAGCAAAATGCTCTTTAAATGCTCGAAAAACTTTTTTTCAGCAAAATCCTTTTCAGAGTACTTAAATAAAACCTTAATCTATCGAAATATGATGAAAACCGAAAACCGATTTTTTTCGACCTGAACCACGGTGTGGTCTCCTTAAATGCATTGTCAGATTATAGTGGACTTGTTTTCCCAACTAACATACTACATTTCCATACTTCTTTCAGGCTCCCACTGCAAACTACTCTGAAATAGACATTTCATTGAGTAGTAAAGCCTTCAGAGAAAGGATTGATTTCAAATGAATTTACTGATCCAACGTCTCCTACGGCGATCCTAAAATTTATTTTTGATGTGGCGGAAATTGGGTGCGACATTCAGTTTGGTTTGGAGCCAATGAAAGAAGTTATGAAGTAAGTTCAACGCAAGTTTTTTAATATAACAAGTAAAACGTGTTATAGGTGTTGCTAAATGAAGTGTTTTGAACATTAAATATCAGCGAAATTCTCCTTTAGATGTCGGCATGTACCAGATGTTGTTCAGTTGTATGCCCTTTCAAAGTTTTATTAGTTCAAAATGACAGCAGTTATGTCTTACATCAGGCTGGTATCTATCACACACCATAGAATTTGTCATGGTGCCAAAGTAACAGAACCAATAACATTTCAGTAGGAATTCTGCAGCGACTCTGAAGTAAGCACCGAGTTCAGGCAGTCTCCATTTCGTGGCACTCCAGTCGTTTGCAGCTACACCAAGCTCAACAGGTCTGTGTTTGGCAGTACTCCATTTGCGGAATCGAAGAGGAACTTGATGTAAAATTAAATAAGGCAAGGTGGCGCTGGTGGAAATTTCAAGATGGTTTTAATGTAAAAACAAATTTTAAAAGATCCCAAAAATTCAGTAATCTAATGTTATGGAATGATCCCAGTTCATACTTGTAACTCTGCCCTCACAACCTATCCTGTATCCAACTACTTACAGTGCATGAAAGGCATGAAAATGAAACAGTCAATCATACCAGTGCTTTCCTGTCATTAAAATGAAATATTCAGTCAAAATGTGTCTCACAGCAGTCAATTTGGGAAAGCTCAAAGGTATCTATGTAAGATTTGCACATGTTCAATAGTAATTATCCAAAGAATTAGATATAATATGCAATTTGCACATGTAACGTACGTTGGAAAACACACACACACACACACACACACACACATATATTATGTTTATTCAGGGTGTTTCACTGATAACTCCATATTTAAAATATGTAAAGTGTGTTGACAGTGGGGTTTCTTCTGAGGCTATGTTACTGGTGGTCCATAGAACTAACTGACATCACCTGATGATTTTACAAGTTTTTCTATATTGCTTCATCTTAACAAGCACCATTCAAGCTGAAGATAATATACTGTGTTCTACAATAGAAAAATGTAATAATTAATAGTGACTGGCGATTATTGCTTTTTATTACAAGTGATTTAGCCTTACTCAAGATTAAGTACATAAACAAATTTCGAGAAAGGCTACACTAAGTGCCAGTTAGAACTATTATGCCAAGTCTCACTAAAGGATTTAAAGTATTTCACAAACTATCAAATTATACCAAACATCTAATCGAAATGGTTTAAAATACATGTAAAAGCACTAAATATAGTCATAGACAAAGGAACTGACCAAGCACCATTGTAGGATGGGAAGAATGTGTTGTAGCGGGATTTTTATTGCAATGTATCACTTAAACTGCACATTTTCATAATACATAAGGAGATCTTCAAAATACGAAATGTTTGTACACAAAACTATATGAACAAAGGTATTGGTAGGAGGCAACTGAGATGAAATATAATCGAAGTCAACGATGGGAAAATCTAGATATGAAAGGTCGCTATCTCGAAAATGCTATCGTTTCATCGAAATAAAATTATCTATTGAAGCAGGAAATGATTTCAAGTGCAAATATAGACACAAGGAAAGTCAAAGAGGATGACTCCATCAAAATGTAGTGACTGATAGAGCACCCAGGAGTGCGCATGTACCCTACACTGTAACATCAGGTGTTTCCAAAAGTGTCATGAAAAGATGGACATATTACGTTTGCTACTTGCACATTTGGTGAAAGAGTGTAGTATGTATGACAAATGTTGAAAATTAACAATGATTTTCTTCCATTAGTGTATTTGTATATCCATAAATTTGTATATCCATAAAACCATTTTCAATAGATCTTGTATTAGCTTCCTACCTCCAAGTGGAAAAAGAACAGGTCAAGCTTACAAATTACTTTAAGCACAGTATGTGGCACCTTCACGTGGCTTGTAAACATAGCTACATATGGAACACTTTGTTTCAATTCTCCTGTTACATGATGATATATAGGACAGTTTTTTAAAATTTTGCTGTAACATGGTCATGTATGGAAGGATGAAGTGTTATGTAATGCCCAATATGGTATTATTTAGTAGTTGGTAAGAGAAAGAAAAGAAAAAACGCTCATAAACGTTTTAGAAAGAATTGGAATCACAGTTTCTATCGGTAGGTGTTACATACTTCATCCAAGCTTTGTTTTGCACATAATGTGAAGTCTTCATAGATCAAAGGTAATAAAAAGAAATATTAACTTTTCAATAACATTGATATATTTTCCTAGTGTAAAATTAGGTACATTGTCTTCTTCCCCCATAAACTGACAATTGGTGAGGTGAAGCATTAGCGGAAATTTTTAAAAAGCATGAAGTAATGAAAGTTCATTCTATGCACTACCAATAACATGCAGGTAGCCTCAAGTAGATGTATTATTGAAATGTCCATCTCTTTACGTTCTTGGACAAGAAACTGTCACTGTGGCATATAATTTGAGTCACGTTTTAGACATCTAGTGAAATATGATGACAGTGCTGTGACACTGTGACACTTGACTCTTCCAATAGGTGGCACTCATAAAATAGTAATTCTGGCTGCTATGAGTTAGTGTACTTCCCTGCCTACTGTAGAGTTTTGGCCAACATGTGTTTTGTACAGTTATCAGTTTTGTCACTTCGTTTTTGTGCAAATCTCTTTTTAAGCCTACAATTAGAGATCAACTATTACTCTTTCAATAACATGATTGTTTTATGAATAATAGCTGACTATACTGCTATGTAAATTATTGATATTTTGTGTCATTTATGGTGAGTCCATTTTGGCATACTGCCATCATCAGGTGCTCTGTAACTTCATAAGTAAGTGATGGTTTTAATATAATGGTCTGTAACTATGATCTGAAAAGCTATAAATATATAATGGTCTATAACTATGTTCTGAAAAGCTGTAATGCACCTATAAGCCTTTTTACCTTACATGTTATATCGTTACTGTCATGTCCTGTCTTTTTCAGAATTATTACTTTCTCCTAGGTGTACATTGGAGATGTATATTGGAATTTAGTTGGTTTCCATGTATGCAACTTTTCTGGCAACTTGGATGACAGTGGATAAGCGGTATTACATGGTTACCATTACAAATAAGTGATGAGTGAAATTCGGTTGTTTTTTATTATTTTTATAGGTTTGGTTCTATTTATCGTTTTGCCTAGAGTTTGTTTTAGTTTTGAGATTTTTATTTTACATTTTTAGTTTTTTATATTATTAATTTTTAAATTGTAAAACAATTTAAAAATGTCAAATAAAGAAATTAAAAATATTAAAAAAATTAAAAAAGTAAAATAAAAATATTTGATGAAACTAAAAAATTCTACAGGGTAAGATAACTGGAACCATACCTATAAAAATAATAAAAAAACGAATTTCACAATCATGTATTTATAATGGTTACTGTGTAAACATGTAATATCGCTGATCCATTGACATCCAAGCTGTCACAAAAGTAGTATACATGGGAACCAACTAAATTCCGATATAAATCTCCATTGTACATCTAGGAGAAAGTAATAATTCCGAAAAAGACAGGATGTGACAGCAACAATGTTACATGTAAGGTAAAAACACCCAATGACGCAAAACAGCTTTTCAAACCATAGTTACAGGAAATTATATTAAGACCATCGCTTACTTATGTATTTACACTGCACCTGATGTTGGCAATACGCCGAAATGGGCTCATCTTCAATGATTTAAAAAATAAACAATTGATATAGCAGTGTAGTTGGCTATTATTCATAACAATAACGTCATTAAAAGACAATTTTTCACTGTGGGCCCAAAACACAAAAGCAGATATTACTCACTGCGCACTTCATGTGTTTTGAGCTGTTATAGAACAATTTATGCATGGGAATATCGCTGGGACTTTTTCATTTCAGCATCCAAAGGTATATTTTTGGCATTAGTTTCGACAGAACCCATTTTTTGATGTGTGAATAAAGAATTGTGCCTTAAACCAACTATGTTACAAAAATTACAGTATGATCATACACAAGCGTTATGTAACCTGTAAGTTAATAACATGAACATTGTGTGTTACGTGTTTCAATTTTTTCTGATTGGCACCGATTTATTTTTTTAACATGCAAATATCTTTGAACTTGGCACCATTTCCCACAATGCAGGTGAGTCTTATATGTGATTTTCTTAATTACTGCTAGTCATTCATATTTAACATGGCACCTACATACTGGCTGCTTGTTTTCTATGTATGTTTTGAATTTGCCCCAATATGACATCTTTGTAAAAGGGGTGTAGCTTGTGACATCTTTGACAAGAGGTGATGAGGTCCTTGATAAGTGGACACAGCTAGTCATGTTATGAGCAGCGCTTTGACCTGCCCACTTGACAAAAGTAAACTAAGTGTGCCAACACATACATAGCCCTTCTACTGTTGTTCAATGGAAAACGAAAGGATGAATGTTGAGAATTGCTAGGAAAAGCTAGAACACAAATGAATGGAGAAGAAAACCTTATTCCAACTGCGATAAAAGAAAAATGGATGTAAATGGGATCTGTAGCTGTGCAAGTAGATGAAAGGATAAAGGATTGAGTTTCGAAATTTTAAAATATGTAAGGTGGAGGCATATAACTAGAGACAATAATGCACTGGAAAGCGTAGAGGATGCTTTTATCCAGAAGAGGATATCAAACAAATAATGTTCGCTATGCATGGGGGTTATTCGAAAAGTGATGTCCAATCGGAAGCGAAATGGAAATCAAAGTGAAAATCAAAAATGTTTCTTTTGCAAAATTTGGCTGCATCTTCCAGCTGCTTCTCCACATAATCGCTGGTCCGACTTACGTTTTTGCCTTATCACCGTGTCAAGTTGCCTGTACCCTTGTCATAGAAGGCAGAAATCAGCGCTTTTGCCGCTTCTCTACGTTAATCAACAGTTCGTTGTCTTTGCCAAAATGTTGTCTTCATAGCCAGCGGTTCATGCGAGCAGAGATGAACATCGGAGGGAGCGAAGTCCGGGCTACATCGTGGGTGATCAAACACTTCTCATCGAAAACTCTGCTGAGCCATACTCAGTGCCCCTGCAGTGTGCGGCGGCGAATTGTGAAGAAGGGAGTGAGTGACAATTACATTATAAGCATCTGCGTGAAATCAGGCGAAACCTCTCAGCAGGCACCCATACTTGGCGGAAGACACTATCGTTCCAGACATTTTTACGTGCTCCCTGTTTGTTCACTACTGAAAATAGCGACGTGACGCAATCGGCGGGCATACTAGACACACTGACCAACACATATGTGCAAAGTTTAATAGAATTTTAACGGCCATTTCCATTTCGCGACCCGCTGGACCTTACTTTCCGAATGACCTTCGTGTGTAGCTTTAACATGCAATCAGAAAAATATCGGCATCTGTATACAGCACACATCAAATCTAATATCTTCATTGCACAGTAGTTCTACGTCCTTCAAATGCATGGTGTCGTATGTAACACCATGATTGTTGTGGTGTCACCGACAGACACCACACTTGCTAGGTGGTACCTTTAAATCGGCCGCGGTCCATTAGTACATGTCGGACCCGCGTGTCGCCACTGTCAGTAATTGCAGACCGAGCTCCACCACACGGCAGGTCTAGAGAGACGTACTAGGACTCGCCCCAGTTGTACGACAACTTTGCTAGCGACTACACTGACGAAGCCTTTCTCTCATTTGCCGAGAGATAGTTAGAATAGCCTTCAGCTAAGTCCATGGCTACGACCTAACAAGGCGCCATTAACCATATCTAGAGAGAGTCTCACTTGTATCATCAAGAATGCTGTATACAAATGATGGATTAAAGTTAAGTATTCCAGCAGCTACGTACTTTTCTTTATAGCATTCATTACGTATCCTGTTCCAGACCTCACGCCAGTCTGCGTTAGATTATAGCGTGCATTTCGGCCTCCTCTTGCCCCACAGTGTTGGCTCTTCTGCCAACACAACAATTGTTACTGTATTTAATTTATTAATTAACTTAATTTCGTACTAGAGATTTTCGAATGTAGCAAGACATCAATCATTCGTATTATTGTTTACTTGAAACATATTGCTGATTCGTAGAACCAAAAGGATTCAGGTAGCGAAAAACAGTGTAATCAGCTTTCTGTTGAAGGTATAAGCATCGAAAAGTATTCCTCATGCTGAATATTGCGTTATGAGTACACTACAAATGATTCCAGTCATCTGGAACAATAAAATTTTACTTCCGTTAGTTTTTATCATGTGTGGGAGCGATGTTCCTTTTTAATAATTATGTCTCGTGGCACTTATTCTTTTTACATACTTGTGTCGAATGATTTCTTCGCTGAACACGTCCTCTTGGGAAGTCGTGATAATTATGTTTTGCCTTGCAGAGCGGAGCAAACGTATGATGCATTCATCGTAGAGAAACTCGGCAGCTCCTGTTATTACGGCTTAGCACACAAAATGGGATCTCCACCATTAATTGGATACACTTCTCTCGGAGCTACTTCACTTATTCGGAAGACCTTCGGCGTTCCCATTAATCCTTCCTACATCCCCGACTACAATCTCGGCTACACGGACCACATGACCTTCTGGCAGAGACTGTATAACGCTTACATTTTACTGCGGTCGCTGGCTGTTGGAGAGAGAGCTTTTTATGGAAGACACGAAGAGGAAATGAGGAAGTATTCCGGTCCGAACCCACCTACGTTGAGGGAGATGGATTACAATTTCAGCCTGATGTTGGTCAACAATCACTTCAGCCTGAGCTACCCTGTGCCAAACACGCCAAATATCGTTGAATTAACTGGAATCCACATCCAGAAGGAGGGAAACCACTGCCAAAGGTATTGACAATTGTTGAATAGAAACTGTGAGGCGTGGCTCTTCTGATTTAGGTGTTTAAGTAGGAAATAGCTGAGAGCCGTAAAACAGTGTGCTAAGGAAATGTTAACGACTTATTGAGAAAATATTACACACTTATTTACTTTCTGCTACTTAATTTATTACAATAATGACTATATAACAATGCTTAAGTTAGCCACATGTCTGCTAAGGCCCATACTTAGGCATCAAAAAGAAGAGAGTGGGAGAGCGTGTAACACCTAATAATTCCATCCATTTGTGTACCAGGGTTGGGGGTTGCTTCACATTCGTCATCCATAAACACATTCCGCACAGCAAATGTGCAATCATCAATCCAGTGAATGCTTTGATATGTTTTCCATTTCTGTTTATGGCTTTCCATCTCTTCATTACTGCACAATTTTCACACGCTACTTCCTTGAAATGTTATATACTTCTACATCGTCTTCAAATGCTGGTACGCGACGTATCATCTTGAAATGGCTGTCCTACGCTCACTAAAAAGCAGTACTCAATTTTTACAGTAATTTTTTTATATATGTTGTGTTAATATGGAAAAAAGTTTTGAACGAAAAGAACTGTGACTGTTCAAAACGTATGACTCATACACTTATTGTGGTATTGTTCGATTTTTTTTTCTTTTGAAGTTTCTCGAGTAGATGTAGAGCTATATGACTGAAACACCATGCGGAATTACTTTTCATTTTATTTTATTCCTTGAATAGCTTCAGGAAAAAATCATAAGCTCAAATAAGGACATAGGGATTGATGTGCTTATTTACACATGAGAAAAAATTCACATTGTGTGCAGATGGAAATGAGGCTGCACAGTGCACGGACAAATACATGTGGAACCAGATATATAATCACAGAAACTGTAGTATAATTTGTATACTGTAAGTGGCCCAGATAAGGAAAAAAATTAATTAGTACGTTAATTTTTAAGAAATGTTATCATAGAATAACAAGTTCTGCATAATGAAGAATAAAAATTACATATTAATGTTCAGTGTCACTGCAAAAGTGAGCTTACTAAATATGTGCCGTTTAATACCACTCTTATGATATTAAATTAAATTGTTAGATAGTACTTACGACATGAAACGGTGACTCCTATGAATACTAGTCATGATTTTCACATTTAGTAGATGACATTACAAGCAGAGTAGTACTTTCTGGCAGTAATACGTATTTATGGGTAGCATGGGTGCAAACATAATGAAAGACATGAGGCCATTTTTTCCCATGGAGTCAGTTTTGTCTGATATTCTGTGGTGGTAGAGCGTTACTGACATATCTCTGTTTTCTACTAAATGAAATCTCGTGTGACTTGGGCCTCCCTTCGGGTAGACCGTTCGCCGGGTGCAAGTCTTTCGATTTGACGCCACGTCAGCGACTTGCGCGTCGATGGGGATGAAATGATGATAAGGACAACACAACACCCAGTCCCTGAGCGGAGAAAATCTCCGAGCCAGCCGGGAACCGAACCCAGGCCCTTAGGATTGACGTTCTGACGCGCTGACCACTCAGCTACCGGAGGCGGACTGTTTTCTACTGCAAAACCATCATCGTCATTTTGAATTACAAGTACCGGTACGTTATTTTCAATACTTCTCACATGAGTACCTAAAACAAACTTAGTTCGTTTGGGTGAAGTGCAAAGACATTTTCTCCAGCTGTGGTCTCAGAGTTCCTATCTGTTTGGATGTTAGCAGGACTCATATTCCATCTTCAATACTGCAGGTTTCTTATGGGAAAATGTAATGGTGTGTGGTAAAGCTTACAGGTGCTGCAAAACTTATTTTTATTCGAAAGCTTCTAAAACGTTTGGCTGTTTCGCGATAAATGTTTTCTGGAGATGGCACAGCTACATATTTCGTGGCACATTTGTCAAACTCCTTTGGAGAAATAGAGATTGTCAATGGTGACTGAAGTTGGCTGTCGTGTTGATTCTTGAATTTATTTTGCTTTAACATTTGCTCATGTGAGAAGCTTCATAACTTTTGTTTCATGCTTTTCCAGTAAAAAAGTCTCTTGGTTAATGTGTTGTTCCTTGTTCCAAATTCTGGTGACAGGTGCTTCTCGTCTCAGGACTGGTTGTTTAATTTTCTCCACTGGTTTTGGAGACAATTTCTTTTGTTTGGATATGGCATATTGTTTCCATGGCCAGTATACTAACTGATTTGGAACTTTATTTTATTCATAGCTTAAGAATTCTCTGTACGGATGTTCATATTTTGTTATCAGTGGTGTGTTGTTATCTTTTAATTTTTGTTCCTCTGTTTTGGGGATAGCGCCAATGGCAGCATTCTTAAGAAAAATATTTTCAAAGCGTATAATGATCAAAAGCTGTGTTTGCAGTATAACCACTGAAATGCTTCAAGTAGTTGAATCTTCTCCAGTGAATGACCTTTTCAGTATTCAATGACCTTAAGACAGAAAAACAAAAATAATTCTCACAGTTATTGATTTACGGTATTTAATTTGCAGTCAGTGAACTGCGTATTATAAGATATTATCCTCTGTTTCCAAAAGCTAGTTACAGAAATGGCAATAAAACTGATGAACGTATTATGCTTTTGATATTTCGACCCTCAGCGGATGTGTCTTTAAGACTTAAGCTGCAATCACTTCCAAGCTCATTCAAGACACACATCGGCTGGTGTTCTTGCTACTGGTAGTAAAATTAAATCTTGGCAATAATGCAAAATAAGTGTGGCAACTCAATGATTTACGAGTTATTTCTTGGATGGCACAGAACTATCCTGCTAAATTCAGTTGATTTTAAGTGTTATTAGCATCGAATAATATTTATGATATTCAATTCAGGTGAGACACAGGGTTACCAATTTATGGTTTTGAGCCCAGGGAAGACATTCCACATGGAAGTAGCAACTAGTCTAGTCTTTCTTGCTGCGAGTTATGTGTGCTGTCCACCACTGGGACAATACGTGAGACACTAATACTGTAGCTCTTCGGTAGCTCAGGGGTAATGTGATCGTCTGTCAGACGGAGGATGTGTTGGCTTGCAGGTTCTGTCTCGCTGAATGCCATATTTTTAGGAGTTCTGTCGCGAAGCTACAAGCACGAAAATCGAAAATAAAGAATTCTTAAGAAAATTTCTCCATCAAATTCGTTCTCTCTGCTTCCAGTACCTCATAGTGTAATACCGAAAAACTAACGATACTACACAAGTGACAGTGCCTCTTTCAGCTTCAGAGTGTGTTATTGCGCAGTACGAACTGCAATGCAGTTTCATCTGTCGTTCTTCTTACACTGATACAGGAAGGTGTCAGTTGTTGGAAATAAATACCAGTTTCCATGCACACGTCCCTTGGGAGGAGGTCCCAATGCCAGCTCCCTTTTTCAGCCAACGGATGCAAAATATGTTCACGATGTCCTTCCCTAAAGGGCATGTTTCTTATTACGACACGGCTGCTAATTCCTTCTTAATAACGTAACATAAAAACTTCATAGCCCCTCGTTATGCTTTGGCTTATAGAATCTTGAAAGCAGGTATCTTTGAAAAAGATTTGAGCAACGACATGCTTCCCATACAATAACAAGAGTTCGGATCCGACGTTTTGTTTATCTGTGTGTTAACAAACCTGTACACAATGCAAGAACCAATGCAACTTCAATCTAAGAAGCTCGAGAGGATTGAATGGGGCACCTTGTTCATGCCCTTTGCCTATATATAGTGCCTCGTTGGACGTGTACTAGGCGCGGTGCGCTACCTATGATAGTACAACCGCTCTGCGCTCATGGGTAGCACACCGCCCCTACTACTCGTCCACCGAGGAGCTCGGGAGTCACAGCACCAGGTTACAACACCTGAAGATGGGCTTATAAGAGCTGGTGTGATGATAAGAGAACTGTAAAATTGAAGCAGTATTTTCAACCTCTGGTATGATGCTCAGTTGCGGATGTTCCTCCAGCAGTATTATTTACCGAATGACTTGTCGTGGATCAGATGCTGTTTCGGACACTCGGAGTAGTGTCCGAAAAGAGCTAGTATTTCTAAATTACTATATTACATTAGTAATGAACGTTTCTGCTGAGCTTTCAAGTACGTGATCTACCTCTAGTCAACACCCCAGTTCGTTCCCTCCCCCCCCCCATTCCCCCCCTCCCTGAGCACATACTTCCGTGGACGTGAGACGAAGTAGATGCATCCGGTTTTGAAAACGATGAAAACATATGAACTGAAGAAGAGGAATTTGATGAATTAGGTACTGTCTTCTCCAAACTTCTTTAGATCACATCTAAAATAAATGGTTCTTAACCTGAAGGGTTAAGTGGCGATTAATAACACAAGGAACTTTACGCCTTTCTCACTTCCTTTATCTCTTCTGCTCGCCCACCATTCCTAGTTAATTACGTACGGAATCATTTCTATACAACTTTCTAGCATTTACAGCCCCAGATTTTCCCATAGTGGCCAAAGTTACAAACAGTTTTTTTTTCAGAGTAATCGGTTCAGCATTGAAACAAAATTTCGCTTCCATACGATAATTACAGGACAGGCCGCTGTTGCCGACCGGTTCTAGGCGCTTCAGACCGGGCATGGATGTGTATGATGTCCTTAGGTTACTTAGGTTTAAGTAGTCCTAAGTCTAGGGGACTAATGACGTGAGATGCTAAGTCCCATAGTGCTTAGAGCCATTTGATAAGTAGAGCTCGCAATCGAAGTCTGTGAGCAGCTGGCTTTTTACTGTAGCCACGCGGTACTTCGTTACTGCAGCTGCAACTTTCTTAGGACAGACGCTGATTACATGGAAGTTAATCTCCCTTCAGTGTGAAACTGATTACTGAAGATAGAGATTGTAGTAACAGTGTCATATGCAGTATTAATTAAATGGTTGGCGTTTTTGGAATGTAGATCTGCGTGTTTCTCGAGACTTTTGCACCACATAGTGTAGCTTTACGACTTTCATGTTAAATATTAAAGTTACATGTGAAGCGCATCTGTATGTCAGGATGTGAGGGACTTCCTAGACAGCGCCAGGGACGGCGTAGTTTACTTCAGCCTGGGCTCCAACGTGCAGAGCAGCGCCATGCCTCCAGAGACAGTCCGCGCCTTCCTGGACGCTTTCGCTGGAATCCCGCAGCGCGTGCTCTGGAAATGGGAAGCTGATGGACTGCCCGGTCAGCTCGGCAACGTGATGACCGCCAAGTGGCTGCCGCAGCAGGACGTGCTGGGTGAGTGCGCGGACGCCGTCCGCTGCAACGGCCCGCTGGGCTGCCGAGCGTAGCGACAACTGCGGAAAGTGACGTCATTGTACTGTTGCAGCTCATCCGAACGTACGCCTCTTCATCACTCAGGGAGGACTACAGAGTTGGAACGAGGCAGCTTATTTCTCTGTGCCCGTCATTGGGATTCCTTTCCTAGGAGACCAGGTTTACAATGTTGAAAATATGGTCGGTTTAGGCGTCGGACGAAGGCTGGATTTAAAAGACGTTACCAAAGACAGCGTTTTGGAAACCGTACAGACAGTTCTGGAAGACAAGAGGTGAGGAAATTTGGTTTTTAGTTCTCCAATATTTTGCAGCATACGAATGTTAATCCCCTTGCAGCTCCATGGTGTCGGCAATGCTAGCACAGTGACCCAATCGCTTGTATGCTCGGAAAAATGGTTCATATTTGTAATGGCAAGGTTCTTCAGACTATTGTAGGTGCTATAACAAAATACAGGAGCAGTTAGTCTCAAATCTTAAATATTGTTAGAGCTGCATGGCACACTGTGATTTTAATTTGGTGTAATCCATGTGACTACAAGTGCCGAATGGAAGAGGTTCTTTATTAGTGAAAACCGCTGTATTTTTGAAAGGAATATTGACACCCTTCCTTTGTGACTGGATTCTAATATATTTGTATGCATTGTACTTCCGGTAATACTGTTAGAAATATCTAGTGAAAGAAAATTTCTGTCGGATTCTTATTTAGATAAAAATTTATATTTCCTGATTATGTTTTCGAGCTAAGTTATTACCAGAAAGTATGGGAAGTCTTTGTCACATTGTTAAAAAAAGGGAAAAGGATGATAAGAGTTTAATGTCCCAATGAAAACAGTTCATTAAGATAGAGTCCAGGCTCTGTTTGGGGAACAATGGTAAAGAAAATTCACTGTGCCTCTCAAAGGAACCACATCAGCATTTGCCTGGACTCAAAATCTGAATGAGCAGACTGGGATGAACCGTCGTCCTACCGATTGAGAGTGCTAACCACCGGGCCATCACTCTCGATTCGCTTTAATAATAGGATCACCATTTACTTTGGTTAAATTTGTTTCACAGATCCCCACTTTGTGGCGTCCGAGGAACGAGTATGTAACAAAATCCAACAACGAGACGCTGATTTTCCGTTGTGTTACTATTAATCTGAATTTAACTTCTCCTTAACAGCGTTTACATGGAAGCATAAAGGAGCCCTGCTGGCCAATCCCTAGTGAGAATATTATCAAGTTGCTCTTAGGCTCTCTCAGACTGATTGTAGAGTTTGATTGGGATTTGGTATGGTAAATGATCTTAAAGTGTGATTCTACAATGTTAGGGATGTGTCGCACACCGCTATGCATGTGTCCTAATAACAAACTGTTCAAAGCAGGTTTTATCATACAAGCACCGATTTCACATATGAAGTTTAAAACAGAGTACTAAAATAAATGAGTAACTGATTAAAAGAAGATAAATGGTACATTTTTGGGAGCAAACAAATACATATAGGCGACATAATGAGGTATCCAAAATTGTAAAAATTTGAAACTTGCGACTGATTTGTCACCCAAAGAATAAGTTCTGTATCTACTGAAAGCTAGAAATCGCTGCCGACTCACTCATCACCGACTGCCGACCGGAATACTGCCGTAAAAGAGCACAGTGGAAAGACCCTCATGTACATACGTTCTGTCTATTCGAAAGGTTTGGAACTCACAGCCCATTAATTATGGTCACAACTTCTTGCAAATTTACGTTAAAGTGACCGCTCTTTAATTATAAAGATCTTCTGAATATCTACATATACATCTACATGATTACTTTCCAATTCACAATTTAATGGGTGGCTGAGGGTACATCGGACCACCTTCAAGTCTCTTCTCTACCGTTCCACTCTCGAACAGATCGCAGGAAAAAACAAACATAATTCTTTCCGTGCGAGCTTTGATTTCTCTTATTTTATTATGATAAGCATTCCCTGTGGAGGTGGGTGACAAAAAAATATTTTTACACTCTGAGAAGAAGGTTGGTGATTTAAATTTCGTGAGAAGGTCCTGCCGCTGCGAAAAAAAACGTTGTTTTAATTACCGCCGCCACAATTCGTGTATCATATCCGTGGCACACACTACCCTATTTCCGGAAAACACAAAACGAGCTGCCCTTATTTGAACTTTTTCGATGTCATCCGTCAATCCTATCTGATGCGGATTCCACACCACACAGCAATACTCCAGAAGAGGGCGGACAAACGTAGTGCAAGCAGTCTCTTTAGTAGACCTGTGGCACTTTCTAAGTGTTCTACTAATAAATCTCAGTCTTTGGTTTACTTTATCCACAGCAATATCTATGTGATCGTTCCGGTTTAAGTTATTCGTTATTGTAATTCCTAATTATTTAGGTGAGTTTACAACTTTTAGACCTGTGTGATACATGGTGTAACAGAAATTTCCTTTTAGTACTCATGTGGATGACGTTTCAATTGTCACTATTTACACTCAACTGCCACTTTTTGCACGGTACAGCTGTCTTGTCTAAATCATTTTTCAATTCCTTTTGATCATTTGATTACTTTATAACACGGTAAAAGACATCATCTGCAAACAATCTAAAAGTGCCGCACAAATTCTCCTAAATCGCTTATGTAGATCAGGAACAGCAGAGAGATTATAATATTTTCTTGGGGAAAGCCAGATATTACTTCTGTTTCTATCGGTAACTTTCCGTCAGTTACTACCAACTGTGATCCTTCTGACTGGAAACTACGAGTCGAGTCCCACAACTGAGACGATGCCCCATAGAGACGGAATTTGATAAGAAATCGCTTGTGAGGAACGATGTCAAAAGCCTTCTAGAAATCTAAAAATACGGAGTCAAATTGACCTATTCTGTCGATAAGACTCATTCATTCGTGAGCATAAAAAGGTAGTTGTGTTTCAGAAGATCGATATATTCTGAATCCGTGTTGGCTATTTGTCAATAAATCGTTTCTTTCGCTATAATTCATAATGTTCGAGCACAGCATATGTTCCAAAACCCTACTACAACTCGACATTAGTAATGTGGGTCTGTAATTCAGCGGATAATTCCTATATTCTTTCTTGGGAATTGGTCTGACTTGTGCTTTTTTTAGTCTTTGTGTACGGATCTTTCTATGAGCGAGCAGATGGATATGGTTGTATCAGTATATTCTGAAAGGAACCTGACTGGTATACAGTCTGGACAAGAGGGCTGGCCTTTCTTCAGTGTTTTAAGCAGTTTTGCTACATCGAGGATGTTTGCTTCTAAATTATTCATGTTGGCTCCACCGTAGAGCTAAAGCACAGTCTAACCATTGTCGAAATGTTAGTTGACAAAAATATAAGCGACAACACAAAAGTAAAGCACATTAGTAGGCGCAGAAGGATGCCACTGTAACCAGGGCCGAAAGTTGGTTGCTCCAGTACGCTTTTTTTTACATTATAATGAGATACGACATTCAGAAAACGTTTACTGACACCATTACCATTGCAGAAGGTACTGACTGCGTCTTTACGCTGGTGTATTTCACATACGAATAGAATTTTTTGGTATATTCTGCTAGATTTCGAGAGAGGAAAGTGTCACTCGAATTTGTATCTGACTTTTTTTAAATAGAAGTATTATGAGTTCAGTTTTGGTCGGTTTGGATTTTACTATATTCACTCGAGCTACAACAACCTTGTTGTCACCAATCCCTGTATCTGTCATCACGCTCGCTATCAAGGTGGTAGAATTGGAACAGAAAATATTACACTCTTGTTGAGATTTACGAAATGACGTGTGAACTTTAAAAGTGTAACTCACTGCAGAGATGAACTCTGGTATTGCATTCACATGTGAAGGCGACACGTGGAGTACTTCCATTGACAAGTAGGCCTACAATTGTAAATTTTAATATATACTGTGTTTAAATGTATCACATATATCGTTCAGGAAGGCTGTTTAGAAGAGGACGATAGCCAATAACTAAACTATTATGTAGAAATGTTGAAAGTATTACATGAAACCCACAGCTGTAGTCAGTGTCATTATTTTTAAATTCTTTATTCCTGTAAGCTATTAACTTACAACCTTCCCTTATTTTATTTTTTAGGAAGTGTATGTAAGTTTTTAATGCAAATACGACTCGAAAGGCAGCATAAGAATCAAAGAAAGCATTTTGTATATGAATTACTGAATATATATCAAGTGCAAGAATCTGAATAGCGTTTGGTCTTCAGCTGTCGGACAGTGCCACATATTACTCAAAAATGTATGAGCGAATGTATGTCCGATTAATTCCACCTATTTAACAGAGGTCCAATTTTCGAAATTCAATACATTTAGTTAGTATGTTTATATTATTCAGTTTAATGTATTTCATCAGGTTCCATAGGATATCGTGACAAAGCTACTTCATCATGGAGGCACTAGTATGTAGTACATAAGAAGCTGAAACTATGATCCAGAAATCAAAGAAGATGAATGTAAGAAACCAAGAATAAATATGCACAATAGGATACACAATGAAAAACTGGTGACAAAGCAAAGTTCGAAACTATTGCAAGGCATACCTGCACAGAATAAGCGGACTGTTGAAAATCTGGGTTTGGCACTGAATATCTTGAGTTCCCGTGGAAATACTTTAATGTAGATTCTGCAAAATACCGCACATCATTTTGTGCATTGGTTAAATAAGTGCTACGCAAATGCCAATCTCTATTACCGTCCAGTTTTTACTGAGTTACTGTGGCAGTTCCTTCTGATTGAGTCCGTGATTATTTATCACAAATTACTCGAGGATGATATGTATATGAAGCGCACAGTTGGATTGCATGATGCATTAACCTTATGGCAAGCGCATCTATTCTTTTCACACAAGCAGGCGCGTTACAACACGGGCATCTGTCAATAAAAACAAGCATGTGCTGAACAAACTATAATATTTGCTAAAGAAAGCAGTTCACAATCACTATCTTCACAATTTATAAGAAAAAGATTTGCTCCTTTAGTTCTTCTAATAACAATTCAGCCAAAAATTACGCGAAGCGAAATGTAGTGTGAGGAGGGCTATGCGAGAGGCGTTCAATGAATTCGAAAGTAAAGTTCTATGTACTGACTTGGCAGAAAATCCTAAGAAATTTTGGTCTTATGTCAAAGCGGTAGATGGATCAAAACAAAATGTCCAGACACTCTGTGACAAAAATGGTACTGAAACAGAGGATGACAGACTAAAGGCCGAAATACTAAATGTCTTTTTCCAAAGTTGTTTCACAGAGGAAGATTGCACTGTAGTTCCTTCTCTAGATTGTCGCACAGATGACAAAATGGTAGATTTCGAAATAGACGACAGAGGGATAGAGAAACAATTAAAATCGCTCAAAAGAGGAAAGGCCTCTGGACCTGACGGGATCCCAGTTCAATTTTACACAGAGTACGCGAAGGAACTTGCCCCCCTTCTTGCAGCGGTGTACCGTAGGTCTCTAGAAGAGCGTAGCGTTCCAAAGGATTGGAAAAGGGCACAGGTCATCCCCGTTTTCAAGAAGGGACGTCGAACAGATGTGCAGAACTATAGACCTATATCTCTAACGTCGATCAGTTGTTAGAATTTTGGAACACGTATTGTGTTCGAGTATAATGACTTTTCTGGAGACTAGAAATCTACTCTGTAGGAATCAGCATGGGTTTCGAAAAAGACGGTCATGTGAAACCCAGCTCGCGCTATTCGTCCACGAGACTCAGGGGGCCATAGACACGGGTTCTTAGGTAGATGCCGTGTTTCTTGACTTCCGCAAGGCGTTCGATACAGTTCCCCACAGTCGTTTAATGAACAAAGTAAGAGCATATGGACTATCAGACCAATTGTGTGATTGGATTGAGGACTTCCTAGATAACAGGACGCAGCATGTTATTCTCAATGGAGAAAAGTCTTCCGAAGTAAGAGTGATTTCAGGTGTGCCGCAGGGGAGTGTCATAGGACCGTTGCTATTCACAATATACATAAATGACCTGGTGGATGACATCGGAAGTTCACTGAGGCTTTTTGCAGATGATGCTGTGGTGTATCGAGAGGTTGTAACAATGGAAAATTGTACTGAAATGCAGGAGGATCTGCAGCGAATTGACGCATGGTGCAGGGAATGGCAATTGAATCTCAATGTAGACAAGTGCAATGTGCTGCGAATACACAGAAAGATAGATCCTTTATCATTTAGCTACAAAATAGCAGGTCAGCAACTGGAAGCAGTTAATACCATAAATTATCCGGGAGTACGCATTAGGAGTGATTTAAAATGGAATTATCATATAATGTTGATCGTCGGTAAAGCAGATGCCAGACTGAGATTCATTGGAAGAATCCTAAGGAAATGCAATCCGAAACCAAAGGAAGTAGGGTACAGTACGCTTGTTCGCCCACTGCTTGAATACTGCTCAGCAGTGTGGGATCCGTACCAGATAGGGTTGATAGAAGATATAGAGAAGATCCAACGGAGAGCAGCGCGCTTCGTTACAGGATCATTTAGTAATCGCGAAAGCGTTACGGAGATGGTAGATAAACTCCAGTGGAAGACTCTGCAGGAGAGACGCTCAGTAGCTCGGTACGGGCTTTTGTCAAAGTTTCGAGAACATACCTTCACCGAAGAGTCAAGCAGTATATTGCTCCCTCCAACGTATATCTCGCGAAGAGACCATGAGGATAAAATCAGAGAGATTAGAGCCCACACAGAGGCACCTTCTTTCCACGAACAATACGAGACTGGAATAGAAGGGAGAACCGATAGAGGTACTGAAGGTACCCTCCGCCACACACCGTCAGGTGGCTTGCGGAGTATGGATGTAGATTTAGATGTAGATGTAGATGTAGATGTAGTTATTCTAACGTATGTTCACTTCCATAACACCTTTCACCGACAGCTTGTTTCTTAGTACGTTGTTTAGAAACAAAGTTATTACATCTACCATTTTAACTGATGTAGATCAATTCTTTTGACATCCCCAAAGGATACACCTCCCGCACTTGATTGCTGGAGGTTCAGGTTGCTAAACTTCGGAAGACGATTCATCACAAAGTGATTGAGACGTACAGTGAGATCGGCTGGTAATGATCTCATTTCAGCACTATATACGAGGTGTTCTCTAGTAAGACCTGCTGCTAGCTCTGTGACAAAAAAAATCTTCATGAAGTTGTTTCTCGCTTTGCGAAGGAAAATAATATTCGTCAATTCATTCCACTGACGTTCAAAAAAGGAAACAATTAAAAAAATAGCCAATGGCCATCTCCTCGTAATTGTTGAAACTGAGTAAAAGGCACACATTTTACTCTACAACGTCAGCTCCACCTTTTGACACATTGTAATCACCTATGATTTCAGGTTTCTATGCTTCTTCATCAACTGTCGGCGTGTCATGCACTGTAAACAAAAGTATGACAGCACGATGTTTACAAGGAACGTATGATACTAAGGTCTTATCCTGCATAAATCTAAACATACCACTTCCAATTTCTCTTTTTTCTTTGGGAGAATTCTCGGAGGAATTTCATGTCCGTTCCTCCTCATAGTACAAAAACAAGTGATTTTCTTCCGCAGCAAATGTTCGGAAAGGAGGCAGCTTTTGTACCAGTTGTCAGTTATGAGGTTTCTGGAAAATCTTTCTATAGGCATTACAAGTCACTTCACTATACAGCGTGTTACAAAAAGGTACGGCCAAACTTTCAGGAAACATTCCTCACACACAAAGAAAAGATGTTATGTGGACATGTGTCCGGAAACGCTTAATTTCCATGTTAGAGCTCATTTTAGTTTCGTCAGTATGTACTGTACTTCCTCGATTCACCGCCAGTTGGCCCAATTCAAGGAAGGTAATGTTGACTTCGGTGCTTGTGTTGACATGCGGCTCATTGCTCAACAGTACTAGCATCAAGCACATCAGTACGTAGCATTAACAGGTTAGTGTTCATCACGAACGTGGTTTTGCAGTCAGTGCAATGTTTACAAATGCGGAGTTGGCAGATGCCCATTTGATGTATGGATTAGCACGGGGCAATAGCCGTGGCGCGGTACGTTTGTATCGAGACAGGTTTCCAGAACGAAGGTGTCCCGACAGGAACACGTTCGAAGCAATTGATCGGCGTCTTAGGGAGCACGGAACATTCCAGCCTATGACTCGCGACTGGGGAAGACCTAGAACGACGAGGACACCTGCACTGGACGAGACAATTCTTCGTGCAGTAGACGATAACCCTAATGCCAGCGTCAGATAAGTTGCTGCTGTACAAGGTAACGTGACCACGTCACTGTATGAAGAGTGCTACGGGAGAACCAGTTGTTCCCGTACCATGTACAGCGTGTGCAGGCACTATCAGCAGCTGATTGGCCTCCACGGGTACACTTCTGCGAATGGTTCATCTAACAATGTGTCAATCCGCATTTCAGTGCAAATGTTCTCTTTACGGATGAGGCTTCATTCCAACGTGATCAAATTGTAAATTTTCACAATCAACATGTGTGGGCTGACAAGAATCTGCACGCAATTGTGCAATCACGTCATCTACACAGATATTCAGTGAACGTTTGGGCAGGCATCGTTGGTGATGTCTTGATTGGGCCCCATGTTCTTCCACCTACGCTCAATGGAGCACGTTATCATGATTTCATACGGGATACTCTACCTGTGCTGCTAGAAGATGTGCCTTTACAATTACGACACAACATGTGGTTCATGCACGATGGAGCTCCTGCACATTTCAGTCGAAGTGTTCGTACGCTTCTCAACAACAGATTCGGTGACCGATGGATTGGTAGAGGCGGACCAATTCCATGGCCTCCACGCTCTCCTGACCTCAACCCTCTTGACTTTCATTTATGGGGGGATTTGAAAGCTCTTGTCTACGCAACCCCGGTACCAAATATAAGAGACTCTTCGCGCTCGTATTGTGGGCGGCTGTGATACAATACGCCATTCTCCAGGGCTGCATCAGCGCATCAGAGATTCCATGCGACGGAGGGTGGATGCATGTATCCTCGCTAACGGAGGACATTTTGAACATTTCCTGTAACAAAGTGTTTGAAGTCACGCTGGTACGTTCTGTTGCTGTGTGTTTCGATATCATGATTAATGTGATTTGAAGAGAAGTAATAAAATGAGCTCTAACATCGAAAGTAAGCGTTTCCGGACATATTTCCACATAACATATTTTCTTTCTTTGTGTGTGAGGAATGTTTCCTGAAAGTTCGGCCGTACCTTTTTGAAACACCCTGTATACTCACGAACATTAGACACCTGAAATTGCCTTTCTGGTTGCATCACGCAGCAAACCTCCAGGTCACTGCAATGAAATGTTTTTGCATCAAATATTGCAAACATTGTTATCCCATATTTAGGTGGTTCGCTGGGTACGTGCTGAATCCATCCACAGCGGCCTCTGAAAGGATGAAGCATTTCGTCTGTTCCGGTGAATTCACTCAGGCTGTAAGTACTCTGATAGTCAGCAACAAAAACGCCCGATACTGTACGAACTGCAACCAGCTTACTACTTTTTCTCCTGTCGGTCCTCGTTTCCATGTCATCAAACCGCGTGCTGCATGGAAGAAACAAACATTTAGTATCTCAGTGCGGCCGTCAGCAGTTGAATTTCTGTTCCATCTGCCGCTCAGAGTTCCTGTAAATTAAGATGATGACCTTTTCTTGTCCTAATCAAAAAACGAATCCCAAACACAGGCATTATTTCGTTTCTTGATGTCACTTTATTATCTCTTTTGCGAGATATTTGATGTTGTTCTCGCTGTCTATATTTATACGTGTTTGTACAGTTTACGATTTCATCAGTAACGTCTTGGTAAATTATTTTCAGAAAAGCACTAACTTCGTCAGTTATATCTGTCACATTTCTCTTTGGAGGTGGTAGAATTTGCACAATGGTTTTCTCTTGGCTTTTGAAATTTAACACACTCAGCTTAGTGTTTTCGAGTAAAGTACTCCCGCACATCTGCTGTCTCTTCGAGATCATCACCATACTCACCTTCAAGTTCAGATTCATAATCTTAGTCCCCACTATCAATGTTTTCATCATCCAAGTCCAATTGACTTTCCTCCAGGTCTGAAAAGTCTGGAGTGAGTTCATTATCACTTTCTTCGTATAGTTTGCGATCTTTCTCTTCTGATACACCCTTTGAACTGAAATAAAATATCAAAAGAAATCAAATGAATAAATAAATTGGGATGTCAGTATAACCAAATTAACGTTTACTGTGAACCCATACACAATAAAAAACAACCAATAAGTATAATTAACTCTTTATTACACTTAACTCTACATATTGACTGTTGGAACAAAGTTTGCAACTGTCACAGCAGCATGCGCGAATTGTACTTTTTACATTTGACACCTCGTTGCTGACAATTTAGAAAACAAACTTTGAAAGCTAACCAAGGGAACTGAAGCCGCATTAACAGTGTCGAGGAAACATCGCCAGTGGAACACATGCAAGCGGCGGCGCAATGGCGCAAGGTTAAGGCATCTATTACGCATAAAAACCGCAGCTGTTGTACCTTTTGCCGGCCGTTGTGGCCAGCAGTTCTAGGCGCTTCAGTCTGGAACCGCGCGACCGCTACGGTCCCAGGTTCGAATCCTGCCTCGGGCATGGATGTGTGTCATGTCCTTAGGTTAGGTAGGATTAAGTAGTTCTGAGTTCTAGGAGACTGATGACCTCATATGTTAAGTCCCATAGAGCTCAGAGCCATTTGAACCATTTTTTGTACCTTTTACAACAGCGTGCCCGCTCGAGGGATAGCAATGGCCTGCGTGAACGTCATGAAATACCTCTGCAGATCGTTCTGATTGACCTTTTCTGGTCTTAGAATTTTTTTGTAACTGCACGGATTTACCTAAAAACGTAACAGAGCGTAAGCGTGCCAAATAACGAACTTTCACGTTTCAGTGTCAGAGATAGCGTTGACTATAAAGTAAATGTAGTACTAGTCAGTTTTTTATAATATTCTGAAAGCGATACCTTCAAGGAAGTTCATCCTACTATGACTCCGTAGAGCTACGTCTCAAAAACCCATATTTTTTTTTGTATTTTGAGTTTCAGCACTCTATGAACCATTATATACCCGCAATATCAGTGAACATTTGATTCAAATCACATGTTGATATTATGTTATTGACGTAGGCTGACATTACTTGCAAAGAAGCAGATATAATCTTTACAAACATTCACTTAAAAAGATCCGCTTGGCAGAACCACTGCTATGGTTATTCGTCCAAATGTGGGGTGTATGTACATGAAGGGACCAGTTGAATCTTATGATTAATTAAAAATGGCCTGAATGAACGTCACGAAGTGCCTCTGCATATAGTTATGATTGGTCTTTTTCTAGTCTAAGAACATACTTTGCGACTGCACGGATTTACCCAAAACTGTAGCAGTGTAAGTGTGCCAAATAAACAAGCTTTCGTGCTTCAGTGTCAGAGATGCGCTGACTATTTTTAAAATAAATGTAGCACTAGTCACTTTCCGCACAATATCCTTAAAGTAATACATTCCAAAAACTTCTCACCTAACTGTGACTCCATTGAGCAACCTCTAAGAAACACAATTTTTTTGTGTTTTACATTACCACTCTCTGTGACCCATTTCATACCTGAAATGTCAGTGATCATTTGATTCGAAGCTTTAGTTGATATCATTCTATTATTGACCTATGTCGACATTATTTGCAAAAAAATCGGAATCTTTTTAAAAATCCAGTGATTGTATCTGATTAAATGTTTTATACAGCTCAGTCTTATTGGGTTATGCTTGTCAGAAGCACTGCTGTGATAATTCCTCCAAATGCAACTCCCTTTCTCTGTTACAGCTACCAGGAGAACATGAAGCGCTTCTCTGTTGTGTACCGCGAGCACCAGGGCACGCCCCTGCAGAGGGCGGTGTGGTGGGTGGAGTACGTGATCCGCCACCAAGGGGCCCCCCACCTGCGCAGCGCAGCCCTCGACCTGCACTGGTGGCAGCTGCTGCTGCTCGACGTCATTGCCTTCATACTGGCTGTGGCGGCCGTGGCGGCGTTTGTGCTCTAGAAGCTGAGTCGGTGGCTCTTTTCGTGGCTCACTCGACCCAGCAAATTGAAGAAACAGTGAAACTGTTGCTGTCTTGTGTTCCGTTATCTTGCAGCACAAATGTCCGTGTGTTTGTTCCGTGCAAGCTGGTTGAATGTTTATTTGGTGCAATGATGCAAATGTCGAAATCGAGAAATCACAGTCAGTATTTCATTGGTAACTTACAATAGTATATATTAGTATATAATAGTATAATATAATAGTTCACGCAGAACATGTTAATTACATGCATTTAGAAACTGTTTTACTACAAAATTAAGTCATTGCATTCTGCTGTAGAAAGTATATTGCTGTTATTGTGAATGACAAACATGTGCATTGCTCACTATGAAGACCTTGTCATTAGATATTCGGTTAGGATAGCATAGAGTAATGCCTCGCATACGAAGTCCAAATATATTTCCTCTGTCATTTGCTCCTCATCTCTTCAGGTAGCCCATACCACGACCTTCAATCGCTATTACGTAAAACAGCTTAATAAATGGAGCTGTCTACAGTCTAAAACACTGAACAGCCTGTTCCATGTTTAACATTCTGTAACTACGTAATCGACAGTGATGATTTCATTGTCTGTACTACCAATGTTTGTAACACATTTGACAGCACGAGGGGTATCAAATGCATCAACCCAGCCTCAGCTCTCCCAACATCCGGAAAGGCCCAGAAGCTTCAATTGGCTTCCTCTGTTTCAGAAGGAGGTCACCTTGGTATTGTGGTACTTCAGATATTTTGCTAAGTGAAGCAACACAGTACAGCAGACTGCTGTTCTAGCCTTCATCATGATCAGTTCCATTCCATGAGCAGTTTTCACACCCACTCCGCCACATGTACTGTGAATATGTGACAAGTGTCTCCACTAAGTGCAGCCCACTCTACAAGTGCCAGAAGTTGCTGAATGGAAGATATTTATGCAGTCCAACAGCAACACAGATAATGGTGAGAGAAGTGCAGTAACCTTGTGGCCATTCATTAATTCATCACCAAGTGATTCCAACAGGATTATACAGCTTCACAATATATTGTCAACAATAGAAATCAGCTAGTGCCATGTTTATTAATCGAGTCCCTTTCCCATCAACAGTACATAAGTCACTTACTAAACAATATTTACAAGTTAGATACTTATCAGAAACTGTTTATAGGAAAGTATTTTATACAGGATTTCACTTGACAATTGCAGATAAGTGCTTGGTTAATAAAGTGAAAACAGCCTCACTGTGTGAATACGAGCTCAGTGAACTTGTTTTGTCTACCCACACAAGAGAACCACATAGGAAATGCTGTGGAGGTATAGTCTGTCTCCAAAGTGAATAGTGAGCAGCATTTACCGTTGGGGGAAGTCTGTTTTCACGGAAGAACGATACTACTGCCTTGCAGGATGACGAAGAATCAATTTCTTCTCTAACAGTATACAGCAATGTGCACAGATTTACTTATAATCTGTCCACATGCTTTTCTTGCTTTAGCATTATTAGTAACTCCCATCTGTTCCCATTTACCGTCAACCAACTTTTTGGAAAATAAACACCCCTGAAGCGTGTCTGCACAGTCTCTTTCCGTGATTCATAAGGCGAGCTGTGGGAGGGTAGTTATAGCTCTGTGAACACGTTGTACTTGCTTATTGCGACGTATTGAGGTAGAGGCGACTCTTCAGTTTGTAGGCCTATGACAGAGCCAAGTGCATGATACAACGATCCGGCGGACCACCTTCTCTCATGTGACTATACCCCTGTCCCAGGGTGTCACTCCTCCGTAACATACTTTATCTCATTATATGATTCTAACGTACATAGGTGAGGTACACACATTAAATATTTTTTGTTAGCCCACTTCATTTAACAACAAACATTAATTTTATACCATTAAATGTTTCAAATGGCTCTGAGCACTATGGGACTTAAGAGCTATGGTCATCAGTCCCCCAGAACTTAGAACTACTTAAACCTAACTAACCTAAGGACATCACACAACACCTAGTCATCACGAGGCAGAGAAAATCCCTGACCCCCCCGGGAATCGAACCCGGGAACCCGGGCGTGGGAAGCGAGAACGCTACCGCACGGCCACGAGCTGCGGACTATACCATTAAAACGATATTTTTAATAATCTGCGATTTTTAAGTCCCTGCAACGTGGAAACTATTAATCCTAGAGAAAAAATAATAAGACCTTTTTGTAGAAAATTTAATGTTGTTAAACTTTTATTTGGAAACATGTTCGCTGGAAACTCAAGTTTTTGATTTACTGAAAAAGAACAAAAGAAAAAGACCCTTAAAAGCCCCACATTGCCACGTTCGCACAACACTGGTCAGAACTGTTAGTGTGTGGAACGTGGCCTTAGCCCCTACCACTGTACAACAATTTGCTTCTACAAGAATTTTTTCCAATTTGACATTTTATGTCTTCGCTGACTGAGTTAAAAGGACAATTGTAATATGCTCCAAAGAAAACGATACTGATGGTTGCACGGTTGTTTCCTGTGACATTCAATGGAGGAAGACGTCGTCACATGTATCAGAGGTTATTTCTCACCCATGTAAACATTCCAACGACGAAAATATCTCGACGACCTGTGTGAGCGGTAGGTTGTTAAAAACCCGTATATGTCACCTCTCTTTATTTTCAACTTACTCTCATACACAGTGATCGTAAATATTTCTATAAAAGGCAGTCCATATCATTTTAGATTTTTAATTTTTCATTTTGGTTACTGGTTTCGGTCTACATAACATTTTTATAATGGGTTTTGTATGAGACACACTTAGCCATCTTAGAAATAACATATTAGCAAATTTAGTTCTGACATATAATGATGTGTTACCCAGATGACGTGAGGCCCGAGTGTACGGAACTAACTGACTGATAAACTTCACGAACTGCTGACTGAATAGCAAAAGTCAGGGGCTGTAAAAGCAAGCTCTATTCGGTGTTTCCTCATGTGATCTGTATAAAAAAGTAGCATAATCCGCACGTAGCGTCTGTATAAACAGGAAATCTGATACTACACGGGAATATAACACAGACTATTGTTTACAATGTGCGACTCCATTTTAGCCAGAATATTGAAAAGTGCCCTCTGTCGCGTACTTCACCGGGGTAATGGGTTGCCATAGAGATTATCTCAGGAAATTTCTGTTGTACAAAGATTATATTTCACAGGATGCCAACGATCGCTGTGGAACCCAAGTTAGCTTGTGAAGTAATGGAGTAATGTGAAGTAATGAATACCTTCAAAATCTCGGCGTTACGCTGTGTCTAGTTACCTCCTGTCCACTATCATACGTAGGCAGTCTGCTTGTTAAGATTACCAAAAACCAAAGCAGCGCAGCAGGTTGCTGTGCTCGCACTTGCAGTTCAGACGCGACTAGCCGTCTGCCTCCACCCTGCTTGACGTCATAGTGGTGGCCACGCTGGGTCCCACCGGGAACATGAAGTAACGCATCACACATATTCGCACCGATATCACAAACACAGTCCTGTATGGACCCAGAATAAAAGGGTTGCTGTTCATAGCAAAGACAGTCTTGCTTTTCTCCTGCAGGGAGAAACTTGTGTGTGTTTCTGACCTGGCGTACAATTCTGTTGTTCTCCCTATGCTTTTCATAGCTGACCTACTTTCCAGAACATAGAAAAATGCTCTTACTGTAGTCCAAACAAGCTTTCCCCGCTATACTTGCAACCTGTTAACTGATGACAGCTAGTTCCTTGTTCCATAGGTTGACTTCACAATAAAAGTTTTGATGCTGGAACATGTCAACCGAACAAACATAGAACACCTTCGCAGTTTTCTTAAACAACTTACTCCATGTAAGAATCCTCTATAGTGTAGATGGATTTGTTAAGGAGAAACCCCAGTAACCTTCATTAAAAACGCTTTCGATATCTGTCAAAGATTTTATTTCCATGGGTAGACTGTCAAGATTTTTTTACTGCTTATTTCACCCATATCTGTGCCAAGTGAGATTCATCGAAGGGTAGTGCAGACAATTTTTCCTTTTCCTGTTATGATTATCTCTTACTCTCCAACTTAGATGAGTTGTTGATAAGGAATTTCATAAGCGAATAAATGGACTGTGAGGTTGTGGTTCGTATCCCCAGCTGCCTAAAGACATACTTGTACGGTGTACATGTGTGAACTGCCGAAGTAGTTCTAATTACTTTCTTCTCGGCAATGAATTTTTTTCCTAAGCGAAGAGTTACCCCCAAACATTACCCAATAAGATGCTAGTGAATAAAAATATGCAAAATACATTAATTTTCTGACTTCTACATCCACAAAGTTAGAAATTATTATTACAGCAAAAGCAGCTGTGCTTAAACATATTAGAAAATCTATTATGCGGTTTTTCCAGTTTAGCCTTTCATCAGTATGCACCGCTAAAAGCATACAATTTTTTATCCTGTTTGTTACTTCTTGTGGGTGTTGTAGGTTAGCAGGTGGTGGAGTGTTTTTGACAGTAGAAAACCGAATGAACTGCGTTTTCTCAAGGTTTAAGCCTGGTGCATTTGTGCAAAACAATGTAGTAACTTTGGAAGAACGTCATTAACTTCTTTCACTGTTGATGCTTATTTGTTCAGATACATAACAGTTGCTGTACCATCCGCAACCAAATAGAAAGGGAAATCATTAACATACAGCAAGGACAGTAATAGTCCAATAATCGCAATCAATGTACCACGTAGGTAATATGGCTTCACTGTTTGCATTACTCAGACAGCCTAAGGTATCTTCCTGCTTGGTTGGTACGTTGACTAGGAAGGAAGGGACCAAACAGCGAGGTCATCGGTCCCATCAGATTAGGAAAGGAAGCGGAAGAAAGTCAATCCTCTTCGGTTTCTTAAATAAGAACTGAACCAGGTAAATCCTGAAATACATGTTCCTCAAAAGCTTAACTTCTTTATTGGAGCATAATGTGTGACACGTAAGGTCACAATTGGTTATATATTATCATTCAAAGATTTTGCTATGTGCTCAGTAAATGTATAAGTAACTGACTCAGTAGAATGGTACCATTTGAAATCCAAACTGTGCTTGGCTAAGTGTCACATTGCTACACAGGTGCGTGACAACTGTAGAATACAATACCTTCTCAAAAATTGTAGAAAATTATGTAAGTATGACAGTGGACTGTAGTTAAAGACAGTTGGGGATCAGCCTTTCCATAGGGAGCGCAGACAGTGACATATTTCAACATTGTGGGAAAACACCCTGAGCTAATGATGCATCATATAAGTGACTAAGTACATTATTTGTTATGGGGCTAAAACTTTTTATTGTCTCATTGGAGATATTATAGACGCAATATAGAGTCACGATGATCCTTCTAATTTCAGATATGGATGTGAGATTAATTTTTAATTCACTAAATGTCATGTGTTTTGTATCTTCAGTGTAATGTACTGTTTTGCTTTTTCTTTTGAACTGTTTCACATCTATTTTTAAAAATAATTATTAAAAATATTTGCCACACATGGACGTTTTACAACGCTCACATTCTCGTTAGCAAAATTAATGTACTGTTTTTTGGCTTCTGTCCCTGTTTGTCTTTTAACAGTATTCAATACTGATATTATTTTGTAACCTGATCTGTCAATTTGTTTTTCTTAATGTATTCAGTAATGTTTATAATACCATTCACCATAGCAAAAATGTGACATAGGAAACCGCTTAAGCATGCTTTTTGTGCTCTACATGTAGTAACCTGTATGGACCTACACTTTTTCCCAAAACTATTTCAACGTGATCTTCAGTCATCAAGAATGTGAAGGCCAACTTTCAAGCAGCAGAGTTCTTTATATGTGGTTACATATCCCACCACCTCAAATGCAGCAACACAAATTCTCTATCAAAAATCATCATTCAGACTGACATATCCCTTATATCTGAAGCCAAAACACTGTAAATATCAAATTACTGCACCTATGGTCTCCAGTCCAATCACGCATATTGTTTGAAAACGCTTTCGGTTATGTTTCATACATATGTGGATATCTGAGTCATAAAAGAGGTGCCATACTTTACTACCACCCACCCACCCATCCAGACACACACACACACACACACACACACACACACAACGTATGTGCAGACACCACGTGCGGTACCAGTATAAACTCTCACAACACCTCAAAACAGTCAACATTGTCGTTTTATTCACTCATTACTTTCACAAAGCACGGTTAGGAAGTTTTTCTGTTCATCATTATTGTAATTCGCATTATTCTCTGATCATTTGCTAAAGCTGTAAAAATACTTTCCTTCTGTTATTTTTGACGAATACATATTTTCTTTTCGCAAAATTACACACAGTAGGAAGTGGTTTTCTATCGGTGATCTTCACGTGTCTAGGTAATGTATTTTATCAATTGGTACGAGTTCCAGAGTGAACAATCTGTTTACATGTGTTTTCGGGCTCCGCATGTTGAATTGATGGTCTCCATAATAATATGATGCAGTCGCTTACTAGAAAAAAATGTAAACTGCAATATACTTTTTCCATTCACCCTTATTTTATTGCATATGTAAAGATCGAATCTGCACACCGCTTCTTCGTATTTGGTTATTTCAAGGTAAAGATACACTTGGTTTCTCAAGAAGCAGCTCAGAATAAGTATTAAATATCTCTTGGGGCAGTGACACCATGTTTCAAGGAATTCTTCGATGGAGTCACTGTTGAAACAAAAGGCTGCTGTCGGCATGAGTCAAACGGAAGCTACAGTACATACCAGTACGTACCAGCGGCGCTGTGATGTAACGCGCTATCTAGATAAGTGATACTAAGAGCGGGCAGCTATGTCTAGACGTTCTCGCTACCTTCCCAAGCCAGTAGCGACGCTCGTAGTGAACACCACAAACGTAGACGCTGGGGACCTAGTAATCGTGTAGCACGAGTTCGTCACTTCTAGTAAGCAGGTGAGACACCTCTTACAGGTAGTGTGTTTTGTTAGTGCCATTTGAGTTCTGCGTAAACCGTCAGAAATTATTTTCTTTATTTTAAATATTCTTCGGTGTAAACACAAAACCTACTAAGTTTAGATGTATAGGAGATGATTTTAACAGAATTTCTGTAATGTCTGATTCCTCGTTAATATCTAGTAAATAGTGTAAATAACACACCAGAGGTAACATTCGTGCATAGTCGGTGTTAGTTTGGCGCTGAAATTGAGATTTGGTGTCTTATCTGGCTGAATCAGTTTTGAGTTTAATGATAGTGAAAGAAGACACACTGTTTGGATTGGAGGTCTTAAGATGCTACAGAGTCAGTAACAAAATACTTGTATACGGAGAGGGTTTGTCGAGGCGATAAAGTGATTCCTGACCTTAAAAGTCAGTGGACTGTCTTCAATGTTTGCTGTTAAACTTAATTCACGTGAAATTTGTACTGAACTACAGAAGGTTTGATGCTGCTGCTGGAGCAGAATCTGCGCAGTGGTTAGAACTCTGCGTAATATCAGTGTTCAGAAGGATAAAGCAGATAAACCTATATCGCGGTTAGCGGCGAGGTTGCTGATACCATTTAGTTATCTGAACCGATACTGGGGTGACGGATGCTGACCGTGCTCTATCGTACCACGTGTACCACCGCTGGTTGTGGCATCAATGCAATGCCAAAAATTTGGGTGACGATTCAAGCTCGCGCGAGACTTTTGCGGTCGGCGTCAAAGAAGACAGGAACATTTAAAACGTGTTTCTTAAATAATATCGAGGAAATTTGGAAATTAATTGTTGCCTGACACTTTGGATGGACCTCATCAACGTCATGAAAGTGAATGAACAGAACATAACACAAATTGATGAAACGGCGGATAATATTCGGTCATAGTGTCAGTAATAAAGCCCACGCGAAATCATTGGCTGGTAAAGTGAACGCAAGAAAATTTCCGGTACCGTATGTCAGCAGGAAGCTTCATAAAACACTGTTACTTGAATTGTTTCGAAATCACGAGTGTTTTGAATCTCATCGGGTTGGTCTGACGCAAAAATGAAACCAACTATAGGTGTTCTTGCTACATATGCAATGAACTTGTTTATGTTATAAAAACAGATACTTAGAAACGCGATTTACATCTTCCAATAGACAGTGTTCATAGCTCCAGTGGTTGAAACAGATGGCCAGATATTTGTCTTGCTTCAATCGTACATTTTGTCTGTGGAGCAAGATATCAGGTTGTGTAGAGACCCAGATGGACGATCAGTTATATTCTCTAAATTCACTGAGTGAGACGATGAACGACAATATAAGAAACTACATTGCAAATGGAATATGTGATTTGGTTGCTGATCTGATTGCTTTCTTCTGTTGTAAAATTGTGTGAGTAATTGAATGTGCTAAACTAACGTTTATTATTATTTGTATTATCGTTATTACTATGTTGTTAATGAGAGCGTACCGTGTCAAAAGTGAGCTTATGTTCAATTAAGGTATTTCTATGTAAACACTGAACAAATAATCAAACCCTCTGCTCAACAGAAACTAAAATCCGCATTAAACTGGTCGTTTTTGTAAACGGCAAATATTCCCAGTCACCTAAACAAAGGGTTATAATTAACAATTAACTAAGATTAACATGAAAGTTGATTACATTTTGTATCCAGATCTAGCAACTGAATTACTCACTCTCACTCATAGATACATTATAATCAGCGTAAGAAATATGGTCAGTCACAATCTGCACTGTGTCCAGGACTGAATAAAGGATCCAGTTTGGTTCCAAAATCTCTCATCAGTGATAAAATGCGATACCTCCATGTATTTTAGCCACTTAATGCCTGAATAAATTTCTGGATGAAAGATAAAAATCAGAAACTGTGGTGCTTTAGAGTTACCCGAAACACTCAGGAGGGTGCAGCACTTGTCAGAGGCGTTGGTAGCTTCCTGAAGAATCAGTATGTACCGGCAAAAATAGTTAACCTGCTAGTTGTTAGTACAGCGTTGGTACGATGGAAATTCGGGACAGCGGGAGGCATCATTACAGGGTTAAGCAAACAGCATAAAAGCAAGAACCACGCACTTATCACGAAAGTACATTGAAATAGGTATTCCCTTCATATAATTTACTTTTGAGCCATGACCTTTCCAGATATCAAAATTGAGAGCCTACAGAAAAGAATGCTTAAATGTATAATTGTCTGAATTCAACGTGCTTCCGTTTAAGAGCTAGTAATAAGTCACATTTCGTAATAAATTGTAAAGTTTTAGTAACAGATGTGTATGGTAAGATTGAAATAAAAATTACACACACAAAAATCCTTTGCTTCTGTAAAATATTTTTCCTATCAGATTAATTAAATCTGCATTATGTTTATATTATTGACAGGGAAGAGGTTACGAAGCATTGGATTTGATAATTGCATGAACATGTATGAAAATTCTAAGCTAAATTAAGGCAGGAAGTATTAATTTCCCTCAGGCTGGTCAGTTCATGATTGCACATAGTTGAGATTTAGTTCTTATCAGTTAAGGGGAGCCGGAGGTGCCTATGCTGCTCATGTTAAAATCGCTAGGTTTGAGGAACATTTATGAATAAACTACCAAACAGAAAAATTTGAATTTTTTTTACATGTAGAGTGGTTTAGTATTGCAGTTATGACAGAGGGATTTTGGAGTATCTTTTCTAGTTTCCTTCCAATTATTTTTTTATTAATGACTCACATTTTTTTTACAAATAATTGCTTTATAATGAAACTGAAATGAAACTACTGAACATATTGCCAAATGGCTGTGTTACAATGTAAGATTGACCACTAGGAGTGCTGTATAAAAATTTCATCTCTCTAGCTTGAGTGGATTTTGAGAAAATGTTCCTTATATTCGAAAAATTCTAATTTACGGGAAATGGCTATCAAAGTTTCTCAATACATTCCTGCACTATAGGATGAATTATCAGGGTCTTCTTCTTCATCCTCCAAAAGCTTCCTCTTCTGTCTTCTTTTCTGGCCTGTTGTTCCATCATACTTCATATGCCTTTCTCTTCTTTCTGCTCCTCTTATCCTTTCTCTGTCAATATTTCTTAGTGCTCGTACAGTGTTCACCCGAGCTGTAAATCCTAATGCCTTCAGAACTTCACACTTCACACTGTTCCCTTGGTTGTAGGTTGCTATTGCATCATAAATGCCAAAGTGCAGTGTTTTTATGCTTACAAACACCCTTTTAGGAATCACTTTCCAAATCAAATTGTTTACGCTCTCATTAGGATTCTGCTTCTTTCCGTGTAGACATTTGTGTAACAATTCTGGCTGTGCTAAGTCATGAAAAATTGGTTTTATTGCATTTATCACAGCTGCTGGCAAACCATGTTTGTGATCATAGTCCTTTTTTGCATTATATTTGCACCAGGAATCTTTTGGGCACAGGCTGTGTTGAGGGTATTCATTGGAAGAGGCAGTATGAAGGAACAATGCCCACACTGCTTTTCGCATGTCACTAACATTACTAGTATTTTGCCTTATAGCATACCCATGGTATCTCTGTAGACGTTCAATCACCTCATCAGTAAGCCTTCCTCTCCCTCCTATTGTCTTTCCATCACTGAGCTCACTTGAACCCAAAGTTTGTTTGAGCCTTCGAAGCCGTGCACCCATACGCTTTTGCACATGCCCAATGCATTCCAACTTTTCAACTACAAATTCATTTCCATATGGTTTCAGTTCCTCTATAGTCCTGAAACCTTTAGAGTCACCATCCCCAAGGTAATATTTGTACCTGACGTATCTGGGAACTGAACGTTCAAAAATTTGTTTCACTCCATCCACTTCCATTGCTCCACTTGATCCACTGAAATTTGCCTCACAGGTTCCACTGTGCTCTCCTTTGATTTTATTTTTGTACCTACAATGTTTTGACAATATTGCAACATCTATCACTTTTGCACTATCACCACAAGTAGCAGTTACAACCCCATTCAGGGATTTATGACCCTCTTTTGCCAGGAACCATCTAATGCCACTACCAAATCCCTAGAACCACCGTTCATTTCTACAGATTCCTCCACTGCTTCCTTCATGGTTTTCAAAGCCACATCTTCAACAAAGGATTCTACCACTTCGCAGTAGTACCCAAATTTGCTTGGAGGCGATGGCAAGTTCATAATACCACAAAACAGTTTACCAGCAGCAGACCCTTTTCCAATGGATCGAAGACCATACACAAGTCGAACATTCACATGAAACACTATAGATCGTCCATTTTCACCAAAGAGACTGGCATGTGAGTTGTAGAAAGTCACTTGATACTTGCAACATGCACAGATTATCTTCATCTCACAAGCTAAACCAAAGTGCTTTGTTATCTCTAGTCCCACTCCTACACTTGAACACATTTTGCACAGAACACTTTCTTTCAGCACAGAAGATAATAATCCAATATTCAGTACTTCGTTAATATCATCACTGTCACTTCCACCTGTCAGCTTCTTGCTAGAAGATGTCACAGAGCTATGGCCGGCCATGTGTTGCTTAGCAGAAGAACGCACTGTTTCAGTAATTGTAGTATCGCAACTTGGTATTAGTGTTAATTTTCTTTTCCCTACGTTCTTCCTCTTCTTATATACACGGTTACTAAAACGTGGCATCGTAACCGGAACAACGCTTTACACAAGAAGTATAATACTACCAACAACAGGCGCAACACTGAACTAATTCGAAACGGTAAACAGCAAAGAGACGATGTTCCGCGCTCTTAGCGCTTCATTTGTCACAGAAAACAATGTATCAAACCCTTGCATACTCGCTGTATGCGTAACATAAGGCGCTGTATGCGTAACAGGCCGAGAAAATCCCAAGCAGTTCGCCAGGAAGTCACGAGAGGGTGTTAGATGCATTTAGCGGCCGCCCATTTCCTCTGCAGGCGTGGGGGAAAATGGTAATAACTCCACTTCTAGGGCGAGTAGAACAATAATTCAAAGTTTACATTAAAGAGGAACGTTCCAATTAATTTTCAGTAGCAAAAAAACAAAAATCTTAATTTTTTGGATTTGACCACCTCCGGCTCCCCCTAAGTGAAGGTCTTACTAAGTTTGTTACAGTATTAACTGTTGTAAACTGTTATTAGCTGAAGTGGGACATGGGGACCAGCCCGGTATTCATCTAGCGGGATGTGGCAAACCGCTTAAAAACCATATCCTGCCTTCGTTGTTAATGCGCCGGGCAGATTCGATCTGGGGCCGGCGCGAGTCCAGGAAGCAGTGGATTAGCGCTCTCGGCTACCCTGGCGGGTGATGTACACTCCTGGAAATTGAAATAAGAACACCGTGAATTCATTGTCCCAGGAAGGGGAAACTTTATTGACACATTCCTGGGGTCAGATACATCACATGATCACACTGACAGAACCACAGGCACATAGACACAGGCAACAGAGCATGCACAATGTCGGCACTAGTACAGTGTATATCCACCTTTCGCAGCAATGCAGGCTGCTATTCTCCCATGGAGACGATCGTAGAGATGCTGGATGTAGTCCTGTGGAACGGCTTGCCATGCCATTTCCACCTGGCGCCTCAGTTGGACCAGCGTTCGTGCTGGACGTGCAGACCGCGTGAGACGACGCTTCATCCAGTCCCAAACATGCTCAATGGCGGACAGATCCGGAGATCTTGCTGGCCAGGGTAGTTGACTTACACCTTCTAGAGCACGTTGGGTGGCACGGGATACATGCGGACGTGCATTGTCCTGTTGGAACAGCAAGTTCCCTTGCCGGTCTAGGAATGGTAGAACGATGGGTTCGATGACGGTTTGGATGTACCGTGTCCCCTCGACGATCACCAGTGGTGTACGGCCAGTGTAGGAGATCGCTCCCCACACCATGATGCCGGGTGTTGGCCCTGTGTGCCTCGGTCGTATGCAGTCCTGATTGTGGCGCTCACCTGCACGGCGCCAAACACGCATACGACCATCATTGGCACCAAAGCTGAAGCGACTCTCATCGCTGAAGACGACACGTCTCCATTCGTCCCACCATTCACGCCTGCCACGACACCACTGGAGGCGGGCTGCACGATGTTGGGGCGTGAGCGGAAGACGGCCTAACGGTGTGCGGGACCGTAGCCCAGCTTCATGGAGACGGTTGCGAATGGTCCTCGCCGATACCCCAGGAGCAACAGTGTCCCTAATTTGCTGGGAAGTGGCGGTGCGGTCCCCTACGGCACTGCGTAGGATCCTACGGTCTTGGCGTGCATCCGTGCATCGCTGCGGTCCGGTCCCAGGTCGACGGGCACGTGCACCTTCCACCGACCACTGGCGACAACATCGATGTACTGTGGAGACCTCACGCCCCACGTGTTGAGCAATTCGGCGGTACGTCCACCCGGCCTCCCGCATGCTCACTATACGCCCTCGCTCAAAGTCCGTCAACTGCACATACGGTTCACGTCCACGCTGTCGCGGCATGCTACCAGTGTTAAAGACTGCGATGGAGCTCCGTATGCCACGGCAAACTGGCTGACACTGACGGCGGCGGTGCACAAATGCTGCGCAGCTAGCGCCATTCGACGGCCCACACCGCGGTTCCTGGTGTGTCCGCTGTGCCATGCGTGTGATAATTGCTTGTACAGCCCTCTCGCAGTGTCCGGAGCAAGTATGGTGGGTCTGACACACCGGTGTCAATGTGTTCTTTTTTGCATTTCCAGGAGTGTATAATACTCTACACTAGAAAACTGTAACTAACTAACTTACTGCACGTTTTCGTAATACGTATAACAACGAAAAACATAAAATACGACATACTGACTACAATAACACTTAGATCAACACAGCAGCTGCTTGATTACTACAAAAGGCATGCTGTGCTTCTGTAAGTCACAGAACTACCAATGTCTTTGGACAAGGTTCCTCACAAAAGCAACTTCTGATAGTGGACGAATAATCGATATTTCACCAAAGAAAAACAGCAGTTTAAAGAAGCCATAAATTGTCAGTATTATTTTCAAAATAAGTATAGCTTATTTTATAACGTGCTGATAATTTTAACTTATCCTGACGCACAGTGGATGTTGTCATTCACTACACTTAGATAGTCTTCTACAGGTCAAACACACCATCATTCAGTAGCTATATATCATTGCTTCCTGTCTGATAATGACATGTTCTGTACCCAAGGAACACGTAAAAATTCATGGTCATTTAATAAAATCCGTACGATCGTTACCTACGTCATTTTTCACTCCCGGGTTTGTGATCTGACGTAAGTCTGTTACACATATTTACTGTATAACTGACTATTCCAAATGACTAGTTATTCACAGTTGCGTTGTTGTGTAATGTTCTACACTGAAGCGCCAAAGTAACTAGCATAGGCATGCGTATTCAAATACAGAGATATGTAAACAGGCAGAATACGTCGCTGCGGTCGGCAGCGCCTGGCACGGTTGTTAGATGGGTTTCTACTACTACAATTGCAGGTTATCGAGATTTAAGTGAGTTTTAACGTGGTGGCGGACGAGCGATGGGACACAGCATCTCCGAGGTAGCGTTGAAAGGGGATTTTCCCTCACGACAAATTCACGAATGAACTGCGAGTATCAGGAAACCGGTAAAACATCAGATCTCCGACATCGCTGCGACCGGAGAAGATCCTGCAAGAACGGGACCAACGACGACTGAAGAGAATCGTTCAACCTGACAGAAGTGCAGCCTTTCCGCAAACTGCTGCAGATTTCAACGCTAGGACATCAACAACCGTCAGCGTGCGAACCATTTAACGAAACACTATAGATATGGGCTTTCGGAACCGAAGGCCCACTCGTGTACCCTTGATGAATGCACGACAAAAAGCCTTACGCCTCGCCTGGGCTCGTCAACACTTACATTGGACTGTTGATGCCGTAAACATGTCGCCTGGTCGGACAGTCTCGTCTCAAATTGTATCGAGCGGATGGACGTGTTGGGGTATGGAAACAACCCCATGAGTAGATGGAGCGTACATGTCACCAGGGGACTCTTCAAGTTGGTGGAGACTCTGTAATGGTGTGGGATGTGTACAGTTGAAATGATATGGGACCCTTGATACGTCAAGATACGCCTCTGACACGTACTTAAGCATCCTGTCTGATCACCTGCAACTATTCATGCCCATTGTGAATTTCTACGGACTTGGGCAATTCCAGAAGGACAATGTGACACCCCACAAGTCCAAAATTGCCACAGAGTTGCTCTAGTAACACACTTCTGAGTTTAAACACTTACGCCGCCCAACAAATTCCCCCAGGCATGAACATTATTGAGTGTATCTGGGAAGCCTTGCAACGTGGTGTTCAGAAGAGAGCTTCACACCCTCGTACTATTACGGATTTATGGACAGCCATGTAGGATTCATGATGTCAGTTGCCTCCATCACTACCTCATACATTAGTCGAGTGCATGCCACGCCTTGTTTTGGTACTTTTGCTTGTTCACGGGGGCCCTACATGTTATTGGGCAGGTGTACCATTTTCTTTGGCTCTTCAGTGTTGAAGTCACGGTTTGGTGTTAGGTAAACATACATCTTCATTGTGTTGAAAATCCTAGCATAACCTTGGTTTACATGCAGTTCCATAATATAATAGTCGAGTACAATGAGTTGCTGCAATACATCAGGCAGCTCATCCTGGACAATTTACAACATAGGTAATTATTAAATTCACCAAACGTTACCTTCTTTAACATTAAAGACATTGGTCGAGGTGGCACACTGATTACCACAATGGACCCACCTTCGGGAGGATGACAGTTCAAATTCGTATATGGCCATCCAGATTTAGATTCCTTTTATTTCCCTAAATCGTTACAGGCAAATGCTGTTACGGTTTCTTTGTAAGGCCACAACCGATTTCCTTTCTCATCCTTGAAACATTCTGAGGTGACGGGACGTTAAACAATGATCTTCCTTACTTTTTTTAATATTACGGATTATCTCTTCTTTAATTAGTCTCTGGAATCTGCTAGTCCATTACAGCAACCCTCTGATAGCAATGTGATACATGCATAGTCCACGTTCTGTAACGTTAGAAATAACACATGCGAGTCTGTACTCATCAAAAAATCCCAGCTTGTCTGAGAGTACATACACATCTTAGCACAGTCCCCTGATGTCACATTCATGCAACGAGGTAGGAGGGGACGGTATTAGAGAGGGCAGAATGCATGCGATGCAAGGGAGCCTGTGCTAAAATGTGCACAAATGCTTAACAAGAGCTTGGGTAAGTCGAGAACGTGTTCAAACTATCACGTACCCTAGATGCTCTCTGACTGACCTGTTTCCACGAAAGTGCATGGGTTGTGACTGGTTAGAGGAGGAGAAGGGGAGGGGAGGGGAGGTTTGAGGGGATAAGTAGCGAGGAAAGGGCGGCATGACGTCATAATGCGTTTATTCCTTCCCCAGGATGTACTCAACCGAAGCTCAAAAGTATATTTGTATCCCAAATATTCATAGTATTCGTACTGAGAACATTATGTAACTATGCAGTCAATGTACTTTGAAACTGTAACATTACCTGAAAGAATTATCAACTCCTTTAAAAATAAGAAGTCTTGCAGAAAAGTAATTCCTACGATTGTTTTATGTGAAAACTTCTAAGCCTTTTTAAATAAAAGAAACTTTATTAACTTTCTAAATCTCTATTGCTCATGTTCACATATTTGTAGACCTCTGCCACTAGAGAGCTGCAAATTGCAGCGTGCAATATGTGGCATAAAGTATGTGACATGTATGCATGGTAACTAAGTCAGCGCGTAAGAAACAGCATGCTGTAATGGAGTTTCGAATTCGAAGATTTTGTCCACTCGTGGCCATCCTCTCCTTCAACATGAAAATGCTGGATCACACACAAGTGCTACGACATGCAACAACCCAACGCCTTCGTTCACCATCATCAATCATCCTCCATGCATTTCCGAATCGACCCCATTTGATTTTTATCTAACTTAAAGAATACCTTTCGAGGACTCCAATTTGATATGAAGTGTCGCAAGCAGAGATGAAGCTGTGGCTCTGTCAAGGAAGTTGAACAGTCTACAATGACGTATCAACATACTGGTTTCTAGGTGGGAGAAATGTGTTCATCGCTAGAATATCTATGTTAAGAAATAAATGTGTAGAGATTAAGACTAAAGTCGTTGAAAGTTAATAACGTTTTGTTTCAAAACCTTTAAGAGATTTCACATAAGAAATCGAGGCATTACTTTACAGCACGCCCTTGTACGTTATGTTAAGTGTAAGTCCCATACAGAATGCCAGTAATCGAGGTCAGATCTAAGTGTCTTCGGGCATGTTTACTTTTTAAACAAAAAATTAAATAGACTACATAGATATCCTCAAAGACCTTTTTACAGAGTTTTTCTCTTTGTGCTTCAGAACTAAGATGAGCTAAATTAAATATCCCAGTCAATGTTATCTAGGACTTTGTTCACCCCAAACGAATAAAACCTTATTGCTAAAAAAAAAGGAAAATGGGCGTGTTTTAATTTGGTACAGTTAAAAGAATGAACACAAAAAAGTCACATTTCCATATCAGTCCTGTCACGGACAACAGTTTCTTGGGTGAACCCCTGGTAGAGTTCACTTTCATCACAGCTCTTTCTTTATGCAGCAACAACAGAGCTCGCATGGTAGCGCTGTGCATGTACTGACTGAAGGCTACTAAACACTTAATTCATGGCGTAGACTTATAACAGAAGTGTGACGTGTTACAAACACCCTGTTAATGGTCCTAATTCTCTGCAAATAGCGACTACTAAATCGGAAACTAGTCTTACGAGTGCTGTACTGAGCTGACTGCGAGTTCTGAACTCCGCTAACTGCTGGTTTGGAACTATGGAGTGTCTGTAGTGTGTCGTGTTTTGGTGTCTGTCTGCAGAGGGATTTCCATGTTGTCCAGTGCAAAGTGGAAGCAGTGTAGTCTGTGATTGGTAGTGATCCCTACGTCAGCTGCCCCATCATCAGAATACGTATACAACGCGCTGAAGGAGTGGTGTGGAGCAGGAAGACATCCAATCTTATGAGCGGCATGTTACTAAGGCGCACCAGAGAAATGGTTGCGCCTGTGCTCAGGCGGCCTATCGCAGTACCTGCTATGTATCTCTCGCTTGGTACACGACATCCCTCTCCTGTGGGCGGGCGGGGAGAGGGGGGCAAAGCTATTGAAGACAGCTGGCTTCATCAGCGTCCTGCTTCCTTGCTTGCATGTCTGTGTAATTGGTGTGTGCACATTTGTTAATCTATAGTATTCATCTGAGGTGCCATGGGAAACCCAGAATATCACGGAGAGGACGTCGCTGGTCAAGTGTTCGCATTTTCGACGTCCACAGGCTGGTCTGACATGGAAGGCGTGATGTCTACTTTCATTGGTTCGTCGCAGGCTAGATGCTGCGGGGGCCCGCTGATGGAAGCACTGGCAGGGGAGGCTGCTGGTTCCATGGAAAGGTCCCTTAATCGGGTCGCTGTATGTAGGAGTAGATCTTGTGATTCAGTAAAAGAAAACAGGAGTTCTGCCTGTATGCATGCGAGTGTGGTGTGACCTGATTTGATCTTTGTGGCACATAATGATTCCGTGAGAACATTGAATCTTAAACATAAGAATGCCGAACTGATCTTTGACTATACAAAGTATGCATGTCTTTTTCCGATGCTTGTACACTGAAAGGAATACCATATCATAGAGCTGAAAAAAAAATATTTTGACTGTTGTGAAGGCTTGGCAAGTGGGTGAAAGTCTGGATTAAAATTGACGTTGAAGTTCAGTGCGGATGTCAGTGGAGTTCCTCGAGTGGAGATGGTGCATCATGTGGAGTGGCTCTGTACTGTGATAAGAAGATCGATAAAGCACTGTGCTGCTCCAGAAATAAGTACAGCAATGGATTTGGGAAAGTTTTGTAAGCTTCGTGTAGCTATTGCTGGAAGCCAGTAGTTAAGGGACTGGCACATGGACGGCAGGCGCGGACGATGATATTTTGTAAACGATTCTGCGAGATAGGTTGCGACATCGCTCGCATGCTAGAAGGGACGGGCCAGAGGGCATCGTATACACATGTGAAGTAGTCAGGGCAGCACAGGGCAGTGACGTGGTTTGAACAAACCACACGCTGCATTTACAAAAGCGTCCAGTGACCTGTGTTAGGGGGCCGAAGCGGGCTGAGGGAAGCTGACTTTCTAATTATGGAAGAGCACTCGACTTTTCGCCTCCACAGGAACTACATCACAGGTGTAGGGGAAAGACTTATAAATAAGCGATCCCAAAGGTTCAAATCAGGCAGTCGTGTCACCATTTTGTTCGCCACAAATAAAAATTTGGAGAAAGCACCCATGACGACGAGCAAGTAGCATCTGAGAAACTGTCTCGCAAAATCAGTATGTGGACTCGATCGTACTTCTGATGCCTGAAGCCACGGAAAGTATTGTCGAGGCGGCGCTTACTGATTTTTTTGACATGTAGCCTACATCATTTAATATCTTTGTTAGTATTTTTCCAGTTGTAATTAGGTCTGACGACTCTTGTTATTGACTAAGCACGAATGGCACTGATTTACCATCTACAGCACTTTTGAGTTAAGCACTGCAGCGATAATTACTCGCGTCTTGCCTGACTTTGAACGTACTTTAATGACGCCCTAGCATACTGTAATGCATCCCTCATATTTTTATAAGATTTAGTCTCGTTGATTAAGAAGTTTCTTATGATTAGGTCACTCCGTTTGAAAATACTGTATGGTCATGGACAAAACAAGACCTTTCGGGACAAGTTTAGCAGTTAAATTAGAGTTTTTGTGTACTCGTTTGATTGCAAATCAATAAAAGAAATTCGTGGCTTGCAAAATTTCAGCACCGCATTCAGCTTCAGCGTTACTGACAGCTTTGTAACGTCTGATCCGCTTGTTGATTCGGAAACAATTTCATCATACTTCTGCAACAGCTGATTCAACTTTCCACTAGAAATTAAAGTTTGAATTTGATTTGTTCCCTCGTGAATAGAGTCACTGAAAGCATTAACGAGATTCAGTTCTATGTCGTAAATTGTTTACTGTTGTACATTGTCCTTTCACCGGAGCCTCCAGATTACTGTAACTCAACTGCGAACTTAGCCCTGGCATTCCTAACTTTCAGTACATCTGCAGCTTAACGACTGAAATTGACGACATTGTATCAATTTCAGATTTTGTCATTACTACGTTCACTCTAACAGGTACAGTTCAAAACTTTTTACTAGCAGTATATGTGGCATTCACGTGACGTTTCGTTCATGAAAGTTCTCGAATTTTCACATGATCTTTATAAACATTGATTTTTTACACTTAACCATTGCCGTACGCTTGAGGGTCTGCTGTTTTTGACGGTTGTGTTTCATTTTGCATACATCAGTGAAATGCACGCTCTTTTTTTAGTAATTGCAGCATCTCATTTGTGGCTTATGTCACATTGTGAACAGGACTCTTATTTAGGATGTCTAAACTTGTTTTCTACTGTAGTGTGTAAGGCCTGTGTTTTCCGGGTCTGCCCCTGCAGGTTGCTTGGGCATGACAGCTGTTTACACATAATGGTTCAAAATGGTTCAAATGGCTCTGAGCACTATGGGACTTAACAGCTGTGGTCATCAGTCCCCTAGAACTTAGAACTACTTAAACCTAACTAACCTAAGGACATCATACACATCCATGCCCGAGGCAGGATTCGAACCTGCGGCCGTAGCAGTCGCGCGGTGCCGGACTGCGCGCCTAGAACCGCGAGACCACCGCGGCCGGCCTTTACACATAATGAGTAATTAACACAAAAAATGTTCAAATGTATGTGAAATCTTATGGGACTTAACTGCTAAGGTCATCAGTCCCTAAGCTTACGCACTACTGAACCTAAATCATCCTATGGACAAACACACACACCCATGCTCGACGGAGGACTCTAACCCCGCCGGGACCAGCCGCACAGTGCATGACTGCAGCGCCTAAGACCGCTCGGCTAATCCCGCGGGGCCGTAATTAACACAGTCACACTGTACTGCTTCAGACGATACGTGCATTTGTCCGTATGCCCAAATTAATGACAAGCAATCTTGTAAAGAATGGTTGGTTGGACTAAACAGGTCCTTCTTTAATTTATTTTCAGGAGAGTGCATGATAAGCACGTTGCGAATAAGAGATTCTGCATTAATCCCTTTCACAATGAAATTTACATTCCCATGCCAGTCCCTGTAATTGAGGACTAGCCGCCCAATTATTATAGGTTTGATCTGACTTCTCGAAACATTGGAAGAATCTGTGTCTGGCAGTAGCAAAATGAACTTGCGAATCAAAATATTTCGTAAACATTTCTTTAAGATCAGAATTAGAGACAGTCACTGGTTCACACGTCGGCGACAATTTCTGCAGAGGTTGAAATACAGTGGGGCCTACATACACTGTCGTAAATCATTAGTTATCTGATAAATTAGGTAATGCGATTCCAGAAGCTGCATATGGTTGTTCCTTTTCGATCGATTGCCGAAAAGGGTATTACGGCAGCTTTAATGATAGCGATTTTTGTTGTTCGGCGTAGTTCTTGCTTCCTTCAAGTCTGGTCATGTGAACTCCTTGGTTGCTGACAGCTTTTTCAGTAAATTTAGTACGGTCTGAAGGAGGGACTCCTGTTGGGTCTTATCTAAAATAATACGCTTAGAACAGTTTACATAAATCACAGAAGTTTTCCTGGAAAGGAGAAGGATTAGCTGACATAGAATGTACTAATCACAACAAGAAGCAACGAAATGTTGTCACAAAATCAATGAAAATAATCATGCACTCCAAAAGACAACTAAAAATAAAAATTTTGTCGTGCTTAGTTTTCCTTTGTATTTTTCTACAGTATTGTTTCTATTAACCTAGTCCCCACTATTTAAGAAAATTGTATAGGTTTGCACCGGCGATATTCGTAATCAACAATTTCGAATTTTTCGCATCGCCGAAAGTTGACAATTGGCGAAAAGCGTGAACAATTACGAAAATGCTTTCTCGTCGCCAAAACGTTTACTGACTAAAATTATCAATTTTTAAAGCTTTTCCTTGTCCTCCAAATGCTGTGTACGTAGTAAGTGAACGCTACGATTAATTTAGCCCACACATGCAAAGTAGCAAAAAAAGTGTTTCCCTGCTATAGTTCCTTAAACGTGGCTGACGACATGCTTGCAAATTAAACACTTGTTTGACAGGGCGTCACTATAACAGAAATGTGGCAGCACAATAAAAAACAATGGCTAACATTAAGAGTATTTCGCAATATGGTACTTAACAGTGGTACAGTTTGTTGCATGGCATTTGATGTAGTGTACCTAAAACAATGATATCTGAACAATTCTGTTGTCCGTTGTCATTTCATGGTATTGTCACCATAGCTGATAGTTATCTTGCAGCCAGTCTGTTAAGAGAGAAATGAGATTTCTACTGTTGAATGCAAAGGGGAGAGCAGACAGGAGGAAAGAGCATATTGGAGGACTTTATGAGGGGAAGTGAAAAGAGTCTGCTGTGGCAGATTTGAATGTGGCACCTGAATAAGACTTCATAAACAATGAATGTCTCTGATAGGCTGGATAATGCGGATAGCTGACTGTGCACCACCGCATTATGGAGCCTATTATCCGCCCCGGTAGCTGAGTGGTCAGTGTGACAGACTGTCAATCCTAAGGGCCCGGGTTCGATTCCCGGCTGGGTCGGAGATTTTCCCCGCTCAGGGACTGGGTGTTGTGTTGTCATAATCATCATTTCATCCCTATCGACGCGCAGATCGCCAAAGTGGCGTCAAATCGAAGGACCTGCACCAGGCGAACGGTCTAGCCAACGGGAGGCCCTAGCCACACGTCATGTCCATTTTTTCCATCGAGCCTATCAGTGACATCATCGTTTGTGAAATCATATTCGAGTGTCACAATCAAATGTGCCCCAGCAGACTTGTTTCAGGAGGAATTGTCTGATGAGGTGATGGAAGAAGAAACAGGAGTGGATGGGGATGGGATTGAGGGCCCAATATTTGAATCTCAGTTTGAAAGAGATTTGGATACTTCAAGATCAAATAAGACAAGGGATGGACAGTAGTCATCGGATTTTCTAAAATCAATGGGGGAAGTGTAAACGAATCGACTATTCACGTTGGTGTGTAGAATGTGTGACACTGGTAACATACCATATCAGACTTTCGGGAAAACAATGATCCACGTAATTGCAAAGACTGCAACAGCTGACAAGTGCGAGAGTTATCGCACAATCAGCATAACAGCTTATGTGTCCAAGTTTCTGACAAGAATAATAATCAGAGAAACGAAAAATAAAATTGAGGATGTCCCACATCACGATCAGTTTTGCTTTAGGGAAGGTAAAGGCACCAGAGAGGCAGTTCTGACGTATTTGACAACGGAAGCAAGACTGAACGAAAGTCAAGGCACGTTCATAGGAAAAAGCGTTCGGAAATGTCAAACGGTGCGATATGTTCGAAATTCTGAGAAAAAATGTGGGTAAGCTGACATGAAGTTAGTGAGGTTGAAGAGTACAGTTTGGATTCAAGTATCCGTAGGCGACAAGGTAGTGGGACTTTGCTTTAAGATTTCACATACACCCATTATTTTATTGAGTAGCAAATACTTGCGTACGTTATTGCTTGAAAAATGTAACTCCAGAAAAGAACAAGTAATTAGGCAGAAATCTTTAAGGCAGAACTGATAATGGCACTCACAAAATTTCTAATCTAATGAGAAACCGTTAAGACAGTTGCAAATAAAATTATTTCAAATTTAAAGGCATGGAAATTCGATAAAATTTTTGTACACAATTGATAATACACTAACAAATTTTAAGTTAAAGAGTACTTGGACTTATTAAAATCTTTGCGCAACAGATAATTAAAATGAGAAAAGAAATAAAGGTTGTCTAAATTCATTAAAGCACACCTGACAATTTAACGAAGGCACTGCCCAAAATATTCAGGTACACCTTTAATGATACGGCCACATTAAGATACAAAACTTATGGACACGACGTTACTGTAATAATCTTTGAGGGAGACGTTGCGGCGGCAGTTGCTCGTGAACGCGGGGTTCCAGGCCCAACCTGCGTAAGCACCCCGCAAGTAAAACACGCCCGTTCTGGCGCTGCAGTCCGGAACCGCGGGACTGCTACGGTCGCAGGTTCGAATCCTGTCTCGGGCATGGGTGTGTGTGATGTCCTTAGGTTAGTTAGGTTTAAGTAGTTCTAAGTTCTAGGGGACTTATGACCTAAGATGTTGAGTCCCATAGTGCTCAGAGCCATTTGAACCATTTTAAAACACGCCCGCGACCCACGCCCTGCGCTGGGACGCTTACGATACACAATATACAATCCAACCTCCATAACAGAAAAAAACACAGTAAGCTTGCATGTTATGATAAAGTAATCATATACACCGAAAACCTTCCTGTACCGTGCATCACAACAACTGCGACATAAATAACAAAACTGATTTAGTTTTAGCTGCTGTGGGAAAATAAAAGCGCCCAGTTTAATACTTAACCAAATTACTGGGGCAGTAATTGACTTAACGATCATGAGACTGGCAATCAGTCAGTAGAACAGAACCTTACGGAGGGAAGCTGAAGTTTTACTTTTTTATGCGAATTTAAACCTGAGCGACGTTCGTGAATCTCACATTAATGTTCTAGACGCAGTTTGCGCAGCGCCAAGTGAATTGGCCATGTTGACAGTCGATGTCACAGACAAAGACAACGTTGTCTTTGGAGGGAACAGAAAAATCCGGCAGGTGCTCACCAATTACAGATCCGCACGACGGCCGTTAGGATCACGCGCCGCGCCACACCACGGCCTTCCTTGTGCAGACGCCGGTCGTCGTGCTCTGCGGCGTACGGCCTCGTTCAGGGCGACACCGGCTCTGGTGCCCTCGGGTCCCGCCGCGCTGGCCCAGCGACGGCCACGTTCAGTGTCCCGGCCGGTCTGTACGCACCAGCAGCGCGCGCTCTGTCCAGTCGGCAACTGTCAGAATCAACCACTCCCGTTTTTTTTTCTTTCCTTTATTGAATTTCAATTCCCTCCGAAGGGGGCGGGCTCGCAGCAGCTTAGTATGCCGCTCTTCAGCCTACAGACTTTGTTAGAAAGATGAAGAGAATAAATAATAAAAACAGGCGATACAATCGGAGACTTAAAGAGTAACATGGCGAAAAGAAATCGTGGAACTTAAAACAAAGAACAGAGGGATGATGACGCTAATAAAATACATACGAGGCAGACAGGTAAAACAATAGACAGACAATTAAAAAACACGGCGACAGTCTGGTTTCTGTTTGCAAAAGACATAAAATTCACACCTAGCAACACGAGAAAGACGAACAATACTGAACAGTCACTGGAACACTGCACTAAAAAGTTGGCAAATGTGACATACCACAGCCGAGAGCAGGTGGGGGGAAACTGGACAGATGATGGGAAAATAAAAAAGGGGGGAAAGGAGAGTAAAAGCGAAAGGGGGGAACCGGGAAAGGAGCTGATGGAGGATGAGGACCCATAAGAGAAGTGGGGGGCGCTGGGCACACGCGACAGCGAGTGGGGTAGGCAGAGGAGGGGAATACAAAAGGACTCGGGGGGGGGGGGGTAGGGAGAGGTTTAGTGGGGAGAACCACTCTCGGCTTGCGCACGGCTTAAGACGTGCCCCCATATTCCACTGCGCGCCCTCTCACCACGGCAAGCTTTCCACAGGGTCTCAGCGATCCAAAAGATCGATAAATCGACAAGAACACAGGAAAAGACCGGTAATATACTGTATTTACAAGAACCAAGAGGGAACAGTAAGACTGAAGACCAATGAACAGTCTAATGAGTACAGAATATACATTGACAGTAAATCACAGAAAGATGAATATAAAGAGAACTAACAGAAATGAAAACAGCGAGTAACTTAACATCAGAATTGGGGATTATTAAGTACGGTAGTGAAAGGTGGACTCTGCGAAATCACGAACAGAAAAGAATCGAAGCATTTGAGATATGGTGCTACAGACTAATGTTGAAAATTAGGTGAACTGATAAGTTAAGTACATCTACATCTACATTTATACTCCGCAAGCCACCCAACGGTGTGTGGCGGAGGGCACTTTACGTGCCATTGTCCTTACCTCCCTTTCCTGTTCCAGTCGCGTATGGTTCGCGGGAAGAACGACTGCCGGAAAGCCTCCGTGCGCGCTCGAATGTCTCTAATTTTACATTCGTGCTCCCCTCTGGAGGTATAAGTAGGGGGAAGCAATATATTCGATAGCTCATCCAGAAACGCACTCTCTCGAAACCTGGACAGCAAGCTACACCGCGATGCAGAGCGCCTCTCTTGCACAGTCTGCCACTTGAGTTTGCTAAACATCTCCGTAACGCTATAACGCTTACCACATAACACTGTGACGAAACGCGCCGCTCTTCTTTGGATCTTCTCTATCTCCTCTGTCATCCCGAACTGGTACGGATCCCACACTGATGAGCAATACTCAAGTATAGGTCGAACGAGTGTTTTGTAAGCCACCTCCTTTGTTGATGGACTACATTTTCTAAGGACTCTCCCAATGAATCTCAACCTGGCACCCGCCTTACCAACAATTAATTTTATATGATCATTCGACTTCAAATCGTTCCGTACGCATACTCCCAGATATTTTACAGAAGTAACTGCTACCAGTGTTTGTTCCGCTATCATATAATCATACAATAAAGGATCCTTCTTTCTATGTATTCGCAATACATTACATTTGTCTATGTTAATGGGTCAGTTGCCACTCCCTGCACCAAGTGCCTATCCGCTGCAGATCTTCCTGCATTTCGCTACAATTTTCTAATGCTGCAACATCTCTGTATACTACAGCATCATCCGCGAAAGGCCGCATGGAACTTCCGACACTATCTACTAGGTCATTTATATATATAGCGAAAAGCAATGGTCCCATAAAACTCCCCAGTGGCACGCCAGAGGTTACTTTAACGTCTGTAGACGTCTCTCCATTGAGAACAACATGATGTGTTCTGTTGGCTAAAACCTCTTCAATCCAGCCCCACAGCTGGTCTGATACTCCGTAGGCTCTTACTTTGTTTATCAGGCGACAGTTCGGAACTGTATCGAACGCCTTCTGGAAGTCAAGGAAAATGGCATCTACCTGGGAGCCTGTATATAATATTTTCTTTGTCTCATGAACAAATAAAGCGAGTTGGGTCTCACACGATCGCTGTTTCCGGAATCCATGATGATTCCTACAGAGTAGATTCTGTGTTTCCAGAAATGACATGATACTCGTGCAAAAAACATGTTCTAAAATTCTACAATAGATCGATGTCAGAGATATAGGTCTATAGTTTCGCGCATCTGCTCGACGGCCCTTCTTGAAGAATGGGACTACATGTGCTCTTTTCCAATCATTTGGAACCTTCCGTTCCTCTAGAGACTTGTGGTACACGGCTGTTAGAAGGGGCGCAAGTTCTTTCGCGTACTCTGTGTAGAATCGAATTGAGGAGCTTCTCCGCAGAATCGTCGAGGAAAGGAATATTTGATGAGAAACATTGACAAGAGGAGGGGACAAGATGATAGGACATCTTTTAATACATCGGGGAATAGCTTCCATGGCGCTAAAGGAAGCTGTTGCCGGTAAAAACTGTACATAAAGACAGAGACTAGAACACATTCAGCAAATAATCAAGGATGTATTACGTGGAAAGGTTGGCACTGGAAATGAATTCGTGGCGGGTAGCATCAAACCAGTCAGAAGACAGATGACTGAAAAATATTTGCTTCCTTCGTTAGTTAAATTCAATAGCGATTGTGTTATAAAAGGTTTTCTAGTAGGCCATGTCTTCTTACCTCAGAGATTGTATGTTGGCTTCATTATCTCATCTCTGAAAGCTGTCCGTTAGACTTATATTGTGCTCCTTTCCTGAGTGCGCGTCAGTCGTTGCCTTACTTTGAAAGTCTCAGAAATCTCTGATTCATTTCATTTATCCAGGTCCCAACTCCTACCTCTATACCATTTATCCCATTTAATTTACAAATCACTACAAATGAATTATGATCAGAGTCCACATCTGCCCCCGGGAATACCATATTTTTTAAAATCTGGTTTAGAAATATCTGTCTTCTAACTGAAACGAACGGTGTCTCCAAACATTTTCCACATATGTGTCCATCTTCCATGATTCTCAAACCGAGTGTTAGGTATGATCAAATTATGCTCTGAGCCAAATTCTACCAAACAGCTTACATTTTTTTCCCTTTCTTTATTCAATGCAGTCAGGGGCACGTTCAAAGGTGATAACTCCTTAATGCCATTCTTTCACGTTTGAACATTACAACACTCCCAGCTGAATTTTGATTGTTAAAATCATAAATATTATAGCAGCCTAAACTTCAGCTTTCGTGGCCATGACCTAATGTTTAATTCAGGTTGGTTTTGGCATGGAAGATGTTATAGTGCGTTTTGCTTAACAACATTATACTCAAGGAAACATGTGCTTGATAATCAAGGTCAGTGTAGGTTTGCACCAAGGAAATTAAGACATTCACGGTAATGGCAGACAGTCACCACCATCATCTTATACATTTACTCACGTCTAATCCCAGCACAGGTCCAACCATTCACGTTATTATAACAACGTGCACATGCGGTCACACCTCAATCCATTGGTCGGTGCAGATGACATGAACATATGTAACCAGCTTTCCATATTTTGTATTCATTTTTGGTAAATACAAATACACTACTGGCTGTAAAAATTGCTAAACTACGAAGATGACGTGCTACAGACGCGAAATTTAACCGACAAGAAGAAGATGCTGTGATATGCAAATGATTAGCTTTCCAGAGCGTTCACACAAGATTGGCGCTGCTGGCGACACTTACAACGTGCTGACATGAGGAACGTTTCCAACTGATTTCTCATACACGAACAGCAGTTGACCGGCGTTGCCTGGTGAAACATTGTAGTGATGCCTCGTGAAAGAAGGAGACATGCGTACCATCACTTTTCCGACTTTGATAAAGGTATCGCGACTTTGCTGCTCGCGTTGGTCGAGATCCAATGACTGTTAGCAGAATATGGAATCGGTGAGTTCAGGAGGGTAATACGGAATGCCGTGCTGGATCCCAATGGCCTCGTATCACTAGCAGTCGAGATGACAGACATCTTATCCGCATGGCTGTAACGTGTCGTGCAGCCACGTCTCGATCCTTGAGTCAACAGGTGGGGACGTTTGCAAGACAACAACCATCTGCACGAACAGTTCGACCACGTCTGCAGCAGCATGGACTATCAGCTCGGAGATCATGGCTGCGGTTACCCTTGAAGCTGCATCACAGACAGGAGCGCCTGCGATGGTGTACTCAACGACGAACTTCGGTGCACGAATGGCAAAACGTCATTTTCTCGGATGTATCCAGGTTCTGTTTACAGCATCATGATGGTCGCATCTGTGTTTGGCGACATCGCGGTGAACGCACATTTGAGGCGTGTATTCGTCATCCCCATACTGCCATATCACGCGGCGTGGTGGTATGGGGTGCCATTGGTTACACGTCTCGGTCACCTCTTGTTCGCATTGACGGCACTTTGAACAGTGGACGTCACATTTCAGATGTGTTACAACTCGTGGCTGTACCCTTCATTCGATGCATGCGAAACCCTACATTTCAGCAGGATAATGCACGACCGCATATTGCAGGTCCTGTACGGGCCTTTCTGGATACAGAAAATGTTCGATTGCTGCACTGGCCAGCACATTCTCCAGATCTCTCACCAATTGAAAACGTCTGGTCAATGATGGCCAAGCAACTGGCTCGTCACAATACGCCAGTCACTATTTTTGATGAACTGTAGTATCGTGTTGAAGGCGCATGGGCAGCTGTACCTGTACACACCATCCAAGCTCTATTTGACTCAATGCCCAGGCGTATCAAGGTCGTTATTACGGCCAGAGGTGGTTGTTCTGGGTACTGATTTCTCAGGATCTATGCACCCAAACTGCGTGAAAATGTAATCACATGTCAGTTCTAGTATAATATATTTATCCAATGAATACACGTGTATCATCTGCATTTCTACTTGGTGTAGCAATTTTAATGGCCAGTAGTGTACTTTTTGTCTGGTTTGCAAGGTTCGCAGGAGAGCTTCTGTAAAGTTTGGAAGGTAGGAGACGAGTCACTGACAGAAATAAAGCTGTGAGAAGGGGCGTGAGTCGTGCTTAGGTAGCTCAGATGGTAGAGCACTTGCCCGCGAAAGGCAAAGGTCCCGTTTTCGAGTCTCGGTCTGGCACTGAAACACCCCCGTTTAATTTCTTAATTGGATTGTGTGTAATTTATCGAAGCCGCCAAACAGTTAATTATTATGTTTATATGACCGTGTGCTTAATGGATGAAAGGCTATCGGTTTTTCTGCTGTGGTTTCGGGGGTATTTCAACCGAGTGCGGCTGTTTTGCAACTGATTAGTGGAATGATTGAAAGTTTGTCTATTATTAAGGACCACAAAGGTTGCGATGTACAAACTGATATATATTTCCCACTAACACACAAATGCTGAGACAGTTGCTACCTTCGCCTTACACGTCTAATTACGGTTATCTCTTTTTATTGATTGCTGATTTTCAGTAGTACGTCACACGCAATACTGATGGTTAACATTCACAACAATCCTCACTGCAATCCATGGTTGTTGCTGGCCGACGCGGTTGACGCGAAACACGTAATTCGGCACTTGTCACTTTCAGTTTCATATCACTCGCAAATCGGTATTAGTGAGTGTCAACCCCACGACGATCATGAGGACGTGCTCACTCGTCATACTCAGGTGAATTTTACCGCTTACAACTCACTCGACCACCATTCTTGCCCGTCTCTCCAATACTACTTCTCACTCGAAACTCTCCAGTACTACTGCCTCCTGCAACGCTCGATAATCGATTCCTGTCCGCTATCGACTTGGGCGTCGGATACTAGCATCTATGTTCGTGGGATCACGGATCCCTTACAGCACACAGTTTTAATCTGCCAGGAAGTTTCACTTTTTGTCAGTAATTGACATAATTAACAACTCAAGAAAATGTAGTTGTGAATTACATATGAGTAGACAAAGAAGGTAGTTTAGGACCAAGCATTAAAAAATATAAAATACGTTTGATCAGTTCCCTCTGACTCCTGCAGTGAACGGTCTCTACAGAAGTTTTTTTTACAAAAGTTACAATTCATCTTCATAAAATGGTCACTATTTTCACAGATGTTTATTTTACTTTCAAATACAATGACAATTTCCATTGAACAATCAACGCTGGATACCGTTTATTGCAGCCCAGAATAGAAACAACCCAGCTACTACCTTTGTTTGCCATCCACTCAACAGACTTTCTGCCAACCGTACTACCACCATCATACACACAACCATTTCGGCTGACACTTCGATTTGCCATCCTTCCAGTTGGGTTTTTACTGTTCCTTCTACCAACACTCCGAGTTACTATTATTTCAGCTCATATCAAGCACCACACATGAAAGGGAGAGAAGAAATTCTTTAAGTTAGTAACTACTCCAATCTTATTTGTATGAAATTATTGATATGAAACAAAACAAATTATAATTTCACTACATCAGTTTATACAACTGCTTGACAGGTTTACATTTTCTTTACTCCTCTGCATATGTCTTACGTAGCTATGTGCACAATTATAACTAAAGTGTTTACTCAGCTAAAAAAATTCAGAAGAAATGGCCATCTTATTCAACTACAGTGTACGTTACTGCATTAAACTGTTACTATTATTGCTAATGGGACTTTTGTGTCGACACATAGTTCAAATTTTGAAATATTGGTATTAATCGTTCACGAAGTAGTGCCAGAGCTGTACTTCAGAAGCCTAAACCAAATACATCCAGTATCAGCCTCAATAGCTAAATAAACCATTATTCGTTTGTCATTTATGAGTAACAGTTACTCTCTTATCAACATTTTTATCATTACTTACATACGAGACATTTCGAGAGATACATATTCCTTAGCTCCCGTTTTCATTAATATTCTTGTACTAATTGTCCTTACTTCCATATCATTCCGTCAAGCAGGTATATCTTCATCTGAATATTTTACACTCTTTCCTATTATCACCATAATCAGCTGTTATGTCGTTCACGTTCCTTGCCATTCCCCTGCTCTTTCAAGACTCCTGAAATAAAGCTAGAAGATAACATACAGCTATTCACTGATAATAAGCAACTTCAATCAGTGCTTTGGTAAATGTTTCTTTTGAGATATGATAATTATCTCAGTTCATTCTGGCCTAAATATTTCTATTCACAATAAAAAACTACTGAAATGGTGATTTCTTAAATATCACAGCTATTATGTTAACATTAACTTCATACAACTCTGATACATACAGGGTGTTTCAAAAATGACCGGTATATTTGAAACGGCAATAAAAACTAAACGAGCAGCGATAGAAATACACCGTTTGTTGCAATATGCTTGGGACAACAGTACATTTTCAGGCGGACAAACTTTAGAAATTACAGTAGTTACAATTTTCAACAACAGATGGCGCTGCAAGTGATGTGAAAGATATAGAAGACAACACAGTCAGTGGGTGCGCCATTCTGTACGTCGTCTTTCTGCTGTAAGCGTGTGCTGTTCACAACGTGCAAGTGTGCTGTAGACAACATGGTTTATTCCTTAGAACAGAGGATTTTTCTGGTGTTGGAATTCCACCACCTAGAACACAGTGTTGTTGCAATAAGACGAAGTTTTCAACGGAGGTTTAATGTAACCAAAGGACCGAAAAGCGATACAATAAAGGATCTGTTTGAAAAATTTCAACGGACTGGGAACGTGACGATGAACATGCTGGAAAGGTAGGGCGACCGCGTACGGCAACCACAGAGGGCAACGCGCAGCTAATGCAGCAGGTGATCCAACAGCGGCCTCGGGTTTCCGTTCGCCGTGTTGGAGCTGCGGTCCAAATGACGCCAACGTCCACGTATCGTCTCATGCGCCAGAGTTTACACCTCTATCCATACAAAATTCAAACGCGACAACCCCTCAGCGCCGCTACCATTGCTGCACGAGAGACATTCGCTAACGATATAGTGCACAGGATTGATGACGGCGATATGCATGTGGGCAGCATTTGGTTTACTGACGAAGCTTATTTTTACCTGGACGGCTTCGTCAATAAACAGAACTGGCGCATATGGGGAATCGAAAAGCTCCATGTTGCAGTCCCATCGTCCCTGCATCCTCAAAAAGTACTGGTCTGGGCCGCCATTTCTTCCAAAGGAATCATTGGCCCATTTTTCAGATCCGAAACGATTACTGCATCACGCTATCTGGACATTCTTCGTGAATTTCTGGCGGTACAAACTGCCTTAGACGACACTGCGAACACCTCGTGGTTTATGCAAGATGGTGCCCGGCCACATCGCACGGCCGACGTCTTTAATTTCCTGAATGAATATTTCGATGATCGTGTGATTGCTTTGGGCTATCCGAAACATACAGGAGGCGGCGTGGATTGGCCTCCCTATTCGCCAGACATGAACCCCTGTGACTTCTTTCTGTGGGGTCACTTGAAAAACCAGGTGTGCCGCCAGAATCCAGAAACAATTGAACAGCTGAAGCAGTACATCTCATCTGCATGTGAAGCCATTCCGCCAGACACGTTGTCAAAGGTTTCGGGTAGTTTCATTCAGAGACTACGCCATATTATTGCTACGCATGGTGGATATGTGGAAAATATCGTACTATAGAGCTTCCCAGACCGCAGCGCCATCTGTTGTTGAAAATTGTAACTACTGTAATTTCGAAAGTTTGTCTGCCTGAAAATGTACTGTTGTCCCAAGCATATTGCAACAAACGGTGTATTTCTATCGCTGCTTGTTTAGTTTTTATTGCCGTTTCAAATATACCGGTCATTTTTGAAACACCGTGTATGTCGCAGGTCTTACAAAACGGTCCCTGATTGAAATATTTGGACAATACATATCTAATCTACCGAGTAATTGCTACTGTTTTCTCAATCAACAGATAGGAAAGCCGGCCAGTGTGGCCACGCGGTTAAAGGCGCTTCAGTCTGGAACCGCGCGACCGCTACGGTCGCAGGTTCGAATCCTGCCTCGGGCATGGATGTGTGTGATGTCCTTAGGTTAGTTAGGTTTAAGTAAAGTTCTAGGAGACTGATGACCTCAGATGTTAAGTCCCATAGTGCTCAGAGCCATTTGAACCATTTTTGAACAGATAGGAAAGATGGGAGTGTAGTGGAACTTCAAACAAAAAGTAATTCCTCACTCAGTTGGGAATATACACTCCTGGAAATTGAAATAAGAACACCGAGAATTCATTGTCCCAGGAAGGGGAAACTTTATTGACACATTCCTGGGGTCAGATACGTCACATGATCACACTGACAGAACCACAGGCACATAGACACAGGCAACAGAGCATGCACAATGTCGGCACTAGTACAGTGTATATCCACCTTTCGCAGCAATGCAGGCTGCTATTCTCCCATGGAGACGATCGTAGAGATGCTGGATGTAGTCCTGTGGAACAGCTTGCCATGCCATTTCCACCTGGCGCCTCAGTTGGACCAGCGTTCGTGCTGGACGTGCAGACCGCGTGAGACGACGCTTCATCCAGTCCCAAACATGCTCAATGGGGGACAGATCCGGAGATCTTGCTGGCCAGGGTAGTTGACTTACACCTTCTAGAGCACGTTGGGTGGCACGGGATACATGCGGACGTGCATTGTCCTGTCGGAACAGCAAGTTCCCTTGCCGGTCTAGGAATGGTAGAACGATGGGTTCGATGACGGTTTGGATGTACCGTGCACTATTCAGTGTCCCCTCGACGATCACCAGTGGTGTACGGCCAGTGTAGGAGATCGCTCCCCACACCATGATGCCGGGTGTTGGCCCTGTGTGCCTCGGTCGTATGCAGCCCTGATTGTGGCACTCACCTGCACGGCGCCAAACACGCATACGACCATCATTGGCACCAAGGCAGAAGCGACTCTCATCGCTGAAGACGACACGTCTCCATTCGTCCCTCCATTCACGCCTGTCGCGACACCACTGGAAGCGGGCTGCACGATGTTGGGGCGTGAGCGGAAGACGGCCTAACGGTGTGCGGGACCGTAGCCCAGCTTCATGGAGACGGTTGCGAATGGTCCTCGCCGATACCCCAGGAGCAACAGTGTCCCTAATTTGCTGGGAAGTGGCGGTGCGGTCCCCTACGGCACTGCGTAGGATCCTACGGTCTTGGCGTGCATCCGTGCGTCGCTGCGGTCCGGTCCCAGGTCGACGGGCACGTGCACCTTCCGCCGACCACTGGCGACAACATCGATGTACTGTGGAGACCTCACGCCCCACGTGTTGAGCAATTCGGCGGTACGTCCACCCGGCCTCCCGCATGCCCACTATACGCCCTCGCTCAAAGTCCGTCAACTGCACATACGGTTCACGTCCACGCTGTCGCGGCATGCTACCAGTGTTAAAGACTGCGATGGAGCTCCGTATGCCACGGCAAACTGGCTGACACTGACGGCGGCGGTGCACAAATGCTGCGCAGCTAGCGCCATTCGACGGCCAACACCGCGGTTCCTGGTGTGTCCGCTGTGCCGTGCGTGTGATCATTGCTTGTACAGCCCTCTCGCAGTGTCAGGAGCAAGTATGGTGGATCTGACACACCGGTGTCAATGTGTTCTTTTTTCCATTTCCAGGAGTGTACTAATCGCCAATTAATATACCAACAAAAGAGTTAGAGCTTTCTTACATTTTTTCATTACATATTTCGTCATACATTTGTCTGTCTTTCTTTCTAAATAATCACTTGTACCACCTTCCCTCCTGCAATCGTGGAATGAGTGACGGCCATTTCTACGGTTTCTATAGTGATGACTACTGCCTGTTCTAAGATATTGTTACTAAACTGATTCTGAAGGTTATTGTTTTTCCCTTTGCTTATATCTTTGGCTGTTTTCCTGTGGATGAATTGGTTCCAAAATTCCAGCACTTCAGTTACGTGTGCCTTTCCCTTTAATCCTGTTCCCAGATTGGACTGAGCAAAGATTGGGTAATTGTACGGGCGCTGATAACCACGCAGTTGAGCGCCCCACAAACCAAACTTCATCATGTTCCCAGATAGGCTTCCCTTATCTCTTGTTGAAAATTATTGATTTCCTGTATAACATGTTGATTCTTCTGTTGCATCTGTACTGCTATTTCTTTCTTCAGATTCATAGCTAGTTCAGTTGGTTTAGTTTCCAGTCCTTTAATACTTGCGTCACATTCTTGTTGCATCTCTGTTACATTTCTAATTTGTCGCTCATGACATGTATCTGTTTCTGCAATCTTTTTTTTGTAGTTCAGTTGTAGCTTTCGTGGCATCCTTCTCTGCGTTTACTGTTGTCTCCACTCTCATTCTTTTCGTATCTGCTTGGAGTTTGTCCAGATTCTCCTGCAGTTTCACAATTCTTTCTTCAAGGTCCTCTTCATTCTTTCTCCATTCTCGTGCAATAAATTCTTCAAGTTTTCTTTATTTTCTTGAAATAATTTCAATATGTACTCCTTGTTTCTCAGGTTATCTCTTTGTATTCTTGGAATATCCTCTGCATGTTCTCATCCGTTTCTTTCTTTTTATATCGTTTCCAGTATTAGTGGTAAATGTCCGCCATACATACTTGGGTTACCTACTGTTGCTTTACTGGTGTCTCGGTGTGACAGGTTGAATGGCATCAAAGACTGTATACTGATGATACACAGCTATCCATTCCTGAGTAAGCCCTATCTTCCTGGTTTATCTTCATTCCTCCAAGTTCAATCTTCTCAGCCTCTTGCTTTGATTCAGAAGACATTCTAATTATCCAAATTATTCTTGCAAGTAAAATCACAGAACCTTTTTGTGACCCAAACAACTCTTCCTAATGAACAACAATTACATAAACCTCACTTTTCCACTTCAGTTAATGCAAATTAACAGAACTTCTTTCACAGAAGAAAAGAGTAATCTTCACAAACTTACAAACCTCAATGCTGAATCAGTACGAAGCAATTAAATAATTTACAGATCATAAATCAATAAACTCATAAACATCTGCCAATGGGCTTGCCACACTGGTAACACCGGTTACAGTCGGATAAACGATGTTCTGTGCTGTCAGGCTTGGCTAGGACTGGGAAGGGTGAACGTCCTGTCTTCCCAGCGCTGTTGGTAACTACGGTGTACTCAACCCTTATGTTGCCTATTGACGAGCTACTTGATACAGGCTGCTGATCCAGTCACGAAAACTTACAACTACCGAGAGAGTGGTGTGCTGACCACATGCCTCTCAATATTCACAACCAGTGACGCCTAGAGGCTTAATATGACACAGCTGTCTGTCAGTATTGGGGGGCCGTCTGAAGCCCATTTCCATGGAGTTTAGTTTTTTCATAAACGTGTAATTGACAGTAAGCACCATGTCTGGATTGCTGCTCCTTGTTGCTGTCACTGCTCAGCTGTGTAAACAAGCACACAGTAGGATGGAGTTTCCATCGTTTGGTGTAGTGTTTGTAGTTCACCGATCAGCTACTTGATGGAACTGTTGACATTTAATGTTTCCGGTTTTACCATACGATTTAGCTACTGCCGTCCAGTTCTGTATGGTTTTACTGCATCTTCCACATTCTTTGCATGAGTTGGACCCAATGGCGAATAGAATCACTTTGTTACTTGATACTCTTTGGCTCTGGGTCTTCGTATGTCTCTATCAGTTGTGTCTTTGTGCATATGCAGACTGAAGCGATGAATGAAAATTGGCACCAAGGCTGCGATTCTAGCCAAGGACTCCTCCTCATTAGGGAGACGTGCTAACCCCTACACTGCCCTGGCACATTGACATTGTACAACTCCACAAATTACCTTAGCACGCCTTCCTCCTTAGTCCATATTACCATACAGTCAGAAATAAATACACTGTTACATCGATTGTTTATTAAATTTTCTGTAATACAGCTTACAGATTCAGAATCAGAAGTACAGTACAAGTTATCATAGGATAATAAACGGCAAAAAAAAGTACTTGGATGGTGCAGAAGGTCTTTTATCTGCATTTTCGTTGTTACAACAGTTCATTAACACTGCTACTACAGCCTCAGTATCATGAAAACAAGTTTCTCTCGCGGCGTACGAAACACAAGACCCGTCTATTATTCCACTGTATACATCGAATATTACCGTTCCTTGTAAATTATAGATTGCAGCGATCAGTCGTCCTTTTTAAATTTTATTGTGCAGATCTAGATTTCAGCTAGAAGCTAGCCAGTCTGAATGAACTATTATTTTCACTCAAAGTACGTAATGCCTGTTGGTCGGGCTCATTGAATACTCAGTATTCAATGAGCTGTGGATGAAGCCCGACCAACAGGCATTACATGCATTGAGCAATCTATAATTTACAAGTCGATATAACAGTCGCAGAGTGCAACAGCTGTCTGAATCAAAGGTAACCTGACTAATATCGTTCCTGCCTACAGTTTTTGGATTTCAAGATTGCATTGTATTACACTAAGATTTAAAACTCATTACTGTTCGATCTGTAGCGGTAGTCCGAGTCATGGCAGCCAAGATATAACACCCGCTTTTAAATTTTGTTAGTTAAAATGTGGAATAACCTAGGAGCCTAACCCTTGATCTTTTCGACCGTGACATAGTGGTTAAGGAGAATTAGTTTTGGCCTGGAAGTTGCTTCGAGTTCTGGTTGCTTTAGAATATTATACTCAAGAAAATACAAGTCTGACAGTAAGCAAGATCATCGTAATTTTGGACTATGTGAACCAATATATTCTCGTTGAACACACATCACATATCACATTCGTCTAGTACTTTTACTCACATCTGAGCTCAACACAGGTGCAACAGATCAAAATATTGTCAAACATTGTTGTACTAAGGTGCACATGTAACCCACACTGTAATCCATTGGATAGAGCAGTTTGCGTGAACATGTATAAACGTCACTCCATATCTTTACATTCAGTTTTTGGTAAAAACAAATACTTTATGTCACCAATTGGTATAACTGTCAATTTAATAATGGCCAACCGATGATGACAGGGACAAACTAGCCGATATTACTTCCAATCTACGACCACCTACATGGTGTCACAACAACTTGCTCCTAATTTAGCGACCACAGTCTCATTGACCTTGCACTCTCAGCACTCGACAGTCGATTCTTTGCCTCCTCGTGACCTCTGGGAGTGAAGGGTTATCTCTCTGGGGGAATCCCTAAAACCAACGACAAATCTTATTACTTAAGACTGGATTCCATTAGGAAGTTTGCACTTCACGACACATACCATCTATAGCGCTCCCAGTCGACCTGTATGGATTTTTAGTGAGTTTCTTATATTTTCTTACGTGAACTTATTACTTTTTTGCCATTGTTGATGTACGTAGTAGTTTCTTCTCCACCACCACTGGCAGGTGGTGATCATGAGGACAACGTTGCTGCTGGCAGCAACCTGCCTGCTGGCGCTGGGTGACAGGTGTCTGGGGGCCAGGATCCTGGCAGCGGTGCCGACCCCCTCCTTCAGCCACCAGCTGCCACTGAGGACGGTGCTGCTGGAACTGGCCAGGCGGGGCCACCAGGTCACCTTCATCACCACTCATCCCCTTCAGGTAAGCCAGCTAGCACGCTCCACCTTCATTGGGTGGGGAAAAACGTCAAATATGCTGTCACAGGATGGTAACAACTCGAATTCGATTAATTTGAGGCGCCCTGGTATAGATCAAGAGACATTCACAGTGCCTGACGCTGTGATGAACGAAATGCAACTGATAAAGAAATGCTAGCTGTCCATTTGTATTGTATTATATTAGTCATGTAGTTGTTCTTAAAAATGTATACTTTAACCGAAAATTACCAAATGATTTACTCTGGCCAATTTGAAACCTTACGAAACTTGACATAGTACAAAGAACGTTATATAATAATTTCAATTATACACTACCGTTAGTAAAACGTGAAACACTCAGAACCAATGGTGTGCAACACGTCGCGCTAAGAGCACGTTTACAACAGTGGAACCATAGTAAGTGATTTCAATAGCAGGGATACGACGTGCACGCAGGCTCAACAGCTCTCTCTTTTATGTGTCTGGACAGATCATTGTTACCCAACGTTCAGTCGGTGTTGAGCCTTCTTACAAAGTAGAAACGTGTAACCAATTGCCACTACGCCTCATCGATATCACAAGGAGGACTATCAGTACGAGAGTGCCCTCGAACATGGCAGAACGGTTCATCTCTGAGAGGTGGGCCTGTCGTTCCGTGACACTTAGTCTCGTACAAGGCACAGTTCTTCAACAGTGAGGCGTATATGGAACCAGTGGAGAGAAGCAGTCCGCAAGCAGCACCGACGAGATACTGGTCGACAAAATGTGACCACTGAGCGAGACGACCTCCATCTTGTCCGCTTGACCGTAATGCACAGAACAGCTTCGTTCACTGAATTGGCGTGACGTTGGAGCATTGCAGTGGATCTAGACATGTTTGCGTCGACGGTTCGGTGCCGTCTTCTGTAGGCTGTACTGGTGGTATGCATGTCATTTCCACTGACCGGAGCCCATCAACGCTGCAGGTAGCAATGGATACGTGAACGCCGACTCTGGCGTGCTGAATGGCAAACTGTAGTGTTTTCGGAAGAGTCACGCTTCAACGTTTCCTACAGTGGTGGTCACATTCGTGCTTCACACCACCATGGTGAACACCATTGGGTAGATTGTGCTGTTGAGCTTCTTAGCGGACAAACGACAAGTGTGACAGTTTGGGGCCGCGTGGTGTAACCGCGCTGTCTTGGGCGCCTTGCCACGGTTCGCGCGGCTCTTCCCGTCGGGGGTTTAAGTCCTCCCTCGGGCATGGGTGTGTGTGTTGTCCTTAGCATAAGTTAGTTTAAGTTAGATTAAGTAGTGTGTAAGTCTAGGGACCGATGACCTCAGCAGTTTGGTCCCGTAGAACTTAACACAAATTTCAATAATTTGGGGCGCCATTGCCAGTAACATGTAATCTTGCCACCTACGTCTTGCAGGCAATCTGACGAGCTGGCGGTGTATCGAGGATGCCTTACAGCAGAGACAATGCCCCTCCTGTAGACCGTTGCACATGCCATATTTCAGGAGGACAACGCCTGGTCAATTGTGGATAGGGATGTGCAAGCCTCATTCGAAGAAAGACGGGTACCATTGCTTCCCTGACGTGGCCTTTTCGCCTGACATGTCGACTGTCTATCACATCTGGGTTATGGCAGGTCGGTGACAAATTTTTTCAGGTACCCTGCTTTGTGGACGCACCTACAAACTGCTTGGGAGAGTATTCCCCAGCACAATATTTAGTCGCTCTTTGATTTGATGGCACAACGTCTAGCATCTTTGATGCATGTGGTGGTGCTACTCCATACTGAATTTCCACAGTCACATGCATGTACAGGTCTGTAAATCTAGTCATTTGTGTAGTGTCATGTGCCTAATTGGTGGAATAAAATTTATTGCGACCACGTTTCTCGGTGTTTGTGTTTCAATTTCTGCAAACTATAGTGCTATAGGGAAAAATATTATTAATCATGATGACCAGTTTCATTTGATAATAATTATCTTCTGATCACTTAATGTAATTGTTTTTTAGTATTGTGCCGCAAACAATGTACACATTCAGGTCAGTTGACAGTACGTCTGTAAACACCTTAATACGAAGATAAGCAGCCTGAATGATTTTGCAGATACTGGCAAAAACAGTATCGACATTCATATGTCTTCACCTTCTTGCATAAACGGACGGCGTGATTATTTGTGCGAGAACGTTCGATAGCGGAGGCGCTCAACACATTACCAAACGGTACGCAATATTTCTCTGTTATACCCTACACCTAACTGCAATGTCTGATAAAATGATGGTTCAAATGGCCTGAGCACTAAGGGACTTTACATAGGAGGTCATCAGTCCCCTAGAACGTAGAACTACTGAAACCCAACTAACCTAAGGACAGCACATACATCCATACCCGAGGCAGGAGTCGAACCTGCGACCGTAGCGGTCACGTTGTTCCAGACTCAAGCGCCTAGAACCACTCGGCCACACCGGCCGGCTTCTGATAAAGTGACATACCATTATTTTGTTCGTGCCTGGTCTCCTCACTGGTACAGTAGTACTCAAAAGTATCCGAACGACCTGAATTGCATTTCGCCTGATTCGAATAAAACCCACATAGCGCAGCTGACTAGCAGATCCTCTAATCGCCCCTCGGTACAGTCGCTTGACTATTGAAAATGGTTCCAACAAGTCACCACTAGAAAACACTGCTCTGTATCGCAATAGCTCAAGACGTAAAGTAATACCAAGGTACTACAAATATTAGGGAACATCTTATCACAGATAAGACGGTTCTTCAGGCTTGTAAGCTCACATTTATTACAATAAATGACATACATAAAATGTTACCACTCCCATTATTACGTCAGATGGGTAATTCACGTAGTAAGTTCGTCGTATTCATGATTTCCTCTTCAAAATAACATACAGTACTTATTATTTAACACAAAATGACATTAAAAATTTAAGTTATTCACGAGCAGCTGGTTTAGAATATGTATGAACTTCAAATGACACGACGAACCGTCTCGTTCTGCATATGGATTCAAACCCAGGTCATGCAGACTAAACAAAGACTTCGTGACTGACGGAAACTAACAGTCATTCCTGACTAGGCATACAGAGAGTGATATACCTCGATTTTAGACAGTATCAGTTAGCAAATATCAACTTTAAATTACATAACTTAAACATTGTTAACGGCCGGGAATTCCTACCCAGCATCTATTGTCCTAGTTAACGAACTACGAGAGATGTTAAATATTGCTTCTTCACAAGTAACTTACTTGAAATGCCGTGAGGTAAAGCTTTGTGTTGGACAGGGATTCGAACCCAGAACCTAACTGGATTGTCATCGAAGCGCAATCAACTGTGACATATCGGATTTTCTCGGCAGTAGCTAGATGTTTTAACTGGAATGACAAGAAGAAACACTATTTTTTTTCTTTCCAAGGACTCCAACCTGGCACCTGGCGCTGTTATATTCTAGAGAAAACGAACGTTAAAAATGGGTTTGTTACACCAGCAGCGACATGTGAGCATGTTTGAACTAGAAATAATATGACGAAGAGTCCAGTGCTCACTGGGAATCGAGCCCCACACATATCGTTGTTGACTGCACATAAAGAGACGTCAGCTACCGAATTTTTCTCCACCAGTAGCTCGGAGTAACATCCTTGAATTTACAATGATTTCGCAAACAGTTCTGTGTCTCACTGGGACTCAAAAACGTCGGATACCGTTAGTGTTGACAACGAATGAAAATACATTAAAAATCAAAATTATTACCCACCAGCAGATAGGTGTTCTCATGCTAGAGATTGATAATACATAATGAAAGGTTTAGTGCCGGGCCAGGATTCAAACCCTTTCACGCGCAATATGTGGAGATGTTGAGGAATCTGCAGTTTTCAACAAACAAAAAATTGCAGTCGAGCTGCATGGTTACGAAGGGATCATATTCCGCGTTAAGGGCGGTCTGAGTGGCATTCCCAGATCAGAACAAATTTGATCGACATACAGAAGCTCAAATAAAAGGTGGAATAAGTGTCCTGTGACCCTACATAGCGTTTGTTTCGTCACTAGAAATAAATAACTAGTATAAGAAAGGTTATTGTTGATAGAGTTTCTATGTGTCGCGACTCCTGACTTTATTGTGGTTCAACCTAACGTCTACTTGGTAAAGAAGGAATATCATGTTTAACATGAATGTCAGACCACAATTCCATTATACCTTCTTCACATGGCGTAACCAGAAGAGAACAGAATCTGTCTCTCCTTATCAAAAATCACCAGCAGAAGTTGGAATCGAACCCAGACCATAAATATATAAACCTAGCATCAATCCAAGATAGCACCAAATTCTCTTCTCTACCACTCATTTTCCTGTCATAACGATGTTGCACCACACTGGATGAGAATTCTGACACACAGACTCCCTGTAGTGGTTTGCAGCATGTTTAGTACATTCATTTACTTGGTTGACCGAATCGCCATGAACTAGCTGCCTCGGCTACCCAATGCACACATTCGAAATAAAATCACGTAACTGGCACCTACACAGAACGCCATACTGCTGTCTGCTGAAGTTATCGATCTAATGGAACTTTGAACATAATTCCCTTCACTTCTCAACCCAAAATAGCCGAATGTGAAAAAAGGGCTAACTTCTGTGACATTTTGTCCTTTTCAGGTTTAATAGATGGCCAGGCTGCAGATGCATCTTGAAACTTTTGTATTATGTATGGGGAGAGCGCATCGTGCCAAAATATGTCAGAAAAGTATTTTCTACATTAGCTGTCGTGTGGCAGTGGCATTTTATTCTTCATAAAAACTTGTTTGACAGCTTAAACTCAGAATAAGTTTTCTACATGCATGTAATCAATAAACTGCATGTGCATTGACAGACTGTTACAGATAAGATCAGAGAATTCGCATATATCGTTGATGATTAATTTCTCTCTCATGTTAAGTAATGTTTCAACAACACTAAAAGAAACCGTACGAACATTGTGCACTGTATTATGAGAAATGAAATAAAACTACCCACGATAACCTTACGACGAGCCGGCTGGAGTGGCCGTGCGGTTCTAGGCGCTACAGTCTGGAGCCGAGCGACCGCTACGGTCACAGGTTCGAATCCTGCCTCGGGCATGGATGTGTGTGATGTCCTTAGGTTAGTTAGGTTTAATTAGTTCTAAGTTCTAGGCGACTGATGACCTCAGAAGTTAAGTCGCATAGTGCTCAGAGCCATTTTTGAACCTTACGACGAAAGTTGTTTCAATAAAACTGAGTATCTGTACACAAGGGTGCCTCTATCGGCACGAATTAGTAAAATACTAATCACTTAGATTTCGATTGGGTCTGTGTTTGATTGGTATGCTGTGTCATACTCAAGTGGTATGCAAATGTGACATTTCATAAATAAAGTTATGTATTCCTAGAAACCCAAAATTTGTTTGTCAGCAGAGGAAAAAGACGTTACCTGTTGTGCAGCATTGTGAGTTTTTCACCATTGCACTATGTGCCGAAAGTATTTTCTTGCGATTTCCTTATCGATGTGTGATCTGACTGCTTTAGCTCTCTCAAAGAAGGGATAAAAACGTTACAGTCAGCAAGACTGGAACCGCAAACCATAACAGACGCTTTCTATCAGGTTAGCACGTTTCCGGAAAGCTAAGGAAGAGTAATGCGTATACGTCCCACGTCCCTTATTACGAGACCAGTAGTGGCTAGAACACGTAAATCGCTATTTAAAGGACGAGATTAGATGCGATTTTCACGTGCAACGACTTTGCTGGGCTGAAAACCGTAAATTTACAATCTTTTGTTACAGCTCAAGCGTTAATAATAACTCAGATTACTCAATGGAAATGACAGGAAAAATCAAGTGAACTTTGAGGCTTAATTCCGTGCACACCAGGAAGTAACTCGTCGATCACAGAGTTGCCCTGAGTTCGTAATCCGTCTGATTCACATTTCTGTAACTGGGTTTAGGGACTGGAGCGTAGTTACTAATAATACTCAGAACTCACTGCAAACTAAGCTTCATAAATCAGTAACTCTCATAGTTGTATATATATATCTTTCGTAAGAGTACTGAAAACTGAGAAAATCATTGACGAACGTTTTCGTGCCTCGCCGATAATCGAGCACAACGAACAAATAAAAAAAAAAGACTGTGTGAGTGTGTGTGTGTGTGTGTGTGTGTGTGTATGTGTGTGGGTGTGTGTGTGTGTGTGTGAGAGAGAGAGAGAGAGAGAGAGTGAGGGAGAGTGATAAAAATAAAAGAGAATGAGAGAGAGAGAGTAAAAAATTGTTTCAAAGAAACTGAATCACGCTATGTAAAGAAATCTTTCATTAAAATGACACGTTCTACATCATTACGAAATGTCGTATTCATGAGCTATGAACAAGTATTAATCTAATCTAATCATATGAGATTGCTGACTAGTCATGAAGAGGCACGTATTACAGAAATTTTCGCCAATATCAGCAACCAAATCTAAACTTGAAAAAAAGAAAAAGACGACAGTTTTGTAATAAATCGGGACTCCTGTAAAGACCCTTTCGTCCCTGTTAACTAACCACGAAAGATGTCAGATATACATCCATTCAGAAGGAACAAAGTGTTCATGCATTTGAAGATGAAGCGCAGGATGTGAAGTTCTGTGACGGAGATACGAACCCAGCACGCAATCGGATTGTTAACTAAGTAAAATCAAATGTTACGTATCGGTTTTTCTTATCAGCTGCTAGATGTTTGAATCTAAAATAAGGATACAAATTTTTGTGCCTGAGCGACAATCGAACCGCACACCTACCGTCCTTCTCTATCATCCACAAACATAGCTTAAGTTAGACTTCTCCTTGCTCACCAACAGTAAGATGTGTGCGTGTTTGACCAGAAATAACGACACCTATTGCGATTGTTGGCAACACATGAACAGACATTAAAAAGCACGTTAACTTTCACTAGCAGACTGGTATGCTTGTGATAGGGCTTGAAACGAAATTATGAATATTTTTGTACTGGATAAGGATTCGGACCCACATACTTACCTTTGGAGGGGACCTAGAGAGGATTGCAGTCTTGGAAAAAGGAACGCAATGATTGAACTATGCTGTTCCGAGAGATTCAGATCCTTGAAATATGAGATCAGAATTCGAATCACAGTCCAGCATCAAATTTTTCAACGTCTCTAGTTCAATCAAGTACAAGAAAAATAAGAGCCCTGTTCCATTAAATTGCTATCGTTTCATCAAATAAAATAAAATTTTCTAATGTAAGTAAGTTTACTGGAGACAGTATTTCTGTTTACCATGACTTCCGCCTATGTCATTTCCCAACGTAAACCGGCTCTGCCCAACTGGTAATGAAGGAACGTGAAGTTTAATGCAGGTTCTGGATTATAACGTCTTTCTCTTGAGTTTACCAGAGGTAAAGTAAATCTGTTTGTGGCTCTTAAAAGGAAATGCCTGAACCCACGCAGTGCACCTGTGATAGTTCGTTCCACCAGACCATTGTGGCCACATTTCCCAGCCCCAGGAGTGTGCCGTAATGGATGATGTGTGAGCTTACAAAATTAGTCACGGTGGAAAAAATGCGAGTCTATTAAATAGTTAAGTAGAAGCAATCTTCTGACGTTGAGATTATGCTATTCTCATGTCAGCAGGATGTAAAGACTCTTCTAGGCATCATAGCCTCGATGTAAAGCCATTTTGAAATATTCACTAATTCACCAAATTTTTTAGTTCGAGAAAAATCCACTGCGAAGTGTGAAGTTACCGGATAATTCTATTATTGCCGTCATTGTTACTATCATTTTCTTCATACTGTTGCTGGAACACATGTGCTTGAGGATCATTTAATGCCTTTTAGTCATTACAGAAGTAGTTGCCCAAGAAGATGTTCTTTCCCTGTCTACGGGGTCCTTTTCATGTTAATATCAAACATCAGCAATTACTCGCACATTACATTAAAAATAAAGTAATTGATAAAGATTTAATTGATAACAAAAACGCGGTGTCGTTCTTAATTTACTTGCGCCTAGAAATGGCTGTCGAATACTGCCAAACCAAAAGCCAAGGGATCTTATTGCCTTCCGTTATGTGTCGCTGTCAGTTCTTCCACAACATTTGGTCGACGTGACCTGTTTCAAGTTGTGTATGGCACAGAATGTTTTAGAAAATCAATTGTTTTCCTTTGCAATAAACAGAAAGATTTTCATGGTAAGCTATCAAAGTTCAATATTATCGCGTTATAGTTCAGATTTAATATTCACTTCCATAATGTAGGAAAGTATTTCACAGTTGAAAAACCCGCATCCGACTCATTGACCTTATACTTAGTAGCTGACCATAAATTCCAGCTCAGAGTGACACCAGTGTAAGTAACGTAATGTAGCGAATACTGTTTGCCAGTGCTCTTTTTCACCAGAAAATATGCAATTCACTCATTGAGCTCCAATAGTACACTGTAACAGTAATTTCTGTATGTATGCAATGAATGTGGATTGTGGAATTTAGTGGTGCTCTCTCTTCCACTTTTATATTCAATATGCCTGATCTAAACGGGCCCTTTATCATTACAGGCCCTGGGCAGTGCAACATCATTCTGACAACAGTAATGTGCTTATACTGACAGCCTCACTGTTCCTTTTAGCTGATTTTGTAATCATTTAAATAAAACAATATGACCTTCCAGTGGGAGAATATTTCGTCCCCCCTTATCCTTGTGTGAAATTTGTCAGTAAGCTTTTTGCTTTCCAACCAGCGAAATGCGACAGAGTACAGCCAGTAAACGATTCACATAACACGATTTAGTGCCGTTACGACGATTTCTTTCAACATTGTCGTAGCTGAAGGAATTTAGTTTCTTCTTAAATTGTCTTATGCAGCAAAAAACTCTTTATCCAGGTACGAAAGTTGTGAGACAAACTTCCCACAGTTTGTGTCAGGTTGATCTTTTTGTCTGGTAGCACTGCATAAGTATTTTGTCTAAGAGGTATCACAAGTAGTGTTCCTGTAGCTGTGGGAATCATTGGTTGAAAACGAGTTTAACGCCAATGGGTACAGTACTGCCAAAGATTCAAAATGATTATCAACCTAAGTCTGAGTTTATCCACAAACTGAGGCGTAGCCGTAGCTAGACTGTGTATCGTTATCTTCTCTGAGTGTGCATTGGAAGACATTTACACACACGTATACAATACTATAAATACTTCGACGTTGCAGCTACCGTTGCTCTCAAATCTACTTTTAGCAGATGGGAGGATACAAAGAAACAATCAGACTCATGGGTGTGGACAGAAACTAAAGGACAGATGTGGGTACTGTGGAGATCTGTGCTTTTTCTTCTTCCGATCTATACAAATAATGTACACAAATCAGCGTATGCATAGCTTTCATTATGTTTCCCTCTTGTTTAGTCTTCTAATGATGAAGTGGATCCACACCCATGAGTCTGATTGTTTCTTTGTACCCTTCCATCTACTATCTTTGTGTGTTATGCTCGGTGTTCAAAAAGCAATAAATAATGCCTGCTCCCACGAGGTATTAGAATGAGGTCGCAAGAAGGCTAACGAATTATAATCAAAATACACAGAGACGCCAATTTGTCCGTAGTCATGTTGTTAAGTCGGTAGAAATATTTGGGTATTATTGCCTGCATCACCGGCATGCCATTGCCGTCTTCTCTTTCGTTTGTGTGTTGCGCATGGTGCAAGAAATATTTGTTTTGCTTGCTTCTGTGACGGGTTTCAGCCCACTGAATGCGAGCAAGTTCACGAACAGACTTTCAATAATTGGAATTACGCAAAAATACACTTAAAATGGCCCGCATCTCGTGGTCGTGCGGTAGCGTTCTCGCTTCCCACGCCCGGGTTCCCGGGTTCGTTTCCCGGCGGGGTCAGGGATTTTCTCTGCCTCGTGATGGCTGGGTGTTGTGTGCTGCCCTTAGGTTAGTTAGGTTTAGGTAGTTCTAAGTTCTAGGGGACTGATGACCGTAGCAGTTAAGTCCCATAGTGCTCAGAGCCATTTGAACCATTTGAACACTTAAAATGTGTATGTTTGCATTATGTATCCCGATGAAAATAACTGTAAATAGATTATATGCCTACTTGCTTATTACTCGCGCTACTCGATGCTAATCCTCAGAAAAAAAAGAAAAATAAAGAGAGGGAGAGAGACAGAGAGAGAAAACAGAAATGTATTTCAAATATCAGCTCGGTGACGCCATGTTTGTCTCGTGATGTAAAGCAAGGATAGTTGATAGGTAGTATCTCGTTGTACTAGCGATATGTATGGCTACAGGGGTCTTTCTTTTCTCTCTGCAAACAACCAGAACAGAATTCAGTAACAAAGAGGTAAGGAGACCTATGCAGTACGACAAGTAAACACTCAGTCTTTCCTGGTTATTTTGTTAATCCTTAACAATCGTCTGTAATGCAGTAAACATCTTTGATTACTGATTTTTTATTACTGCCGTTGTCATTGTTATTCGTCACCTAGCAACAGATTTCCTATCACTCACTGCTGCCGATGCACGTTAAGAATGGATCAAGATGAATAGAATGTGGGATGTTTCGTCACGGAGAATATACACATCTCTCTCGGCGTCTTATGTTCAGGGTAATATGAAAATCTCAGTAAGAGCAGACGACAACAGGATGCCGGTGATACAGGCAATAATATCCAACTATTTCTGTCGACTTAACACCATGTCGACAGACAAATTGGCGTCTCGGTGTATTTTGATTATAATTCATTAGCCTTCTTGCGACCTCGTTCTAATACCTCGTGGGAGCAGGCATAATATTTTGCTTTTTGAACACCGAGCAGTAACACACAAAGACAGTAGATGGGACGATACAAAAGAAACAATCAGACCCATGTGTGTGGCTCCAGCTCATCATTAGAAGACTAAACAAGAGGGAAACATTACGAAAGCAATGAACACGCTGATTAGTATACATTATTTGTATAGATTGGAAGATGAAAAAGCGCAGATCTGCACTTTACTTTCTGTCTTAATGGGCATGATTTTTAGTTTCTTCTCTTCTGAATTTTCAAATGAATTGATTATTAGATGGCACAGAATAATTAGTTAACTGTGTTTCTTACAGCTTCCATTCGCACCAACGTTTTTCTACATTCACGTTCAATTCATGAAATTCTACCTGTATGATCACAAGTTTGCACATAGATGCAATCGATTTCGAGGTGCATAGTGTTTGTTATCTTACTTTTTGCGACAGGTGGGCAAAGTTTATTTCCAAAAACTTTTTATTGTACTGAAATAATCCTTTGTCACAAAATAACAAGGTAAGTGTTTTATTTGTATACAGGGTGAGTCACCTAATGTTACCGCTGGATATATTTCGTAAACCACATCAAATACTGACGAATCGATTCCACAGACCGAACGTGAGGAGAGGGGCTAGTGTAATTGGTTAAAACAAACCATAAAAAAAATCACGGAAGTATGTTTTTTAACAGAAATCTACGTTTTTTTAAATGGAACCCAATTAGTTTTGTTAGCACATCTGAACATATAAGCAAATACGTAATCAGTGCCGTTTGTTGCACTGTAAAATGTTAATTACATCCGGAGATATTGTAACCTAAAGTTGACGCTTGAGTACCACTCCTCCGCTGTTCGATCGTGTGTATCGGAGAGCACCGAATTACGTAGGTATCCAAAGGGAACGGTGATGGACCGTAGGTACATAAGAGACTGGAACAGCACATTACGTCCACATGCTAACGCCTTTTTATTGGTCTTTTTCACTGACGCACATGTACATTACGAAGACTACAGTCGCAGTGGAAAACGATGCACTCAGACTGCACTCAAAACTTCCTCCAGGAAGTGACGCAGTCTACAATGTAGCCAGATCGAGCATATGTATACGTAGAATTCTGATGGCAGCACGATTGTATTGTCCACCATACGGACAATTTTTTTGTTTAAGACTGTATTTACAACACATGTTGCACGCTGAACACCCAGAAAAATTTACAAAACAAAATATTTTATTAGAGCAACGGTAGCTACAGCGTTCGAAGTATTCATAGAATTGTATATGTGTGTGTAATGCCCACTCAAGGAAGACAAGGATACACAGTCTAGCTACAGTATTATAAATACGCCTCAGTTTGTGGATGAACTCAGACTTAGGTTGATAATCATTTGAATATTTGGCAGTACTGTACCCATTGGTGTTAAATTCGTTTTCAACCAATGATTCCCACAGCTACAGGAACACTACTTGTGATACCTCTTAGACAAAATACTTATGCAGTGCTACCAGACAAAAAGATCAACCTGACACAAACTGTGGGAAGTTTGTCTCACAACTTTCGTACCTGGATAAAGAGTTTTTTTACTGTATATGACAATTTAAGAAGAAACTAAATTCCTTCAGCTACGACAATGTTGAAAGAAATCGTCGTAACGGCACTAAATCGTATTATGTGAATCGTTTACTGGCTGTACTCTGCCGCATTTCGCTGGTTGGAAGGCAAAAAGCTTACTGACAAATTTCAAACAAGGAAAAGGGGGACGAAATGTCTCCCTCTGGAAGGTCATATTGTTTTATTTAAATGATTACAATTTCAGCTAAAAGGAACAGTGAGGCTGTCAGTATAAGCACATTACTGTTGTCAGAATGATGTTGCACTGCCCAGGGCCTGTAATGATAAAGGGCCGTTTAGATCAGTCATATTGAATATAAAAGTGGAAGAGAGGGCACCACTAAATTCCACAATCCACATTCATTGCATACACACAGAAATTACTGTTACAGTGTACTGCTGGTGCCCAATGAGTGAATTGCATATTTTCTGGTGAAAAAGAGCACTGGCAAACAGTATTCGCTACATTAGGTTACTTAAACTGGTGTTACTCTGAGCCAGAATTTATGGTCAGCGACTAAGTATAAGGTAAATGAGACGGATGCGGGTTTTGCAACTGTGAAATACTTTCCTACATTATAGAAGTGAATATTAAATCTGAAATAATAATGCGAAAATATTGAACTTTGATAGCTTACAATGAAAATCTTTCTGTTTATTGCAAAGGAAAACAATTGATTTTCTAAAACATTCTGTGCCATACACAACTTGAAACAGGTCACGTCGACCAGATGTTGTGGAAGAACTGACAGTGACGTATAACGGAAGGCAGTAAGATCCCTTGTCTTTTGGTTTGGCAGTATTCGACAGCCATTTCTAGGCGCATGTAAATTAAGAAAGACAGCGCGTTTTTGTTATCAAGTAACTTCTTCATCAATTACTTTATTTTTAATGTAATCTGCGAGTAATTGCTGATGTTTGATATTAACATGAAAAGGACTCCGTAGACAGGGAAAGAATCTCTTCTTGGGCATCTACATCTATAAGGACCAAAAGGCATTAAATGATCTTCAAGCACATGTGTTCCAGCAACGGTATGAAGAAAATGATAGTAACAATGACGGTAATAATCGAATTATCCGGTAACTTCACACTTCGCAGTGGATTTTTCTCGAACTAAAAAATTTGGTGAATTAGTGAATATTTCAAAATGGCTTTACATCGAGGCTATGATGCCTAGAAGAGTCTTTACATCCTGCTGACATGAGAATAGCATAATCTCAACGTCAGAAGATTGCTTCTACTTAACTATTTAATAGACTCGCATTTTTTCCACCGTGACTAATTTTGTAAGCTCACACATCATCCATTACGGCACACTCCTGGGGCTGGGAAATGTGGCCACAATGGTCTGGTGGAACGAACTATCACAGGTGCACTGCGTGGGTTCAGGCATTTCCTTTTAAGAGCCACAAACATATTTACTTTACCTCTGGTAAACTCAAGAGAAAGACGTTATAATCCAGAACCTGCATTAAACTTCACGTTTCTTCATTACCAATTGGGCAGAGCCGGTTTACGTTGGGAAATGACATAGGCAAAAGTCATGGTAAACAGAAGTACTGTCTCCAGTAAACTTACTTACATTAGAAAATTTTATTTTATTTGATGAAACGTTTGCAATTTAAAGGAACAGGGCTCTTATTTTTCTTGTACTTGATTGAACTAGAGACGTTGAAAAATTTGATGCTGGACTGTGATTTGGATTCGGATCTCATATTTCAAGGATCTGAACAGCATAGTTCAATAATTTCGTTCCTTTTCCCAAAACTGCAATCCTCTCTAGGTCTCCTCCAAAGGTAAGTATGTGGGTTCGAATCCTGATCCAGTACAAAAATATTCATAATTTCGTTTCAAGCCCTATCACAAGCATACCAGTCTGCTAGTGAAAATTAACGTGCATTTTTAATGTCTGTTCATGTGTTGCCAACAATCGCAATAGGTGTCGTTATTTCTGGTCAAACACGCACACATCTTACTGTTGGTGAGCAAGAAGAAGTGTAACTTAAGCTATGTTTGTGGATGATAGAGAAGGACGGTAGGTGTGCGGTTCGATTGTCGCTCAGGCACAAAAATTTGTATCCTTATTTTAGATTCAAACATCTAGCAGCTGGTAAGAAAAACCGATACGTAACATTTGATTTTACTTAGTTAACAATCCGATTGCGTGCTGGGTTCGTATCTCCATCACAGAACTTCACATCATGCGCTTCATCTTTAAATGCATGAACACTTTGTTCCTTCTGAATGGAGGTATATCAGACATTTTTCGTGGTTAGTTAACAGGGACGAAAGGGTCTTTACAGGAGTCTCTGTTTATTACAAAACTGTCGTCTTTTTCTTTTTTATCAAGTTTAGATTTGGTTGCTGATATTGGCGAAAATTTCTGTAATACGTGCCTCTTCATGACTAGTCAGCAATCTGATATGTTTAGATTAGATTAGATTAATACTTGTTCATAGATCATGAATACGACATTTCGTAATGATGTAGAACGTGTCATTTTAATGAAAGATTTCTTTACATAGCGTGATTCAGTTTCTTTGCAACAATTTTTTTACTCTCTTTCCCTTTCTTTTCTATTTTTATATCTCACCCTCACTCTCTCTCACTTCTGTCTCTTTCTCTCTCTCTCTCTCTCTCTCTCTCTCTCTCTCTATCTATCTCTTACACACACACACACACATACACACACACACACACACGCACACAGTATTTTTTTTTATTTTTATTTGTTCGTTGTGCTCGACTATCGGCGAGGCACGAAAACGTTCCTGAATGATTTCCATAGTTAAGTACACTTACGAAAGACATATAAAAACAACTATGAGAGCTACTGATTTATGAAGCTTAGTTTGCAGAGAGTTCTGAGTATTATTAGTAACTACGCTCCAGTCCCTAAACCCAGTTACAGAAATGTGAATCAGACGGATTACGTATTCCAGGCCGTAGCAGCCGCGTCTTTGAGACGTCAGCTATGGTCACTTCCCAGCCCAGTGTAGGATCACATCGGTTCGTCTTCTTCCTACTGGTAATGTAACTGTGATTTGACAACAAGGCAAGGTATATTTGGCAATTCTGTGATCGACGAGTTACTTCCTGGTGTGCACGGAATTAAGCCTCAAAGTTCACTTGATTTTTCCTGTCATTTCCATTGAGTAATCTGAGTTATTATTAACGCTTGAGCTGTAACAAAAGATTGTAAATTTACGGTTTTCAGCCCAGGAAAGTCGTTGCACGTGAAAATCGCATCTAATCTCGTCCTTTAAATAGCGATTTACGTGTTCTAGCTACTACTGGTCTCGTTATAAGGGACGTGGGACGTAGACGCATTACTGTTCCTTAGCTTTCCGGAAACGTGCTAACCTGATAGAAAGCGTCTGTTATGGTTTGCGGTTCCAGTCTTGCTGACTGTAACGTTTTTATCCCTTCTTTGAGAGAGCTAAAGCAGTCAGATCACACATCGATAAGGAAATCGCAAGAAAATACTTTCGGCTCATAGTGCAATGGTGAAAAACTCACAATGCTGCACAACAGGTAACGCCTTTTTCCTCTGCTGACAAACAAATTTTGGGTTTGTAGGAATACATAACTTTATTTATGAAATGTCACATTTGCATACCACTTGAGTATGACACAGCATACCAATCAAACATAGACCCAATCGAAATCTAAGTGATTAGTATTTTACTAATTGGTGCCGATAGAGGCACCCTTGTGTACAGATACTCAGTTTTATTGAAACAGACTTTCGTCGTAAGGTTCAAAAATGGCTCTGAGCACTATGCGACTTAACTTCTGAGATCATCAGTCGCCTAGAACTTAGAACTAATTAAACCTAACTAACCTAAGGACATCACACACATCCATGCCCGAGGCAGGATTCGAACCTGTGACCGTAGCGGTCGCTCGGCTCCAGACTGTAGCGCCTAGAGCCGCACGGCCACTCCAGCCGGCTCGTCGTAAGGTTATCGTGGGTAGTTTTATTTCATTTCTCATAATACAGTGCACAATGTTCGTACGGTTTCTTTTAGTGTTGTTGAAACATTACTTAACATGAGAGAGAAATTAATCATCAACGATATATGCGAATTCTCTGATCTTATCTGTAACAGTCTGTCAATGCACATGCAGTTTATTGATTACATGCATGTAGAAAACTTATTCTGAGTTTAAGCTGTCAAACAAGTTTTTATGAAGAATAAAATGCCACTGCCACACGAGAGCTAATGTAGAAAATACTTTTCTGACATATTTTGGCACGATGCGCTCTCCCCATACATAATACAAAAGTTTCAAGATGCATCTGCAGCCTGGCCATCTATTAAACCTGAAAAGGACAAAATGTCACAGAAGTTAGCCCTTTTTTCACATTCGGCTATTTTGGGTTGAGAAGTGAAGGGAATTATGTTCAAAGTTCCATTAGATCGATAACTTCAGCAGACAGCAGTATGGCGTTTTAAAAAAAATGTAGCAGTGAATGTACCCAAACTCGCGACGTCTTATCAACGTGCGCGACGCTTACCGTTACGCTACTAATTGACATATACACTCCTGGAAATGGAAAAAAGAACACATTGACACCGGTGTGTCAGACCCACCATACTTGCTCCGGACACTGTGAGTCTTACTGTTGATCACACGCACGGCACAGCGGACACACCAGGAACCGCGGTGTTGGTCGTCGAATGGCGATAGCTGCGCAGCATTTGTGCACCGCCGCCGTCAGTGTCAGCCAGTTTGCCGTGGCATACGGAGCTCCATCGCAGTCTTTAACACTGGTAGGATGCAGCGACAGCGTGGACGTGAACCGTATGTGCAGTTGACGGACTTTGAGCGATGGCGTATAGTGGGCATGCGGGAGGCCGGGTGGACGTACCGCCGAATTGCTCAACACGTGGGGCGTGAGGTCTCCACAGTACATCGATGTTGTCGCCAGTGGTCGGCGGAAGGTGCACGTGCCCGTCGACCTGGGACCGGACCGCAGCGACGCACGGATGCACGCCAAGACCGTAGGATCCTACGCAGTGCCGTAGGGGACCGCACCGCCACTTCCCAGCAAATTAGGGACACTGTTGCTCCTGGGGTATCGGCGAGGACCATTCGCAACCGTCTCCATGAAGCTGGGCTACGGTCCCGCACACCGTTAGGCCGTCTTCCGCTCACGCCCCAACATCGTGCAGCCCGCCTCCAGTGGTGTCGCGACAGGCGTGAATGAAGGGACGAATGGAGACGTGTCGTCTTCAGCGATGAGAGTCGCTTCTGCCTTGGTGCCAATGATGGTCGTATGCGTGTTTGGCGCCGTGCAGGTGAGCGCCACAATCAGGACTGCATACGACCGAGGCACACAGGGCCAACACCCGTCATCATGGTGTGGGGAGCGATCTCCTACACTGGCCGTACACCACTGGTGATCGTCGAGGGGACACTGAATAGTGCACGGTACATCCAAACCGTCATCGAACCCATCATTCTACCATTCCTAGACCGGCAAGGGAACTTGCTGTTCCAACAGGACGATGCACGTCCGCATGTATCCCGTGCCACCCAACGTGCTCTAGAAGGTGTAAGTCAACTACCCTGGCCAGCAAGATCTCCGAATCTGTCCATGTATCTGACCCCAGGAATGTGTCAATAAAGTTTCCCCTTCCTGGGACAATGAATTCACGGTGTTCTTATTTCAATTTCCAGGAGTGTAGCTACAACACCTCCAGAACTGAACAACAATTCCTCCAGCACTTGCACATTGCACAGTGCTGTGAGATAATGTATATGGGCGGATCTAGACTTCTGAGAGACAGACAGTTACAGCTTTTCTTTTGCACTGCACTGCACTGCAATTTTTTGTTTGTTGAAAACTGCAGATTCCTCAACATCTCCACATATTGCGCGTGAAAGGGTTCGAATCCTGGCCCGGCACTAAAGCTTTCATTATGTATTATCAATCTCTAGCATGAGAACACCTATCTGCTGGTGGGTCATAATTTTGATTTGTAATGTATTTTCATTCGTTGTCAACACTAACGGTATCCGACGTTTTTGAGTCCCAGTGAGACACAGAACTGTTTGCGAAATCATTGTAAATTCAAGGAAGTTACTCCGAGCTACTGGTTTAGAAAAATTCGGTAGCTGACGTCTCTTTATGTGCAGTCAACAACGATATGTGTGGGGCTCGATTCCCAGTGAGCACTGAACTCTTAGTCATATTATTTCTAGTTCAAACATGCTCACATGTCGCTGCTGGTGTAACAAACCCATTTTTAACGTTCGTTTTCTCTAGAATATAACAGCGCCAGGTGCCAGGTTGGAGTCCTTGGAAAGAAAAAAAAATAGTGTTTCTTCTTGTCATTCCAGTTAAAACATCTAGCTACTGCCGAGAAAATCCGATATGTCACAGTTGATTGCGCTTCGATGACAATCCAGTTAGGTTCTGGGTTCGAATCCCTGTCCAACACAAAGCTTTACCTCACGGCATTTCAAGTAAGTTACTTGTGAAGAAGCAATATTTAACATCTCTCGTAGTTCGTTAACAAGGACAATAGATGCTGGATAGGAATTCCCGGCCGTTAACCATGTCTACGTTATGTAATTTAAAGTTGATATTTGCTAACTGATACTGTCTAAAATCGAGGTATATCACTCTCTGTATGCCTAGTCAGGAATGACTGTTAGTTTCCGTCAGTCACGAAGTCTTTGTTTAGTCTGCATGACCTGGGTTTGAATCCATATGCAGAACGAGACGGTTAGTCGTGTCATTTGAAGTTCATACATATTCTAAACCAGCTGCTCGTGAATAACTTAAATTTTTAATGTCATTTTGTGTTAAATAATAAGTACGGTATGTTATTTTGAAGAGGAAATCATGAATACGACGAACTTACTACGTGAATTACCCATCTGACGTAATAATGGGAGTGGTAACATTTTATGTATGTCATTTATTGTAATAAATGTGAGCTTACAAGCCTGAAGAACCGTCTTATCTGTGATAAGATGTTCCCTAATATTTGTAGTACTTTGGTATTACTTTACATCTTGAGTTATTGCGATACAGAGCAGTGTTTTCTAGTGGTGACTTGTTGGAACCATTTTCAATAGTCAAACGACTGTACCGAGGGGCGATTAGAGGATCTGCTAGACAGCTGCGCTATGTGGGTTGCATTAGAATCAGGCGAAATGCAATTCAGGTCGTTCGGAAATTTTTGATCACAACTGTACCTGATTTTGGCCAGGGCTATCTATATGAAGTCAATAATATGTTTAGCTGATGAAATTAAATTTGCCACCCATATAGCATCATAGAATTCACGGACAGAATTTCAAAAGAAGTTAAAACTCTTCTCATTAAAAATACTTCCGCGTAATTGAATTCAAATCCTACATACTTTCTTTTAAAAAAAATCTTACATAATTCGCTTATTGATGGCAAGATAACAATTCCGAAAGAACGGTTAATTCCGGAGGGGGTTACGGGAAATGGATGGTGAGATCCCTCAATCTGAAAGATAAATTTATCTTTTTGGCTTTGTTGCTGAAATGCCCATCATTAGCAGTATTTATCATAGTGTATGGTATCCTTTCCTATCATATACGTTTTACTAGCCAGGCTATACGCCCAGTGAAAACATAGGAGAAACGACGCTTTATGGATTTCCTAGCAAGTGCCGAACGACTAAGTGCTGCCGTCTCATTTCAGACATGTCTGGGCCGTTTTCCGTAGTGAAAAAGGGGAGCGTGTAATCTCCAGATGCCGGCCGCGGTTGCCGAGCGGTTCTAGGCGCTTCAGTCCGGAACCGCCCGACTGCTACGGTCGCAGGTTCGAATCCTGCCTCGGGCATGGATGTGTGTGATGTCCTTAGGTTAGTTAGGTTTAAGTTGTTCTAAGTTCTAGGGTACTGATGACCTCAGATGTTGAATCCCATAGTGCTCAGAGCCATTTTAATCTCCACATACACTAGGGACAGGAGATGAAGTTTCTCTTGGTAAGCACTATTGTAATAATGTCGTAAGTTTGATCAATTTCTAAAGTATTTCTCGACCACAGGAACAATGTAAGTGGAGCATGCCTGTCACTATGTATCCCCACAACAGGTTTGAAGCGAACTTGAAAAACAAAAGATCTAGTTATAACAACTCGTTTATTACGAAAAACGAGCTATTCTGTCATAATTCACTGAAACAATGGCCAAATTAGCAAGAGGAGGGATACTACGTATCGAAAGACGATAGACGCTGCTTGTCCAACATGTTTGTTGCAAAGCAGTCGAATGTAATAAGACTGAGAGTCTTTAAACTAACGATAATACACAACCGAACCAGACATGCAGCTGTAACGCTGTACCACGGCACCATAGGCTTTAGGAGCTGACGGCATCCAGCACAATTATTGGTTTGCCTCGAGCCCCGCCCCTGCGGAACAGTCGTCGGGGGAGATCTGAACTCCGGACTCCTCGTTCAGTCCAGCAGATGGCGACAACTGCGTTCCGGCCAGGCAACCAGACGGTTTGCACGGCGACCGTAGAGCTCGTTGATGGGCCGCACCTTCACCTGCATCCGCAGGGTCATTTTTCTACATGGATCCTTCCCCGAGGTAGCTGTTTAGGCCTGCACGCGAGCTTAGCAGAGCAGTTCCAGTGCAGTGACCAACAGCCACCCTGGACACCATCTTCCAGGACAGATCCTCCGTCTGGACTATTAAGTGCGATTGATGACGTGCTAGCTGGGACTTGATATTACTTCTATCGTTCGTTTTCATCAATGTCAAGACAGGGCCAAGACTACACTGTGCGTCTGTCCTTGCTGGCCTTAGAACTATTCTAAACTTTCATCAAGGCTCCCGCTGTGAATTACTGCTGTAGCATACTTTGAAGCTGTTTAACAGTCTCCTCACGTTATTGGTCGATTGCGTGACCTTGTAGCCACAGCCTCACCAAGTAGCGTCATCAGCCAGACGAGTTGTCAGCTAACCCTGATGGCTCCAGACTTCAGACTGGATCCGCCAAGACAGGGACGTACATTGGGTGCCATCGCGTGATGGTCCAGCCAGTGTCCGAGATTCCTGTGGTCAATTCGTGGGCCACATACAGCAGAAATGTCGCGTACTGTATTCTAAGGAGAGTAGGTGTGTAGTCCACCTGGGACATACTGCACGCAAAATCCTACGAGAGGGTGGTAGATGGAGACGGGGTTGCAGTAATAACTCGCCGTGAAACGCCAGAGGGGGCTCTGGAGCCGCCGTGTGGTGTTCCCCTTGAATATACGTCCATCCAAAACTTGTGAAGTTGCGGAATTTTCATCAGATAACTTGGCAGACGGAAGGAAGCGTAAGTGTTCATTGAACGCTGCTTCTTAGTTGTCTGCGATAAGTTTCAGTGTAATGAGGAAGTGGAGGTCTGGTCCACAATGACGTAGATTAGGAGGACTGGGTAGAAAAGAAGTACCTTCACGAGGGTGAGTTCTCAGAATAGAGCGTAATATTTCCGGGGTTGTAAGGAACTTTTGCCTGCTGTAACCAATATTAGGGTTGGATATCGTGCTTGAACTTCAAGAAAAATTGGCTTGATAAGCGCATTGTAGAACCTGATGAGACGTAGTTCCATCTCGGGGAAATTTCTGACAGACTCAGGTTGCCTTAAGATTCATCCTTAAATCGCTTATATCGTACGAACAGCAACTAAAGAAATATTTCAGTGCTATTGTACAACAAGGTGCGAGAAAACTGCTGTGGGTGACAGTAGGAACTAATTTTACAGGAATTGTATTGTGTTTAGTAGATGCGCTACAGGGAAATGAAGAATTAAGTAAAGCACATAGAGATATTATATGCAACCAGCAGTTACAAAAATTGATATCGATTGTGATAGATGCGTTTGGGACTATGTACACGAAATTTTCTAAGGGATTTGTGGTGGAGATCTTGCAGGAAAGATGACACTTATGCGCCTGGCACAGGTTGAAGATCCTCGTATTGAGAAAATGTAAGGAACGATCTATATTTAAATTGAAAAAAAACTTTTAACAACTAAGATCGCATTAATTAATGTTCATTAGTGATGAAAGGTTTCGATAGCTAAAACTGTCATCTTCTGTTTCCCAAAAACTATTTGTCATTGCAAATCGTATTACATTATGAGATTATCACTTATGCCATATCGTCGTTATGATGGAGAAAGTAAAACCGTATACAGATAAAAAAAAATACACCTTTGTGCAAAAGGGCTTGTTCACACAGGTAGGCGTTAGTTCTTACAACACATATTATATAGTAAAAATGTGCATTTGTACAAATGTTTATGTTTACATAACAAGTGTTGTACATCATGGGTACATCTCAGTCGAAGCATACCTCATTGCTCAGGCAAGACACACCGAAATGCAGATGAACTGAGAATGAAAATTAATATGCTACAACTAGTTGATTCCACTGCTACAGAATGGTACAAGGTACAAGCAGCTGACGAAGATTGCAACTATTTGCAGTTAAAGCAACCACAGTTTATCGTGAATGGCAGAGTGATAAGCAAATAAACAATACACAGATCTTGTATTGTGGTAGCACCTACACTGAAAAATGAGGTATTAGAGCAAGTGCATGAAAATGTATTAGCAGGTCATTGTTATCCTAGAACAGAACAGAACAGTATGTCAAGAAATGTGTCCACTACATGTGAAGAGACGAGGTAGGCCGTCAGTGTATTCACCTGCAGAGACTACCGGAGGACAGCAAATGATTTGAGGTTATTAGTTTGGGCATCTTGAACCCATTTCGGCAGACACCGGTGGGGAATTAAATTGTGTTTATCATAACGGTTCACTTTTCGCGCTACGTAAAAATGACAGCCGTTCCGAATCAACAAACCAGAACAGCTGTGGTTCATAATTTGTTTAGTGGCTACTCTAGAGATGTCGAAATGGACCAAGGTACTTACTTAATGTCAAAACTAATACGGCGATTTTGTCTTCTGTTAAGAATTCATAAATTAAGAATAAGTTAGAGTACGGATCTATAACTATACAAGGCAGTCTATGGACGGAAAACGTCACTACCATTTGCGATAGTGAAACAGAGTGGGGGAAACGATGCATCAGTGCACAGTTTTTGCAAAGATTTCGTGGACATTATGACGCCATGGGTAGTCTCTGGACGACAGTAGCGGAGGCGACAACAGAATTCCAAGTTGCTTAAATGTCGTGTTAGAGAATGGGTGATGGGGACGAGCACTTACGCCCCGAAAATCAGCCATCTACATAGAACGTATTCGATCTTTTCGGGGTCCACCAGAGGGTTTACTACCGATACCGACGTTGGTCCTAAAAAGGACGAAAGCAGGCAAAGGCTAAGTGGCTCGACAATGCAAGCAAGCCACTTCTGCACAACCTGCACGTACCTTGCCATATGCTTTATGTTCCAGAGTTAGCTTGGAACAGAGAAGAGAGAAGGTTGAAATGAGTAGGAACCACTAACGGCAGATATGACTCCTATGCAATACATTCATATCCAGTAAAATGACTGACTTAAGGGAAATTTGAACATATCAGAACAAAGGGGACTCTGTTAGTAATGGATAGATTATTCACTTGTTTGTGGCAGCTGAACGGCTAGCCCGATGCCATAGGGAGTAGGTTACGATATGAATCTCCATGGTGAACCAAAATGGTGCAGGAGAACAGACTTGGGAGCATGCCTACCTGACATCCTTACAACCCATCCATATTTTCTGAGAGGAGGACCTCTTCGGGTGTACACAGTGCACTACTCAGTTATACCTATCACTACCTGCTATGAGCAAGGGCTTTCCAGGGGAACAGAGCGAATTAAATTACGAATAGTGGTACACTGCTTAAACAGATACAATGCGAGATGTTGGGATCGATCTTTCAGCTTTCAATACTAGAAGTACTACCAGTAAGGAATATAACCTGCCTGAATAGAATCCACCATTGTACCGTACTCAACAACCTGTGAGCCTTGCAGATTACATTACTACGGCACAGTTGTTCATATTCAACAATAATGCATCGTATACTAGCACCAAATCATGGTAATGGGAATTTCGTTCTGAGGAACTTTCTTAATTCTGGCTACCGCTTGTGTGGCCTATATCCATGATCGGCAGAGAGCCGTCCACTCATTCAAACTCCAAGTCCAGTTTTTGTCAAGCCTTGGCTCAGCTACAAGGTGTCCTAACACTGCGGGTGTACCAGTCGCCACACACCTTATACTGAAAGATGTAGAGCACAGCTCTGCAAGCACATTACCTATCTGTGCCATCTACACGCGCTTGCGATGTGCGGCAGAGAGCACGAATACATTTTGGGACCATTGACCAATATTGGCGAATATGACAGATGCTTTCTAGCTTAATAACACAAACGAACGAGCGCTGTAGTGCGTTTGACCACAGCTACGCCGATATTATGTGCTGTCACTCATTTGCACTTAGGCTGCGAATGTGCATGCGCATGCGCAATGGGCTTTGCTTGCCACACGAGTTGGGGCACATTTATTCAAATGAAGAATTACGGACACAGATTAAAAATTATTATTCCTTAGTCATGAATAACAAAAATATTTATTGTAAATTATATTCATTTACACGAATGAAAACATTTATTCCTGAGCTATGAATAAAAACATTACGAATAAGTGATAAACATGAAATCCAGTGACATTTATTGCTCCAAATATTCGTTATTTATGAAGCAAATGTACTTTTTGCTCTTTTTAAGTAAGTTTTCAAAACAGCTCTTTTTCTCAAACATTTGATCAGAATGCTTATTTCATCTGTGAAGATTTGGCATCTTGACACGCTAAAGAATATACTTTCTACACGTCCAAAGAACATAGAAACGTGTTTTATCTTCTGAAATCTTTATTGCTCTACAGGTCGGCCGGAGTGGCAGAGCGGTTCTAGGCGCTACAGTCTGGAACCGCGCGACCGCTATGGTCGCAGGTTCGAATCCTGCCTCGGGCATGGATGTGTGTGATGTCCTTACGTTAGTTAGGTTTAACTAGTTCTAAGTTCTAGGGGACTGATGATCTAAGAAGTTAAGTCCCATAGTGCCCAGAGCCATTTTTTTTTATTCCATTACAATGATACAAGACTTCAAATCACAATCTTCTTCAGCAGAAAATGGGAAATCAGTAGTTTTTAGCAAATATTTTCTGGTGATTACCTCCTACCCCCGAAATCATGTTCAAAGTAAAATTTACATTTTACGAATTTACGGGATTTGAAACTTATCACTTCATTTCTTCAACATTTGTTTTGGTATTATATTACACTACAGTCTGTTGTTACCCTCCCTTGGTTAAGGACAGCAGCTACTTGTTTTTGAATCATGATTCGGTTCTGCAGCAATAGATTCAGTTGGTATATAAAGGCGAACAAGTCTTCCAATAGTCTCTTGACACTTTCTCGATAAAAAAGTTGGCAGTGTGCTGCAATATTACGAACTTTTTTCTATATCAAACGGAGTGTCTCTTCTGGAGTTTTTCCATCTGAAAGGTCTATGAAACTGCAAACACACATATCGCATCGAAAAACTATTCCGTGTTCTAAAGGAAAGCTTACTCAGAGTCGATCCTGAAACAAGTTGTGATGACTTTGAACGTGCAGGAAGCTTGCATAAACGTTCTGGGAGATTTTAGATGGAAAGTCTGTTGACGTTATTCGTTAGAAATCACTGAGTTCTTGTTTGGTTCACTCATTCTGTAGCACTGCAGACACTAACGAACTGCATAACTGTATCAGGGAGACATCCGTATCAGAGTGCTATCAGTCTGAAGAATGTACTGAAGATTTGCACATTTTAGGAGATGTAGGGGGAGAAGTATTGACTGGACCAGAAACAATTGAATGGGGCCACATCGGTAGTGTAACTGGTACTGCCATCCCCCTATAACTATTTTTGTGTTTCATTTGTTACACTGAAAACCAAGAGAAGCTGTGTTCAACGAGAGGGTAGGTTTGAACACACCAGAGCTTTACTGTGCATGGTGGTGTGCCCTTGACTTCCTCACACTTCCGAATCGACTTTATGCAGCCAGATAAGGGGTACATACTTTTAAACATCTACACCAAACACAGTGGAACTTGACTTGGCATTTTTGTCTTTCTTATAGAAGAAAGAAGCGATAAGTAACAGAAATCGTATGGTCAACCGAGGATCGAACCCAAAACCTTTAGTTTTGTACTGTAGGACAGAAAGCATCGAGGCACCAAAACACGTTTCTGTTCCAGTCATTAATGTGTTATTTGTAAAATAGTAACTACACTCAGTCAAGTAAACAAGAAGTACAAGTATACAAGAAGTAAACAAAGAAAATAAGGTGGCTTTATCCGATGTATAACATGCAAATAATTTATTGGAACATAAATTTGTTTGAATTATATACTTAATCGAAAAATTACACAGAGAGAAATTTATTCGAATAATGTCCATCTCTGCTTACCACTATACCCTGCACATCTTCCTATCTGAGGTCATTAAACTTAATACTATCAACTGTAATGAGTCCTATTAGTTCATTTGCTCAATATACTCACGAGAGCCTACAGCGCAGTTGGACTGAAATTTTTTGTTATTATAAACAAAGTACACAATACGAATCACTTGACATGTCAGTCCACATACATAAATCTGTTTCATCTGTTCTGTCAAAAATTTTTATCTATGTTAGCGTCACTTTAGCAAGAGACTGAATATGAGCTTAATTTCATCTGATTTAATTCATGCAACTTTAGACTTCCTCAGCTAAATAAATGACCATCAGTAGCATGCAAAATTTGGTTATTACTTTATGCTTCGCTATACATAATCTTATTCAGCCGCTGTGATAACACTTAGTGACTCTCAGTTCTACTGCATTCAGTTCCTCCTCAGGAGACAGAAAATAAATAGCTAAAACGCAATTATAATCCAAAACGTATACCAACGTTTGGTGGGCCCTTTAGTGGCTCTACGTTGGGGCTGGGCCACGCATCTGTTGCCCAGCACTCGGTGAGTGAGCGCCGTGTTGGCACCCAGTGAAGCCGCGTGACAGGGAGAGTGGAAACAGCCGGCTGCGTGCTTCCCCCATTCGCAGGTGAATTGAGTGACGGGCGAGGAGCGCTTCTCATACGATTGCGCCATGCAGCTTCAGTGCCCCAGTGTAGAGGAAAAAGTGGTGTGAAAGAGAGTAAAAAATTTTGGACATAGTGTTTCCATGTGGTTTTAGTAGTTCATAGGTTCAACACTAACCTACAATTCGGAGGACCGAATTTTCCAAATGAGGGGGGAATGTTGTGAGATCGGCCTCAGGTAACCAGTGACGGGGTAGTCAGGTCAACTACCCGTATAATAATCCTGCAGCTTTGTGCTGCGTTAGTGCTAGCACACAGTTCTGAAACACGACGTTCCACCATCAGCGGGGTACTAATTTGGTACATGCTGTAACCCACGGATGGGCAGCCAGCGGCCCACGGGCCGGATCCGGCACGAGATTGTTTTCAATCTTCCCGAGTGAAGAAATTAGTAGGAGAGAGGGCAAGGGCATCTCTTGAGCTGTACTTTATTGCCATGGCATGTCGCAAGGCTTAGCCTGGACTTTCTTCTGTTTTTATAAAAGATAAAATCTTTTGAATACCTTCAAACGACGTTACTGCTCCAGGTCGCAGATATCGTCAGACAGCTGAGGCACCTATTTGAATGCACACATTAGACTTTTGTGAATGCCACTAAAGGAGAAAATATCTACACATATTAATAAACGACGTAATGCTGCCATAGTGCAAAGAAATATTAATGTAGCGTATTAAGGGATTAAATTAGGAAGCAACTACAGCGATTAAATTATGTTTATATATCCTATTGGATCATCTGTACACAACATTTTTAGTAAGACTTACTCTCAGGCTATTGTGGACTTTTATTTTGTCTACTAAAATACTACATTTTCTGACTTGTTTCAGGTTCCCACTGTAAACTACTCCGAAATAGACATTTCAGCGAGTAGGAAAGCCTTCACAGAAATCATTAATTTCAATGAATTCCACGATGCGTCGTCTTCTGTGACGCTTCTACGATTCATTATTGGTATGGTGAAATACTGGTGCGAATTTCAGTTTGGTTTGGAGCCAATGATAGAGTTCACAAAGTAAGTTGAACCTAGGTTTCTTTACTGCACTACAAAAAATAAAACTTGTTACAGATATTACTAAATGAAATATTTTAAGTGTTAAAATATCTGTGAAGTTCTCCTCTATTTGTGGATGTGCACCTGAAGTTGTTCAGTTGCATACCCTTACAGTGGTTGGCTACTTGTGTCAATGTAAAGCAACACCAGTCGTTACTTGCATCAGGCTTCACAAATGGAAATTATCATTACTGGTCCAAAAGTAATAGAAAAACCAATACCTGATTAGGAATTCTATAGCGACTCCGGAGGAAGCACTGAGTTCAGGCAGACTCCACCTGGCGGGACCGCAGTCGATTACAGCTACGCCAACTTCAAGAAGTCTCCGTCTGGCTGCACTGCAATTATGAAACTGAAGATGGTCGTGGAGTAAAAAAATATAGTAGTGCAAGATGGGAATAATGCTGATGGTAATTCAAAAAATGCAGTATGGTGAGAAAATAAAAATTAATTTTGAATGATCCGAAAAATTCAAAACCCAAAATGGTGAAAGTATCCTAGTTCAGATTTGTGACTCTATGCTCGTATCCTGTCCTGTCTCCAGCCAATCACAGTGAAGTTTTTCTAAAAAAGGCATAAAAATTGCAGGATATCTGTCGTTGAAAGATCTGCACATTTAAGATAGTTGAATGAGTATTAAATAAATAACTTGACATTGTTTATCTGTAGCACAACAGACAGCAGTAGGACGTAAAGTGGAAGTTTGCGACGGAATACATAAGCATGTGCTCTGGTAAAAATATCACATTTATTCAAGAACAGCTGAACATACTAATAACATAAACATGTAATAAATTGATGATGGTTGCTGTTCTTCATAACACTCTCAGCTGAGTTACAAAATTAGATTTACAACTGCGTCTTGGAGACCCCATCACGATTTGTCATTAATTATTAATTGTGGAAGCCACAGAGGAATATTTCAATGGCGACTTTCACACACATATACACATACAACAGAAATTCAGGACAAATATAAGAATAAAAAAAAACTTTCCCAGTATGCTCGTGGTTGGCAAACGGTCATTCCCAGAGCTTGAGTGCACGAAGAAAGTTAACAAGAATTCACCGATAAGAATTAACTGTTAATTGTTGCACAATAGAAGAGGTTCTGAAACTAATTTGGAAGTTTTACCTCGAGAATCAGTAACTGTGACAGCTAACGACTCCCGCGAACACGTGGCCATCACAAACAGAAATTCTGGATAAAATGAGTGCTAAAATTTAGAATATTTAGCCACATTGATCAGGATATGTTACTATGAGACACGACCTGCGAAATTAAGCCTCTCAGAAATATCTTCAATTATACTATACTGGTGAAATCAACAATGAAATTACTCTGGCTGAACTGAGAAGATGCATCACGAGGCGACGTGTTTGAACAGAGGTACAGCAGATTGATGGATTGCATTCTTGGATAAGTGCTACTAGTCTAAGGGCAACTGGCTATAACGTTCCGAAAGCAAACAGAAAAATTCTGTATACCGCTCAACAAGCAGTGAGCGATGAGAGCAAGACGTTAACTTTCACTGGAGCTGAAACCTACAAAATTATGGTACTGAATCAACTATGAACAGGCACACACACACACACACACACACACACACACACACACACACACACACACACACACTTAGCCGGTATCGCCCGTCTCGTGTCTCCTGGAACACTGCCGAGTGAACTCTTTTGGAACCCATGCGTTCCGTTCTTTCGGAAGTGCCCAAAGAGTTCCATGTTGTGTGGTGCCAACCTGTACAAGAGCTTCGTCCAAGGAGAACAGAAACCTCTCTGCTGCCTGGTACGTCCTTTATAGGGTTTTCTATGCTGCCACATATCTAGATACTGAAATTTACCTTGTACACTCTCAGTCACGCTTTTCATGCATCAGGTGCGAGAAGGAAAGGATGTATATACTGACATACTGCACATGATGTGTTGAACATGCATGTGGGGCTCCGATAATTACCAAAAATCTTAGTAAAATATGAGGTGAAAATGAAGGCAATATACCTTGTGGCCACTATAGACACACTCAGCTGCTCACTCTTTCTTTCTTTTTTCTTTTTTTTAGTTTACAGTTCATGCCCAGAATTGAGATGCCAGATTACGTCAAATGTTAAACAAAGTGATGAAGAGGCTCATGTAGAGACCCTTCACAATGGAAGAGCCAATTATATCTGTAACGTACAAGTCATAAAAAGAAACAATCATAATGTAACCCACAGCAAACATACTGGCCATGCTCAAAGGCATCTGGACGATATAATTCTTTAAATCATGTTCAAAAGTAATTATCCAAGGAATTACATTAAAGGTGCAATTTGCACATCTAAAGTATGTCCTCAAAACATACACACACACACACACACACACACACACACACACACACACACACACGCACGCACACATGCACTCATGCATACAAACAGTGTTTATGTCATGAACTTACAGCCTAAGCAACACTTGTAAACATCCAAAGTTTAAGTCTCAGTGTAGTACATGGTGCAAAGAACACTGGACCGTCAGATTAAATATTTCCCATGTCTAAGCTATTCTATAACGCTCGTCAAGTGTCACGTTGTTCTTTTGAAGTCTAAAATGCCTACAAAAACACGTCAGTAACAACAAAATGCTATGTTTATGTCCAGCACCAAAGTGTTATTCCCATATTCACACATACACACAATACTGTCAAATAATAACGTATTCTTGTTTCACTTACGTTCTTTGACATAACATGGAACAGTCTGTAACAGCTCATTATGTGGAGCATGCAGTGAGATAAATATCGGCATCTGAGTGCAGCACACATCGAATCTTACACATGTATGTTCTTCATGTGTATAGTAACGTTAGTAACAACATGGTTGTTTCTATAATTAATTAATTATTTTAATGGAACATTTAAGTTTTACTTCCCTTAGTTTTAATCATGTCTAGGGTCGATGTTGTTCCTTTCGAATATTTGTGTCTCATGCACGTCTACTTTTTATATTCTTGTGTACAATGAGTTCTCCGCTGAATATGTCGTCTTGGGAACTCATGTTAATTACGTTTTGCCTTACAGAGCGGAGCAGAAGTATGATGCATTCATTATCGAGAAATTCGGCTCCTCCTGTTATTACGGCTTAGCGCACAAAGTGGGATCTCCACCATTAATTGGATACGCTTCTCTTGGAGCTACGTCACTTATTCGGAAGACTTTCGGCAGCCCAATTAATCCTTCCTACATCCCTGACTACAATCTCGGATACACGGACCACATGACCTTCTGGCAGAGACTGCACAACGCTTACAGCTTACTGCTTTCGTTGGATATTGTACAGAGAGTTTTGTATGGGAGAGAGGAAGAGGAACTCAGGAAATATTCCGGCCAGAACCCACCTACCTTGAGCGCGATGGATCACAATTTCAGCCTCATGTTGGCCAACAATCACTTCAGCATGAGCTACCCTGTGCCGAATACGCCAAATATCATCGAATTAACTGGAATCCACATACAGAAGGAGAGGAAGCCGCTGCCAAAGGTATTTACAATGGTGATGCAGAAAATGTGAGCTATTCCTCTTCGGAGCAGAAGTTAACGTTGGAAATGGTTGAGAGCTGTAACATAATGTGCTAAGGAAACGTTAACGGTTTACTGAGACAATATTAAATATTCATTTACTTTTCGCTACTTACTTTAGTATTATAAGCATTTTCTATATGTTATCGCAACAACGATCATATAACAATGGTACAGTCAGCCCCGTATCTTTTAATGTCTTTGCTTAGGTCTCAAAAAGAAGACGATGAATGTGGCACTGTAAAATACCTAATACTTTCATTCATTTTGTGCGCTGGGAAGGGGAGGGGAGGGATTTGGAGGCAGGGTTGCTTCAAATATATCATCTATACACACATTCGGAACAGCAAATATCCAGTGATGGATGAAGTAAATGACTTAACAATGTCCTGCATTTCTTATAACCTTTCAATCTCTTCATTTTTACACACTTTTCACACGGAATGTCCTAGAAAATCAGTATACTTATAAGGCAGGTGCATTAATTGATGATAAATTGAGGGTAACAAGATCTATATAGGAAGAAAAGATAGTTGTGAATCGCTGATATATTTAAATCATTTTCATTCAATGTTGTTTACAGTGATAGGAAGAACCTAATTTCTTTTTAAAACGATTCAAATAATACTTTTAATTTTGTTCGTTGTTTGGCTACTTGAGAAAAATAGAGTATCATATTTCCTTAATTACTTGTCACTCAGAACCAATCAAACTTCAAGTTTGTAGTCTTCATAGACGTATTTTGAGTATTTGTTACTGACAAAGCGTGTGGTAAGTAGTCTAAATCTATATTAATTTGTTCTGTTGTTGCAGTCATTAGTGCAAAGACTTCATTGATGCGTCTTTCAAGCTAGTCTGTCTTCACCTTCTCATAACTACTGCAGCCTACATCCACTTGTACAGTCTTAGACATAAAATCCGGCCATGGCCGGCCGCCACAGAGGGTCAGTCAGAGTCATTAATGTCTCCAGTCGCTCCTCAGAATACTAAGTCTGTCCATATGCACGAGTGGCAACACTGCAGGATGAAAAAGTGTATGGCGGAAGTGCTGTCCCTCTTCACGAGCTGTTAGAGAGCTGCTTCTGCTCGTGGTCAAGTGACAGGGGACACAGCGTAAAGAAAGAGCCCTCGACAACCTCCATTAGTGACCAAGGCGACAGAGACAATGAAGATGTAACAATGTCTGACTCAGAAGTAATGGCCCACGCCAAATATCAACTGTCTGAAGATAATCGGAGGAAAGAAAGTACAGAAGGTGGAGATTATGGGGGTCAAGTAGAACCAAGAAAAATGTACATAAAAAGACGCGAAGCCTAATCTGACCCTCAATCCAAAATCTAAACCCATTAAAAGATCAGAAACAACAAGTACAGGCTCAGGAACTAACAAACGTTAATTCACAACCAAAGAGGCATTTATGGCCTACCTTCATTATAAAATTTGTATTTTGAACGTCAACAGAAAATCAACTAGGTTCAAACTGATTTGTTTCCAATGGTTCTTACACGCTGCTGAAATTGATATAACAATACTGGAAGAAGCGAAACCAACAGTCTACATGAAATTACAGGATACAACGTAATTCTCAACAGATCTGATGGTGCGAGTATGGCTATGTTACCAACAGACGGCGGTCAAGTGGGTGAATCTGTGAGGCTATTAAGCGGCAGGGCAATATCAGCACAAATAGATACAGTCTCTGTAAATGAGTGTGACCCGCAAGGAAGCAGTCGTAAAGAGGCGAGGACCGAGTTTTTCAAACAGAAATTGATGTGTCCTTTATCAGCGACATTGAGCAGAGTCGTATTTGGTGGTGATTGAAACTCTGTTATTAGAAAAAAAATAGACCAAAAGCAAAATTTAAACAGATACATGGAAGTTGAATACATGGTTAGAAACTTAAGTACGCTCGACACATGGGATGCAGCAAATGCAGAGTCATTAATGTGCGCCTACATCACTAGTCATCCAGAGAGAAGGATTGACCGTATTTACATCTCACAAGACATAGTACGTAACGTCCCCACGTCAGAAAACTGGTCTGTAAATTTTTCCGATCATTGTACTTATATCACCGGAACGAATTTACAGAAGAAAACAACTTTCCGTAGAAAAGAGTACTGGAAATTAAATACTGTCTTACTTAGAAACGAGGAATTAGGAAGTCCGGTACTAGAAATATGGAAAACCAGCGTCCCTAACAGAAGGCATTATTTTTGCAGAATACATTGCTGGGTAGAGCATGCAAAACCCGAGATGCGGAGATTGCTTGGTTAATATGATTACAAAAAAGAGTGGGAGAAAAATAGTAAGCAATTTTATTTCATATGCCTTCGAGCATTGTACCAAAATGAACGAGACGTGACCACTAACAGTTCTTGGATAAAACAGATTCATACACAGATAACGTCAATGCGGAGACAAAAACTAGCGAGCAGAAATTCAGATCCAGAGCTGACAATATTACCCAAGAGGAGATGCGTTAGTTTACCTGGTAATATGAATATCGAAAAGGACAAAAGTAATAATCGAGTAACTTAAGATAGGAAATGAGACAATACAGTAGCAGACTCATACATAAAAGGAGCGTTGCAACATTTCAGTGAGTTGTATGCTGCACTAGACGCAGGCGAATCAGTTTTCCTGGATGATATTGGCAACGTGCTGACAGGCGCAGACAACATTTCTCTCGACGAGTGTTCTCAAGAAATATCCAACAACAAACATCGAACCCCTTAAGCCAGTAACCTTGATGGATGCCGACTACAATATACTAGCTCGAGCAGTAAACGCAAGATTACGGGACGTAATGAAATACGTGGTATAGTTGGTTATCAAAGTGCGCCGTCACAGAGCGCAGTATAACTGATACCCTGAGACCTATCACTACCGTGGTATAACAGCCATCCAGGTTATCTGTAAAATCGACCAGATATCTCAGTGTTCTACTAAAGACAAGGCAGAAATCTGGTATCTGCAACAAATTCTCCCAACATGTCAGTCATGTTGTAAGAAGCCTATTCCAAAATCATGATCAATTGACGCCTTACTGCACCATTCAGTATAAAGCGGTTAGTCCGTCAGGATTGTCCCCTATCGATGGCCATCTTTTCAATTGCAGTCGAACCTCTCCTAAGGAAACTTAACGGCTTAATCCCAATATTGATCTCACTAGGAAAGAAAATCGTATGTCATGCATTTGCATCTGATCCGCCCTAAAAACGTTAACCGAACATTTACTGTGCAGCAGAGGGAGCCATGATCAACTATAAGAAATCCAAGAAAATAAACTTAGCGAAACGTTTACTGCTGGAAGAACAACAATGGTTACCCACAGCAAAAAATATACGTCTGTGACTAGATCTGGTGTCTATAGTTCAAAGGATGAAGACTACCAACTGGCGATCGATCCTGAACAAAGCTAGCACCAGCACATAGCTATATTCATATCGAAATCTCGATATGAACCAGAAAGTAAAACTTATGAACGAGTTCATCTCATCGAAAGTGTATTACATAGCTTCATGTTGCCAGTACCACAGACAATAGCCAAAATGGTCTACTATCAGCGATTCGACCTTTTGCATGCTGTGGAAATATTTTCATGGTAAAATACAGCACACTAACATTATCATTTAAAGAAGATGGGATTCGATTAATAGATACTGAAGCAAAATGCAAAGCATTACTCGTACATAATGTCCTCAAAAACCAAAAACCAGTGCTACCAACCTGACAAGAGATACCCCGACCAGAAAAACAGTGTGGTAATCTGGCTACAATGTCACTTCAAACACAACGTGATGATATCGGAAACACCGATGTTAAGGGAATTTAAGTTTAAACTGACAACACTACACCATGAACTGCAGAAGAAAGGAAATTAACAAAAAAAATTTTGTGAACTGTGAAAGACCATGGCGTCCCTGTGATATTAAGACCATTGTATAGATTGCTGAATACTATCCTTTTCCTCATTATGCTACTTGTATTTCAAATGCACGTTACCATCTCAAGTAAGGATACAGGTAGTCCAACGAATATATGCTGCAACGGAGGAGAACTAATTTATTTTATTTATTTGTCTAATTTTGCTGTTGAAGGAACAAGAATCTCATTTTATATAGATGACAAGCAATTGGACTCAGGTAAAATGTTAGATTTCTTTGAATTTATGAAGAACCATGCAAGAAAAAGGAGTGGTAAGTTACGTGAAATGTAGAAATAAAGTCGCGAATTCTAGTCCACTCCACTACTTACATTTTTAACTCACATTTAGATCGCCTGCAGAAGTTATCAGATTGGAGGAACCCCAAAGATAAGTCGCTTCACTTTCTAACTCACCTGTAATGGCAAAAACATCCAGAAACAATTCCACAAAACAGCTCGTGGCAGCGTCAAGATCAGATTACGGTCGAGAGTTTATTCGCTCTGTTACAGCGGCCACCGGCTGCCGGCTGCCGGCCACTCGCAACTCGCCGCCGGACATCAGGTGCCTGCAGACCAGGCGGCCGTGGCGCGCCGCTGTCAGTTTATCAACCGTCAATTTCTCATCTGAAGTCGTAGTGTTCATCTTGCAGCCACGTACTGGAGTACACTTCAGGATTGAAGGCGACCACCTACCCGCAAGCAGAAGCCTTGAGTTGTCAATAGGGATACACAAAAGGAGTAAAACTTTCTAACTTTCGGATTTAACCCCCTGACGAGTAAGAGTAAGATAAAATACACACACACACACACACACACACTCGCGCGCGCGCGCGCGCACACACACACACACGCGCGCACACAGACATACGAACACACACACACCTACGTTCCTACATGGTGCCAGCTAGACTGTGCACGGTGTTCAGAGCACAGGACAGAACTTTTCGTATTTGGCACTGACACAGCAGTATTTACACATGAAATAAGTATCAGAAGGCATCCTTCTTTGATGTAAAGCAGGCAACATTTTGCTATACTAGTGAACGGTCACAAGATCTGGTACCTAATTTTGAAAATTAGCTTTTATAGCTTCCGTCCGTTCTTTCAGTTTCTCCGTATAAATTCTTTGAATCGAGAACTTTCATCAGCAATATATGCCAGTGCCTCAAGCTAGCTTCAAGAATAAACACTGAATGTCTCATACGTAAAAGACACCTGTCTAGCGCTGCTACTAATTTTGAGGTTATGAAATTTTTCCGCATAGGTGTTTTACTGGTGTCATACTGTATGTCCTCGATCTCAGTGGGAAAATCTTGTAAATGGATGTCATTTTAACTATAACCTGAAGGGGAGTTGGTTTTTAACGGCTCATATTACGATTCTGAAGGAGTTCCCATGCAAAAATACTTAGCACGTCTCTTCTCTTCCGCAATAGTTCTTTATTATACTTTTTCTTGGCCAGTCCAGAAACATGATCAGGCCGATCTGTCCCGCTCTCTATTGGTGTAAGAAGTTTCTATATTCATTTATTTTCCTTAACTGAAGTGAACTGGCACGTGTAATGTAAAACAAATGACCTAACTTGTTGACAAACCCTTGTAGCCGCTGCTGAAATATATTTTAGGTTTTTTCGTGAATTTTACTGTAGCTCCCTCCAATCTTGAAAGGGGTTACTAACATCTTTACACAATTAGGCAAAGATTCGGTAGGTATATATGTTTTCCGAAAAGAAAATACATTCGCGAATAGTGAGATTTTCACTTCCACTGACAGCTAAATTAGCTTCACTGATATTGTATAATAAAACTGCGAGAACTTTTTCGTCAGATGGCATTTATGAACCTTTCATTTGGTGCACTATGGCACTACTAAAAATATACACTTTTAGAACTATTATATAATTCAGCTGACATGTTCACTGACTGACAACAGTAGGTTTACTAACAACAGTACGTTTACATCGCGCGGCTGCATGTGTTCGCCTTACTTAGCAAGTACTGAAAACCTGACATGTTTCTCACATTTTATTAACAGTTTCTTTAACATCATACAAATAAAAGGACTGGGAATGCGTAAAAAGAAAAGAAAACTTCGGTTCTTGGGCCAACCGAATGGACAGTCTCGGCAAATTCTACAAACGCCTGCTCATCTATGCTGCCACATTGCGACTCTGTAATTCTCATGTGAATATTATGGTAGCCTAGACATATAGCTCATATTAAAACGTCAAGGGCTACATTAATAACCCTCTGCACAGACGCCGCATAGAATTTCAGGACTATGCTTAGCTTGCTGTGCCAGTTGTTACTTTATGTTCTCTCTGTGAAAAAAGTACTGCAAGCTGAGCAGCTCCTCAGCACATGTGCTTTTCACTTTTACAGAAAAAGAATCGTCAGTGGTAATACTGTAATCATTGCAGGTGGATGATTTTTGTTGTTCATTCCATATTTGCTGACTGAATGACCGTTTTGCGTATGGATGACTTTTTCTAGATATTACTGTCGATATTTTGTGTTCCTTGTTTTAAGTTCTGATGACGATTGCTTCTCCTTTCGTGGTAGCGCGTTTAATTTGCTCGACTGGTTTTGTAGATCGTTTTTTCTGACATGGCGTATGATTTACATGCACAAGAGACTAATTGATTTGGAACTGTATGTTATTCATAGCTTAGGAAATCTCTCTGTAGATGTTCTCGTTCTGCAGTCAGTGGTGTGTTGTTATCTTTTCATTTGTGTTCCTCTTTTGGGGATAGTGGCAATGACAGCATTCTTAAGAAAAATACTTTCAAAGTGTATAATGACCAAATGTTGAGTTGTCTACTCATAATGTCTCCAGTATGACCACTGTAACGCTCCAAAAATGTAAATCTTGTCTGGTGAATGAGCTTTTCAGAATTCAGTGCGCTTAAGACAGAGAATCAAAAATAGTTGTTGCAGTTATTGATTATTTGTGTTCAATTTGCGGTCAGTGCACCTAAGGATTATATGTAAGTTTGCTCTGATCCTAAAAGCTAGTTACAGTAATGGCAGTGAAACTGAGGGACACATTAACACTTTAATTCCGACTGCCAGCAGCCACATCTTTGAGATGTAAACTGTAACAACTTTCGAGCTCGCTGAAGACACATTTCGGCTGGTATACTTCCTGCTGGTAGCATAATTAAATCTTGGAAACAACGCAGAATACGGTTGGCAACCCTACGACTGACAAGTTATTGGATAGTACAGAATTATCCTGCAAAGTTTAATTTATTTTATATGTCATTGCCGTTGAATAATCTTTGTGATTTTCACTTTAGGTGAGATATAAAGTTATCAATTTATGGTTTCAAGACCAGGAAAGTCATGGAAATTGCAAATAATCTAGTCTTTCACGTTGCCATTTATCTGTCTTAGCTATCACTCAGGCAATAACTGAGAGACCAACTAATACTGCAGCTCTTCAGTAATTCAGGGATATGATTGCCCGTCAGATGAAGGCTGTGTTAGCTTGTAGGTACAGTTTCACTGGAAAACATGTTTTTAGCTGTTCTGTTGTAGAGCTACAAGCAGCCAAATCGAAAATCAGTGAGGAAATCTGAAGAAAATGTCTCCGTCAAATACTTTCTCAAAACTTCCGGTACCTCATAGTGTAACGTCGTAGCATAAAACTGATGATGCTTCTTTCCGCTGCTGCAGACATAACTTTTGGGTTTTATGACTATAAAAAGATTAGTACCAGTACAGTAGCAGTGTCCGAAAAGCGACAGTACACTGGAAGTACAATATTGCAACAGAAATGAACAATTCTGCCGAGCGTTGATGTACGTGATCTGCCTTTCAGGCAGCCCGTTTAATCTTTGGAGCACAACACCTTAGCTGGTGCTCCCCTCTACTGAGCATTTGCTTCCACGTGAGTCGTGATAGATGCATCAGCTTTAGAAAATGAATGAAAAATATGAATTACTTGTACATTAAGCCACAACGCTGCTTTATGTAGCAGTTGTTAGTATTGTGGCTTTATTTTCATTAGCTATAAGTCTATTTCGCCTCAAAGACCATTTTCAAGCACTCTGCAACATATAGTTCGGTATTTAGATCATATATCTGTGAATTTTCGTAATAAATAATTATTTTGTACATTTGGCGTAAGATTTACTTCCATATTACGTCGTTAACGCTCTTTCTGTCAGATATATTATATCTTACTTGGTGCCTTTTTAAGCAAAGCATAGGCGCAATTATAAATTTATCGCTAAGTAATGTCTCTGTAGTGGAATTTTTTCTTTGTTGGCCAATATCGTTAAGATCTTGTTAACATTTTGTAAGTTTGACAGCTTCGAATTATGTCAGGGATGTTACATAGTTAGATTTGTTTTTATAAATCTATGGAGTTGTGTGATAGTAAAATCTTTGCAGCTGTATACTGGTGTTCGTTTTATGAAATTATCCGTGGTCAATAATTTCAATAAAATTATCGATAGTTTTTATGTTTTAAATCGGTTTGTTCGTTTAAAATTTTTCCTGGCTATTTGGGGGTGTGTATATAGATTTCTATCTCTTCCAGAAAGTTCGGGTCTAGTGCAGCAGGGGATACAACCACCACCACCTAGAGACATAGATCGTAATGTCTTCACTTCGAGGCATAGATAATAAAGCAGTTCTGTGTTCTAATAAGCACTATCATTAAAATAATTGAATGTTAATCTAAAAGCGATTTCACGTTAACGGTATCGCGTGTTTGTATCTTAGTATTTCTCCGCAAAATACAATGGAAAGAAATGAATGAAATTACTAGCAAAGAATACATCACGTTACATGTACGTCAGTTGTATCTCGAAAGTCTTTCAAACTGTATTGCTTAAGTGCAGTACGGGATACAAGTTCAGCGTAGTCGATTTCTTACTTTCAACTAGCATTGCTGTCCTGTTGTTCACTTGAACTATGTATCCCCTGCTTCACTAAACCGCAAATGAAACACCCGATACAAATTAAAAGCTCATTCGAAGTGTTTTGCTTAAGTACAGTCGGGAATACGAGTTTGTCGTAAGGCGATTTCTTCGTTTTCACTAGCATTACTGTCCTGTTCTTCACCTCAACGATGTATCCTCCGCTTCAGTAAACCCTAAGTGGAACACGGGATACAAATTGTAGATGTGCTGTTTATTTCGTCTCCGCTATTACGAACATAAAGTGGGATCAGTTTATTCTATCTCGTGAGATTTTTTTCTAAAAAGCCAAAAAACACTTATCAGTTACTGAAGAAAGCTACAACACTAAGAAGAATCGCTTCTCGGCTTTTGACAAGATCTATGTTTATCTCTCTCGCATTCCTTTGTTTCTCAGCATTCTCCTCAGCTCTTTCATCTTTGTAATACATGGTCTCTGGCGACTTGTGACGTCATTGTTCAAAGCCGACGGGTTGTATCACCACCACCTAGATACAAGGCCGCGTCGCGAAATTCATAGCAGGCCGTGACGTCACTCCAAGCGGGCCACCATGTTGTGTTTCGAAGCGTTTGTTTATCTACACGTTTGTTGGATCGAATGCTATATTCGTGCTTAAAACTAGCGATTACAGTGTTTACGTGTAGTGAAGCTACTGCGAACATGGTTTACAAGTGTTGTGTGCCAAGGTGTCGTGGGAATTACGGAACTCGACCGAAAGTAATGTTGTTTTCCTTTCCGAAAGATGCGAATCTGCGTTGGAAATGTCTTTCAGCGATTCATCGGGACAATTTCCAACCCACTGAGCACACGAAGGTATGTAAAAACTATATACCTAGTACAATTATTATTTTTTTCTGGTGGAATATCTTGCATTTTGGATACATTTGACTAAAATTGTGAGCAAAAGTTCGCAGTAAATAGGCCTAGTATTCGTTATCAAGTGGCTTTATTTTGATTTTGAAAACGAAATATAAATTTGTGGCTCGTGCTACTTTTTATTCGTGTTTAAATTTCTCTGCAGTTCGTATTTTGTTACGCATTACCGATACGTTTTATTCTCTATTTGTGAGTGGGTGGTGTTTTTCACTCTCGCATTAGTTAGCATGAGTGCTAACGAATGTTGAAACTGCTGTTTTTATGTTTAAAAAGCGATCTCTCTGTATGAAGCATATCTGTTTTATTTTTCGATGTGTCAAACAATGGAACAAATTAATCTAGAAATAGGTTAAATTTATTATTGACGTTTTTAGCTTGACACATTGTCTCATTCCAACTGCTGCAAATGTCTGCTGAAGGTTTGTAGATTTTCACTGTTGACTTATGCTCAAAATCTGCCATATTTTTACAGGAAAGAAAATTTACATTACAATAACAACGCATAATTGTTTTTGTGAGGTGAGTTAAAAGTGATTGTTTGCTTGGGGAGCTCTATAAACAGCTACACAATATTTATTTAGAATACTAAAGGCAGAGGAATTTAATATTATACACTGTATTAGTGCAGAATTTTTCAAGTGAGTGTAAATAATAGTTGTCTGGTCCAGAAAGAATGTACTTTATCACAGTGCATTTTTCACAAATGTACCTTGTTTTATCATGTATATCGCAATATTATTTACATCCCGCACTCGTACGTTTTCACTGGCTATTGATAAGTCTTATGCAATTACATTACCGGTAAAAAAGTATTATAAAGTATAGTTTCTGCTATATCGCGATTGATAAAGTTACTTATTTTAACCATTCGGCAAAGTACTCTCCTCTTTGCGTGGTATCATTTGCCAAGATCTCGTTTCGTTATCTCCAGCGGTTTACAAGATATGACAGGCGTTATGAATATTTCATTCCCGCGCGTTGCGATCGGAAGTGAAGTTGCTGCAGATGCTCAATTTTTTCGAGATTGGAAGCAGATATTGATCCAAAGTTTTAAGAAAATTTCAAAACCTCATCTGTATTTCATACTCAGCAATAGAATGTGTAATATGCATCAAACACAAATTCATAGCGACCCCTATTTTTGATGGCAACGTTCTCAAATTTGATACTCATCTGTGAAATATCACAATAGTTATGCCCATTATCGAAATGATTGGCACTTCATCATGAAGCTGCCATATGAAGCTAAAAGTATTTCAGAAATTAATTATTTTTTACGGAATAGGTTCTGTAAAACCGTTTGACAAAGATTTGCAGGCCGTGCGTCTCGTTTCTTTAAGCGCAGCGCCAAGCCGACCCTGGCCAGCTTTGCGTGACGTCACAAGAGCGCGCCGCGGCCTTCTCTTTAGGTGGTGGTGATACAACCCGTCGGCTTTGAACAATGACGTAATTCCTTAGTCATAGATCGTAATGTCTTCACTTCGAGGCATAGATAATAAAGCAGTTCTGTGTTCTAATAAGCACTATCATTAAAATAATTGAATGTAAATCTAAAAGCGATCGCTTGATATTGGGTGCATCATTTTACTGATTGCTTAATGAAGTAGGATCGGTTTATTCTATCTCGTGAGATTTTTTTTTTAAAAAAGCCAAAAAACTCTTATTACGTACTGAAGGGAGCTAGAACACTAAGAAGAATCGCTTCTCGGCTTTTGACAAGATATTGCTTAATAAAGTAGGATCAGTTTATTCTATCTCGTGAGATTTTTTTTTAAAAAAAGCCAAAAAACACTTATTAAGTACTGAAGGAAGCTGCTTAATAAAGTAGGATCAGTTTATTCTATCTCGTGAGATTTTTTTTTAAAGTCAAAAAATCGTTTCTTTACTGATTGCTTAATGAAGTAGGATCAGTTTATTCTATCTCGTGAGATTTTTTTTTAAAGTCAAAAAACACTTATGCTTTTGACAAGATCAATGTTTATCTCTCTCGCATTCCTTTGTTTCTCACCATTCTCCTCAGCTCTTTCATCTCTGTAATACATGCTCTCTGGCGACTTGTGACATCATTGTTCAAAGCCGACGGGTTGTATCCCCTGCTGCACTAGTCCCGAAAGTTCAATATTGCGCCTTTTGGTGTTATGTGGAGAATTTACATCGAGTTTTCGGTAATTTCCAAGAATGATTGCCTATCGAAGTTGGGGGCTCCAATATATACATATCGAACGTGCGATAGTAAATCGTGGCGCGCGTTATGATCAGTTATTTGTGATCGTCAGTTTTATCAGTTTTCCGTTGTTTCTTCAGTTCGTGTACATTACATTCTCGCGGTAATTGTTTATGATGCCGTTGGGAAATCGACACAGTTTCTTTTGATAGCGAGTGTAATGTCTGCTTCTTCTCACGTTTCTTCTGTGGATTGCCTGACATGGAAAACTCGAATTCCATGCATATCCAGCATAGACAAATGTTTGACTTTTACCCGGAAATATGGAATTCTGCCGGACGAGGAAAGGACGGACTGTGTTGACTGTGGTGCTGCAAAGTCTGTAAAACTTCGTAAGAGGAGTGTGGACACCGAGGTTCCGTTGCAATTCCATTGCGGATTTTGCGGAAAACGAACCAGCATGAGGAAAAATAGAAAGAGAGTCCCGGAAGTGTTTCGTTGTGAAGGTATTGTTCCGAGACAAGGTGACTTTAGTGGGTCTCATAAAACATTTCATACTGCCTGGAACAAAAGTCACCACAGACGGGTTTCAGTCGTACCAGACTCTGAAAGCTGAAGGGTTCGACCACGAATTCGTGAACCACTTTGTGGAGTTCGTCTCTTCAGATGACGCCAGAGTCCATACCCAGAACATAGAACGGCTGTGGAAGTCTGTCAAGTCCACCATAAAAGGGGAAGGGCGTCCACGACAGAGGGACGAACTGTACATGTTCCAGTACATATACTCCCAAAACTTGAGTTTGCAGGGGAAAGTCGACGCATGCGACACTGCCGATATTCCTGCGCGATATTGGCAGAGTTTATCCTGGGCACGGAAAAAAAGGAATTGTCCCTGTAGCTTATACATCACGCGGACTGTCACAATGTAAGTCGTCTCCTTTGAATTTATAAGTGCTTCTCTAACGCTTTTCTTTTGTCGTTGCTGTAGTGACAACTTGAAACATACTCGTAACGCGCGCCACGAGACTTTTATAATCGATTCACTATCGCAAGTTCTATTTGTATCGTTTGGAGCCCTCCAACTTCGATAGGCAATCATTCTTGGAAAATTACCGAGTTTTCAATCTGGTCTATGATGTGCTTTTCAGTTTTTACATAGTTAAATATTGGGGACTAGTGCAGCAGGGGATACAACCCGTCGGCTTTGAACAATGACGTCACAAGTCGCCAGAGAGCACGTATTACAGAGATGAAAGAGCTGAGGAGAATGTTGAGAAACAAAGGAATGCGAGAGAGATAAACATTGATCTTGTCAAAAGCATAAGTGTTTTTTGACTTTTTAAAAAAAATCTCGCGAGATAGAATAAACTGATCCTACTTTATTAAGCAGCTCCCTTCAGTACCTAATAAGTGTTTTTTGGCTTAAAAAAATATCTCACGAGATAGAATAAATTGATCCTACTTTATTAAGCAATATCTTGTCAAAAGCCGAGAAGCGATTGTTCTTAGTGTTCTAGCTCCCTTCAGTACGTAATAAGAGTTTTTTGGCTTTAAAAAAAAAATCTCACGAGATAGAATAAACTGATCCTACTTCATTAAGCAATCAGTAAAGAATAGATTTTTTGACTTAAAAAAAACTCACAAGATAGAATAAACTGATCCTACTTTATTAAGCAGCTCCCTTCAGTACCTAATAAGTGTTTTTTGGCTTTTTTTTAAAAAAAAATCTCACGAGATAGAATAAACTGATCCTACTTTATTAAGCAATATCTTGTCAAAAGCCGAGAAGCGATTCTTCTTAGTGTTCTAGCTCCCTTCAGTACGTAATAAGAGTTTTTTGGCTTTTTAAAAAAAAATCTCACGAGATAGAATAAACTGATCCTACTTCATTAAGCAATCAGTAAAATGATGCACCCAATATCAAGCGATCGCTTTTAGATTTACATTCAATTATTTTAATGATAGTGCATATTAGAACACAGAACTGCTTTATTATCTATGCCTCGAAGTGAAGACATTACGATCTATGATTAAGGAATGACGTCATTGTTCAAAGCCGACGGGTTGTATCCCCTGCTGCACTAGACCCAAATATTGTAGATGGGTTTGTGTCACTGTTTCTGGTATGTTCTCGGTATCTAATTGGGAAATTTCTGCCTGTCTGGCCTATATAGAGTTTTGCACAGTCATAACAATTAACTCTGTATGCGCCAGGGTATGAATACACGGGTCTAGTGCAGCAGGGGATACAACCCGTCGGCTTTGAACAATGACGTCATTCCTTAGTCATAGATCGTAATGTCTTCACTTCGAGGCATAGATAATAAAGCAGTTCTGTGTTCTAATAAGCACTATCATTAAAATAATTGAATGTAAATCTAAAAGCGATCGCTTGATATTGGGTGCATCATTTTACTGATTGCTTAATGAAGTAGGATCGGTTTATTCTATCTCGTGAGATTTTTTTTTTAAAAAAGCCAAAAAACTCTTATTACGTGCTGAAGGGAGCTAGAACACTAAGAAGAATCGCTTCTCGGCTTTTGACAAGATATTGCTTAATAAAGTAGGATCAGTTTATTCTATCTCGTGAGATTTTTTTTTAAAAAGCCAAAAAACACTTATTAGGTACTGAAGGGAGCTGCTTAATACAGTAGGATCAGTTTATTCTATCTCGTGAGATTTTTTTTTAAAAAGTCAAAAAATCGTTTATTTACTGATTGCTTAATGAAGTGGGATCAGTTTATTCTATCTCGTGAGATTTTTTTTTAAAAAAAGCCAAAAAACTCTTATTACGTACTGAAGGGAGCTAGAACACTAAGAAGAATCGCTTCTCGGCTTTTGACAAGATATTGCTTAATAAAGTAGGATCAGTTTATTCTATCTCGTGAGATTTTTTTTTAAAAAGCCAAAAAACACTTATTAGGTACTGAAGGGAGCTGCTTAATAAAGTAGGGTCAGATTATTCTATCTCGTGAGATTTTTTTTTAAGTCAAAAAACACTTATTACGTACTGAAGGGAGCTAGAACATTAAGAACAATCGCTTCTCGGCTTTTGACAAGATATTGCTTAATAAAGTAGGATCAGTTTATTCTATCTCGTGAGATTTTTTTTTAAGTCAAAAAACACTTATGCTTTTGACAAGATCAATGTTTATCTCTCTCGCATTCCTTTGTTTCTCAACATTCTCCTCAGCTCTTTCATCTCTGTAATACATGCTCTCTGGCGACTTGTGACGTCATTGTTCAAAGCCGATGGGTTGTATCCCCTGCTGCACTAGTCCCGAATACACTGGTAGTTTCGTATTTCCGGAGTTAATTTGTGTCTTTAGGTTATGTGCAGTACAGTATGCAAATCTAACTGTGGTCATTTTAGTAAAGCGTTCAGTTTGCTGGATATATAGCCTACATATGGTTGGGGCATGTATGTTATTTTTTGTTTCGTTGGTATCTCTCTGCTAAATTTTATGTCACTATGAATCTTAGTGTGAAACGGTTTGTTGTGTTTCTTGTAGATTTTGTTGACTATGTTTGGATTGAAGTTGTTTCGTTGTGCTATATATCTGAGGATATCTAGCTCTTTTTGTATTGAAGATTGTTGTAATGGTAGGTTTTTCAGTCTGTTTATCATCGTATGAAAGTGTGCATGTTTAAGTGTTCAAGGATGACAAGAATTTGCATTAATTACGTTATCTGATGTTGTACGTTTCTGTAGATTTCAAATTGATGTGCATTATTAATGTTTTTTATTGTAAGGTCCAGGAAGCTGATCGTTTTATTGTTCTCTAGTTCCATTGTGAATTTCATGTTGGGGTGAAGTTCATGTAGTAGTCTGTGTATCTGTTGAATGTCTGTGTCAGAACAGTCTATTAGGAGCAGCGTGTCATTTACATAACGGAAATAATATACAATTTTCTTTGGAAGTGTGTTCGTGGGGCTAAAGAATTTTTGTTCTCAAGTGTTTAAAAATATACCAGCTATGGTGCCAGGTATGCTACACCCTATGGCTACTCCATCGTTTTGGATGTATATTGCGTTATTAAATTCGAGGTAGTTTTGGTTTAGTACTAATTTTAGCAGTTCAATGATCTCTTGTATACCAGTAATGGGTAATTTTCTATATTGTAGCAAGTTGTGTTCTATAATATCAATTGTTTCGTGTATAGGGACATTGGTGTATGGTTATATCAAAGGATACGAATTTTCTTTTCTCTAGAATTATTACATATTTTACGCTGTTTGCTATCATCCTTGAGTTTTTTTATTGTGAAGCGTTTTTGATATGTATAGTATTTTGAGAGGAGGGTGTTTAGTTTCGTACTAATAGGTAGGTTGGGCTGTCTATACAGTTAACCACTGGGCGTACTGGGATATGGGCTTTATGGACCTTTGGTTGTCCACGCAGCTTAGGTGTCCTTGGGTTCATTACTATGTATGTTTTTTCTCAATATCCGTGAATTTAAAAAGAGAAGTCTGACCCATTAGCTACTGTCCTCTCTAACCTTCTTTAGATAATAACTAAAATAAAAAGTTCTTAACGTGTAGGGTTAAGAACGTCAGGGACTACTTGATGTCTTTGTGAGCTATTCTGATCTATTGCACAGCAGACCAGTACAGGTATTTCCCATCGGAATAGCTATTTCACGCGTTTTTATGCTGACGGAAAGATGTATCTACACAAAGGTACTTCTAGGAAAAACGAGACGTTTTCTGCGTTCCCACACAAACGTGACGCCTATATAACTTCCGGCTACTTAGCTCTCGTCTTCCCACTCCAAGCAACTCAGCGCTTTTAGTAAGTAAAGTTCAGCGAACCATGTACCTAGTGCCATTTCAAGTGCAACCTCTTACTTAATTGGGATACCAAGAGAATAGTTTATTACATACCGCCTTATGGGTGGCGTGCAATTATTCTCTTTAAATTTTAGCGATGCGTTTATTTATTACTACTATTGTCAAATGTAAGTAAACATAGAATAGGGTACATTTAGACATTACTAGGTAACGAAGTTGCCACCTTACATGGTGTGATCACTAATCTTGTAGTCAGGTACTAGTGAATTCTTTCGCTTTCTTATGTCCATTGTATTAAATTTATCTACATTTCAACATAGCTGCCATGCGTACCATCAGATGGATATTTCAGCCTCCTTCTGATATTTATTGCGATTATCCAAAGACGAAATACTACTGTACATAACAGTATAACAGTTCCATCACTACAAAATCTTATAATCTCCGTGATTCTGCGGGACTGATCGTTTGTGTATAGTGATAGTTATAATAGGAAGTACATTTTGTGTCTGTCCTATCAACGAAGATCATCGTTCATAGTGGGTGGCTATGATTAAAGTGCAACTACGCGCTGAGGTCCAGTGGGGGCCGTAATTATCGTATGGCAGGGAAACTGGTAGATACATTACTGTGTTAACGTGGAACCATTCACACTGGAAAACAAATTAGTTCCAGTTATGACCACCAGATTTTTAAATCTGGCTTTGTACTCTCTTTGTACGACAGTATGACATCAACGCTGTCATCTGACAAACCATAAAGTAAATGAATGGTATGGCGATCTGGAAGAGAGACCATGCACTGCTAGTAAAACTGTTTTATGTGAAAGAGAGCAATTGCAGTGCTGCACTGAGAGAGTATCGCCGACTGAAAGACATGAGGAGAAGCCCGATGTCATTAAGTGATTTAAAGAAGATGATAATGAAATTCTAAAACACGTTGAGCTTGGTGTGGTACCTGGAAGAGGAAGCCGTTCTAACCCGGTGGAGACTGGCCATGCAGCACGTGTCCTGGGTAGTGGTAGTGCCGGTGCAGTGTCACGAGAATTGTCCATCCCATGGTCAAATATACGGAAAGTTTGACATTGATACCTATGCAATATCCAGACGCTAAGCAACTGAAACCTCATGATCAGCAGCGTTCAGAATTTGTTCTTCAGTTTCCGGCACAGATAGAATTTCATGACTTCTACTCTGTCAATATTCTATGGAGTGACGAGGAATATTTTACTCTACAGGCTGCGGTGAATACACGGAACTGAAGAATTAGGTCACTGTTAAATCTCGTGTTGAGCACGAAGAGCCATTGCACTCGGCGTATGTGACTTTGTGGTGTGGAGTCAGAAGCACCTTTATTATCGGTCCGTTGTTCATTGAAAAGAATATATCCAGATGGTCCGTCTGGTGTACCGTGACGGCTGCACATTATCGAGACATAGTGCAGCCCTCCACGAATGTGGTGTCTCGAGAAGTTTCCCAGATTCACGACCTGGAAGATCACCTGATGTGAATCCGTGATTTTTGGCTTTGAGAAATCGAAAAGAACGCTTTTACCAGGGCCACGTTCAGTCTCTACTTGATCTGAAGGCCAGTATACGGGAGAAAGTTGCTCAGATTCCGCCGGACCTGCTGCGAGCAACTGTTTATCACGAGTTTTACAAAATTCAGATTTTTGCTAAGTTTCCGGTGTTCATATTGCATGAAGTATGTAAGTGGCGGTTAATAATAAAATCAACATTGTGCCTTTCTCACTTGTTTAGCCTTTCTGCTGACGCCCTGTTCCTAGTCAATAGACATGCAGACATTTCTATACCTATTTCTTGCATTCACGGTACCAGATTTGCCCCAGATGGCCAAAATTGTAAATAATTTTTTTCACAGCCTATCGGATCCGCATGAACGCTTTGGAATATCTACCAAGTTTCGTTGCCATACGATAATTATAGCTCACACTAAACGTAGCTGGACTTCAATTGTAACCACGCGTTACTTTGTTACTGGAGCAGCAATATTCTTAAGATTGATGCTGATGAATTGAAAGTTACTCCTCCTTCAACGTACCATAGTTATTGCAAACCGATTACTTATTTAAATGGTTGGCGTTGTTGGAATGTGGACCTATGTGTTTCTGGAGACTTTTGCAGCACAAAGTGTAGCTTTATGATTTTCATGTTAAATACTAGTGACAGAAGTGAAGCGCATCTGTGTATCAGGATGTGAGGGACTTCCTGGACGGTGCCAGGGACGGCGTGGTTTACTTCAGCCTGGGCTCCAACGTGCAGAGCAGCGCCATGCCTCCAGAGACAGTCCGCGCCTTCCTGGACGCTTTCGCTGGAATCCCGCAGCGCGTGCTCTGGAAATGGGAAGCTGATGGACTGCCCGGTCGGCTCGGCAACGTGATGACCGCCAAGTGGCTGCCGCAGCAGGACGTGCTGGGTGAGTGTGCGGACGCCGTCCGCTGCAACGGCCCGCTGGGCTGCCGAGCGTAGCGACTACTGCGGATAAGTGACGTCATTGTACTGTTGCAGCTCATCCGAACGTACGCCTCTTCATCACTCAGGGAGGACTACAGAGTTGGAACGAGGCAGCTTATTTCTCTGTGCCCGTCATTGGGATTCCTTTCCTAGGAGACCAGATTTACAATGTTGAAAAGATGGTAGGTTTAGGAGTTGGACGAAGGCTGGATTTAAAAGACGTCACCAAGGACAGTGTTCTGGAAGCGGTGCAGACAGTTCTGGAAGACAAGAGGTGAGGGAATTTGTTTTTAGTTCACCAATAGTTAGTAGCACACAGATGCTGCTCACTCTTGCAGGTCCACGGAGTTGGTAATAGCAGTACAGTGCCCTAGTCGATGGAGTACTCGTTCATATTTGTAATGGCAATATTCTTCAGACTGTCATAGGTGCTATGAGGAAATACATGAGCAGTTAGTCTCAAAACATCAGTATGATTAGAACTGCAAGGCACACGGCGATTTTAATTTTTGTATAATCCATATGACTACCAGTGGAAAAATCAGAAGGTTGTTTATTATTGAAAGTCGCTGTATTTTTTGAATGAATATTAATAATATTCACCGTTCGTGACTGGATTCTAATACATTGACATGCATTGTACCTCCCATTACGCTGTTAGAAATATCTACGCAAAGGAAGTTTCAGTCGGATTATTATTTAGATCCACATTCATATTTCATAATTCAGTTTTTGAGCTAAAAAATTTTTTGGACGTCTTTGCCACGTTACTAAAAAATTTATGACGGAAGATTAGAGTTTAACAGCCCGTTGAAAACGATGTCATTACATGCGGAACACAAGATTTGATTTTAATGACTGCAATTTTTCATGACTGAAATTCCAATTCCGCGGCGCTCTCTAGCCTATTTCGGGACAACACAAAATGAGCTGTAGCTCTTTGAACTCTTTCGATGTCCTCCGTCAACCCTGTCTGATGCGTACCCCATACCGCTCAGCATTTCTATAGAACAAGACGGACAATCATAGTGTAAGCAGTCTCTTTAGTAGACCTGTTGCATATTATAAGTGTTCTGCCAAAAAGAGCAGTTTTCGTTTACTTTCCCCACGAAATTATGTATTTGATCGTTGAATTAAAGTTATTCGTAATTATAAACCCTAATAACTTAGATTTGTCTGTTGTCTTGTAGAACCGAAAGTTAGCGGATTCGTTTTAGTAGTCATGTGGATGACTTCACACTTTTCATTATTTAGAGTCAACTGCCACTTTTTGCACCGTACAGATATCTTATCTAAATTATTTTGCAATTCTTTTTTGTCATATGATAAAGACGGTAGATCACAAGCTAAGAGGAGTGCTCAGATTATTTTCTATATCGTTTATGTAGATCAGCGACAGCAGAGGGTCTGTAACTCATCCTTGGGGTATGCCAGATGTTACTTCTCTTTTACTCCCTGACTTTCCGTGAGTTTTTACATACCGTGGCCTTTGACAGGAAATTTCAGAGAGAGTGGCGTAACTGAGACAATACTCCATAGGCACGCACTTTGATTAGAAGTCGATTCTGAGAAACGGTATCAAAAGCCCTATGGAAATCTAAAAATTCAGTATCAATTTGACGTTCTCTGTCTATATCACTCATTACTTGTTGAGAATAAAGAGCTAGTTGTGTTTCAGAGCCCTATATTCTGAATCCGTGTTGGCTGTTTGTCAGTAACAAGTTTTCTTCGAGGTAATTCATAATGTTCGATCACAGTATATGTTCCAAAATCCTACTACTAATCGACGTAAGTGATATGGCTGGAGTTGCACTCCACCATAATACCTTATAGGATAACTATGTAGAACAAAAATGTTACAGTTTTCCATATCTTGCAGTCTGACGATATTACAAATGATAGAAATACAGTTCATGATATGAGGTGAAAGAAATGTGACTAAATACTGTGAAAATTGCACATGAATGTTACTTTATTTACCTGTAAATGTAGTATAATTAACATTGTTTCCTTCCAATCATATGACAGTACTTTTGTCCGAAATTATGGCAAAAGTTATTCGAATTTCTAGAATATTTTTCAACACAAAATACAAAGAAATAGGAAAATTAACGAGACATTCAAAAGTGATGATCACCAAACAATATTGCTTGTGGTAATGGCTTTAGTCGCTGTGATTCAGAATAACCCGACTCCGTATGCATTTGATCGTTTAATGTTCTCCGTGACAACAGCGTGAGCGAAGTTGTACTCATAACATGGTGGTTAAGTGGCTCGTAGCCAGGACGAATTGAATGGAAAGCTTTCATCCATCATCCAGTGCTGGGATCTCCATCACTGATAACGAGGCTCCTGAAGCAAAGACGACTGCTTTTACATCTGTGCCAGAAACTGCTCTGGAAACGCTTGACGAAACTGACGTGGGGTTCGAGAGACCAGCCTAGTTATGAGGTGAGGTCAAAGACACGGTAAACATCTACGTTTCATCAGGTGTTTCAGAAGTTCAAAAATGTCTCTGAGCACAATGGGACTTAACATCTGAGGTCATCAGTCCCCTAGAACTTAGAACTACTTAAACCTAAGGACGTCACACACATCCATGCCCGAGGCAGGATTAGAACCTGCGACCGTAGCGGTCGTACGGTTCCAGACTGAAGCGCCTAGAACCGCTCGGCCACACTGGCCGGATTTTCAGTAGTTTTTCTCGAAATTTTTCCTCATTTTTATAAAGGTTCCTGATTCACACACTGGATAGCTTGTAGACACAGTCTACGCTTCTCGAAGTTATCTCGTAGACTAGAAGTCACAGCATTATGATATACGGTTTTCCGTACTTACTCGTGGCTTTTGTTTTGCTTTCGATAGACCTTGTATTTACAATGGCCACCCTACCGAACGATGAGGCATGCTGAAGAACGCTGGCCGCATTCTAATGTGCCATATGTCATGCGGCCCATTATATACCCTCACTCAATGTCCAGACGGTTAAAAGCTTCTGGGGAATCTAGCAAGATACAGACCGCATACGTGAGGAAAGTGATAGAAATGACGTAACATTCGATATGTAAGCAACAAACATAACGTACAGTTAACGTGGGTAGAATCTTAACTGCCCAAGTCTACTAGAAAACTACGATGGCTACGATTAATTGTCATAGTCTGTTGTAGCTTACGGTAGTTTTACGTATCAGGTTACAGCCGTTGCTGTCGTAAACTGTTACTATTAAGTCTTAGTCTGTGATGTTCCCTCAGCTTTTAGAATTCCGGTGATCAGCCAGTGTGAACCCATATTGGTGAGCCACCACGATAGCATCAGTAAACGCTATTTCTCATCCTCTGACGTGTAAATTAAACAATGGGAACTCAAGTACAAAGAGAGTAATCTCTGGTTATGGCACTGGCGTTTCCGCGTATTTCTCTTCTGAGCTCAGCGTCCTGCATAGCAGTTTATCTCCACACAAATTTCATACAACTACGACGGGCAACCGAATTACTTGCTCACTTTTTCGAAACCGCGTAATTGACTCCCATTGCGACACGTAAGTTTGAAATTTGCTTCAAAGGTGCCAGCAACGATCTTCTATATTTGTGAAAAAGCGTGGCTCCCTGCGACATCACTCTCGGGATCTGATACGCTTTAAACATAAAGGTGTCGAAAGACACCAAAGAAAACCACAGCTCAGAAGTTCATATGAGTTTCAAAGTGGGTTTAAAATGTCACATTGGCACCAAACATTACGATAATTCTGCCAAACCCCATCGTAGACGTGTCCACAATGAGAAGGTCGCCACAGCCCCCTTCCTCCATCTTTCGACGTCTCTGCGATGGAGGCCACAACCGCGATAGCGAGCGTAGGAATCACACAGTTATCTCATGGGTGGCCGAGGTAAGCATTTCGGACTCACCGCCGCTCATAATCAACACGAAAAGGCCTCAGCGGGTGGCATAAACGGTGTCAATTAACCGTCCATTTGGAGGACGTGCGGGTTAGGCAACCCGTTCGACACCCTTTGGGTGGTGTTTGCCCACGTTCACGTGCTAGAGAAGCCGCGAGGCTGGAATGGTATCGAGGTTTGTCAAGTACAATTGAAATGTGGGCAACAAAGTTGCTTGGGTGGTACCAACGATGTTGGACACTGAGCCGTTTTATTCACGTTACTTCGAATCACATTCAAATTTCGTCGAATGATTTTGAACAATTCCTAGGAGTTCCAACCTGTATACAAGAGCAAAAACTTCGGTTGCGCTACACTCGAAACGGGTGCGATCGTGTTCAATGGGGACCCAGCCCCATAATGTCCTGAGAGATGGGTTGAGATACCCGAGGGCGTCAGTACTGTCAAAGGTTGTCAAGAACATTTTCGTTTTCCTGCTGCTGATTGCACTGCGAACTAAAGCAGATTTTCTTTAAATACACGTTGTAGCGGTCACGAGCTTTAGTTACCTTTGAGATTGGACGTGGTGAGCTGATGTTAGTCAAGAACGCCTTTAAAGCGACAGATAAGTCGTTATCAACAAATCACTGAGTTTGAACGGGAACAGGGCTACGAGAAGATGGATGTTCCTTCTGAGATACTGCAGAAAGACTTCGCAGAAATTTAGCCACCTTACATGATTTCTGGCAGCGGTGGTCACGGGAACGTTTGGTCCCAAGAAGACCAGGCTAATTACGGCCGCGTGTAACTAACGAGAGGGAAGAATCCATAGTGTTGGGCGTGTGGCTCTAGCGCATCTTACTGCATCTGCAGCAGCATTCTGAGCAGCGTCTGGCACCACAGTGACACAGCGAACCGCTACAGATTGGATACTCGAAGGACAGCTCCGAGCGAGACACCCTGTAGCCTGCATTCCACTGATCTCAAACCATCGCCATTTGCGACTTCAGTGGTGTCAAGTGAGATATCAATGGAGGACAGGGTGGAAGTCTGGCGTGTTTTCTGACGAAAGCTGTTTCTGCCTCGGTCCCAGTGATGGGCGTTAGGAGGTTAGAAGGAGGTGAGTTGAGGGGCGTGCAACAAACCAGGCTGCATGTTAAACACAGTGGACCTACTCTGGAGTTAAGAGCCGGCTTGTAATTTCGCATGACAGCAGGAGAACTTCCCCCAGGCACTGTGACAGCAAATTCGTATGTCGGTCTGATGATTTGATCCGTTGTGCTGCCATTCATCAGTAGCAGTCCAGCGGATGTTTTCCAACAGGACAACGCTCACCCACATACCCCTGTTACAACCCAACATGCTCTGGAGTATGTGGACATGTTGCCTTAGCGTGCTCAATCACCAGATCTGTCTCCAATCGAGCACTTATGGAACTTCATCGGACGACAGCTCCAGCGTCATCCACAAACAGCGTTAACAGTCCCTGTGTTGACCGACTATGTACAATAGGCATCAAACCAAATGCCGAAAACTGACAACCGGCACCTGTACAACACAGTGAATGCACATCTGCATGCTTGCATTCAACATTCTGGCTTTTACACCGGTTATTAATGTACCAGCATTTTACATTTAAAATGGGGTACCTCGTTCTTACATTAACTTGCGATCTTGCAATACTAATTGCTTAAATATCTTAGCTAGACTAACGTATTTCCAAAATTTCATTACCCCACATAAATTTTTTGTGTTCCGATTTTTTCCGTTAGAATATACACACTAAAAAGAAGATTTGAAAATTAAAGTTACATTTGGTATTGGATATCTTGTTAGAACTGGAACACTAGTTTAATACGAAAAGAAAGCAGGAAATTAATTGGCTCTGGTCGTTTTCAGAAACAATCCGTGAATCGGCGATTTATTAAGAGGAAATCACAGAAAAATCAAATTAATTACATAGATACCGCGTGTACGATAATTAAGAGCAATAACAGACACAAGCAAAGTATGGTAATAGAAGCGAAAACTTTCTACTACACATGAGCCTGCAAGAGAGTCATATGCGAGGCAACTGCAAGTGTGTGGCTCCCAGCTGCCCTGACATCCGCATGAAGCATTGTCCTACCCTGGACAAATGTATTCGAAACGTCAACTATTCCTTTAACTACCTAGCTAATTGTGTTGAAATTGTACCGATCGTCAATAGACACAGGAATGTGGCACACACATGATGGGGTTGTCACAACTTGCTGGTCTAAGAGGACATCTAATGCGAAAATACTGTTCGAGATGCGCAAGTCAAGCAGGGCCTCTACAGTGGTTTCCAGGATCACCAGACCTCTGGAATATTCTGGTCGAGTTCATGTGAAAAGTGCAAACTACTCCCATTCATTGTTGTTGGTGTTGTGGTCTTCAGTCCGGAGACTGGTTTGATGCAGCTCTCCATGCTACTCCATCCTGTGCAAGCTTCTTAATCTCCCAGTACTTACTGCGACCTACATCCTTCTGAATCTGCTTAGTGTATTCATCTCTTGGTCTCCCTCTACGATTTTTACCCTCCACGCTGCCCTCCAATGCTAAATTTGTGATCCGTTGATGCTTCAAAACGTGTCCTACCAACCGGTCCCTTCTTTTTGTCAAGTTCTGCCACTAACTCCTCTTCTCCCCAATTCTATTCAATACCTCCTCATTAGTTATGTGATCTACCCATCTAATCTTCAGCATTCTTCTGTAGCACCACATTTTGAAAGCTTCTATTCTCTTCTTGTCCAAACTACTTATCATCCATGTTTCACTTCCATACATGGCTACACTCCATACGTATACTTTCAGAAACGACTTCCTGACACTTAAATCTATACTCGATGTTAACAAATTTCTCTTCTTCAGAAACGCTTTCCCTGCTATTGCCAGTCTACATTTTATATCCTCTGTACTTCGACGATCATCAGTTATTTTACTCCCTAAATAGCAAAACTCCTTTAGTACTTTAAGTGTCTCATTTCCTTGCCTTTTCTTAATCTTTCTTCTAAGATAAGTCGTAAGGTTAGTATTGCCTCACGTGTTCCAACATTTCTACGGAATCCAAACTGATCTTCCCCGTGGTCCGCTTCTATCAGTTTTACCATTCGTCTATAAAGAATTCGCGTTAGTATTTTGCAGCTGTGACTTATTAAACTGATAGTTCGGTAATTTTCACATCTGTCAACACCTGCTTTCTTTGGGATTGGAATTATTATATTCTTCTTGAAGTCTGAGGGTATTTCGCCTGTCTCATACATCTTGCTCACCAGATGGTAGAGTTTTGTCATGACTGCCTCTCCCAAGGCTGTCAGTAGTTCTAAAGGAATATTGTCTACTCCCGGGGCCTTGTTTAGACTCATTCATAAGGTAGTAGAATTCATAAGTAGAATTCATAAGGTAGTAGAATTAGTGCAGAGAATTTTACAGTCTTATCTGAAATAACGTGGAAACTTTGGAACTGTAACATGGAGTACTTTCATTGACAAGTACAAGTGTAAATTGTAATATGTACTGTGTTTAAAAGTATCACATAAAAAGGACGATAATCAACAAATAAATTATTGTACAAAAATGTTTAAACTACTATATAAATTCACCACCGTAGTAAGTGTTATTATTTTTGCTCTTTGTCCTTGTAAACTCCTAACACAGAATCTTTGCTTACTTTATTTTGTAAAAAGTGTAGTTTTTAATGCAAATACGACTCGAAAACCAGCATACAATAAATATGCACAATCGGTTACACAATGAATAACAGGTGACAATAAAAAGCTCTAAACTACTGCAAGCAATATGTCTACAGGATAAATGGACTGCTGGAAATCTGCGTTTCGCATTGAGTGTCTTGAGTTCTCCTGGAAATATGTTAATGTGGATCCTGAAAAATAATGCACATCATTACGAACAAAGGTTAAAGCAGTTCTATGTATTATTACGTTATACACCGTAATACTACACGCAACTGAGGAAGACAGGACTACAAAAGTAAAGAAGTGCTATGTACATTGAAATCATTCTTGCTGCCTAGTGTTGACTAAGTTAGTGTGGCGGTTCTTTCTGATTGATCCATGATTATTTACCATACACGAAGAGTGTGTTTACATTAATGGCACAGTTGAATTTTATGATTCATTAACAATGACCTACATGAATGTCACAAAGTGCCTCTGCATATCGTTATGATTGGTCTTTTTCTAGTCTAAGAACATATTTTGCGACTGAACAGATTTACCCAAAAATGTGATAGTGTAATTGTGCCAAATAAAGAAGCTTTCATGTTTCAGTGTCAGAGGTAGCACTAACTATTTCTAAATAAATGTAGTACTAGTCACTTTCTGCACAATATCCTGAAAGTAATACATTAAAAAAACTTCGCATCTAACTTGAATCCATTGAGCGACCTCTAAAAATCACAAAATTCTTTCGTGTTTTGCATTACCACTCTCTGTGATCCATTACGTACCTGATGTCGGTGATCATTCGATTCGAAGCTTGAGTTGATGTCATCAAGAGTAAGGCAGTAGTAGCCGACCGAGACAGACGCAACAACAGTGAAGTAACCGCTTTTTTGACATTTACGAGTTCCTAACTGTGTGCTTTAATAGTTTAGTTTCTTGAGTTTCTACGTGTAAATTTAATATCTAATAGCCACAGTTCTCGCGTTTTCCATTGCGTCGGAAAGTAAACCGATTTTGTGACATATTAAAAGTTCCTAATCAGGGGCAAATTAATTAGTTTCACCTGAGTGTTTCGGTAGTTAGATTTTTGAATATCAGCGTATTATTAGACATAGTTGATGCGTTTTCGTCAGGGTCTACAGTATAGGCGCTCAGCACGTGCCTATAGTCCATTTATCTGTGTAGTTTAGTTTTCCACGGCTTTTAGTATGGACAGGGACTGCGATTGTTGTGTGCGGATGTGAGCAGAGTTGGTGACACTTCACTCTCAGCTCCAGGCTGTGATGGCTTCGGTTACAAAGCTTGAGGCTGCAGTGGATGGGCACCATTGTTGTGGGCCAGCCATGGGGAACCAAGGGACGTCCAGCACGTCTGAGACCCCCGATCGGTCCTCAACCAGTTTCCAACCCAGTTACTGATCGCACTGTGGCTGATCCCTCACCTGTAGTCGAGTGGGAGGTCGCCCTGGGGTGAAGCAGGCGGCGAAAGACTTCCCATGCGGCCGCACTTAAGGCCTCCCCAGTTTGTCTGACAAACAGACTCCAGTTGCTGTCTGTGGCTGATACTGTCGCTAAGCCAGATGCTGTCAAGCACTATGGGACTTAACATCTCAGATCATCAGTCCCCTACAACTTAGAACTACTTAAACCTAACTAACCTAAGGACATCACACACATCCATGCCCGAGGCAGGATTCGAACCTGCGACTGCAGCGGTCGCGCGGTTCCAGACTGACGCGCCTAGAACCGCTCGGCCACACTGGCCGGCCCAGATGCTGTCGCCTGTCCTGTTTCAGAGGAAATCACTCAGCCTGCAAGATCTGGGCAATCGCAGAGGGTGGGATTATTGGTCGTTGGGAGCTCCAACGTTAGGCACGTTATGGGGCCCCTTAGGGACTTGGCTGACAAGAAGGGTAAGAAAACCAATGTGCACTCCATGTGCATATCGGGTGCAGTCATTCCAGATGTGGAAAGAGTCCTCCCGGACGTCATGAAGAGCACAGGGTGCAGCCAACTGCAGGTGGTTGCTCACGTCAGTACCAACAATGTGGTCGCTTTGGATCAGAAGATATTCTCTCTGGTTTCTAGCAGCTAACACAAGTGGTAAAGGCTGCCAGTCTTGCTTGCAAGAGGAAAGTAGAGCTGGCCATTTGCAGCATAGTCGACAGGACAGACTGCGGGTACAGAGCAGAGCGGAGGGCCTGAATCAGGGACTCAGACGGTTCTGTGACCGTATAGGCTGCAGATTCCTCGACTTGCTCCAAAGGGTGGCTGGGTATGGGGTTCAACTGAATAGGTCAGGTGTCCACTATACGCAGGAGGCGGCTACACGGGTAGCAGGGCCTATGTGGCGTGGACTGGGCGGTTTTTTAGGTTAGAGGATCTCGGGAAAGCACAAGAAGGGCTTCAGTCACAAAGGGCGCTGGCTGAACATAGGAAGAACGTAGATACAGGAACCTTTGGTATGACAGTTGTAAATTGTCGTAGCTGTGTTGGGAAAGTACCAGAGCTCCAATCGCTAATAGAAAGCACTGATGTTCAAATCGTTATAGGCAATGAAAGCTCGCTAAAGCCGGATATAAACTCAGCCGAAATTTTTGCGAAGAACCTAACGGTGTTCCGAAAGGATAGGCTAAACACGGTTGGCGGTGACGTGTTTGTTGCTGTCAGAAGTACTTTAACTTGTCGCGAAATTGAAGTAGATACTTCCTGTGAGTTAGCATGGGCAGAGGTCATTGTAGGCAACCGGAATAAAATAATAATTGGATCCTTTTCCCGACCTCCCAATTCGGATGATACAGTTGCTGAAAGGTTCAAAGAAAACTTGAGTTTGATTTCAAACACGTACCCGACTCATACGATAATAGTTGGTGGTGACTTTAATTTACCCTAGATATGTTGGCGAAAATACATGTTGAATTTCGAAATTGTGCTATACGCAGTCTCTGAAACTTATTTCGAGCAGTTAGTTCATTAGCCCACACGAATAGTAAACGGTTGTGAAAACACACTTGACCTCTTAGCAACAAATAATCCTGAGTTAATAACGAACATCAAAACCGATTCAGGGATTAGTGAACACAGAGTTGTCGTAGCGAGACTGAATATTGTAATCCCCAAATGCTCGAAAAATAAGCGAAAAATATACGTATTCCAAAAAGCAGATAAAAATTCACTTGACGCCTTCCTAAGAGGCAATCTCCACTCATCCAAAATTAATAACACAAGTGTAGACCAGATGTGGCGTAGATTCAAAGAAATAGTATCGGCAGCAACTGAGAGTTTTTCAAAATAAATTAACAAACGACGAAGCTGATCCTCCTTGGTACACAAAACAGGTTAGAACACTGTTGCAGAAACAACGAAACAAACATACCAAATTTAACCAGACGCAAAATCTCCAAGATTGGTGATCTTTTACAGAAGCTTGAAATTTAGGGCGGACTTCAATGCGAGATGCTTATGAAAGTTTCCAAAACGAAACTTTGTCTCTAAACTTGGTAGAAAATCCAAAGAGATTCTGGTCGTATGTGAAGTATGTTAGCGGCAAGAAACAATCAATACCTTCTCTGCGCGATAGCAATGGAGATACTATCGAAGACTGTGTTGCCAAAGCGGAGATACTAAACACAGCCTTCCGAAATGCCTTCACAAAAGAAGACGAAGTAAATATTCCAGAATTCGAATCGAGAACAGCTGCCACCATGGGTAACGTAGAAATAAATATCCTCAGAGTAGTGAAGAAACTTTTAATAAAAGCAAGTATTCTGGTCCAGCCTCTATACCAATTAGATTCCTTTCGGAGTATGCTGATGCATTAGCTCCATACGTAACAATCATATATAACCGTTCGCTCGACGAAAGATCCGCACACAAAGACTGGAAAGTTGCACAGGTCACACTAATATTCAAGAAAGTTAGTAGGAGTAATCAATTAAATTACAGGCCCACATAGTTAACGTCGATATGCAACAAGATTTTGGAACATATTGAAACGTCCCCTTAGAACAATTTATACACGACTGTGCTTAAACTGACATACAATATTATTTAGCGCAACGCAATCTGACTCAAAAATCCCTACAAAAGAATGGCCCTGACTAACATTAAACTATACCTTTCACAAATAACTTACCTCACAAAAATCTTCGTTACTGGAACTACTGCAATACAGCGAGCGCCACTACTGCCAGCTAAATAAAAGATTCAAACTACGGAAGGCACTAACTACTGATAGGGATAGTTAGCAAATGAAAGATATTAATAGAGAACAAACAATGTATTTACCTTAATATCAACACAAGTCATAATATATGTAATTTCAAAACTCTGCCATCTCTCTCCTCACATCCACCACTGCTGGCGGCTCACCTCTAACTGCGCAACGCTACGCGCTGTTCACATCCAGCTGCCGCTGCCCAACACTACAATGGCAGACAACAATGCAAACTAGCCACAGACTGCACACAGCACAGCCAGTGATTTTCGTACAGAGCGCTACGTAACGTTGCCAATAAGAAAACATAAACAGCCTACTTACATATCCCCCATGCTCCCCACAAAAAATTTTACATAATATTTTTGGGCAGTGGCCAATAACGATTTGAAAAAATTTTTCATAACTACAATAACAAAGATATCAAATGCACACACTTATTTATACAATGTTGGTCAAAAGCTAAAATTTTCTCACAGTCCATAAAGACAGTCCTGATCATTCATCACAGTAAAACTGCCGTTTCTTTTATCAAAGTCTGAGCAGTAAAAGACAATGCACATGGAAGTAGTGGATGTCCATGCAGTCTTGAAGAAGTAGTGTTGTCCTTCCAACAGAAAGACAGTGCTGACTCTTGACATGCTGACAGGTAATGGGCCACAACAGAGCAAACCCACAGCAGAGTCAGTCGAAGTTGATGAATATTGGTAGGTAGGTCATCACAGAGTAGACCCACTGTAGTCCTGGTAGAGATTGTGGTATTGGTGGGCCACCAGAGGTGCAGACCCACTGCAGTCCTTGTAGAAATAATGGTATTGGTGAGTCATCAAAGATGCAGACCCACTGCAGTCCTTGTAGAGATGGCCAGCAGCCATCTGTTGTGACTGTGTGGGTGCACAATCACCATTGAAGAGGCTTGCAGTTAATATAGCAAGTCCATAACCACCACTTGTGCACTCACAAAGTTTTTGGAATTGTCCTTAAAACCAGCAATGCTGTTATCCAGTCCCTTGCTGAATTATTAACACGTGCAAACACTAACAGTCCCTACTTCTCACATATTGTCCACATACTATGACCAACAGAAACGTGTGCAGTGAAATGGAACTTACAAGTTACTTAATTTGATTAACTGGTGTCAATTACAATATTATAACATGAGAATACAATTACAAAGGCACAAAATACATCATTAAAGAACATAATAATTCAGATAACATTTGTAGTACAGGCTTTACAAAAGAATCGAAATAACATGTACATCAGTGTTACAGGAATTATTACATGAGTACATACATAAAAGATCAGAATAACTGTCGAAACATCAACATTACACATGAGCATTAAAACAGAATAGAATAAATAATGTCTAAGCATATTTACAAGGTAAATAACATATTATTAATGCCAATTATATTTGAGGATAACAGTATTCCTCATCATAGTGGATGTAGCTTATGATTAGAAGAAAAAAAATTCTATGAAACTACACAGAGACAAGAAGAAAACAAATACACAAGGGTACACAAACACATAGTGGGATAACACAAAAGGAAAGGACAGGGTTTGTTTTCAGTGTAACATTTGGTACTGCAGTCCACCCCAAAACTTCATTCCATATAGCTTTCCTCTTATTTCATCCTTTGTTTCCACCAAAAAAATTCTATCTAAGCGTGCTTTCTGTATTTATATGTTCACACATTTCTTACCTCATCATGTATTTCCAACAAAATCCTACCTAAACCTGTTTTCTGTACTTTTTTTCGTATAACTTCTCAATGCATTTCTTCCAATTCATCGCAACTCATTCTCTTATATAGTCTACCCCCTCTTAAGCTAACTTAAATCTACTGAGCTCAGATGCTAAACTAAGGGACGAGGCAATGCAGCAGCACAAAACAATTAACGCAAACAGCAATGACAAAAAAAAATGGAAAATCGCAAAGCAAGCTACAGTAAATCTAAATTAGCAAGCAATGCAACATTACAAATAATATGAGGCAAAGTGCAGCAACAATAAAAATAAATCAATAGTAAAACTAGCTTAACAGAGTAATACAAAGTGAAATTTAGTAGCACTATGCCTGGCAAACAGCAGCAGAAATAACTTATATCTAAACATGACATAGCTCAAGCAGAAAAAATAGTACACTAAAGACAACAATGTAGATAAGGGAAATGTATATTCACATCTTAATGTCTATGTAATTAAAGTGGTGCACCACAAAAACTAATTCTACAAAAGAAATTACCAAGTACTTGAAAAGAAAATTATGTATGCAAGTCCTGTGAAGGGAAATGTCTTTTTGTGCTCCTTCGTTTTTTTTTAAAGTTATTGTTTACTGGATCTGTAGGCATAAAATATCTATATTAGTACATTCATCAAATTTTATTTTAAACAATGCTGCAGTGCAGATAGAAACCAGATATTAAAGAAAATAACAGACATAAAAATATTTCTCATCATTTCATTAGGCATTGCTGTAAATATCATAAATTAAGAGCTCCACAGTGTAATCATATGTTTTCAATTTCGACCATGTCGTTTTTGCGATACTTTCTACATAGGAACGTCAATAGCGAGGATAATGGCCTCTTTTTTTCTCCACCTAATGGCTTTCTTTTGTCAGATGACTACCTCTCAGCTGGGCACCCAAAACGCATTACGTCAAGGCCACTTACCTTTCTTACGGAAATATTTACGACAGCAGTTTCTGCTACAGTGACAGTCTCATATAAAAATATTTCACAGATCAAGAATTTGCGTTACAAATCTGTAGAAACCAAATCCTATTGATATAACAGTGTCCAAAAAATTTTCGCTGGCATTGTGATACATTCACGCATTTACATACATTTCATAACTCATAAAGTACGATTCTTGGTTTCCAACAACCTTTTTCACAAGCTAGAGTCCCTAAACACTACTCATTATTCCTTACCTTATTACATATATACATATTCGTCGACACTTCTTCAATATTTCCTCACAACAGATATGTAGCATAATCAAATAATTCATATAGCATCAGCTTATTGATCATAAACATACCGCAACAGCATAATACACATAGTCATCGTAATAATAACATCATAACACCTCAGTCAACTCTCAAAATCGTCATAGCTTCCTCCAATAATTTCAAAACCTAAAAAAAATTCTCTGCTCATGTCAAAAGTGTCATCTGCCTCAAACGTACTTTAAAAATCGTGATCCCATAGAAAATACATCATTCAAAGCTCTCATAGTATCACAATGGTTCTGAAAAAATATGAACAGTTCACAAAGTACAGACAAAATACAATTTCATAAGTGTGAAGTTACCCAACTGTGTAATTGCGTAAACATCTGTCACTGACATAGTAAAAAAGTTTGTCTCTCTCAGTTAAATGATCAGATAGCTGTGTAATTTATGTATTAGAGAAATATGGTACCGATGTGTAAAGTTGTATAAGCAAATACCATATTAGCTAGGGCTCCTTGTGCTTGCTAAACACATGGTACACAAAGTAGGCGTGTACCCCCCTGAGGATTATTGCACTTATACCCTCAGGTGTTACAGATTACAGCAATGGAATGAAATGTATCACGGAAAACTTCCTTTGTAATTCAAAAATCTTTAAAAATAAATGTTTTAAGTACAAAATTAATCACTCAAATACGTGTCCTGTAGCGCTAAAAGTGCGTCTTGCTGTAAGATAATCTCTGTGGAAGTGTCGTAGTTATTGTCCTCCGAAAGCTAAGTTCTGCAGAAGTCAATGTACTTACCTCATGATACACAAAAGTGAAATGCTTTGCGTGTAGATAACTTAGTTATTACGCTTATTGCCGTGATGAGGTTCAAAATGGTTCAAATGGCTCTGAGCACTATGGGACTCAACTGCTGAGGTCATTAGTCCCCTAGAACTTAGAACTAGTTAAACCTAACTAACCTAAGGACATCACAAACATCCATGCCCGACGCAGGATTCGAACCTGCGACCGTAGCGGTCTTGCGGTTCCAGACTGCAGCGCCTTTAACCGCATGGCCACTTCGGCCGGCGCCGTGATGAGGAAAGTACTGTGCTGTAACGTATTGTTGTCCTACGGAAAAGGCTGTCTCCTTGTAGCCATACCACAAAAGTCACCACTAAAACATGTCTCACTTTATAGAAGAATTCAGAAAAAACTGTGCAGATATAAAACAGATACACCGCAAAAGCAACATTGTAAACATGTCACGCATTAGCAGCGTCGTGATAAAACCGTGTAGCTGTCACATAAACTAACCACTGTGGCATCTGGCATTTCACAGAAAGCACCTCAAATCCAGAATCCACTCTCAAGCAAACCAAAATGTTGCATGAAAATCTCATTAGCAGTGCTGGTATATGTTCTAAGTATGTAAGCCGTATATTCGTTACGTAATCGTGCAAATAACAAGGAGGAATGTATAAATAACAACACTGTGTCGTCTGTTCGCAATAACAATGCATTCGCAATTACTTGTCTAAGTTACCTATGTTCTTGACTGGATAGTTAGTTAGCTTTAAAACATAGTTACATGTTAACAGTTTGTAAGTGTGACAAAGAGTACTAGTAACGTGAAGTGAAAAATTTTATGGCAAAGACAAAGTTAAAAACCAGATTATCTTTCAATAAACGGTTTTACATGTGAAATGTGGTGTAAACCTTTACTCTTCCTAGTACGCAGAGTTTCAACTTCAACGCAATTTTCATGTGGTATACGTCGGATTCTGTAAGGTCCATTGTAAACTAGAAAGAATTTGTGACTCAAGTGTTTCTTCTTATGTGACAATGAATGAGCTTTAATGAGAACTTTCTGACCAATATATAATTTCTTTGCATTTGCTTTACCGTGTAGTTTTCTCCTTTTGTCTGCTGCAGATTTTATATTTTTAAGAGCCAAATCAATTATGTCTTTGTGTCGAAGTTTACGTGTATTTGGGAAAGGTACAAGCTCTCTGATTCTGTTCGGTGGTTCTTCATTCTTTAGTACAAGAGTAGGTGGTAAAGCAGTGGAATCATGAGGCATTTCATTCAGCACATTTTGAAATAAGTGTAAATATCTGTCCCAATTCTGATGCTTTCTGTGACAATAAAGTCTGCAAAGCTTATTGATTTCTTTCATAATCCTTTCAGACGGGTTACAATGTGGTGAATACAATGAAATAAAAACAGGTTTGATTTTATGATTCCGAAGCATGCGTGACCAAACAGCAGATCTGAATTGTGGTCCGTTATCTGAAATGACTTTACTAACGTGTCCAACTTCACGTAAGAAATTTTTAACAAAGGCGTTGGATACAGACCGTCCAGTGGCTTTACGTAACGGAGTGAAAGAAACAAATTTTGAAGTAAGTTCAACAGCGACTAGAACGTACGAAAATCCATTCGATGTTCTGACAAGGGGTCCCAAGAGATCAACAGCAGGAAATTATTTTAATTTAGAAGGGATAATTGGAAACAACGGAGCACGATGTGAGATAGTAGACGGTTTCGCCTTTTGACAAAGTTTACAAATAGACAAGACTCTTCGAATTCGCTTTTCCATATTGTTAAAATAACAAGTCGTTCGAAGAATATGATAACATTTTCGTGGGCCAAAATGTGCATAGCTGAAATGAATGTACCAAATGAGCTTATTAACAAAATCGTCTGGAATGCAAAGTACCCATAGCTTGTCATCAACAGTGCAGCGTTTGAAGAGTATGTTGTTTCTAACCAGGTAATAATGCCGAATCTGAGTGTGTGTCTTTTCATGCCATTTACTTTTGATGTCTTTCCAAATCGGATCTTTATCTTGTTCATGAGCAATGTCCTTTAAAGATGTGGTGATGAAGTTTTCAAAGGCGACTTTCTGAATGTAAAGAATACTGAATTTTTTCTCGAGGTTGCCTTCTGTGTTACTTTTCTCAAGCCCAGCCGGTGCGCGTGACAGCGCGTCCGCAACAATGTTCTCCTTGCCGGGAATGTAGACTATTGTGAAGCGGAATTCTTGCAGAAACAATGCCCAACGTTTTAAACTATCATGATTTAATTTTGAAGACATAAGAAATTGTAATGCACGATGATCACTGTATACTTTTACGTGCTTACCAGAAAGAAAGAAACGGAATTTGTTAAATGCCCAAACGATAGCTAAAGCTTCTAATTCAGTAACGGAATAATTTTTTTCAGATTTTGTTAGCACTCGGCTAGCAAAAGCAATGGTTTTCTGAATGGTAGTGTCATTTTCTGTGGCTTCTTGAAATAAATGGGCAGCAAGACCGACTTTAGAAGAATCCGTGCTAAGGCAGAAATCCTGTGACAGATCTGGATGAGCTAGTATTGGCGCGTGTAGTAACGCTTCTTTCAAAGAATTGAATTCCAACTGTGCTTGTTCGTCCCAGTTCCAAATAGTATTTTTTCCAGTGAGAGAACAAAGTTTTGGTGTAACAAGAATTTGCATATTCAGAAAACGACGGTGAAAATTTACGAGACCTAGAAAACTGCGGACTTGTTTTTTTGTGGATGGAACTGGAATGGCTCTGATTGCTTCTAACTTTTCAGGATCCGGCTGAATGCCTTCAGAAGAAATAATATGTCCCAAAAACTTCACCTTTGACCTACCGAATTCAGACTTTTCCAAGTTAACTGTAATTCCAGATTGTGCAAAAATACGTAACACGCTGTTGAGGATGCGATTGTGTTGTTCCCATGAGGCTTCTGCTATCAGAATATCGTCTACATATAAGGCGATGTGACGTTTTAGAACTCAGGTAATATGGAATTTAGCCCACGAATGAATGCTGCCGAAGAAATGTTCGAACCAAAAGGAAGTTTCCGAAACTGATAACAAACGCCGAAACAAAGGAAAGCTGTGTATTTTCTACATTCTGGATTCAGTTCGATCTGATAAAAGCTGGATCTGAGATCAATGGAAGACAACACTTTTACACCATTAAAATTTTGAAGAAGTTCTTCCATCGTCTGCGGCCTGTCTGTTTCAGGAATGATGATAGTATTGATTTGTCTCGAATCTAAAACAAGCCTGATCGATCCATTCTTCTTCTCAACAACATGTAATTGGTTGTTGTATGAGCTTACTGCAGGCTCAATAATGCCCTCATTAAGCATAGATTGTATTTCTGTTCTAACACGGTCCCTATAATGTGCTGGAATTACGTATGGTCTAACACAAAATTTAGTATGCTCACGAACACGAAATTGGTATTGAAATCCCTTGATTGTTCCTGTTTTGCGAGTAAAAACTGTGGAATGTGCTTGTAAAATCTCAAAAAGGTCCTGCCTATCAGTGTCATTACAATTCTCCATTGTTTGAATTTTATTCTGAATTAACTCATTAATTTCAAACATGCCATCGATATCATCCCTGTCAGTACCTGCAGAGTGATTGTTAGTGTCTAGTTCCGTAGAAATTTCCGAACTGTTGTCTAACAGAAGGTAAAGCCGATTAATTTCCTCATCATGGTTTGAGAGCCAGTCTTCAAATTTCAAAGCTATTGACTTACCTTCTTTCTCTAAACTTATTTCAGCATCATGAAAGCTTAAGATTGCTTTGTATTCATTCAAAAAGTCTACTCCCAGTATAATTTCCGTCGACAATAATGGAACAATAAGAAAGTTCATAGAGAAGCTGTGGCTTTGACAAAAGAATTCTAAGTTTGTTTGTTGGCGTACATCTACACTTTTTCCAAAGATTGCACCTTGTAATTTAATCTTACGTAACGGAAGTGTGGGGCAATCGTTCAATTTGTTGCACTTGCTAAAAGCTGTTTCACTAATTACTGAAATGGGACTGCCAGAGTCAAGTACTGCCGTAAATTTTACGTCATTTACTGTAATGTGAATCACAGGATATGCAATGTTGTTATGTGTTACGTCATGTTCCTGGAGTAAGATGTCCCTAATGTCTTCCATTTTTACGTAATTACTAGCTATGGCAGCTGCATTGTCAGTTTCATAAGTACGTTTTGTGGCTGCCAGCGGTGTGAGTCATTGCCTATTGTCTCTTTGTTGGCGCGCGTCGTTATTGGGATTTGGAGAGCTAACTTCTACTAATTCACGTTGCCCAGAGGGCCCAGCCCTGTTTAAACCCCGCCAGTTCTGATACAATTCAGGTCTGTCGTTACGATCATATCGTCTGTCGTCATGTCAGTAGATTCCATAGTTTCTTTCTTGTCGGTCACGTGGTGGAGAATTTCTCCCTGAGTCGTAACTGCACGCTGGACTGTTGTGTTTAAAGTTATTCTGTCTCCCTTGATAATAATTATTTTGGTTCCCATATTGTCTGTTTCTCTGATTGTCTCTGTGATAGTCATTACCGCGGAGAGGTGATCTTTCCCTGTAATTATTACTACTCTGCCAACGGTTGTCATACGGGTGGTGTCTGTTTTGGTCACGATTTACGTTATAAGAAGAGCCTTGTCGTGTATTATTTCTGTCATCACGGAATTGTGACGGATCTGATCTGTAGTGATTGTTTTCCTGTTTTCGCATCCCGCGACTGTCTGTGTCAATTTCTAATTCTTGTAAGAGTCCCTGAAAAGCTTCAATGTCGTCTTTGCAACGTCCTGCCAAAATAATATGCCGTAAATGTTCAGGTAGTTTGATTAAGCAAATGCGGATGAGTTCTGAGGGGCTGTATGGGTTTGAAAGATACTGATTCTTATGCAACATGTCTTCAAAAGACTTCATAAGACTGGAAAATTCAGATTGTTCGAAACGTTTCATCATTATGATGCTATGTTTTACTCGGTCTTGTGTAGCTTGAGACCAATACGCTGAGAGGAAGGCATGATAAAATTCTCCTTAACTGTGACAATCGTGAATGACCGATCGCATTCTTACAGCTGGTTCATTCTCCAAGTAGCCACACATAAATTCTAATCTGTGCTCCAATGACCAGTTGGGAGGAAAACAATGAGAGAATTGATGGAGCCACGCTTGTGGACGAATGTCGTTGGCAGTGTTCTTAAACGTTTTGAATTTACGTGTAGTAATGAACAGCTTATAATCAAAATCATCATGTCGGCGAGTCGCATGTCGGTCATTGTTACGTCGTTTCGGCGGTTCCATCTCAAAGTTCGGTGTACCTTGCCAATTTCTTTCATAATTTCCGAAGTGCCCTGTGTTATTAATTTGTGGCTGTTCCGTATTTCTATGTCCCTCTTCCCGTATTGGAGCGCGAGTGTCCTCTGAAATACGTAATTCTTGTATTACCTGTGTCAGCTGATCTTGTACTTCCCGGATTTCTCTTTGATGTTGCGTATCAATTTGATTCAGATTTTGTTTCAGTTTCCTAATTTGTTTGCTCTCTTCTGTGTCATTAAAGACTACCGGTTTTGCGTCATTCAGATTATCATCTACCTTCGTAGATAAATTATTTAGCTGATCCGAAAGTTCAACTACTTTCTCTGATAATGAACTAATTTCCTCCATGTGTCTTTCTACTGTGTCCTTTAAGTTTTCCTGAGTTTTTGCAAGTTGCGTAACCGAATCGGTACATGCAACTGAGTCAATTTTAGCCCACAAGGTCTCATGATTTTCATGAACAATAGTTTGATGTTCTTTTATGGCTGCTTCATGATTCTGTAATGCATTTTCATGACGCGAAAAAATAGGTTGAAAATGCTCACAAATTTGTGTTTTTACCTCATTACACACTTTCTGACATTTCGATTCAATGTTATGTAACTCAGCAGTTAAATCTTCACGTGTTTGTTCGAGAGTTTGTTCCAATGAGTCTAACTTTTGAAGCTTTTGCTGTGTTTGTCTCTGATTTTGTTCCATTGTGTGTAACTGTTGCTGTGTTTGTCTCTGGTGTTGTTCCATTGTGTCTAACTTTTGAAGATTTTGTTCCATTGTGTCTAACTTTTGAAGCTTTTGCTGTGTTTGTCTCTGATTTTGTTCCATTGTGTCTAATTAGAAGATTCTGTCCCATTGTGTCTAACTTTTGAAGATTTTGTCCCATTTGTCTCTGATTTTGTTCCATTTGTTACATTAATTGCAATAATAATGTATTAGTGTCTGGAATCTGTTTCTCTATGCTTTTTGGCAGTGCATTTTCACCGGCAACATTCACATTTTGACAAGCAGAAAATGTGTCTTGACTCATTTGAGAAAACGGTGAGGACGCAAAACCTGAATCTACAGTATTTGCAAAATTGTGTCCTATCATTTCGGATTCCTGAGGCAAGCTGTTGCCGACCGATCGATCGATAACGCTTCCCTGTTCACTACCTGTTTGACTGTCTACACCATTATTTGCCGCCCGCTCCATCTCCCTATGCACAATTACCAAATTACTACCTCGAATGTCTGTTAATTCACTACCCAGTGGTGCTGATAAGCTACGCTCGTCGTCACTATTATTTCTCAGTTTACTTTGAAGCCTAGTGTTACGTTTTTCACACGCCATTATTGTCACAATATTTCACACGATAACACAGAAAAGCACAATTTGAAGAGCAAAAATAAGAGAACACATTAATATAGTACTGAAAATAATATCTAGTTAATTGCAGCTGCGAAATACTTGGTGCAAATCTACATGCATGCCACAACTGTTTTACTGTACAACAATGAAAGGCTGCAACTACAAAGGAGATTCTCTTTACAATTACGCGCTAGCAATAAACAAAATCTACACTAATTACACAAACTACAAGAAAAAATCAGAAGATTCCTGTGAGATATCCTTGGCTAAGGGTCGACATATGAAACGTCCCCTTAGAACAATTTATACACGACTGTGCTTAAACTGACATACAATATTATTTAGCGCAACGCAATCTGACTCAAAAATCCCTACAAAAGAATGGCCCTGACTAACATTAAACTATACCTTTCACAAATAACTTACCTCACAAAAATCTTCGTTACTGGAACTACTGCAATACAGCGAGCGCCACTACTGCCAGCTAAATAAAAGATTCAAACTACGGAAGGCACTAACTACTGATAGGGATAGTTAGCAAATGAAAGATATTAATAGAGAACAAACAGTGTATTTACCTTAATATCAACACAAGTCATAATATATGTAATTTCAAAACTCTGCCATCTCTCTCCTCACATCCACCACTGCTGGCGGCTCACCTCTAACTGCGCAACGCTACGCGCTGTTCACATCCAGCTGCCGCTGCCCAACACTACAATGGCAGACAACAATGCAAACTAGCCACAGACTGCACACAGCACAGCCAGTGATTTTCGTACAGAGCGCTACGTAACGTTGCCAATAAGAAAACATAAGCAGCCTACTTACAATATATTGTGTTCGAACATTATGGATTACCTCGAAGGAATCGGTCTATTGACACACAGTCACCGTGGGTTTACGAAACATCGTTACTGTGAAACACAACTAGCACTTTATTCACATGAAGTGTTGAGTGCTATTGACAAGAGATTTCAGATCGATTCCGTATTCCTGGATTTCCGGAAGGCTTTTGACACGGTACCACACAAGCGGCTCATAGTGAAATTGCGTGTTTATGCAATATCGTCTCAGTTTTGTGACTGAATTTGTGATTTCCTGTCAGAGAGGTCACAGTTCGTAGTAACTGACGGAAAGTCATCGAGCAAACAGAAGTGATTTCTGGCGTTTCCCAAGGTAGTGTTACAGGTCCTTTGCTGTTCCTTATCTATATAAACTATTTGGGAGACAATCTGAGCAGCCATCTTCTGTTGTTTGCAGATGACGCTGTCGTTTATCGACTAATAAAGTCATCAGAAGATTAAAAAAAACCGCAAAACCGATAAAAAAATATATCTGAATGGTGCGAAAAGTGACAGTTGACCCGAAATAACGAATATTGTGAGGACATCCACATGATTTGGGAGGGATATCATTAATAGAAAGGCGTTGTTCGTTGCGACGGAATCTTCTCAAGACATTTCAATCACCAACTTTCTCCTCCAAATGAGAAAATGTTTTGTTGACACCGTCCTACATAGTGAGGAACGATCACCACAATAAAATAAGGGAAATCAGAGTTCGCACGGAAAGATAAGGGTGTTCATTCTTTCCGCGAGCCATACGAGACTGGAATAATAATTGTGAAGGTTGTTCGATGAACACTCTGCCAGGCACTTAAATGTGATTTGCAGAGTATCCATGTAGATGTAGAAGTAGATGTAGATTCTATTATTGACGTATATCGACATTATTTTGAAAAAAAGCAGTCTTTTTAAACATCCAGTGACTGTATCTGATTATTTGTTTTATACAGCTCAGTCTTATTGGGTTCTGCTTGTCAGATGCACTGCTATCATAATTCCTCCAAATGCAATTCCCTTTCCCTTTTGCAGCTACCAGGAGAACATGAAGCGTTTCTCTGCCATGTATCGGGAGCACCAGAGCACGTCCCTGGAGAGGGCGGTGTGGTGGGTGGAGTACGTGATCCGCCACCAGGGGGCCCCCCACCTGCGCAACGCAGCCCTCGACCTGCACTGGTGGCAGCTGCTGCTGCTCGACGTCATTGCCTTCATACTGGCTGTGGCGGCCGTGGCGGCGTTTCTCCTCTACAAACTGACTCGGTGGCTCTGCTCGTGGCTCACTCGACCCAGTAAACTAAAGAAACAGTGAGACTGTTGCTGTCTGATGTTCCTTTATCTTCAAGCACAAATGTCTGTGTGTTTGTTCCCTGCAAGCTGGTTGAATGTATATTCAGTGTAATGATACAGCTGTCAAAATCAAGAGCCACTGACATTTCATCAGAACTTCATAAGTGAACAAAAGGAACATAGCAAGTATAAGCATTGGTTTTCTATATAACTAAATCATTGTGCATATGCTGTATAAAATATATTGCGGTATCTGTGAACGAACGAAATGTCACCCAGCATCAAGATCTTGGGATTTCATATTCAGTTAGGATAGCATAAATCAGTGCCTTGCATACTAAGTCCAAGTATGATGTCATTGAACTAATCATATCTTATCAGCTCCTCATCTCTTCAGATACTGCTATCCTTGGTATCACTGTTGTAGTTTAAAATATCTCTTTCCATAAAATTCAACTTACATTACAATCAAATTTCTTGCTTTGTTGCCAGTAACGTTGCTCTAGTATTGTTAAGAATATCCACCATAGCAGTAAGTGACTGCACTAATTGACGCTCTCTGAGGCCTAAAAACAAAGACCAAGTGGGTGAACCGCCTGTCTCTCTGCTGCACTACGTGACAGGAAGTTACTAATTATACTAAAGCAGCTGTAGCATTGTTCCACGAAAGGAAAAGCCCAATCACCACTATGTTGCTTCATTTTCGTTCTACATGAGAGCAATACTGGCCCAGCACTTCTTGTCCAGTTAGCTTATCTGAGTAGATAAGTAACTTCACTTCCTAAATTAGTACATATTTGCAGTTATTAAGTGCACTGTTATGTAAAACGGCTCAACAGCTGAAGCTGTCAAGTCTCTACCACACTGAAGATCCTGCCCCAAGTGTAACATGCTGTCGGTATGTAATCGACAAATTTATTTCATTTTATGAATCACCATGTAATATTGTAACTTTAATTTTGTATGCTGAAATCGGTGCTAATTGACAATGAAAGTTGGTTAAAAGCCGTGATCTGTCTGGGGACGTTAACCGTGGATTACTGGGCAACTGTTTCATCAGATATTTAGTCTAGGTTTACCAAGCAGACTAACATTAATGATAATCTTTTAATAGTCATACAAAACCGGTAATATATATATATATATATATATATATATATATATATATATATATATATATAAAAGGAGAATTTAAATAAAAAGAAAGAAATCAGTTTATATTTGGAAATTTATTTTAAGATTATTCATTGAAATTTCAGCATATTATAAGTGAGTTATAACTGAGCTGGTGCCTTATTTACGATTGAAAAAATGTGAGATTGTAATCTTACGGAACACATAAAATATGGAGCCAATATTGTGAGACAGCATACAACACTGGATTCATAAAATAACACATAAAGAACATTGAAACATAGGCAAGAAGAAATTAACCACAACCAACAGATTCAGTTTTTACCCAAAGAAATTACGTTCATACCACAATCCTGTCCGTCATGTAATTACCACACACTGGTATACTAAATTCATATTAACTCTTTGTGAAGACTTCGCAAAAAGAATAGCTGAGGGCTACTTTGATGATTACACCACATGCTTCACGTGGTCAACTTGGTTTACACAAAGCGTACAACTCCACAATAATTTTGATAATTAAAATAAATTAGATCGAAAAGCAATTGACAAAAGAAAAACCTTGAACTGGTTACTAACGTCTTACTATTAACCTGATGGGTCAAACAGTTATTTAAGCACGTGGTACTGGTCTCGCAAAGTACACCCCACGTGGGTTGAACATAAAGAAAAGCATAAAGAAATGTTGCTATATTAAAAAAAATATTCTCAAGATGAGACGTTATAATCTCACGCACATTCAGATTTAAGATTGATGAACTTAGTTAGAGTTACTGATCAACACGTGGTTCCACTTTACTCACAAAGTAGTAACAAAGCAACTACCGGAAAATAATCTGAACTTCACACGATAATTACACTGCGCTGCAATTTAAGATAACATCGGATATTTTAGACCTAAACCCGAAATAAAAGTGATTAAATTTTCAGTTAGGCTGAACTTAAGAAATCCATTGTCCTACGGACTTAACAGACACGCGCTTAGCCGGAGATCTTACCACTTCAGACGCTCGCCACGGCCACACTGCAACTGCCCTACTGCCGAGCGTGCTTCCTGAGGGTGGCTCACAAAGACCAACGGAAGTGGCCAGAGGGGCAGCTTCCTATACCAACATGACAACGGACGGACAGGACCATACTAAGGATAGAAACCTCTTTGCTTTTAGGAAGCGTAGCTACCTGTTCCGATGTTGGTCCTACTGTTCTCTAGCAGACAGCCTTGTCTGCTACCCTCAAGCATGCAACTAGAAATACATATGCTCATTCATCCTCTCACACAAAAGGGAAGGGGGATGACAGTATCTTATCATATACAGTATATAAAAGAAAGCGGATGTAGGTTCCGTATGAGACTGTGTGACATGAATTACATATAAGAATTACATATAAACTGTGCTTTAAAGTGTAGTAGTGTGACAGATCGTTCTTGTTTATGTGTAAAAGCAACACGTTCCACTGCTCAGTCTCCTCCCAGATAGTCAGAAACGCCACAGTACATTTAGAAGAGGAATTTATTCCATAAATGGCAACAGATTTAAGAAATTAAACATGAAAGGAATCCAACAGAGACCTTTCAACCAGTCGTTGGAATACTTTTCACATCATGACAGGAATAAAATTTATCATCCAAGCCTCAGTTCTCACATCATATGAAGAGGCCCAGAGGCTTCAGTTGCCTTCCTCTGCGTTAGAAACAGACCTAGCAGGTTATGGAACTTCATATTGTAATAAGTCAAGAAAAGCACTACAGCAGTTTGCTCTTCTACACTTGATCATGATCAGTGCCATTCCATCGGCGGTATTCACACCCAGCCTGCAAGATATAGTGTGGGTATATGGTAAGTGGCTCCACTAAGTGCAATTCACTCTACAAGTGTCGGAAATTCCGGAGTGACAGATATTTATGCCGTCTATCAGTAGCACATTTAATGGTGAGAGAAGTGCAGTAACTCTCCAGTCATTCATCAATCTAGCACCAAGTGATTACAACACGGTGACACGCCACATTAATCAGTCCACACCCTTTCTCATCAACAGTACACATAACACTTACAAATTAAATCCTTCTCTGCCGTCGTTTACAGGAAAGCGTTTTACGCAAAAAGTTCACTTAACAAATGTAAATAAGTATTTACTTAATCAAGTGAAACTAACTCCACTATGTAAACATATGCTCAATGAAATTATTTTCTTTATTCACATAAGAGAACCAAACAGGAAACGCTGGGGAGGTATTGTCTGTCTCCAAACTGAATAGCGAGCAACATTTGTCGGTCGTCTAAGTCGGCTTTCCCGGAACAACGCTACAACTGCCATACAGGATGACTAAGACTCAATTTGTCCTCCAACGCGTAGAACAATGGGCACAGATAATTTGTCAACATGTATTTCTTGCCTTAATATTGTTAATAACTCATACGTTTATTCCACGTAGTTTCAATGCACTTTGTAGAAAATAAACACACCAGGGGCGTGTTTGCACACTGTGTCGACACGATTCACAAGGCAAGCTGTGGAAGGGTCGTCATGACTTTGTGAAGCACCCTCAGTTTCTCACTGTGACGTACTGAGGTAGGAATGGGGATTCGCGTGACGACTCTCCAGTCTGCAGACTTACGACGGAGCGAAGTGCATGACCACAATAATCCGGCGGACCACCTTCTCTCGTGTGACTGCACCGCTCCCTTGTCGCCAGTCTCCTCCAGGCTGCCACACACCGTTCACACACTTAATCACTTAGATGAGATACACACATCAAATATTTGTTTGTAACTCACTTCATTTAACAATAAACATTAATTTTATACCATTAAACTGATATTTTCAATAATCTGCGATTTTTCCGGCCCTGTAAAAAGGAAATTATTAGTCCTATACAAGAAATAATAAGAGGTATTTTTTAGAAAATTTAATGTAGTTGAACTTATAATCGCGAAACACGTTTGCTAGAAGCCCGGTTTTCGAGTTATTCAAGACAAAAAAAAAAGACCGTTAAAAGACTCCGACTCACATCTCACCTGTAAGGATTTTTAGTGTTACATGGCGCTACCCCCTACCACTGTACAAAAATTTACAACTACACGAATTTTTCCCTCCGTTCGACCTTTTTGATCTTCGTTGTCTGGACGAAAAGGATACTTGTGATATGCTGCTTATAAAAGGAAGCTAATAACTAGACGGTTCTTCCCTGTAACGTTCACGAGCGGAAGACGTGGGCACATGTAACACGTATCACAGTTTACTTCTCATCTCAAGAAATTATTTCTACGACCTATCTGAATTAAGGTGTTAGCAAGCAGGATTTTTCACTTCTTTTATTCTGAACATACTGTCATACTCCAATCATTATGGAACGCAACGATCGTCCTTAATATTTCTATAAATACAGTCTAGAGCAATATCAATTTTTAATTTTGGTTACTGGTTTCGGTCTATAACACAGTCCTTAGGGCAAAGCTCAGAAATACGTAACATTCCCAGTTGGTCACGAATGACTTACATTTAGCCACCTTAGAACTAACGTAACAGCGACATGTTCAAATGTGTGTGAAATCTTATGGGACTTAACTGCTAAGGTCATCAGTCCCTAAGCTTACACACTACTTAACCTAAATTATCCTAAGGACAAACACACACACCCATGCCCGAGCGAGGACTCGAACCTCCGCCGGGACCAGCCGCACAGTCCATGACTGCAGCGCCCCAGACCGCTCGGCTAATCCCGCGCGGCACTAACAGCGACATAAGCGATGTATTACCCAGATGACGTGAGGACCCAGTACGTAGAACTAACTGATCTATAAGCTACCTGAACCGTAAACTAACCAGCAAAGGCTGTGGACTATAAAAGGAAAGCTCCACTCAATGTTTCCTCATGTGATCCGTATAAAAACGATCATAATCGGCACTTAGTCCCTGCATACAAAGAAAAACCTGATACTGGACTTCAATACGACACAAAATATTATTTACGATTTGCAAAACCATTTTAAAAAGTTTAAGAGGCCTATAGCAACATCCATAAAAATGGTTCAAATGGCTCTGAGCACTATGGGACTTAGCTTCTGAGGTCATCAGTCCCCTAGAGCTTAGAACTATTTAAACCTAACCAACCTAACGACATCACACACATCCATGGCCGAGGTAGGATTCGAACCTGCGACCGTAGCAGTCGCGCGGATCCAGACTGTAGCGCCTAGAACCGCTCGGCATCCCCGGCCGGCGCAACAGCCATAATATTGTAAGCTGTCCTCTGTCACGTATTTCACCGAGGTAATAGGCTGTCATAGAGATTAGCACAAAAAGTGATTTCTGATGCCAAAGGTCGATACGAAGACGCAAGTTGGCTTGCACTGCCGTCCAAGTCTTCGCATCACCCGCTGGTGCGCCTGCGAAGTAATGTGTCCCGTCCAGAATTCGCCGTAACGCTGTCTCTCGCCATTTCTGTAGACTGCTGGGCTCACTCTGGCAGTTCGGACACGATTAAGCAGCCACCAGTGGTTGACGCCTACAGCTCACCCAGCGACGTGCTCCGGGGCTAACGAGAAATACGGGCTCAGCAAAAAAATTGTGACGTCACACTAGTCGGCTTGTCCGCCACATTTCGCGAACGCTCGGATCCATGGGATATCAATATATAGTTAGAAAGGTACTCATTGAAAGCCTTAATTTTGTCGCCTGCGATCGGTAACTTATAGGCATTTAAATGCCCGTTCAGGCATTCAAGAATTACTGAAATCATCTGACATAGTTACTAGCTCTCCGCCGAAGGCACATGCTGGCACTGCAGTGTCACGTGGTGTGACGTACGTGCCACGGCCTGTCTTTCTCGTGGGGCTCTAGTGAGCTGCTTGCCGTCACAGTGGCGGCTGCACCAGCCTCTGCGTCGACCACTGGCATCCCCGCTGCCGCGCCGTGCCCCATCGGCTACCTGAAGTGACGCATCAAACAGATATTTGCACATGAAATCACAATCACAGTCTTGTCTGGATTCAGAATAACTGGGAAGCTTTTCATAGCTAAGACAACCATGCTTTTCTCCTACAAGCTGAAAGTTGTTGGTATCCCTGAGCCGGACTGCTATAACGTGGTTTTCCCCATGCTTTTCATAGGTGACCTACTCTCTAGAAAATAAAAATATAATTAGTAGTCGGAAACAAGTTTTCCCCTTGTAAGTTGAAACCTGTTTGGAAATGACAGTTAGTTATTTCCTTGTTCCATAGATTGACGACACGATAAACATTTTGATGTTGACACACGTCAACTTAACAAATATAGAACAGTTACATGTAACAGAAAAAGTACAGTAAAAATAATTTTATTTGGCTAAATGCTGGTCAATTGCAACTTTTTTGAATAACTTATTGTGTCTGTTGAAGAATTCCTCTACGGTGTAAATGGCGGTTTTGTATTAGAAACCCCTTTAATCTACATTTCAAAATACTTTGACATCCGTATCATGCGTACACTGTTAAGTTTTATTACTGTTTATTTCATCGCTTTGTGTGCCACATTGCGATTCATTAAAGGGTAATACAGATACGTTTTCCTTTTGCTGTTGGTCATAACTCTACTAATCTCCAACTTAGATGTGTTGTTAATAAAGAATTTCATATGTGAGCAAATGAACTGTGAGGCTGCAGTTGGTATTCTCAGCTGTCTACAGAGACACTTGAGAGGTGTAGATGTATGAACTGGAAACATAATTCAAATTAATTTCTTTTGGGCAATGAATACTTTTAGCTTAAGCGAAGAGTTATCACAGAATATTAGCCAACAAGACACCAATGAATGAAAGTATGCAAAATACGTAACTTTACTGATGTCTACATTACTGAAAATAGCTATTTTTATTACGGGAAAAGCAGCAACATTTTAACATTTTAGCAGGTCTACTATTGTTTTTTTTCCAGTTTAAGCTTTCAGCGATATGCACACCTAAGTCACCTAAGGATACTCTGATTCTTACAATTTTTATTACTTCTTGTTGGTATACTGGTTTAGTAGGAGGTATTTTTATTTTTTATTTTTTTGACAGTACAAAACAGAATGAACACCGTTTTTTCAAAGTTTAAAGCTGGTCCATTTGTGTGAAAACATTTAGTAACTTTCAAAAAGCGTCATTGACTACTTTCTCTGTTGAGTTTTATTTGCTTAGCTTCATAACGATAGTTGTATCATCTGCAAACAAATAAAGGATTATTAACGTAGTACTCGGCCAATGATTCCACACAGTGTACCATGCAGACGATGTGGAGTCCCTGGCATTACTCGAACAGTGTAAGGTACCTTGATGCCTTTTGTTTCTTAAATAAGAACTAAACCAAGCATTTTCTGAACTACGTAACCCAATAAACTTAACTTCTCTAATAGAATATAATGAGTGACTCTACCAAGTGCCATTGGCAGTCCACATAAGATCCCAGTTGGTTATATATTATCATTTAGACATTTTATTATGTGCTCAGTAAATGTATAAAGAGTGCTCAGTAAATGTATAAAGAGCTGTCTCAATAGAATCACCCCATTTGAAATCCATACTATTAATAGGTAAGTATGTCATGACTATACTAGTGGGTGACGCAACTGGAGTACATTACCTTCTCAAAACTGTAGAAAATGAAATAAGAGGTGACAGTGGGCGCTATTTCCCATCATCTGGGGAATCGCCATTTTCATAGAGGCCTAATCTGTGTGGGAAGACACCCTGAGTTAATGATACATCGTGACTGAGAACATTACATAATATAGGTCCACAAGTTTTCATTGTCTTGTTGGAGATATTATTCACCCAATGAAGAGTCATAATGATTTACTTTATTCCAAACCAGGATGACAGATTAATTTTTAATTCCTCTGTTTTGCTTCGTCAGTGCAGTGTACTGTTTCGATCTCTCCTATGAACTATTTGCACAATTTTACATCGTATTTTTACAAATTAATTGCTAAAAATATTTGCTTAACACGAAAGTTTTACAGTGTTCCCATTTTCTTTAACGCAAATGAAGTAATGTTTTATGGCTTCTTTCCATGTTTGTTTTTTTAACAGTATTCAGTAACGACTTTATTTTGTGATCAGTCAGTTTCGGACAGTGTGTTCATGCTCTTCGATTCTTTACGACTTTTATTAATCTGTTACAGTATTGCTTATAACATTATTTACTCAGCAAGAATTTGGCATAAGAAATCACTTAACCTTGCTATTTGTGATCCACAGGTACTAACTTGCGTGGGACTGCAGTGTTATTGATAACTGGCCTATGTTTCCTCAATACTATTTCAGAAAGTTATTCAGTCGTCAGGAATTTGAAAGACTACTTCCAAGCAGCAGAGTTCTTCTGTATATGTGGTTACATATCCCACCTCATCAAATGTAGCAGCACAAATTCGCTCTCAAAAATCCTTAGAAAACATTCAGAGTTTTATCTCCCCTATTCCTGAAGCCAAAACTCCGTGTAAATATCAAACTAGCGCACTTCCAGTCCCATCACGCACGTTGTTTGAAAATACTTTCAGTTATGATTTGTATGATGTGTGTGAATTTCTGGGTAATAAAGGAGGTGCAATACACTCCTCATTATCAACTGACATTTTTTAAGTTTCTGGTTTATGAATGTTATCAGCTGACACGGGTTTGAAAGTGGAATATCTGCTTCTATCTGTTTTCAAGCATCATGCATCGAATTGGTCCCCTCAGTAATGGCATGAAGCAGTCGCTCCTGATGGAGATAACTTGGAGAAAAAAATGAAAACTGCAGTATGATGTTTCCATTCGTCCTCATTTTATTGAAGATCTAATTTCCACGTCGCTTCTTTGAACTTGGTTGTTTCGTCGTAAAGCTACACTTGGTTTTTCAAGTAGTATGCTAGAACAAGGCTCAGTTTCTCTTTGGGTAATGAGACAATGTTTCAAGGAATTCTCCTAGAGAGTCACTGTTGACACAAAAGGCTGTTGCGGCATGATTAAGCCGAAAGCTGTTCTACGAACGCGCGGCGCCGTGATGTAACGCGCTATGTAAATAAGTGATAGTAAGACAGGCAGCTCCGTCCGCATGTGCTCGCTACCTGCCCAAGCCAGTAGCGAGGCTGGGAGGAGATACCACGAGCAAGTCGTGGGCGCAGGGGACCCAGTAAGCGTGTAGCACAATTTCGTCGCACGCTCGTAATCAGGTGAGACAGATACTTAGGCTTTTACAGGTAGTTTGTTTGCTTTGTCCCATTTAAGTTTCAAAAATGTGTGGCGCAGTTTTGCGTATCTATTCTGTAATTTTTTCTGTATTTTAAGTTTGTGTTGTCTAAACACGAAGTCTGTTCAATTCAAATGTGTAGGAGACGGTTTTAACTGAATTTCTGTAACGGTTGAAGTGTCGTTAAAAGCTGGTACATGGCGTAGATAACACAAGTGAAGTGATATTCCTGCACAGACAGTTTAGTTAGGAATGCAAGCGGGAGTCTGCGTCATACTATCCGGAAGAAGAAGTCTTGAGGTCAGTAACAGTGAAGTAAGACGCTCTGTTTGCGATGAATGGCTTAGAATACTACAGTGTCAATATTGAGACAGTTTTCGCATACGGCAAGGGATTACTGAGACGATAAAGTGATTCCTGAACGTAAAACGTAGTGGACTGTTTTCATTGTTTTGCTGTTAGGCGTAATTAATGTGAATTTATGCAGAACTATAGAAGGTTAGAGGCTGGTGGTAGAGCAGTTAAGAATCTGCACAATGGTAAGAACTCGGTGCAATATCAAGGCTCAGTGCAGCGGCACCAGAAGGCGACAGACCTGCGCCGCGGCTAGCAGCGAGGCTGCTAACACCATTTTTCGATTTGTAATGATTCTGGAGTTCGGGTTCTAGCGTCCCCGATGTACCTCCGCTCGTCCTGGCATCAAGCTACTGCCACAAATTAGCCTAGCGACTCAATTTTAGGCGAGATTTTTGCGGTCGGGATCAAGGAAGACAGGAACACTGTAAACGTATTTTTTTTAAGATAATAGTTAGGAAATTTAGAACAAATTGTTCTCTGCGATCTTGATTGTAGCTCGTCGTGAATGAGGATGAGCAGAACATATTACGTATTGATAAAATGACAGATAATATTCGGTCATAGTGTCAGTGAAAGGCCCATGCGAAATCAATGGCTTGTAAAGTGAAAGCGAAACAATCCTGGATATATAAAACCGTATATGCAAAGGAAACGTCAAAAAAACTGTTGTGTGAACTGTTTCGAAATCATAGTTTGAATCTCCATCGGATTAGCCTGACAGAAGATACGAAGCAGATTAAAAGTGTGCTTGATAGATGTGTAGCCGTTTCTCTTAATCAACACGATTATGATACAGAAACAAGTGCACACTTACAAAGGTGATCTAAATCTTCCTTCTGCCTGTAGGTAGTGTTTATAGGCCAATTATTTGAGATAGACGGCAAGATATTTCTGCTGCTTCCATCGTACATTTTGGCTATGGAGCAACATATCAACTTGTGTAGAGGCCCACAGGGAGGATCAATTCTTCTTGCTCCATTCACTGAGTGACACGAGAGAGGAGGCAATTAACGATAATAAGAAATTGCTGTGCAACTGGAATATATAAATAGGCCGCTGACCTGGTGACTTTGTTCTGTTGTAAATTGGGTGAGCAGATGATTGTGATTCATGAACTAACAGTAATGAGTAATGCTGTAGGGTTGTTTATTATAATTTTTATCTTGTGAATGAGAGTGCTCCTTGTCAAAAGTAGGCGGATGTTCGAATAAAGAATGGCTTTGTGAACACTCAACAAGTAATCGAACCGTCTGCTCAACACAAACTAAAAGCTCCACCAGACGGTCGTTTTTGTGAACGACAAATAGTCCCAGTCACCTAAACGAAGACTTATAGTTAACAATAAGCTAAAATTAATCTGAAATTTGCTTATGTTTTGTATCCCGATCTAGCAAATGGTTCAAATGGCTCTAAGCACTATGGGACTTAACATTTGAGGTCATCAGTCCCCTGGTCTTAGAACTATGTAAACCTAACTAACCTAAGGACATTACACATATCCATGTCCAAGGCAGGATTCGAACCTGCGACCGTAGCAGCGGCGTCGTTCCGGACTGAAATGCCTGGAACCGCTCGGCCACAGCGGCCGGCTCCCGAGCTAACAACTGAATCACTCAGTCCCATTAGCAATACATCGAAATAAACGCAAGAAATATGGTCAATCACAAGCAGCACTGTCTCGAGGACTAAATTAAGGATCCAGCTCTGGCTCCAAAATATTTTATCACTGAATATATACCTCCAGGTGCTTTAAGGAAACTGAGTAAAAGATAAATCACTTACTTACCTCGGAACTACATCGAAGTAGGTACTCCATTCACATAACTCACGTTGTACCATTACCTTTTCAGGATGTCATGCGCCGTTCTTGAAAATAATTGAAAAAAAGGCGCTTGAATCCGAAATTAAGTGCCTGAGTTCAATGTCCTCCTTCTTTAAAAGTCCATACTAGTTATATGTGTCCTTTCAGGTAAATTGTAAACATTAACTAATCGACGTGTACAGTAAATCTGAAATGAAAATCAACACACAAAAATCGTTTCTTCTCGTTAAATAATTTTCCTAGGAGATTAACTAAATCTTATCGTCTTTTCCTGACTGGGGACAGTTTATAAAACACTGGTTTAGTTAATTGCATGAACATGAATGAAAGTTCTATTTTAATTAATGAGAGAATACATTAATATCTCTCGGACTGTTCAACTCACGACTTCATAAAGTTGAGATTTCTTCCTTACCTTTGAACTGATGTTCTTACTAATCGTGTAACAACATTAAGAGTTCTAAACGAATTACTTGGGATAGAGCTCTACCTATCAGTATATGAGCTTTCATCTACCTGCCTTAAGGCTATAAGAAAACTCACGGAAAGTTGAGGAAAAGAAGAGTAAAAATGCATTTGGAATTCGGGATGTAACTTTCCATTTGAGATTTCAGTTGCCTACATACGAGGCCAAGGGCAAAATATGTTACGTCTCCACTTCATTGCTTCCATCCTTCTTCCATCTTCAAACACACCTGTTGCCCTCCTCTCCACTCACCAGTCCTACGCTATGCCACTTTCTTGGGACTAGGCCAATCAGAGAACTCGTAATTAAATACACACAAAGACACACACACACACACACACACACACACACACACACACACACATTTTGCTCTCTCAACCACAGCCCAGTATTTTAGTAGCGATTAAAACGAAACAGTGTATAGTCCAATGCCGGTCGTATTGTTTCCTTGTATCCTCAATTAGCACTCAGATACGACTATAATTCGATCTTTACTTCCCACCTGGTATCAAGATACAATGGGCCCTCAAATTACATATCACAACGTTATTTTCACATCTAAATCGTCTGTAATATTGTTCTATGAAAGTACAAATATCCTGTAGTGCCCGGTTCTCCAGATCGGGTGACCCACAGTCCGCCGTCTCACTGCTCGTTCGTCTGTTTGAAAGTGCCCTTGATCACACGAACGACCGAAACGGGCTTGAAATGTTGTGTGATGCGATTGGTGTCTGTGACGGTACTTGTTTTGGTATTGCCGTGATGCCTCTCGACCGTTTCCATCTGCTTGGCCATACACAAACACCACCTCGGCTTGTTTCCGTCGTGAATGCAGAACCTTTCTGCTGCTTACAGTACGTTGCGTCAAGCACACAGCCTACAACAAGCAAGAAACACACGGCATGTGGTCAGAGGAACTTTCATTCGTCAGCGCTATCTATCCTGCAACGATGCATTTCCAGACACATGTTCGTAGGACTTTTCTTCGTCCATTTCCGGTCATCAATCCGTCCCTGCAGTTTATCGGTTTTATTAATGTTCACCTTATATGTGACTCCCTTATTAGCACAACTGGTGTAACTTACAGATTAAGGTGCATTACTCAGCAACTATAGTTCGATCTTTGTACCAGAGTTAAATAGCACTTTAATGAAACCAAAAACTGTCTGTAACACTTATCAAAACACGTAAAGATTAGTTCTGTCACAGTACAGAACATACATGGCTCAGTTTATTGACATTAATTGTGTTTATTACAGTATAAGATATTAATGATGCCTAAGACACGACACCAGACCCTCAATTTAATTGCCACAATGTTCTTGGCACGTCTAAATTGCCTGTAGTATTTGTTGAAATATATAATGATATTAGTATTTTAGTCTTAGATCCACTTGACGCTACGTTACTGGTGGTAAAAAGTTCGAACTTTACTCACCCGAAGTTTGTACAAACTTTTCAGTGATGCCACGCGTGGTTAGCCGAGCGGCCTCAGGCGCTGCAGTCATGGACTGAGCGGCTGATCCCGGCGGTGGTTCGAGTCCTGGATAATTTAGGTTAAGTAGTGTGTAAGTTTATGGACTGATGACCTTAGCAGTTAAGTCCCATAAGATTTCACACACATTTGAACAATTTTTTTCAGTGATGTATCACTTTACCATGCACCATTTCATGAGGGAAAAACGTAATACATCATGGCAAAACAATTCACAGATTAATGACCAGATGATAGCGTACATAATTCACGTTAATGACAGTGTTAATAGCTTTATATTACCCTCAGTTTTAGACCTACTTAAGGTTATGTTCCACTTGTAAGACAAAAAAGAACGTTGACTACTAGACGAGTTTTTAGAAGTTTTCCAATACCTTTGGATCTCACTGTCAGCCATACAAGGAGGGGTAGAAAATTATACACGACGTGCTACACGAGGAAGACATAATTGACTCTGCTGACTGGCTTTATATCTGCTGCACTTCGTGCATGGTCCAGTGTACTTCATATCTGAACAGGCATCGACTGTGGTTACCATACTGAGGAAGACTATGACATGTACCAATCGGAGCTGTGCTAACCAAAGATCTCTAAAAGGCCTGCAGCTTATACCACCCTTCCTTATAACTACTAAATAATAACAAGAGCTAGGTCCAAGAAAAGGGCTATGGCATCTTTAACCATTGGCGTCACATGAACCAACACTTTAGCACAACAACCAATACTAAAAATGACATGTAATTTGAGTGATCTTTGATGCTGTCTGTAATTAACTTAAACTGCAGATTTTCGTAATACCCAAGTATAGCTACCAAAAACAGTATGAACGACATGCTAACATAAATGACACTTACATTAACACGGTAGCTACTTGATTGTAACAAAAGTCATGCTATGCTTCTATGAGTCTCAGAAGTTGGAAAAGTTCCGCGCAGAGATAAGTTTTATCTCTGATCGCAGAGGAAAATTCTATTTAGCACCAAAGTAAAATAACAGTTTAAAGAAATCAAAAATTATCTGCATTATTTTCAAAATACACACATCAAAAAGGTTTTGCATCACCTCGGTTCCGAGAGTCCCGGAACCTGTACGGAAAATTGAAATAGATATCAACATAAACATCAGTTCCACCCTTTTTATTGCTCATGAAAAACACACATTGCATGTTGTACCCCCATACAGCGAGACCTTCAGAGGTGGTGGTCCAGATTGTTGTACACACCAGTACCTCTAATACTCAGTAGCACGTCCTCTTGCATTGGTACATGCCTGTATTCGTCGTGGCATACTATCCACAAGTTCATCAAGGCACTGTTGGTCCGGATTGTCCCACTACTTAACAGCATTTCGGCGTAGATCCCTCAGAGTGGTTGGTGGGTCACGTCGCCCATAAACAGCCGTTTTCAATGTATCGATAGGGTTCATATGTGGAGAACATGATGACCACTCTAGTCGAGCGATGTCTTTATCCTAAAGGAAGTCATTCAGAAGACGCGCGCGATCGGGTAGCGAATAGTGGTCCATGAAGACGAATGCCTTGCCAATATGCTGTCGATATGGTTGCACTATTGATCAGAGGATGGCATTCCTGAGCGATCCCTTAGGCACGTTGTTGGGCCCAACTGTACCGCGCTGCATGGTGTTGTGGTTGCGAAGATGGACCTCGCCATGGACGTCGGGGGTGAAGTTGTGCATCATACAGCCTATTAAGCACAGTTTGAGTCGTAACACGACGCCCTACACGAAAGGCATTATTCAACATGGTGGTGTTGATGTCGGGTTCCCTAGAGCCATAACCAGTAGGTAGAGCTCATCCACTGCAGTATTATCCCTTGGGCGGCCTGAGCGAGGCATGTCATCGACAGTTCCTGCCTGTCTCTCTGTATCTCCTCCATGTCCGAAGAAAAGCGCTTTGGTTCACTCCGAAACGCCTGGGAACTTCCCTTGTTGAGAGCCCTTCCTGGCACAAAGTAACAATGCGGACGCGATCGAACCGCGGTATTGACCGTCTAGGCATGGTTGAACTACAGACAACAGGGGCCGTGTACCTCCTTCCTGGTGGAATGAGTGGAACTGATCGGCTGTCGGACCCCTTCCGACTAACAGGCGCTGCTGATGCATGGTTGTTTACATCTTTGGGCGGGTTTAGTGACATCTCTGAACAGTCAGAGGGACTGTGTTACTGATACAATATCCAAAGTGAACGTCTGTCTTCAGGATTTCTGGGAACTGGGGTGTTGCAAAACAATTTTTGATGTGGGTAAATAATTTTTTTTCTAAAACTTTGCGAAACTCACTGGCACTACCAATAAAAGCTCCTGATTTAGATACACTTGGCGGCGAATACAGTTCAGTCTTTGTACCAAAGTAAAATATCACTTTAAAGGGACCAAAACACTGTCTACGTTATTTTTCTGTAACAGTAAAAAACACATGTAGCTAGCTCATTGGTCCTATTCATCTAACTTACAGATAGCTGTCCACTTGGTGATGACTTATGTATGTTGTCACGCAGCTGAAACTGCTCAACACTTCGCTGAAATAACATATTAAACAATAATTATCACATCCGAATTTAATGCACGTTCATGCAGTAAGAAATGAGGGTTGCTGTGCTTCCAGCTATCCACTTTCAACTGCCTTTCAATGTCACACTAGGACTGTAGTGACCTTAGCTAGGTTCTTAACTTTATCTTGTAATACAGATCATTTATCACCTCATGGTGATAATGCTAACTTTTGCTGTTGCAAAATGGAGACTACATGAGTCTTTGACTAAAGAACGCACTATATATTAGTTTTAACATCTGATTGTAATACACTTTTTCTATGGTTTCATCTAGCCTCTTTCAACTACTTTTCAAATGTTCAAATGTGTGTGAAATCTTATGGGACTTAACTGCTAAGGTCATCAGTCCCTAAGCTTACACACTACTTAACCTAAATTATCCAGAGGACAAACACACACACCCATGCCTGAGGGAGGACTCGAACCTCCGCCGGGACCAGCCGCACAGTCCATGACTGCAGCGCCTCAGACCGCTCGGCTAAACAGGCGCGGCAACTACTTTTCAGCCAATCATCATAGTAGTCGTTATGCTACCGTATTAACTTAATCTTGCAGAACAAATCGTTTATCATCATTCTAACTCATGATGTCGCACAGTGGATATGGGCATTCAATAAACATAGACAGTCTTCCATAGGTGAAAAGCCATCCATTCAATAGTTATAAATCATAGCTTCCTTTCTTATAATACCATGTTCTTTACCCAAGAAAAACTTTAAAATTCAAGGACCCTTTATAAAATCGTTGAGGTGTACCAATGTTGTTGGTCACTCCTGAGTTTGTGATTTGACATAAAAATTTGTTAAACATCTTTATAACTGGCTATCCCAAGTGACTTGTTGTTCACAATCACATTGCTGTTTCCACGTACCAGCAGCCATCTGCCGCTAAGGGGTCCGATTTGTGGTATGTAGTACAGCGCTATGTAACGTAACTATGTCGATGCGTAAGAAACAGTATGCTGTAATTGAGGGTTCGAATTCGAAGAGTTCGTCCCCACGCGGTGCGTCCTTTCCTTAAGCATGAAAATATGAGAATACACACGGCCGCTGCGACATGTGCAACAATCTGATGCCGTGGTTTCACCATTGTCGATCATTCACCATACCGTTCCGACTTTGCCCTATCCGATTTTCATCTCTTTCTTTAACCTAAACAACACCTTCGAGGTCTTCTCTTTCATAGAGGTGAAGCGGTGCAAGCAAAGGCGAGGTTCTGGCTTCGTCAATAAACAGTCTGTAGTGACGCTATCAGCAAATTGATCTCTCGTTTAGAGAAATGTGTTCAACCAGGGGACTGTGTTGAGAAATAAACATGTAGACGTGAAGAATAAAGATGTAGGACGTAAATAACGTTTGTTTTACTTAAAAAGTCTTTAAGAGTTTTGACGTAAGATGTTCAGAGGCATTACTTTCCTGACGTCTTTATACATTATGCTAGCTGTAAGTCCTATACTGTGTGTTAGTATACGAGAGCAAATTCAAGTGTCTTTGGACACGTCTGTATTTTACGTAAAAAGTATTCTCAAGAAGCTATATTTCCAGAGTTGTTCTCCGTACACCCCAACACTTAGACTATTAGAATTAAACATCCCAGTTAACATTAACTAGGACTGTGTTGACATCAATCAAAGAAAAATTTACTACTAAAAAATGAACATGTCGTAATTGTGGCATAGATAAGACAAAAGACAGAAGAAACTCACAGTTCTCTGTCAGTCCCTTCATGGACAACGGTTTCTTGCGTCAACCATGGGTAGAGTTCACTTACATACAGCCATTTCTTTATGCAACAGCAACAGAGCTCGTATGGCAGTTGATGTAGTAACTAAATGCTAATATTAATTACCCCAAACATTCACAGTAGTTTCTTAAAGGTAGCTGATTGTTCGATTGTTAGTTAAAACTTGACTGACAGGGTGACAATATAACAAATGTAGAAACACAATAAGAAATAACGAATAAAATTTATTAAGAGTTGCAATATAGTACTTACGTTTAGTACAGTTGGATGTAATACAATGATATTTACGTGACTTCACTGTCTGTGACAGTGTCACTGCAGTGGTAGCAGGGTTGCAGACACTGTGTCGGTGTTCCCAGTTCTCTGTAAATAGCGACTGCTAAATCGGAAGCTAGCTTTTTTCGTACTGCACTGAGCTGGCTGTCAGCTCTGAACTCAACTGTCTAACTGCTGGTTTTGAACTGTGTGTCTTGGAGTGTAGTGTTTTGAGGTCTGTCGGAAGAAGAATTTCCATATTCACTAGTGCAAGGTGGAATTAATATGGTCTGTCGTTGACAGTGGTCCCTAGATCAGCTGTCCGCATCAGTGTACATACACAACGCGCAGGAGGTAGGAGGGTGCAAGCAGGAAGATGTCCACGTTTATGAGTGCCATCTGGAGGCTGCTACATGGAACCGAGGGCACCAGGGGAGTGGTTGTATCTGTGTGGTGGCGACCTCTCACAGTATTGGTTATTTACCTCTTGCTCGGTACACAACACCTCTCCCCTGGGGAGAGAGATAAAGTGTTGAAGCCGACTCGCTTCATTATCTTCCTGCTTCCCCACTTGTCAGCATGTGTACATATGTTACTCCCCTCTCATTTATCTGGGGCTCCATGGGTAAGCCAAGAAAACCGTGATGAAAGTTTGGCCAGTCAAGTGTTCGCTACCTAAAAGTCCATAGACTGGTCTGAAGTGGGAGGCGTCTTGTCTGCTTCCACTGGTTTGTTCAGGCTGGATGCATCTGAGGCTTCATGCTGGAGGCACTGGCAGGGATGGTTGCTGGCTCAATCGGAAGGTCCCTCACATGGAGGTTGTATATACAAGTAGGTCTGACTCAGTAGGAGAAAAAAGCCTGTTAGTTCTGCCTACATGCATGCGAGAGTAGTGTGGCCTGATTTGAGTTTTATGGCACATTATGATTCCATGTGAACACTGAATCTCAAACATAACAATGCCGAACTGCCATATACATTTCTTTTTCCCAAAGTCTTACACTAGAATGAAAACCTGATCATTTAGTTGGGAAAAAATTGTATCGAGTGTTGTCGAGGCTTGGCAAGTGGATGCAGGAGTGGCTTTAAAATTGACGTTAAAGTTCAATGCACATGTCCGTGGAGTTTGTCAGTTGGTGATTGTCCATCGTGTGGAGTGGTTGTGTACCGCGGTAGAAAGGTCATTAAAACATTGTCTTTATTGTATTGTTGTACCGAGATCGTCATGTGCTCCTTGAAAGAGCGTATGAATCTTTCAGAGAGTCTCTTGCCCTCGGAATGAAATTGTGGAATCCGGAAGTAATTTCACAAATTGTTTAAATCCCTGAGAAGAAAATTGTCTGCTGGTACCAGCAGCAATAAATTTCGGCATTCCTTCAATACAGAAAGAATTTGACAAAGCCTGAACAGATCTTGTGCGGGATATCGATAACATTTGGATCTTAAATGGAAATTTGGAGGAACCGTCGATGAGGACGAACTAGCAGCTTCTGAGAAACTGCCTGCAATATCAGTATGCAGACGTGAGCAAGTTTCTCATGCTGTGGCCACGTAGAATATTGTAGAGACGGAGCTGACTGGTATTTTTGACATAAGCACCATCATTTCTATGTCTTTGTGAATATTTTTCCAGTAGCATTGGTCTTTGGCTAATCGTTTGGCACGAGCTATTACGATTAGACGTTATGGATTTGATTTTATTAAAAACGGGACATTGAGGCACAAGTTGGGCAATTAAATTAGAATTTTTGTGTAATTGTTTTACCGTGAATCGATAAAAGGAATGCGCCCTTTGCAAAATATCGGCACCGCATTCTGCTTCAGCGTAACGAGTGCTTTATATCTTTTGATGCTCTCTGTTGCTTCGGAAAAATATCATCAAATTTTTGCAACAGATTATTCAAGTTTCCAGACGGGACGTCAGTTTGAAGCAGATTCGCTCCCTCATCGATGGTGAAGTCGGAAGCAATGAAGAAATTCGGTTCAAATAAATTCGTTGCTTTATTTAAATTTACACGTACAAATTCACATGTGTCGTAAATTGTTTACCCTTGAAAACTGATCTTTCACTGGAATCTCCAGGTTGCTGTAACTCCAACTGTGACCTTTTGCATTGCTAATTTTGATCACGCCTGGAGCTTAACGATTGAAATGTCAGTTTCATTTTCTTAAGTCGAAGAATTACATTGAACACCTTTTTATGGTGAGCAAAGATGGCATTCGCTTGACGTTTCGTCTGTGAAAGTTTTTGCATTTTCATATGTACATTATAAACAATAACTGACTTTCACTATTAAGCATTGTCATATACTTGAGATTCTGCTGGTTTTGTCTCTTGTGGTTCATTTTGCACACGTTATCCGTATGTCCAGCCTTTGTACAGTAATCGTCTCATTTGTGGTTTGCACCACACCGTGAACAATATTCTTATTCCGGATTATTTAAACTTGTTTTCTGACTGTAGCGTGCACGGCGTGTGTTTTCCGAGTCTGGCTCTGCAGGCTGCTTTGCCGTGCCAGCTCATCATCATCGTCATCATTTAATGATGATGATGATGATGGTGGTGGTGATGATGATGATGAGCCGGCACGGCCGTGCATGCTATTTACAAATAATGGATAGTGAGCATAGTCACACTATACTGTTTCAGCAGGTACGTGCATTTCTTTATATGCGCAAATCATAGACAAACAATCTTGGAAAGACGGGTCTGTTAGACAAAGCAATTCCTTCTTTAATTAGTCAGCGGAGTCCATGACACGCATGTTTGCAGATAAGTGATTCTGCAAAAGATTTCTTACGATGATCACTTTCACAATAAAATTTACGTTCCCGAATCACACTCTGTAATTAAGTAATCCACTCTTCATAGCTGCGATCTGACTTCTCAAAATATTTCTTTAAGATCAGGGTAAGAGGGAGCCACTAGTTCACAAGTAGGCTACAATTTCTGAAGAATTTTAAATACAGTTAGGCCTGCATATGCTAATAAAAATGATTGTCATTCTACACCATCAGTTATCTGATGCTTGAGATAATGCTGTTCCAGACGCTGGATAAGGTTGTTACACGTCTCAACTTTTCGTTCGAATACCGCATAGAACGTGGCGGCAGGTTTAATGACAGAGGTTTTTATTGCTGGTCCTCCTTCTTGCTTTCTTCAAGTTAGGCCAAGTGCGTCACTATGAGCTCCTCGGCTGCTGACAGCTGCAGCAGTAAATGTAGTACCGGCTGCAGGAGGAATTCCGGTTGGCTCATATATGAAATACACTCCTGGAAATGGAAAAAAGAACACATTGACACCGGTGTGTCAGACCCACCATACTTGCTCCGGACACTGCGAGAGGGCTGTACAAGCAATGATCACACGCACGGCACAGCGGACACACCAGGAACCGCGGTGCTGGCCGTCGAATGGCGCTAGCTGCGCAGCATTTGTGCACCACCGCCGTCAGTGTCAGCCAGTTTGCCGTGGCATACGGAGCTCCATCGCAGTCTTTAACACTGGTAGCATGCCGCGACAGCGTGGACGTGAACCGTATGTGCAGTTGACGGACTTTGAGCGAGGGCGTATAGTGGGCATGCGGGAGGCCGGGTGGACATACCGCCGAATTGCTCAACACGTGGGGCGTGAGGTCTCCACAGTACATGGATGTTGTCGCCAGTGGTCGGCGGAAGGTGCACGTACCCGTCGACCTGGGACCGGACCGCAGCGACGCACGGATGCACGCCAAGACCGTAGGATCCTACGCAGTGCCGTAGGGGACCGCACCGCCACTTCCCAGCAAATTAGGGACACTGTTGCTCCTGGGGTATCGGCGAGGACCATTCGCAACCGTCTCCATGAAGCTGGGCTACGGTCCCGCACACCGTTAGGCCGTCTTCCGCTCACGCCCCAACATCGTGCAGCCCGCCTCCAGTGGTGTCGCGACAGGCGTGAATGGAGGGACGAATGGAGACGTGTCGTCTTCAGCGATGAGAGTCGCTTCTGCCTTGGTGCCAATGATGGTCGTATGCGTGTTTGGCGCCGTGCAGGTGAGCGCCACAATCAGGACTGCATACGACCGAGGCACACAGGGCCAACACCCGGCATCATGGTGTGGGGAGCGATCTCCTACACTGGCCGTACACCACTGGTGATCGTCGAGGGGACACTGAATAGTGCACGGTACATCCAAACCGTCATCGAACCCATCGTTCTACCATTCCTAGACCGGCAAGGGAACTTGCTGTTCCAACAGGACAATGCACGTCCGCATGTATCCCGTGCCACCCAACGTGCTCTAGAAGGTGTAAGTCAACTACCCTGGCCAGCAAGATCTCCGGATCTGTCCCCCATTGAGCATGTTTGGGACTGGATGAAGCGTCGTCTCACGCAGTCTGCACGTCCAGCACGAACGCTGGTCCAACTGAGGCGCCAGGTGGAAATGGCATGGCAAGCCGTTCCACAGGACTACATCCAGCATCTCTACGATCGTCTCCATGGGAGAATAGCAGCCTGCATTGCTGCGAAAGGTGGATATACACTGTACTAGTGCCGACATTGTGCATGCTCTGTTGCCTGTGTCTATGTGCCTGTGGTTCTGTCAGTGTGATCATGTGATGTATCTGACCCCAGGAATGTGTCAATAAAGTTTCCCCTTCCTGGGACAATGAATTCTGTGTGTTCTTATTTCAATTTCCAGGAGTGTATATGCTCAAGGTGGTTAACACAACTCATAAAAATATTCATGAAACGGAGACGGATTAGCAGTTCAAGAAAGTAATAATCATAAAATGAAGCCTCGCACTGTTGCCACAAAATCAACACATCTCCTACTGGGAAGCGAGTTTATTTTGGACAAGTTATTTACCACATTCAGATAGAAATAGCCAGCACGAAGAATTGATATTGGATAAATAAAAACAAATACATCCATTTCAGTGACATAAATACGACCAATTCAGCCAACGGAATATAGGAAAAGGTGCAAAGTATGTCTCTGGCGTATTTGCCAGAGTACGAAAACGACCGTTGGAATTCTAAGGAAAGTAGATTCACTTAGGGACTCTACAATCTCTTGAGAGCAATCGACCGATGATTTGATACAGGTAACAAAGGGTCGGTGCTGCGCGTTTACCAGCTCGTTGGCTTTGGAATGTTTCGCTGCAACGCCCCTTCATTCCGTGTCTCGACCCGTTCGACAACGCCGAACAGTAGTCTAACCAGCCACTAATTGCTTATTGCTACTTCTAAAGATCGGAGACGAGTAAAGGCGTTACTGAGGTCGAGTGCTGAAAGCAAGAAGTGTTCACGACGTGGAAGGAACACTTGATACTATGAAACGTGCCCTTGGGAAAGTCACCGAAACGACAGTGACCGCATGTTTGTCTTTTTTCTATTAACTTGCGCTTCGCTGTGCCAAGTCATGCCCTAAGCAGTTCTCAGTAACGTACCAATCCGTCAAAAACTGACAAGAATATTATTTTGAATTAAATAGCAGTAGTAAGGTCCAGCAATCATCTATTATTGAAGTTCTATTTAATAAATGATAATATCTATTCCTGAGAATTTTGGTACTCAGATACTATAGAACGTATAGATTGTGTTAGTAGCTCCCCTCGTCCTTCCGCAGGTGGAAATATACCTAATTTCTCAGATTAAAGTTTGGTAGTTAAGTAGTTAATAATAACTGCAACTACACAATGTACCGGCAAATCACAGTTTTGTATCGAAAATCGTCTGATACACCCTAGTCTTTGGTCCGAACGTGATTTCTAACACACTCCCCACTAGGAACTTAATTATTGTCTTCTGCACTTCTATAAGGTCACCGATGCTGCTGCCATATGCCAACTCACGCCGATCTTCGTTTGCATGCTACAATTGGTAACCCCCTAACAACGTGGGAGAACATTGTGCTCTCTACTTACCATGTATTACTTAATAACGAAACAACTGCATCGTCTCATGGTAGTTTTCCAACAGAACAGGTATTTAGAGAATTCATCGAGCACTGCAGCCAAGGCGGGTCCTGTCTTTGTAATACCACGAAAAGACGATGGCACTATCACAGACATTTTGACGTACTTTAGAGGAAATTCGTCAAGAATCGGATCTTTTTCGTCCCTGGAAATGGGTCTCTCTTTCACTGGCGAAGCTAAAGAACTTGCTCGGACTGGTCAAGAACGATCACTGCCGAACCAGTCAAGGATGATCTCTGTCACTGGTAACAAACTGCACACGAAATTCCAACTCAGTGTCGAATAACGTATACTGGGCAGATGTATCACTTTAGTGCAAGACAACTCTCGCGAGAATTATCGTGACACACACGCCTTGCCTAACAGGATAACTGCAGTGGCAGTGTACTCTATTAGTACGTATTATCGCATGATTACACACACAAAATTTTACCCTCAACTTTCTCCTTCAGTAATTGCATTAAAGAATCTGCGTATACGCCTGAAAATCCCTTCGCCAAGGAATTCGGAATTGCGACACAGTACAGCTTGGAGCTCAGAGCTTCCTACACTGAAGAGTCAAAGAAACCCGTACACGTTCCTAATATCGTGTAGGGTCCCCGCGAGCACGCAGTAATGCCGCAGAATGGACTCGTCTGAAATAGTGCTGGAGTGAACTGACACCATGAATGCTACAGAGCTGTCCATAAATCCCTAAGAGTACGAGGGGTGGAGATCTCTTCCGAACAGTACGTTTCAACGCATCCCAGATATGCTAAATTATGTTCATGTCTGGGGAGCTTGGTGGCCATCGGAAGTGCTTAAGATCAGAAGAGTGTTCCTGTTCCTGGAGCCACTATGTAGCAATTCTGAATGTGAGGTGGGTCGCGTTGTCCTTCTGAAATTGCCCAAGTCCATCGGAATGCACAATGAACATGAATGGATGCAGGCGATCAGACTAGATGCTTACATACGTGTCATCTATCAGAGAGTCGTTTCGTTCGCTTGTGCCTTTGCCCGCAGTTAAGCAAGGTCGGCATGGTTAATCGGATTTGGCAATGTTAGTGGAAGGGGTGGCTGGATGTACTCCAACTGTCTGTAACGAGTGTAATCCATGGAATAGTACGAAAGTGTTCAAATGTCTGCGAGCCGTGTAACTGAGGCGGGATGTGGGGACCAGCCCGGTATTCACCTAGGGGGATGTGGAAAACCGCCTACAATCCACATCCAGGCCGCCGTCGTAAATCGGCCAGGCGGATTCGATGCGGGTCCGGCGCACCTACCCGAGTCCAGGAAGCAGCGCATTAGCGCTCTCGGCTAACCTGGCGGGTCATTTATCAGAGAGTCGTATCTAGACGTCTTGGGGCCCTATATCACTTCAGTTGCACGCGCCGCACACCATTACAAAGCCGCCACCAGCTTCAACAGTCCCCTGCTGACAGGCAGGATCCATGGATTCATGACGTTGTCTCCATACCTGTACACGTCCATCCGCTCGCTACAATTTGAAACGAGACTCGTCCGACCACGCAACACGTTTCCAGTCATCAACAGCCAAAGTCGGCGCTGACGAGCTCGTGGAGTCATCAAGGGTACACGAGCGAGCCTTCGACTCCTAAAGCCTACATCGATGATGTTTCGTTGAATGGTTCTCACGCTGATACCTGGTAATGGCCCAGCATTGAAATCTGCAGCAATTTGCGGAAGGTTTGCACTTCTGTCACGTTGAACGATTCTCTTCAGTCGTCGTTGGCCCCGTTCTTGCAGGATCTTTTTCCTGGCCGCAGCGATGTCGGGAGATTTTATGTTTTACCAGATTCCCGATATTTACGGTACACTCGTGAAATCTCCACTTCATCGCTACCTCGGAGATGTTTTGTCCCATCGCTCGTGCACCGACCGTAACACCACGCTCAAACTCACTAAAATCTTGATAACCTGCCATTGTATGAGCAGTAACCGATGTAACAACTGCGCCAGAAACATTTTGTATTATGAAGGCGTTGCCGACCGCAGCACCGTATTATGCCTGTTTACATATATCCGTATTTGAATACGCATGTCTATACCAGTTTCTTTGGTGCTTCAGTGTTTAATCATATATCGAACACAAGTTTTTGGCACGAAGACAATGTAACAGTGGAGAGTCCATGTAACAGCCCAACATTTTTGGTCTGCCAGCCATAGAAATGCCAAGCGGCAGCAAATGTGACTTGGGTTCTGTGCGGAAGGCTTCACATCGATTCCAAATTGGGAGCCTCAGTACGCCAAACTCACAGTGTGGAAAGTGCTCAGTTCCAGGCGTCGTGTCCGCCGTAAGTCCGCCTTGGCCACCATCACCGGTGGTTCAAACTTGTCAGCAGTCAGCAGCAACTACCAGCTCAAGTTCCCGAGCAGTTACACGAAACAAAAATTATGAAAATTAAACAATGCTATCCATGCAGACCTGAGGACCTCGTTTTCACTGGAGTAATGCTGAGGTGAAGTTTAAGATTCAGTTAGTTATTCGAACTACCCTGCTAATCTTAAACATTCTTCTGTCGCGTTTCAAAAGCTCCCCTTCTTGTCTTGTAGAAGATCACACTCGACGCATAACACCTTCCGAAAATACTTCTTAACATACAAACTTTCTTTTAAGCGATTGGACACTGACTTAAATTCCGTGCTGACAAGTGAAAATTTGTGCTGAACCGGGACACGCACTCACATTTGCCGCTTTGCTCGAGCGGTCGTTTTAAATGCTTTTTAACCAATTCTCAGAGCTTCCAGTCGGGTCAAGTGGTTCTAAATCTACGAGTTTTCGTCCGAGTACTCTTCGGGCATTGTGCGGTTGTGACTGATTTTTTTTTTTTCCTACACCGTCCCCATACAGCCGGTTACCTTCTGTAACGTCACTGGCGCTAGCTCCAGCACCATATAACGTACTGTTTTCGTCGAGCGCCAGTCACGCCCGCTTCAGCCTTCCAATGACCGGGTCCCAAGCCGTGCTTAGCTGCAAGACCGCCGTCTTTATTGAGGATGTAGTCACAAGTTTTTATCTCACTTTTATTATGCTATCCCAGAAACTGTTAATCCGTGTGGTAACAGATGTCTCTTCGAATGCAAAACAATGTCCGTTTTCTAGAGCATGCTCTGCAACCGTTGATTTCTCCGGGTACCAAAGGTGCAGACATCTCCGGTGATTAACACAGCGCTGTTCGATAGTACGCACGGTCTTTTCGACATAAAACTGTCCACACCCAAACAGTATTTTATATACTCCTGGCGTTATGAGGCCAACGACGTCTTTTACAGGCTCATGAGTTGTCGAATTTTTGTTGGAGCGCTGAAGAACAAATGTATTTTATGCGTCTTTAGGAGATGGCTAACATTTTCTGTTACTGAGACACAGAAGGCAAAAACGCAGGATTCTTAGAATCTTCCTCGGGGTCCTTCTGCTTACGTGTTTTCGGAAAGATGGCTTGTGACATCTGGCGGTTGTTTTAGCCGTTTTCCTTGCATATTTTACGAAAACGGATCAGTTGCTTCAGCAGTTTTTCAGTGAGTGAGACGGCTTCCGCTAGACGCACCAGGGTCCTCAAAACAGAACGTTTCTGCGACGGATGGTGATAGCTGTTAGCGTGCAGGTATCAATCCGTGTGGGTGGGTTTCCGTCAAACAGTATGTCTGAGACATCCGTTTGCTTTACGGCTTCAAGGAAAGGCAAGACACCATCTTTCTCTTCCTCCAAAGTCATTTTGAAAGGATAGGATAGGATATTTTGAAATGGGCGCAAGAGAGCAATGTCTTCAGCTCCGGCGCAAGAACAGTTTGTGACGAGTGTCGGTGAAATGCACCATACAAGAGTGTAAAACAGCACAGAAAATAAAGGTAACAAAAGTTGGAAAAGTATGTGCATATCCACACAGAAACACGGGACGCCAATAATAAAACATTAACTAAACAGGAAGAAAGTGGTATAAGGAGTTAAAAGAAAATAGCAGATGGACTTGGCTGACTGTCGGCAAGAATAAAAAAGGAATGAGCGAGCCACACTGCAACACACTAAAACCTCCAGCCTAAAGGCTTAGGCCAGAATCCAGACACATCAAAATCATTTAGTCACACTCGTCTCATCATCAGGTAAAACAGAGGACAGATCCCCACTGATATTTGTGTCTACCCTTGCATCACGGTATAAAACACACTTTGTTAAAATATGTCGTACACAGATTTTCACGCCACAGGCCACACAAAATGGAGGATCCTCTTGCCGTAGTAAAAAACCGTGTATAAGAGGGCAGCGCCCAATTCTAAGACGTGTGAGGATAACTTCACCCACCTGAACTACATGCAGGAGGAACGCCACGGCTGGATAGTTGACTTCACCAACCGCAGCTTATTGTCCGTTACCGCCAGCCATTCGTCATCCCACAATTGCATGAACTTCCTATGTAGTGCAGAAACGACAGCCTGAATGGAAATAGGACACTGTGCCACACTCTACAGGCCATATTGGCAGCACGATCGGCCTGTTCATTTCCCCGTTCCCTACATGCCCTGACACCCAGCAGAATCACACGTGTTTTCCCTGCCGTTGGAGCAAGTATAGTTGGTCATATATCAGCTTGGCCAACGTCTCTGCTGGGTACACATACTGTAACGATTGTAAGGCTATAAGGCAATCGGAGCAGATGAGAAACCGTTTGTCCTGAATACGTCACATCTGCACCATTGCCTTCGGGATCAGGTGGAGCTCCGCTGAAGGAAAGGTACGGAACGGTATATTCATCACAAAGACGAATCCTGGTCAAGGAACACGATAGCCAAGGGAATTCCCTTGCTTGGAGCTGCCAGTGTGTGACGCATATCTAAAATATGAAAAAACACAGTCTGAAATGTAAACATGGTGTATTATGGAATGAGATTTTCACTCTGCAGCGGAGTGTGCGCTGATATGAAACTTCGTGGTAGATTAAAACTGTGTGCCGGACCGAGACTCGAACTCGGGACCTTTGCCTTTCGCGGGCAAGTGCTCTACCAACTGAGCTACCCAAGCACGACTCACGCCCCGTCCTCACAGCTTTACTTCTGCCAGTACCTCGTCTCCTACCTTCCAAACTTTACAGAAGTTTCGCAGGAGAGCTTCTGTAAAGTTTGGAAGGTAGGAGACGAGGTACTGGCAGAAGTAAAGCTGTGAGGACGGGGCGTGAGTCGTGCTTGGGTAGCTCAGTTGGTAGAGCACTTGCCCGCGAAAGGCAAAGGTCCCGAGTTCGAGTCTCGGTCCGGCGCACAGTTTTAATCTACCAGGAAGTTTCATGGTGTATTATGTTTCTTAAAATTGGTCGAGTATATATAATACGTCTGGACTTCGGAGGAACCAAGATGGAAATCTGCTCCAATAACCATATAAGACATTAAGACCGGCCACAACCATCTCTTAAAGGCAATCCTTGAACGAATTCCATACGGCCCCATTGCCCGTTGCCGGTTTCGATAAAGCTTTTCCATTAAACACTGAGCAACGATATGGTATGCAGGTGTGTATAGTGGGGTCAGTGTTTTACCCTCATGCTCATAAATTAAGGATAATGCTGATATTTGGTGAAACAATACTCTGGTGGGCGGTTTGCGGGTTTAAATCACCTCGGGGTATGACCATGTGGTGCATTTGATCTGCGGTCGTCGCACGGTGGCGGTGGCAGCAGTCCACATACACAGAGGTGTGTTGGTGCACGTCAGAGTACGGTGCAGCGAGTAAGGGGGTAGAATACTGGGGCGACTGGAGGCTGGTCAAACACAGCAGGTCGTAGCACAGGCACTCCGTGTCCCACAAAGTGTGATCTCAAGATTATGGCAATGATTCCAGCAGACAGGAAACATGACCAGGCGCTACAGTACGGGATGTCCACAGTGTACAACACCACAACAAGACCGACATCTCACCATCAGTGCCCACAGACGGGCACGGAGTACTGCGGGTTGCCGTGCTCGAGACCTTACCGCAGCCACTGGAACAGTTGTCTCCAGACACACAGTCTACAGACGTCTGAACAGACATGGTTTATTTACCCGGAGACCTGTAAGGTGCATTCCACTGACCCTTGGCCACAGAAGAGCCCTTAAAGCCTGGTGTCAAGAACGCAGTACATTGTCATTGGAACAAGGGCCCAGGTTATGATCACGGACGAGTCCAGGTAGTCTGAACAGAGATTCTCGCCGGGTTTTCACCTGGCGTGAACCAGGAATCAGATACCCACCGTTTAATGTCCTTGAAAGGGACCTGTATGGAGGTCGTGATTTCATAGTCTGGGGTGGGATTATGATTGATGCACGTACACCCCTGCGTGTCGTTGACAGAGGAACTGTAACAGGTCTGGTGTATCGGGACGTCATTTTGCACCAGTATGTCCGCCTTTCCAGAGGTGCAGTGTGTCCCACCTTCCCCCTGATGGATGATAACACACGGCCCCACCGAGCTGCCATCGTGGAGGAGTACCTTGAAACAAAAGATGTCAGGCGAATGGAGTGGCCTGCCTGTTCTTCAGAGCTAAACCCCATCGAGCACATCTGGGATACTCTCGGTCGAAGTATCGCTGCACGTCTTCATACCCCTACAACACTTAAGGAGCTCCGACAGGCACTGGTGCAAGAATGGGAGGCTACACCCGAGCAGCTGCTCGACTACCTGATCCTGAGTATGCCAATCCATTGTGCGGCCTGTGTACTTGTGATTCCATATTGATGTCGGGGTACATGCGCAGGAAACAGTGGAGTTTTGTAGCACATGTATTTCGGGAAGTTCTTCCTAACTTACCACCAATACCGTGGACTTACAGATCTGTGTCGTGTGTGTTCCCTATGTGCTCTGCTGTTAGCGCCAGTTTTGTGTAGTGCCACGTTGTGTGGCACCGCATTCTGCAGTTATCCTTAATTTATGAGCATGAGTCTATGTGCCAGGCGCACCGTAAGTAGCCGTCGCCGGATGTGAAGTGGCGGTTCACCAGCATATGCGCAGAGACTTTGTATGGGCCTTGTTCTGAATGTCCCAGTGGGCAACCGAATCCCTTCATGGTGCACCACGTCCAACATCTTTAAATAAAGCGGTCTCGTAGACCCATATATTGTGCACCCGTAATCTAGCCGAGATCGTAGAAATGCCATGTAAAACTATCGCAGAGAAGTCCTTTCTGTTTCCCATGTACTGTGGCTAAGACTTTTTAAAACACTTAGAGCCTTATGGGACCGTTTCTTCAGGTCATTAAGATGTGCCAACCATGTAAGTTTACTGTCAAATATATGGCCCAGAAACCTCACTGTGTCTTTAAAATTAAGAACAGTGTCCCTCATTCTCATCTCAGGAAAGTTTGGAACGAGAACGGTTAAAATGAACACGCACAGACTTGTCGGTTGAGAACTGTTCTACGCCAATTCATTCATACGTCGAAGAGCTAGTTGCAACTGACGTGTTGTCGTTGCAAGGCTTGAAGAAGAGCAGAACACTTGACAGGCCTTTTAAGTACTGCTATTAATAGCTACGGTAAAGACACATTGACGGACATCGTTCTCTTGCTGAAAGCGATGAGGCATGACGTCAGCGACTCGCTACAGAAAATACCGTTGCCAGAGAAAGGACCAAATAAAAATGAGAATCCATCCACAAAAACCCCACTCGTGAAGGCGCTCGACGACAAGATGCCTCCAAATAGTATCGTACGCCTCCTTAATGTCAAAAAATATACCTAGAAAGTGGTGCCGGCGCAGGAAAGCCTGTTGTGTAGCCTCCTCCAGGGGGGCTAGGTTATCAAAGGTAGAGCCATACCTCCTGAACTCACACTGAAAGTGACTAAGGAATTGCCTAGATTCTCAGATCCAGACAAGGTGGCGGTTGACTACCCACTCCAAGGTCTTTCCCACACAGCTAGTGAGGGCAACACTATGGTAACTACTCGAGCACGTATGGTCTTTTCCAGATCTTTCGGACCGCACGCCACGAGTCGGGAAAGTGACCTAACGCGCAAATGGCTTTAAAAACTGCGAGGAGGGTATCTTTGTTTCGCCTTGTGAGGTGCCACAGTCTACTGTAATGGATTCTGTCGCCACCAAGGGACGTGTCACGAGCCGCGGATAATGCATGATCCTGCTCCCACATGGAAAACTGCCAGTTGTAGTCTTCATTAGTGGCGGACTGGAAGTCCAAACTGCTTCTCTCAGCTACTGCTCTATAGCGCTGGAAGCTTGAATCATGACTGGTGGTTGCAGTAACTGTGACAAAATAACCCGCCATAGTCTAGGTAATGTCTCGCGGATTGGTTTGGACGCCATTCCTCATTACAGCAGCCATGGAATTTATCCCTCCTCTCCCAGAAATTGTCATGATGGCTTCCCATACAACAGTGTTCAGGAACTGTTGCCACGAACTCTTCTCGCTCTCTTGAGTCTGGCGGCATTTTATCCTCGCCACCCGAAATGCTGCCAGAATCTCTGAACTCGGCCAGCACTTGAACCTACACAGAGCAGGATGCCTAGTCCTGATTGCAGAGTGGCATACGTCACTCCATCAGCGGGCAGGCTGCCTCTTTAGTTGCCCCATTGACTGTGGAATGGATGCCTCAGCGGCGTGGTGGATCATTTTGGTAATATGATCCACCCGTTCCTCGACAGTGACACGATGTTCAAACTGGGCTAGCTGACTATAAAGTGCCCAGTCTGCTCTACTGAGCACCCATTCCGGCGTTTCCTTTCAGGTTCCACTCAATCTGGAAGGTGAATCCAGACTGGATTCCCATTAAGCTGTGTGAGCAAGGGCTTGAGAGCAAAGCGAGAGGTCAGTGGCAGAGAACGACCTGGCTGTATTGCAGAAGTGCATGCTCTGTCCTTTGTTTAGCAAATATGCACATGATGACACAAGAACTCTCTCAATAGCTAGGACAGGTAGTTGCAGAGCCTCAAAGCACGTTGTGCGTATTAAAGTCGCCACAGAGGATGAAGCGGTGGGAGAGCAGTGTAAGAAGATTGTTTAGAGCCTCTTCGTTGAGCGCATCACGTGGCGGCGGGTAAACGAAACATATTGTCAACGGATGACGCACCTGCACTGATATTGCAAATTTTTGTAAGTTCTTTGTAAGTGAGAGAGGTGAGGAGTGGTAGTTGGTACTGACGAAAATACCTCCTATAGCTCTCTCACTACTAAGTTCGTCCTTTTTGTGCAGTACATAACCTCGTAGTACAGGGGTGTAAGAGTGATTGAAATTAGTCTCCTGGAGACACAGATACAGTGGTCTATCCTGATATAGTAGACGAAATTCCTCCACATGCGTCCAGAAGTTTGGGAGCCATCGATCACAGGGGTAGCACCTTCATCCTGTCTCTCCCAGGGTGTTCAGACTGCCATAGGTGGAGTTCAGTTGTGGAGTGAAATGACTCCCCCACACATACCTCACACTCCACCAGCTCTGTCGAAGAGTCAGATGAAGCATCAGGTAGAATCATAGTCCTACAGTTTACTACTTGATTTTACCTACTGTTGCTGCTTTATAGTAGCTCTTCTCTGTTTTGAGGGCTTTGCTGGAGCTGGAGTAGGTGTGGTAATCGCTGTACTGGGTTTCTGAACAGCCTCATCTATTGGAGTTGCCTGGGACTCTACCACGTTGCCCACTGTATCTTTGTCTGCTGTTCTAGGGGGGAGGGAGGGGAGGGGGGGGAGGGCTGTCTTCGAAGTGTACTGACACATGATGCAGGTGTTAGTGTCGACACTCGCCATCTCCAGTTGTATACAAGCACCAGCTTTAGGATGAGGATTCTGAAGCATTGATGCAAAAGATTTAGTAAATTTGAGAGGCTGCATAGACTTGTAGATCTTTTTGGTCTCACCATAGGGGTTGCGCTTTGTTGTTTTTATTTTCTGTACTTTGTGCTCCTCTAGAAAGATTCTGCACTCCACACTCAACAAAGGGTGAGGCAGATGATGCATTTGGCAGGAGGCAAGTAACTAACTCCTTAATGAGCGCCCTTATTGCAATTACCACACATCACTTCTCTCTTAAATCCTAGGGTTGCATGAACTTGATGTTGGCATAGATATTGTTGGTGCAGTCCAAGAATTCTCCCAGCTTTTCTTACCCATGAGACCAGACAAAGAATGTGTCGTCGACGTAACGATAAAAGCAATTAGGCTTTGCAGAAGCAGTGTCCAGGACACGGTCTTCAAAGTACTTTGTAAATAATTTGGTCAATTTGGCTATGACTGGAGCTAACGGGCTCCCTGTTGTGACACCGCCTGTCTGATTAATGTATTCTCCATCATACAAAAAATAGGATAATATCAGAGAGTGCTTAAAATTAATACAGAAGTGTCGTCAAATAACTGGAAGAGCAGATGTGTAGAATTTTTGATGGTAACGTGCATGAATTATGATGCATCAAAGTTGATCGTCATATCTCCTTCTCCAAAACGAGGCATTTAATTCAACTGACAAGGTCTGTCATTTTCTTGGTGTGATGTACATGTGGAGTAAGAGATGGGCAAAATGTTTCACGAGTCTGTAAGTCGGCGATCCAATGCTGCTGATGATGGGCTGAAGAGATGTGTTCTTCTTGTGGACCTGTGGAAGGCCGTACAACAGAGGTGGTCGAGGCACCTGAGAGAAGACATTTTTAATGACATTCTCTTCCAGTGAAGACGTCTTGAGAAATTTCTACATCTTCCTCATTATTCTTGTTGTTGAGTCACTTGGTAATTTTTGATATGTCTCCTCCTCCAGCGTCAACCAGATCTGACTGCGGCATTGTCCTTGTGAGCTGGCAGAACTACAAGGAGAGGATCATTGCAAAGTTCATTAAGACCAACTCTTGCCACCTCCGAGGTTGGCAGCTTGGCTTTTGAACGAATTCAAATCTTAATTATCATGGTGACGCATTAAGCAGCTTCTCTAAGCTGTGCATTGACTACTCCAAGACCACCCTATGTGGCAGGAGCATAAGCCACTCCCTGCTCGAAGTTCGGAGACTGCAGCAAGTTGTTGTGGACATTTGTACATAGGCCTTGTAGTAGAGGAGCATAGGTAAGTTGTGCCATCCGTCGACTGTCACACGTAGTTATATCCCTCCCCCCCCCCCCAAAGATTCCACTTCGGTATAGGTCTCAGGAGGCCGTAGATAGTGACCATCGCCCCTGACTCAAGTTCACGCAGCTTCCTGCTGCAGCATTGTATCAGGCAACCCATTCCCGTGATCTTTGGACTTCCTATGGTGCATGCACTAAAAATACCACATGTAGGTGGCAGACGAAAGTGTGGTCGCTCAACGTAAGTCCCTACAGCTGTCACCACAGTGCACATAACACCAGCTGCATGGCAAGAGCATACGTAACAACTGACAGGGGGCAACCTTGGCTCAGAGCAGGCAATAGTGTTTGTGCCAGCTGGCCATTGATCTTAACATGTGAAGTCGCGCCATGCAGAAGGTGTAGGCGCCAGAACACATTAAGATGTTCTTGACGTACACTATCGAAAGTATGGTCAAATATCATCAACACCAAGGCCTCACGCACACAACATGTTTCTGCCAGTGCAATGACATCACGGTAAACATTAAGTTCTGTCTGGATGTTACTGTTACCACCAAAAAAAGTCTGGTCATTAGAGACAACTTGTGATAGGACACTCTGAATGCGGACAGCCAAAATCTTCATAAAGATCGCACCAAACTGTTTGGGAACCAATACAAGGATGCCATCGACAAAGACAGATGGCAATTGCACTGGAGTCGCCAATCCTTGGTACATCATAACCAATGGGTCATAATGAAATCATGGAATGCACAATAAAACTATGGAACGTATGATGAAACTCAATGGGAAATCTTCTGGGCCCAGTGATTCGTTGGCTGACACTTCATGGAGGGTGTCAGAGACGTCCCCCATTGTTATGGGGTCCATGAGGGTTGGCACTGCATCTCCATCTAGAGTCCGAGATAGCACGGGGAGGACTTCATACATCTCATGAGCATCAAAATATCAAGGTATCCTGCATTGTAGAACCACCTGTAATGATCCAAGAAGGCATTGGCGATATCCTCTTGGGCTGTCATCTATCGGCCATCTGACATATCCAGCACGAGGATCAATGTTGTCTGACATCTTCTACGTTCGCAGTTAATGTGTTGATTGACTATGCATGTGCTCAACTCTACCCTCAAGACAGCAACATGTTCACAAGGTGATCTTTGCTTGCAACTGTCAACCCCAAGTCCTGCCTATGGCGGCTGCGTGGACATCTTCTGTAGTAGCACAAAATGACATTCCATAGTGTTCTGTTGATAGCACATTGATTCTCGACAACAGTCCATCACTGCATGCCACAGAGCAGCTTCTGTGCAATTGGGTGGGACCACTTGGCATTTCCTCCATCACTCTGGAGCCCATTGTTTGCGGATACGAGTGCGAGTATCTGATAGTAAATAGGGGTCATGGCCACTGGGGCAAAAGGATTGGTCCTCACCACCAAGTGCTTGTGCAGTGCTTGTGCAGTGCAGACTGTTCATCGGTAGTGCCCTGCTGCTGCATTGAGGATGGTCAGAGTCGAATGAAGACGTTGCTTCTGTTGACAAATAATGATCAGATGGTACAGATTGCAGAGCCCTCATGTACATTAACAGAATCGCTGTTAGATCAGGCGACATCTTCTTCTCCCCTAGCAGCGGCTGCACGATACAACATTGCAAACAGCTAAATCAGAGATGTCCCTCTTGCCCTCAGTCCAAACATGTCTTTGCCTTATACGATCGTAAATTATGATGGCATGGCATCTGCCTGTATTCAACAGAGTACACCGTAACGTACGCCCATTTTTCCGCCTTATGGACTATCGCGGAGTAATTGGGTATCAAAGCTGTGATCACCATCTCTGCTGACACCTTAGATGGCAACTGGAACACAGGGACCGTCCTCTGACCGAGACATGCATGTTCGACTTTCATAGGGCCAGTGTGTCAAGCTGAATGTCTAAATTGAAGGTAGCTCATCTTATTGAAGAAAGCCGCATTGTCCACCAGTTTCGCATAGAATGCTCCAGTCACGATGCAGAAGTCAATCCCTCCTAGGCCATGTTCATAAATGCCACAAATATCACCTCATAAGAACTGGTCAGTTTTCAACACTTTTGGTCATGCATACTCGGTCGTAATACTAAACTCTAACGACGATTTTCGTTATGATAATGCCATGGTGCGACAAAGAAGTAAATAGCATGTTGACAACTGTAAACCACAACACCACCACATGCAACTTATCTCAGCAGGGATGCAAACAGGACATCTGTGCTGCTCCATTGCCAAAGGCAGAGTGAATGACTTCTGCTATCCAGACACACTTCCACAAGTATAATTTAAACCTTCATTTGATCTTAGCAGAATTCTCATTTTCAGGAATACTTTTCTTTCTGCATGAAATGTATTCGCAGTTGCGAATGCGAATACAAGGGAGTGAAGATAATGAAAATTAATTCCAGACTTGGACTCGAACCCAAATTTCCCAATTTACGCTAGCAGTCGCCTTTCTTAATCACTTTGGCTATCTGTGCACAACTCAGGGCCAGAAACACACTTCCATAGATCGCCATTTGTAAGTCACAACCTGCTCTCATACACATTACGTAATTCCTGTACTGGGTCGGGACAATTTCATTGAAACTCACTGCCTGGCATCGGCTGTGAAATATGGTATTGCAGTGCCTGTGTTGTTAAGAAGTTCGATGCAACGTGCCTTCGCCCTCCCCGAACACTGCATCGTCCTCAGTTTTGCCTTTTGTGCCCTACATTTTCCTGGAACCCAAACTAATCCACCATAAGATCGGCTTCTACCTATTTTTCAGCTCCCCTATAAACAATCGGCATCATTATTTTCCAATTGCGATTTGTTAATTTGATGGTGCGGTAGTATTGACACCTGTCAGCAATGCAGCTACCATATTTGGATTGAAATTATTAAATCGTTTTTAAGACTGAGTGTATCTCAAGAGTCTCATAGGTTTTTCACATCCCACGGAAAAAAATTTGATATGGATGGCTCTCCCAAGAATAACATTAATTCTGAGGAGATGTATTACAGGGGCATAGTTTCGACTTAAGAAATTCACTGCTCTGTCAGGTCCTTCTCACAGCACCATATCTACCACCTCATCTTCATTTACTTCTCTTTCCCCTTCTACAGTATCGGTCGCCCTTTTTCATAAGACACACACACACACACACACACACACACACACACACACACACACACACACGTTTTTAATTTTTGTCTCTGAGAATGGTGTGCATTTCCTGAGAAATAAATAAAAAAAAGGTACTTCCTCTGGTTCTGATCAAGGCTTTCGCAAGGTATCCTCAGTCATAGGACAAAATCCAAAACTGGAACACCCCTCCCAAATGTTTTCAGTTGGGTTTCCCTCTGCCTCCCTGCCAAACCGCTGGAATTTTCGGCTTGAAAGAACCGCGACTCTATTAGATTAGATTAGTTTTTAGTTCCATAGATCCGTGCTGAGGAGATCCTCGTGGATGTGGAACATGTCAATTTTTTTAAGCTGAAATAACAATACTAATAGTATGAATATATACATCATTTGTTTCTATTAAAAAATTCGTCAATGGAGTAGAAGGAGTTGGCCACTAGTAAGTCTTCCAGGCTCCTTTTAAACTGATCTTAATTTGTAACTAAATTTTTTATGTTTGCTGGCAAATTATTGAAGATGAGTGTTCCTGAGTAGTGGACCCCTTTTTGAACTAAAGTAAGTGCTTTTAAGTCCTTGTGCAGATCATTCTTGTTCCTGGTATTGTATGTATGAACTGCGCTGTTTGTTGGAAAAAGAGATATATTATTTAGGACAAATTTCATTAAGGATTAAATATACTGAGAGGCAGTAGTTAGTATACCCAGTTCTTTGTAGAGGTTTCTACAGGACGTTCGTGAATTTACTCCACAAATAATACGTATTACACGCTTTTGGACTCTGAAAACTTTTGTTTGACTTGAAGAGTTACCCCAAAATATTATACCAGATGACATTATGGAATAAAAGCAGGCAAAGTATGCAAGCTTTTTCATTTTTATGTCGCCTATGTCTGCTAACGCTCGAATTGCAAATACAGCTTTGTTAAGGCGTTTCTGCAGTTCTGTGGTGTGCTCCTTCCAACTGAATTTATTATCAAGATGTAATCCCAGGAATTTAAGACTGTCGATCTCTTCTATCTGCTCTTCTTCATACTTTATGCATATGCTGGGTGGAAACCTCTTACAGGTTCTGAATTCCATATAGTGAGTCTTTCCGAAGTTTAATGTCAGTGAGTTGGCTTTAAACCATTCATTAATATCCATGGAAATATCATTAGCAGATCTTTCTGGAACTACACCCGACATACTATTTATTGCAATACTCATGTCATCTGAAAACAAAACGAACTCTGCTTCTGACAGTGTAACTGATGAGAGATCATTAATGTATACAAGAAAAAGCAATGGCCGTAAGATGGATCCTTGTGGAACACCATCTGTAATTTCTTCCCATTCTGATGATGACTGATGACTTAATTCACTAGTCCCTTGCACTGACACCCTTTGTTTCCTGTTAGTGAGGTATGACTTGAACCATTTTGCAGCACTGCCCGTGACACCATAGAATTCTAATTTATTTAAAAGGATGTTGTTCACACAATCGAATGCCTTTGACAAATCACAGAAAATACCTGCTGCTTGTAACTTGTTATTTAATGAATTAAGTACATTTTCACTGTAGGTGTAAATAGCCTTCTCTATATCAGAACCTTTCAGAAATCCAAACTGTGTTCTTGATAATATGTTGTTTCTGGTCGGATGGTTGAGAAGCTGCCTGTACATTACTTTTTCTAAAATTTTTGAGACTGCTGGCAAAAGTAAAATCGGTCTGTAGTTTGATGATGGTATCTCTTTATCCCCTTTCTTGAATATAGGCTTAACACTGCATATTTTAGCCAGTCAGGAAATGTCCCAGTTATAATTGACTGGTTACACAGGTAACTTAGAATTGTACTAAACTCATAGGAACATGCCTTGATTAACTTTGTTGATATTTCATCGTAACCACTAGAATGCATTGTTTTTAAAGATTTTATTATGTAAGTTATTTCTTTTGGTGAAGTGAGTGACATATCCATGTACCTGAAGCTATTTGTAAACGCTAGTTTCAGATATTAAAGGGCATTATTTACTGATCCTGACAATCTCATTCTATCAGTAACGGATATAAAGTACTTGTTAAATAGATTTGCCACACTATGCCCATCGGTTAATAATGTGTCATCTAACCTTAGTGCTATTTGCTCCTGTTCCTTTCTGGTTCTACCAGTCTCCTCTTTCACTATATCCCATATTGTTCTATTTTGTTCCCTGACATTGCTATCTTCTTCTCGTAGCGCATTTGTTTAGATGTCTGAATTACTTTTTTTAATATTTTACAGTAATCCTTGTATTTAGCTAAATCGTCAGCATTGGGGCTATTCTTGGTTGACAGATACATTTTCCTCTTTGTCTTACAGGAAATTTTTATTCCTTGTGTAATCCATGGTTGAAATCCTTGAGGATTTAGTGATTCTAGTTGGAAAGTTTACAGTGTGAGCTAGATTGGAAGACAACATTACCAACTGCAGTAAATGTTTACTGGAAGATTGCACTAGAAAATCTGTATTAAAGTCACCAGCAATCAAAATTTCTTTGTTTCTTCCTGTTAAATAACCCAAAAGAGCTTATGAATAGATTATAATTTCCTGCAGGTGCTCGGTAAATAGTTGCTATTATATAGGATCTGTTATGGAACTCTACTTCTGTTGCACATGCTTCTAGATGTTGCTCTAAACAGAATTTATTAATGTCAATGTTCTTGAATTTATGGCAGTTTTTAGTAAATGTGGTAACTTCTCCACCATCCAGATCTACTCTGCAGAAGTAGGAAGCTAGCTTAAATCCTGAAATGTCTAACATATCTATACCATGTGTCGGATGTTAAGTTGCCGTTTCTGTTGATTGGGAAAAGGAATGAAAAGCGTAAAAACAGAGAAAAGTTCTGTACCCTTGCCATGAAGTTCATTTCCCTTGTATAATCTACCTTCTTGTTTTAGTTTTCCTTTTCTTTCCTTGGTACTTGCATGCTATCTGAACTCTTGGTATTCATACATATGCTATTATTCTCACCATGGGTCTCTTTTACTTATATGTGTATAGCTTCCTTCTGCAGCCCTGCATTTGTCTTCGAATCATTTCTGGTCAATCATTTTGTACTTACTGTCGATCTCATTTCAGACACGTTGACGAAAGGCAGGCTTAGGTTTATAGCATTTGTAGATTTGGGGAAATATTTCAGCAGTGTAGACTCGTTGAAAGTTTGAAGATAGCATAAATAAAGTACAGGGAGCGAAAGGTTATACGCAATTTGTACAGAAACCAGCCTGCCACTATGAGATTCTAAGAACTTGGAAAGGAGGTAGTAGTTGAGATTGGAGTGAGACCATGTAGGGTAATATCAACAGTAGCAGTAAACGGTGTAGCTGAGTTAGCATTTGTTATAATTAGGAAGATACGGTAGAAAGTGAATAACTTTGAGCAGTTCAGTGATGGGATTGCTCTACCTGAAGCGACAGCAAACCAACACCGACAGCAATAGTTCAAGTATACATGTCAATGTCGCACGCAGAAGATGAAGAGATAGTGAAAGCATATGATGATATCGAAAGGGTGATTCAAGATGTAAAAGGAGATGAAAACTTAATGAACATGAGGGACTGGAATAAGGATGCAGACAAAGGAGCACAAGAAAGTGCTATTGGAGAACATGTGCTTGGTGGTAGAAATGAGAGAGGATAAATGCTAATTGAGATTTGAAACTCATCTCAGCTACACTACTGGCCATTAAAATTGCTACACCACGAAGATGACGTGCTACAGACGCGAAATTTAACCGACAGGAAGAAGATGCCGTGATATGCAAATGATTAGCTTCTCAGAGCATTCACACAAGGTTGGTGCCGGTTTTTTTTTTTTTTTTTTTTTAAATATGTGGTGATGCTGAAGTCTGATCAACTTCGTTGATTTTTACTTCTGTAGGGAATGGAAGGGGTAAAAATTTTCTCTTTATTTATTTATTCTTCTTTCAGCTTTAGTTTGGGCACACAGAAGGGTCCTTTAACTCGCTGCTTTTGGTGTGTATTTGAAAACATGTGTGGAGAAGTGCTAAAGGACGATATGTCCTTAAATTATGGAGAAGTACGTAGGGATATCATTTACGGAGGCTCAAATACTGTCGCCTTTGGTACTTTATATTTGTGGTTGCGTAAGGGTTCTACCGTACCTACTGTGGTGAGTTGTGGTGTACTGTCACGTATCATGTCCAACTTCCGACATAAGGTTCGTGCCTTCTCCTTGACCTTGTCTGAGAGGTAAGATTCGCTTAAGGCTCGATGAATGTCATGATTTCGGATCCACCATTGGGCTCCTGTGATCCATCGTAGGCATCTGCTTTGTACAACCTGTAACTTCTTGTAGTTAGTGGCACACGTAGTACCCCAAGAGGTCGATCCATACAAAATAGATGGTTCGACTGTGGCATGGTACAACTGGAGTTTTGTGTGTTGGCTGATGTATGAGCTCTTCAGAAATGGGAGGAGAGCTCCCAGCATTTTGAGGCCAGACGTCTTCTTCTCCATAATGTGATGACTATGCAACAGTTTGGCGTCCAGATGCACTACCAGGTATTTTACAGTTGTTGCCCAGGGGAGTGGCTGGTCTGATATCCGTAGGCGTTCATTGACGATGGGTCTCCGACGTGTGAAGACAATAACTTTGGTTTTCTCTGCGTTGACCGTTATTTTGTTCATGTGGATCCAGTGGTCCACTAAATCTAGTTGGCGCTGCATCCGAGTGACGAGGTGGTCCATTCTGGTGCCTGCAGTCAGGAGCGCTGTGTCGTCGGCATAGAAACTGGCAGTAACATGTGGCACCGTCGGGAGGTCGTTAATATATAAATTAAACAGCAGTGGAGAGATGACCGATCCTTGTGGAAGTCCTTCAAGGACAGGCCGTGTTGTTGAATTCTTGTCATCAATGCGAACATATAATCTGCGATCCTGAAGAAAATTGTCGAGAAGTTTTAAATAGCAGTCTGGTAGGGGAGTGGTACGTCGGAGCTTGACGATCAAGTTGCGTCGCCATACTTTATCGTAAGCCTTCTCTATATCGAGAAAGACTCCAATAGTATGTCGTTTCTTGTTGAAATTGTCTTGGATAGATTCCGTGATGCGCAGTAGTTGTAACTCAGCCGATAGCTTCGCCTGGAAGCCAAACTGCTCCGGCCGGATGATGTTGTGTGCCACAAGGATGTCCAGCATGCGTTTCAGTAGGACACGTTCCAGTACCTTTCCCAGCGTCGGCAGTAAACTTATGGGTCTGTAGCTGTCAGGGTGTGAGAGATCCTTGCCCGGTTTTGGTATTGGCACTATTCTGGCAATCTTCCATGCCTCTGGGAAGTATCCAGTCCTGAGGCAGCTGTTCACTATCCGGGTGAGAAGCACAACAGGCTTTCTCGGGAGGTGTTTCAACTCCGTATTGCTGAAGATATCTGCTCCAGGTGAGGTGTGTTTGCTATACTTGATAATCCTCCGAATTTCCTCCGGCGTTGTCAGCCGGGGCATAGCGGTAGTCGGGGCGTCCCGAATAGCTTCCCATTCCGCCGCTGTGTCCTCCTCTGCACGGTGGAGTGCATCATCTCCATCCTCCGGGGGGGGCGTAGTCATCTGTTGTTGGTATGTATCCGCATACAGCTCCGCCTGCGCAAGTGAGTCGTACAAGAGGCCATGGGGTCCTCGAATTGCCCTTTTGGGGGGCTGTTGTTGTCTGAGACTTTTAACTATTCGCCATTCATCTTTGGTGCGTAATAGAAAGTTGTCCATTTTGAGTTCCCACGTGTGTTGCTTCCAGTCCTGAACCTTCCGCCGGAGTTCGCGGGTTAGTCTGTGAGTCTCCCGTCTGTCGTCCGGATGGCGGTAGCGGACCCATCGTTTCCGAAATCGATTGCGCCTTGCCTTAAGTTCCTGCAGTGGTGGTGGAAACTCGTCATAATTGACTTCTGGTTGCAGGTGCTCCGTGAGTGCTCGTTGTTTCGCATTGTTAATCTTCTTTGTGAGTACTGCGACTGCCACATCAATCGCTTCTCTGGTAGTAACAACCTTGGTTTGGTCGCACATTGTTGTTGAGGTACGCTTGGAACTGCTGCCAGTCGTAAGTTCTTGTCGTCGGCAGTGGGAGTTGCAAAGTAGCCCTCTCTATGAGTCCTAACACCGGTCTGTGGTCCGACGAAAGATCATCCATTGTCCGCAGATGGAGATTCGGGTTGATGTTCTTGATTATGGCGATGTCTAGAACATCAGGGTCTTGTGTCTGGACGTAAGGTATCGTCGTCGGTTCCCGTGGTCCATGGACAGAAATATGTAAATTCTCAGCCAGTGCAAACAACATATGTCATTTTGGGTTAGTCTTACGGGAATTCCAGGCAACATGTTTACTATTAAGGTCCCCTCCAAGGAGGATCTTATCGTAACCCTCTGTAACGGAGTAAAGATCTTCTGGGTGGAGAGGCTTCTTTGGGCTAAGGTAAGCCGCAATAGAGGTAATGTTTCCGAGCATCGTGTGGATTGTTACTGCCGTGGCCTCTAAAGCCCGGAGTGGGGGTAAACGTTCTTGGTGGTGACGAATACATTTTTTGATCAGAACTGCGGTCCCTCCACCCCGTTGGTCCCGTCTGTCCGTCCGGTAGATGTGCATGTTCCTCAAGCGGAGTTCGGTTGACTCGCGGAGATGTGTTTCGGAGACAAATGCTACGTCTATCTTGTGGCGATGTAAGAAGTCCGTGAATTCTATTTTCATCAGTTTCAGGCCGTTGGCATTCCAAATGCAGAAGTTAAGATGCCTCGTGTGATGCCGTCTATCCATTTAGGGTGTTTGGAAAGCTGTCAGTACGCTTTCTACAAGCGAGAGGATAGACGTCAGCTTCTGCTGGAGGGCGGTGAGTAGTTGAAGAATATCTGTTAACGCTGGTGTAAAAGTGGTCGACCAGGCAGATGGTGTCTCCGCTGTTGTTGGCGTCAGTGGATGGGCACGTATTGCTTCGGAGTACGAGCGCTGTTGTCTTGTCTGTCGGAGAGTCACTCTGGGTGCCGGTTGTGGTCGAGAGGCGATTGTTTCCACAGGGAGAGGTGCCGCTTGTTGTTGGGTGGCCGGAATCGCTGCCATGGCCGAGTTCTTAGCAATTATAGGCCGTTGTGGGGTCGACTTCTTTGGTGTCCTTCTAGTCTATTTCCGTAGGAGTTCTTGAAATTTTGGGCAGCCACGGAAGGTCGCTGGATGTTCTTGTTCACAATTGGCGCACTTTGGGGGCGCCGTCCTAGGATGGGTACAATTCGATGATTTATGGGATCCACCGCAGCGGACGCAGCGTGATGGTATGCTGCAGTAGTTCGCTGTATGCTCGAAACGTTGGCAATGTCGGCACTGGACTGGTCCTTCTTTACTATTATAGGTTTCTATTATCACTCGTGTGTAGAGCAGGTATTTGACATCATATATCTTGTCACTGTCTTTTCCGGATGGGAGGGTGACTCGGTACACAGGTTGCGGTATCAATTGTTTCGTCTTCTCATCGCGTTCCTTAAATTGGTAGACTTGTAGCACGTTGAAGCCTTTTTCCTTGAGGGCATAGTAAAGTTGTTCTTCGGTAACTTCCGCCGGAAGGCGTTTGACAACTACTTTCAGTTCCATGTCGTCTGGTGCTTGATGCGTAAAATAGGAGAAGCTGTGGTTCGTGAAGTACTTTATTGCACGCCTTTGGTCTTCGAAGGACTCAAAGTGGTATTTGATGCGGTCCTTTTGGTATATAGCTTTAAGGGTGCCCTCTAGAAGTCCGTTGAGCGTTTCATTGAGGTGAACGTAATCCTTTGTGTAATAAATTGTGACTGGGGGCACTTTGCGAAGCACATTCTTGTATCTGTCCACGGCTTCTGCGGCATTAGAAGTTTGTGCCTGCGGCTTGTTGGTGGTTGATGGAGGCGCAGCTTGAGGTGTCAGTGGGGCTAATCGGTTCGTTGTGGGGATGGTCTCCGTTCGTCTCTTAGCTGGGTTGGCTAAGTCCTTGGCTAATGCGTTGCTTCTGCGCCGTTTGTTGTGTACGAGCGTAAAGTCCCCCTCTGCGTGTGGGGAGTCGTTGTCGTTTTCTGCTGGAAAGGCCGCTGCCATCTCCGCGTCGTCGACCGTTTGGTGGGAGTGCTGTGATTCGACATCTGAGTCCACAGATGGAGATGCCAGACAGGTGTCGTTATCCTGCTCTTGCGTTTCCCGTGAATAGCGGATAAGGCGTTGTATGTCCTTCAGCGTTTCTTTGTCCTCCTCCCGACATATTTCGAGTCTTCTGGCGTAGTCGTGGCGGTCGTCTTCATTGCTGCGTCCGTCGTGATGTGATGTATGGCCGACGTCCGAATAAGGTTTCGTCGTGCGGTGTGTAGTCTTCTGCGGTCGAATAGCGCCTGTCGATCGTCGTTCTATCCTGTCATGAACCGGTGCCGTAGCCTGGGTCGTCAACTTGGGATTCGTCCTGTGTGGAGCGGCCGCTGGGGCGTCCGGCGGGCCAGGCCCAACCGACCCACCAGCGGCCGACTCCGGCGCGTCCGAGGCGGCTGCCCCGGCCGCGCGCGCAACGTCCTCGCTCGTCGGCATCGCAACTCGACTCTGAAAGGTGCCGGTGCTGACATGAGGAAAGTTTCCAACCGATTTCTCATACACAAACAGCAGTTGACCGGCGTTGCCTGGTGAAACGTTGTTGTACTGCCTCGTGTAAGGAGGAGAAATGCGTATTATCACGTTCCCGACTTTGATAAAGGTCGGATTGTAGCCCATCGCGATTGCGGTTTATCGCATCGCGACATTGCTGCTCGCGTTGCTCGAGATCCAATGACTGTTAGCAGAATATGGAATCGGTCGGTTCAGGAGGGTAATACGGAACGCCGTGCTGGATCCCAACGGCCTCGTATCACTAGCAGTCGAGATGACAGGCATCTTATCCGCATGGCTGTAATGGATCGTGCAGCCACGTCTCGATCCCTGAGTCAACAGATGGGGACGTTTGCAAGACAACAACCATCTGCACGAACAGTTAGACGACGTTTGCAGCAGCATGGACTATCAGCTCGGAGACCATGGCTGTGGTTACCTCTGACGCTGCATCACAGACAGGAGCGCCTGTGATGGTGTACTCAACGACGAACCTGGGTGCACGAATGCCAAAACGTCATTTTTTCGAATGAATCCAGGTTCTGTTTACAGCATCATGATCGTCGCATCTGTGTTTGTCGACATCGCGGTGAACGCGCATTGGAAGCGTGTATTCGTCATCGCCAACCTGGCGTATCACCCGGCGTGGTGGTACAGGGTGCCATTGGTTACACGTCTCGGTCACCTCTTGTTTGCATTGAACAGTGGACGTTACGTTTCAGATGTGGCTCTACCCTTCATACGACCACTGCGAAACCCTACATTGCAACAGGATAATGCACGACCGCATGTTGCAGGTCCTGTACGGGCCTTTCTGGATACAGAAAATGTTCGACTGCTGCCCTGGCCAGCACATTCTCCAGATCTCTCACCAATTGAAAACGCCTGGTCAATGGTGGCCGAGCAACTGGCTTGTCACAATACTCCAGTCACTACTCTTGATGAACTGTGGTATCGTGTTGAAGCTGCATGGGCAGCGGTACCTGTACACGCCAGTCAAGCTCTGTTTGACTCAATGCCGAGGCGTATCAAGGCCGCTATTACGGCCAGAGGTGGTCGTTCTGGGTAGTGATTTCTCAGGATCTATGCACCGAAATTGCGTGAAAATGTAATCACATGTCAGTTCCAGTGTAATGTATTTGTCCAATGAATACCGGTTTGTCATCTGCATTTCTTCTTGGTGTAGCAATTTTAATGGCCAGTGGTGTAGTAATAGCGAACACTATTCAAGAACCAAAACAGAAGGAATTATACTCGGAAGTAGCCGGGAAATATGAGATGATTGCAATTAGATTACTTTATGGTCAGACAGAGTTTGCGAAATCCAATACTGGATTTTAAGGGTTACGCAGAAGCAGGTATAGACTCAGATCCCAATTTAGTAATGATATAGAGTAGGCTGAAGTTGAAGTTCAAGAGTATTGTAATTATGACCGCATCGTTCGTTTTGAACTGCACTGGATTATTTACAACAAATTTCGTGAGGGAATACATATACTGTGAAGTAGTAGTGAAACTGCCCAACTCCTTAAACAGATGTCTGCAAGACGATCGTGGGTGAGCACCACATACTATTCTTACAGCAAGTTTTTGCGCGATGAAGACTCTCTTTCTTAAAGATGAATTACTCAAGAACATTATTCCAGATGACATTATTGTATGAAGATATGTAAAATATATATTTACTAACTGATTTGTCTCTCACCAAGATTTCGAATGGTTCTAAACGCAAATCTGGGTGAACTAAGTTGTTTTAGGAGTTACAAAATGTATTTTATTTTTCAATTGAAATACTCATCGATATGGATCTCTAAGAATTTTGGAATATCCATCGTATTTATTATTTCCTCGCCATGTGGTACACTTACCACTCTAGATGTGCAGAACTGTATATGCTGTGTCTTTCTGGAATTGATTGTGGGACCATTTGCAGAAAACCAGATATGTTTTGCCAAAGATATTATTGTTGCTAAGGTAAGACACTATTGTAGAATACATCAACTGCTCAAACATTTTGGAGAATGACGGCAGCAGTGAATCAGATTGGTAGTTATTGTAATCTCTCTTATGACCTTATGTAAATTTGTAAATTTGTGGTAAGGTCTTATGTGACCAAACTGCTGAGGTCATCAGTCCCTAAGCTTACACCCTAGTTAAGTTAGCTTAAACTAACTTAAGCTAAGGACAGTAGACACACCCATGCCCGAGAGAGGACTGGAACCTCGGACGGGGAGAGCCGCGCGGACCGTGACAAGACGCCCTAGACCGCGCAGCTACCCCTCGCAGCTATCACATTTCTTTAACAGGATTTTAACAACTGCATATTTCTGTTTGTCTGGATAAATGCCTTGATTTAGTGATGCATTACGTATTTAGATAAGACTGGGCTTATTACATAGGAAAAAAATTATTACTTTATTGGAAACAGTATCACAATTAGAAGATCTTTTATTTTTTCTGGAATGTGTAATTTCCTTACTTTCAAAAGGAGAATTTGGTGATACATTCGTGTGATTCAATTTTATGGAAGCTACATTTCCAAAATATTGCTGTGATTTTCTCTTGAACTGCTTATCGCTAGGCTTCCATCTACATCTACGAAATGAGTATTAAACACATTTGCCACCTGTGCCTCATCATTGTTGTTAGTAATGAAGAACGACTGAAATAAAAACAAGACAATGTTCATAGTATTTGTCGACCTGGAATAAGCATTCGACAGTATGAAGTGCTGCAAAACGTTCGAAATTCTGAGAAAAGTAGGGGTAAGCAATAAAGAAGGACGGGTGATGTACAATATATACAAGGACTAAGCGGAAAGTAAGATTGGAACCCCAAGAACACAGTGCTCGGATAAAAAAGGGTGCAAGACAGAGATGTAATCTTTCGCCCCTACTCTTCAGTCGGTACTAGAAGAAGCAGTGATGGAAATTAAAGAAACATTCAAAAGAGTAATTATAATTTAAGGCGAAAGGACATCAATGATAAAGTTCGCTGATGACATTGTCGTCCTCAGTTAACGTAAAGCATAACTGCAAGATCTACTGAACGAAATGAACAGTCGGATGAAAATGATTCAGAACAAAGCGGAGAAAGAAGAAAGTAATGAGATGTATCAGAAATGAGAACAGCAAGACACTTAATATCAAGTTTGGTGATCATCAAGTAGACGAAGTTCAGGAATTCTACTCTCTAGGCAGCAAAATAATCCATGATGGATGGATCACGGAGGGCAGACTATCACTGGCAAAAGGGGCACATCTGACCGAGAGAAGTCTACTGATATCAGATATATGCCTTAATTTGAGGAAAAATTTGCTAGGATGTACGTTTGGAACATTGCATTGTATAGTAGTGAAATATAGACTGTGAGAAAATCGGAACAGAAGGAAATAGAAGCATCTGAGATGTGGTGCTACTGAAGAATGTTGAAAATTAGGTGTACTGATAAGTCAAGGAATGAGGGGGTTTTCTGCAAAATCGTCGAGGAAATGAATTTATGAGTAACATTCACAAGAAAAAGGGACAGGATGATAGGGCATCTGTTACAACATAAGGGAATGACTTCCACAGCATTAGAGGGGGCTGTAGAGGGTACCATCTGTACAGGAAGAGAGAGATTAGAGCACAAAGAGGAGGAGGAGCGTAAGATCTGAGCCCTTCAAATGCAGTTACAAGACGCAGTGGAGGAACTAGATAGGTAGAGGAGGGTGAGTGACGCTAGGGAATGGGAACTGGCATTTGGTAAGAAGGCAGCTAGAAGGAGGAGATATTCAGACAGTTGTTCTTTGACCAACTGTCAGAGTTGAGTGGAAGGGAGCCTCTTGTAGATGCCTGTATTGGAAAGATGCAGCAGTCCTCAGCAGTTATGATACCTAAGTCGGCTGGAAACTCTAACAGAAAGAAGAAGGTTCTGCTGATAGGTAGCTCGGATGGCAGAGGTGTGGGTCAGTAGTTGCAAGAAGTGTTGAAGAGTGAATACCAGGTCACCAGCAATGTGAAGCCTAGTGCATGTTTGGCTCAGGTGACTGACAGTATAGTGGAGTTACGTAGGAATTTTACAAAAGAGGATCAGGTAGCGATCGTAGGTGGAGCTGGGAACAGTCTTCATAGGGACAGGGAATGTGATGTAGGTGGTGACCTAGTAAAGAAGTCCACTAATGTGCATTTCTTGCAGCTGTTTCAGCGTTTTGATTGGCCTCATCTTAATGCTGTTGTTAGGCGCGTTAACCTGGGGTTGGAGAAGGCACTAATGGTGGAGGGCATAGCTCACATTTCAGTGGTGTCATTTGAGTCTGTCAATAGATCAGTTTCCACTAGGCGTGGCCTGCACCTGATTAGGTATGGGAAGGGGAGGCTGGGACAGGTTATAAGTAGCAGTGTAGCGAGTGGTGGTGTGATCATTCATGGAAAATTTTCTGTTGTAGTTGCTGTTAGAGCTGCACCTTTTTTAGATTGAAGTCAGGTGAAAGGTATATTTGCTTAAAGGAAGTCCCTCTAACAAAGGATTGCCTTCAGAGGAGGAATTAGCATATGTCATCAAAATATAGAACACATTACAGGTAAAGTTAGTGAACTGCTTATAGATCTTGTGCCTGGCATTACTGGTATATCGGAGCACCACTTAAATAATTTGACAATTCAGAGATTTCCTTTACCAAGATACTAATTAGCTGACTGTTTTTCAAGGAGTTCTTTGCAGAGTGGGGGAGTGGCCATGTATGTAAAAAACTGTGTTTATTTTGAATCCATAGATTATCATGGCACTCCACTGAAGAGGTATTTGAATGTTGTGCAGAGCAGTTGAATTTAGTGAAACCAAACATCTAACTGTACTTTTATATGGGTCCTCTAACTCTGACTTCAGAGCATTTCTGCTCAAGCTAGAGAGGATTCTTGGTTAGCTTATAGGAAGTACCAGAAATTAGTTATATGTGGTGACATCACTATCGATTTTGTCTGTAACTGTGCAAGAAGAAGGATGTTGGAAGATTTCCAAAATTCATATGATCTGATTCGGACTGCGTTTTTCCAGGCATGGTGCAACAGCCATAGACAATATTTTAATTAATTCTTCATTACTAGATGGGAATCCTGTCAGTAAAAGGATAAATGGCCTTTCAGATCATGATGCTCAAATTCTAACACTAAAATGCTTTTGTACTCAAACAAACGTTATATATAATTACAAACTATGTAGGAAAACTAATCCAATGGCAACAGTGAGATTTTTAAACGTCGTTAAGGAACAAGAGTGGCAGGATGTTTATAGTGTCGGTAACATAAATGACAAATATAATGCTTTCCATAACACATTTCTCAAGATATTTGAGAGTTTATTTCCATTATAACGTTCTAAACAGGGTACTAGGAGTAAAAAGCGGCCTGTGTGGCTGATTAGTAAGATAAGGGTATCATGTAGAACAACATGGGAATTATATCAGAATGTTAGAAGTAGTGAGAATCAAGCTACATTAGCCCATTACAAACAGTATTGTCAGGTGCTTCAAAATGTTATTACGAAGGCAAAGAGTATGTCGTACCCAAATAGAACAGCTAATTCACGGGATAAAATTAAAACCATGTGATCAGTTGTGAAGGAAGTGTCTGGTCAACAGCACAAGAGCAACGACAGAAAGTCAGTTCGTAATAAAAATATTTCTGTTACTGATACGTCAGATATGTTTCCAGTATTTAACAATCATTTCCTGTGAATTGCTGGTGAATTAAATAAAAATAGTTTCTACAGGTTATTCTCTTGGAAAATGCCTTTCCAAGACTGATGTCTGAAATACTCCTGTGTGATACTGGCAAGGGGGAGACTGAGTCAATAATTATATCACTGAAGACTAAGGAACCTGGTAGATGTGATGGGGTGGCTAGCAGAATATTTAAGTACTGTGCTGAATATGTTAGCCCTGTACTGAGCCATATCTGTAATTTTTTGTTTAAGAATGTCAGTTTCCTGAACGATAAAAGTAATCAATAGTAAAGCCGCTTTATAAAAAGGGATATAGGAGTAATGCAGGTAATTTTAGACCTATTTATACGCCATCATTGTTTGCTGAAGTTATTGAAAAGGCTGTGAAGTAAGGATAATTGATCATTTTATATCACATAATTTGCTATCAAGTGTATAGTTCGGCTTTAGAAGCGGTTTAATAACTGACAATACTGTATTCTCTTTTCTCTGTGAGGTACTGCATGGATTAAACAAAAGGTTCCGATCGTTAGGCATGTTTTTTGATTGAACTAAGGCGTCTGATGGTGTTGATCACAAAATATTGCTCCATAAATTGGGCCACTATGGTGAATGGTGAGTAGCTCACAATTGGTTCACCTCTTGCTTTAACAACAGACGGCAAAAGTCATTATTCACGTTGTTGAGACTGGCTGTGATACGAGATCTGAGTGGCACATGGTCAAATAGGGGTGCCCAAGGGATCAGTGTTGGGGCCACTCCTGTTCCTTATTCATAAAAATGATACTGCCTCTAGTATTATAGGTAATTCTAAAATATTTCTGTTTGCTGATGACACTAGCTTGGTACTAAAGGATGTTGTGGAACATTGGTTCTGTTTCAAATAGTGCGGTTCATGATATAAGTTCATGGCTTGTAGAAAATTAATTAACGCTGAATCACAGTTGGACTTAGTTTTTAAAGTTTATAACAAACAATTCATCAAAACCAAACGTTCCAATTTCACAGAATGGGCGTATGATTAGCGAAACAGAGCAGTTCACATTTCTAGGTATTCAGATAGTAAACTGTCATGGAAAGCCCACGTTCGGGATCTTGTTCAAAGACTTAATGCTGCCATTTTTACTATTCGAACTATATCTGAAGTAAGTGATCGTTCTACACGAAAATTAGGCTATTTCGCTTATATCGTATTATATTATATTTTGGGGTAACTCTTTCCATTCTCAAAGAATATTTTCGGCTGAGAAATGGGCAGTTCGGACAGTAAGTGGTGTAAGTTGGCGAACCTCTTGTCGACTCCTGTTCGCCGGTTTGGGCATTCTGACATTGGCCTCTCAATATATACATTATTTAGTGTCGTTTTTTATTAACAATGTCAACTTATTCCCAAGAACTAGCAGCTAATACTAAATAGAATTCGAATCTGCACTTGGATCTCAGTTCTTGACTCTTGTGCAAAAATATGTGCAGTATACTGCTACATCCATTTTCAGTAAGCTACCACAAGACTTAAAAAATCTTAGCAGTGATCCACACACTTTCAAATCGAAACTGAAGGTTTTGCTCGTGGGTCACTCCTTCTATTCTGTCAAGGGGTTCCTTGGAAAATTAAGCTTATTCCTATGTTATATTGTTGATTGTGTTTACTTAAACTTGTCTTTTTTGGGTTCATAAATGTTTTATTTAATCTGTTATTACTTTTATGCTGTAATTTCATGTACTAACACGTGACCTTGGAGATTTGCTCCTCAATTTAGTCCTACGGAACTAGACATGCGAAATAAATAAATAAACAGTTGGCGATGTGTGTTGCAATTGGTAGTCTAAGATGAAAAGGTTAGCACAGGAATGGAGTGTGTCGGGTCGCATGAAACCAGCCAGAAGGCCAAAAAAGGGTTTTAAGTTTTCAGAATTTTTTTAATCCAAAAATAATTGATTGTTTTGTTGAAAACACCATTAGATATGTAAATAACAATAGATCATCTGTGAATTACGCGAGAGACTGAGATTGCAGAAATACGTATGCTTCTGAAATAATGGCTCTCTTAGGAGCACTGTTTCCCATTGCTGCACAAAATGGAGGACGCACAAACGTATTAGAGCTATGGGCATCAAATGCACAGGAATGATTATTGTCAGGACGTCATTTAGCTATAAGCGCTTTCTGTTCTTGCTCCAGTCACTAAGATTTGATGATATTTCAACGAGAAAAGAGCGCTTGCAATTAACAAATTTGCTGCCATCTGCGATCTCCAATCTGCATTTTTGAACAACTGCAGAAATAACTACAGTCCAGGAGGTTTCACAACCATAGAGGAAATGCTTGTTCGTTTTCTTGACTTTGTGGTTTTGTGTAGTACATGCCCAACAAGCCTGCCAAGTATGGTTTGAAATTGTACGCAAAGTGTGATAGCAAGACTTTTTACATTTGTAACTTTGAAGCATACTAGGGAAAACAGAGTCCTGGACGGTATTTTGCATCTAACCAGTCTATGCATACTGTGAAAAGATTAGATGAACCAATCAAGGGCACCCACAGGAATGCAGCTATTGACAAGTGTTATAGAAGTTATCCTTTAGGACAGTATCTTCTAGAAAATATGCTAACCTTCATAGGGACACGGAAAAAGAAAAAGAAGGAAATTCCTCCGGAATTTCTGCCAAACGGGTCGCAAGAAACTAGAAACTGTCTTTTCAGATTACAAGAGCTGTCTTGTTTCGTGCCAAACGAAAGGAAACAATCCTGCGCTTTTTGTGTCGTCAGTGCAGGAAACTGATGAAACAGACACTTCTGCAGCAAAGTTTGTTGTAAATATGGACTGAAATGCAGCGAAAGGTGATGTAGATACTGTTGATTACATGTGTACATGCTACTCCACTCAGAAGACAAGAAGAAGATCGCCCTTGGCCTTATTTTTCCGGTACCCGTACTGGGATATTGATGGAATTAATTCCAAAGTGGTGTTCATCGCAAGTAACCCAGATAAATGGTTCATAAGAAGACGTCACAGACGTCGCCTTCGCCCTAATGGAGAGTCAGTTGAAACAAAGGGCTTACATCTTTACTTTACCAAGGGATATCCAAAATTTCTATCACCCTATCGATTAATCCTCGTAAGTAACGAAGAAGTTGCTAGAAGGTGTGGAAAGTGCTACCTTTGTGGTGGTAAAAAAAAATAACAAAACTACAGCGACTTGAACCAGCGGTAAAATATTTGTTTGCAGGAATACAGTCACAGCATTGTGTCTTGTAATGACTGAAGAGTTTCTCCAGAGGAACCAAGTGTATGAGTCTTGATATGTGTTCACGACATTTTTTTGTTAATTGGATGTCTTGTTCTTTGCTATGAGTATACAGTATTTCCATCTCTCCTCACTATACATTTTTGTAACACTTGCTTTAATAAAGGCCTATAACAGCACTGAAACCTGTGGTTAGGAGTACGTCGATATTACCTGTAGCTCAAAACCTCTTCTATAAATCCTGCCAGAAAACTAAAAAAATTGTCAGTTAAACGGTATTTGATGTTAGGCGTCACTGAGTGCTGCAAGCGCCCGCTGGTGTAATTATCTTCAGCACGCCTGCAACAGGGATATATCGCCTCCATTTAAATCGTGATTGTTGAAATCTGGAATACTCTAGCAGCATAGCCTTTGACCTCTATGATGGTGACCTGGTAGTTAAGGAGAATAACACAATGGGATACATCACTTTCATGTACCACATTTAATTCACATCTAAGCTCATCACAGGCCTCATACATCAAAATATTGTCACACCTTATTGTACTAATTTGCACATGCAATCCACACTGTAATCCACTGATTGGTGCAATTCGCGTGAGCATGTACAATCGGCACTCCATACTTTTACATTCAATTTTTGGTAAAAACAAATACTTTATATCACTAATCGATATAATTAATAATTTACTAACAATCAACCCAAGGCGATGGGGACAAACTCAGCCGATATTACTCCTAATCTACTATAATCTGCTACACCATCACCACAACGAGCTGCTGCTAATTTAGGGCCACAGTCTCACTGTCCCTGCACTCTAGATCTATATAATAGATAGTTTACCACCTTGTGACGTATGCGAGCGAATGATCATCTCTTCCAGGTTGATTTCATACAAGCAACTAGCAGACACATAACTCTGCAATGCCACGATTTGCGTCAGCAGACAGGATCACATGGGCACATGCTACTGGTTCTATACCATCAACAATTCACCAAAACATCCCCAGTGCTTTTAGGAACGTATATGTTGTTATGTGAGCTCACTATATGTTCGTCACTGGTGATGCGCATAGCGCTTTCTTTTAAACCACCACTGGCAGGTGGCGATCATGAGGACAGCAGTGCTGCTGGCAGCCGCCTGCCTGCTGACGCTGGGTGACAGGTGTCTGGGGGCCAGGATCCTGGCAGCGGTGCCGTCCCCCTTCATCAGCCACCAGCTGCCACTGAGGACGGTGTTGCTGGAATTGGCCAGGCGTGGTCACCAGGTCACCTTCATCACCACCCACCCCATAGGGGTAAGTCAATCAGCACGCTCTGCCTTAATTTTTATCAACATTCAAGACTTCCTCAGTCTTCCTGAGATAAACTGAGAGATATTTCATGGTGACTGGCGCCGTGAATACCGAAATTCAACTGATGAAAGAATGCGAGGTATCCAGTTGCGTTGTATTAAGTTAATCACACAATTTTTGTGAAAATACGCTCACTTTAATCGATAATGCCCAAACGACCTACCCCAAGCAGTTTGAAATATTTTTAAGTTTGATATAGTTCAAAAAACGTTAGATAATAATTTTAAATGAGCATCTTCACAAACTGAAGTAATCAATAACACATTGGTCCACCTCTCGGCCTTACACAAGCCGTTATTTGGCTTGGCATTCATTAACAGAGTTGTTGGATGTCCAGCTGAGGGACATGGTCCCAAATTCTCTCCAACTGGCCTGTGAGATCGTCAAAAATCCAAGCTAGTTAGACGGACCTGCCCATAATGCTTCAAATGTTCTAAAGTAAGAAGAGACCTGGTGAACTTACAGGCCAAGGTAGGGTTTGGCAAGTACAAAGAAAGTCGCAGAAACTTTTTCCATGTGCGGTGGGCATTATCTTGCTGAAACGTAAGCCCAGGACTGTTTACGATGAAGAGCAACAGAATGGAACAGAATATTGTCGACGTACCATTGTGCTTGAAGGGTGACGTAGATGGCAATCAAAGGTGTCCTGCTGTGAAAAGAAGTGGCACATCATACCATAGGGCCACAAGGCGGCTAACAGGCATGCTGGTATCTCAGCCCTGTCTGGGTCATCTCCAGACTCACCTTCACTGGTCATCAGGATTCACCACTGAACACTGTTCTACTCCAGTCAATGATATGGCATGCCAAGGCGAATAACAGTTTGCTTAAGTGCTAGAGGTGGATCAGTGCGTTAATGACTTGTACAATTTATGAAGCTCTTTCTCTTGAATAAGTCATCCAGTTTTTATAAATTTGTGATCATTTGTTTGTGTGTACTTGTAATTTACATCTAACGATTTTCATCACATTTAGAGGATTCCTTCGGAGTGCACAGCCTTTTTTCCGAAATTGTTATCATTTGTTTTCCTGTACAGGTACATCACATCTTTCTGTTTCCATTCCATTCGGATAATTCCATCGTGGAGCATCTTTTTGTTTTGTTGTAGAATTTATGTATGTCTGCCGAACATTATCATTAACCCTGATGACCAGTTCCATTTCGTAACAATTATATTCTGATGACTTAAAATTATTATTATCCTAGTAATGTATTGTAAACAATGTACAAATTTAATGTCAGTTGACGTAGTGTGTCTGTAGACTGTAATACTCACGCTAATTGTGCGTACACTGGCAAATACAATGTCAAAATTTATATCCCCTTCTTTGTCTAGGGACGTTTAATGACAGCCAACTCATCACTTAACTGCAATATCTAATAGAGTGAAATCATACTATTTCCTTCAGGCCTGATCTGCCCACTGATAGACGCTTTTCATCCCCTCTTGTAATATGACGTCGTTAACTTGTGTAGCAAGTGGATATAAAAGTGCCGCCAATATAGCATCATAGGATTCAACAATCGAAAACAGAGTTAAAACACTTTCTTATTAAGAATATTTCAACAAAACTGGCTTGAATTTGTACCTTTTTTTTTTTTTTAGACTGAAATACTTTGCTTATTATTGGTCAGATAATTCTGAGAACAACAACTAAGTTGAGAGGTAAGTACAGGGAAAGCAAGCTGGGCTCCCTCAGTCCGAAAGGTACACTGGACTTTCTTGCTGAAGTTCCCTTCATTGCAGCATTTAACATAATGTACGAAATCCTTATTTTCTACCAAATTCGTTTTACTTGCAAAATATTCACCCAGTAAAGATGTTGGGGAATGAGGCTTTATAGATATCCCAACAAGTACCGAATTTCTGCCTGCTGCTGTACCATTTCAGATGTATATGGGTCAGTTTCCTTACTGCAAGAAGGGAGCTGGCTGGTTGGTTGATATGGGGAAGGGGACCAAACAGCGAGGTCATTGGTCCCATTGGACGAGGGAAGGATGGGAAAGGTAATAGGCAATGCCCTTTGAGAGGAACCATCGTGGCGTTTGCCTGAAACGATTTAGGGAAAATCCGGAAAGCCTAATCAGAGTGCCCATATTTGGGTTTGAACTGCAGGTATACTAGTGATTGGAGATGAAGTTCAGTTTGATAAACACCATTGTTATCAGGTCATAAATGTAACCGCTTTTGAACCTGTTTCTCAATAACAGGAACATCCTAAGTGGGGTTTGCCTACCAAAACATATATGCAGAAAAGGCGTGAAGCAAACTTGTTAACAAGAAATCTAGGTATACCAACTCGTTTATTAAAAAAATAAGCTACTCTGTCGTAAGCCACTCAAACAATGGCCAAATCAGCAAGAGAGAAGATACTACGAGTTGAATGACAATAGACACAACTTGTAAAACAGATTTGTCACAAGTCCATGTGAATACTAGTAGACTGAGAGTCTTTAAACTACCGAGAACACGTAACTAAACCAGGATATAGAGTGATAACTGCATTTATTAAGAAAGTAAATGGTTACATGCCACGTTCGAAGCACTGACACCTTAAAAACCAGTTGTATAATTTCAAATTAATGTGTTCATGTTGAGGTATTGTATTATTACATCCAATGTCTGATGTAACAAGTGTTATTGAATCACCTCAGGTTTGGTGCCGCAACCAGCCAAGATACATGCAATCCAGTCAACTAACAATTCTGTAGCTTGGCACTGCAAAAATGGTCGCCCTGCATTCCGCAATACGATGTTCTGTTCTCAGCAGCGGATTATATTGTTACATGCTATAGCACAACACAGTGTTTGCACTGCGACTACATGATGAGAGACTAACTATTGTCATAACAAACTCTGCCAGAGCGAGCATGAATACGTCTGGATCAACTGGTAACACTACTTCCCTCAGCACCGTGCATTCGAATGGCGCAGAGTCCTCACCAATCATTGTTAGAAGTTGTGGTGAAGCAGCGACAGCCTGATCAAACAGAGTCATCAGACAGGTGAACCCAATGGTCTACGAGTTATCAGCTAGCCCTAATGGTTCAAGACTTCAAAGTGGACCTGCCAAGATTCAGTTCCACCAAGGCACCACATTGCGTGCTATCGGCTGGTGCTTCATACAATCTCTGAGGGTCTTGGGGTCGGTTCACAGGTAAGTACAGAGAAAGGAATCTGGGCTCCCTCAGTCCGAAAGGTACACTGGACTTTGTTGCTGAAGTGCCCTTCATAGCAGCATTTAACATAATGTGACGCTTTTGAAACTGTTTCTCAAGAACAGGAACATCCTAAGTGGGGTTTGCCTACCAATACATATATGCAGAAGAGGAGTGAAGCAAACTTGTTAACAAGAAATCTAGGTATAACAACTCGTTTATTAAAAAAATAAGCTACTCTGTCGTAAGCCACTGAAACAATGGCCAAATCAGCAAGAATGCCACACGTTACACTCTAAGAAAAGAAGTACATCTGGAACAGGACTGCTAGCAAAAGCCTATTTCTGGGTGCAATGGATGGAGATGAGGTGGGAGTAGTAACTCGCCGTTAAATGGCAATACGGGCTCCAGAGCCATCATGTGGTGTTCCAAGTGAATAGACACCCAGTCAAAACATATGAAGTGGTGGCATTTTCGTTAGATAGCTTAGTAAATGGAAGAAGCAGGTTTATTGGACACAGGCTGACAGGTGTCTGTGACAAGTTTCGTCGTGATGGGGAACTGTAGGTTAGGCCCACTATGATGTAGGCTACTAGGAGTGGATGGAACAAAAGTGTGTTTAAGCTTAAGAATCTGTTTAATCTATGTGGGTAGTTACCAGTGACTAAAACCCAATATCCACATTTTGGCACGTCTTAGATGGAGTTTTGCCGAGATTGCAGTCTAGGAAATGCACAGCATATTTGTATGACATAACTGCCTTTGTTATGAACGTGAAACAGCATGTATGGTGCTTAAGAGAAGTGTTCAAAAAGTTTTTGCATCTAACACTCAATTAAAAAAAAGTATCACTTTGCCCTGGAAGAAGGGCTGTATTTAGAACATATTATCAGTCATGAGGGAATATGAATGGATCCCAGAGCAATTATTGCTGTAAAGGAGTTTCCAGCACAGCTCCTTTTCTTAGTTCTGGCGAATTATTCTCGGGAGGTTGTACGAAACTCCGCAAAAACAGCACAGCAGCTCACTCATCTATGGAATAATAGCGTGAAGCTTTACTGGTGAGTGGAGTGAGATATGCTCAGTCCAGTCGGTTGAAAGAATTGTTAGCAACTGGACTGACAGTAGTTTTCCCAAATTATAAGACAGAATTTGCGCTGTCATACGACAGGAGTCATAACTGTGTACTGAGTCAGCTAGTGGAGGGGGCAGTACCTGTAGTCACCTACGCATCATGTCAGCTATTGAGAGCAATAAAGAACTTAACTGTGAAGCAGAAAGAGATGCTGAGTTTTAAGTATGGCATGCCCTACTTTCGACGTGATTGTTTGGCGGAAAATTTAAAGCCACAAAAAAGATTATGTAGCTTTCAGATAGCTATTAGGTCATAAAGTTACCTAGAATAGGTTAATGCACTGAGTGCTAAAACACAGTGAATGTAATTTTAAAGTCATTCATTGGCCAGGCAAGACACGTGAAAATGCAGGTGAGCTGAGTCAGAAAGTTTTGTGTTACATCGAGTTGGTCCCACTGCTACAAAATGATAGAAGGCACAAGGTGACTAAGATTGCAAGATATGTGCAATACAGCCGCAATGTATTGTGTGATGACACAGTGTTATGTAAACAATTACATTGTAAACTGAAGAGTTAAATAGGCGCCTGAGGACGTTCTAATGGGGCGTGGGGATCCTAAAACAGAACATGTAGCTGAGGAATATTGGTGTGGAACATGTAAGTAGGACACGGAAAGGTATGTTCAGATTTGTGTAATGCATGTAAGGAGCTTAATTAAGTCATCAGCAGTTTCTGCTGCTGAGATCACCAAAGGCCAGGATATCATGTGAGATGATTGATTTGAGCATCTTGGATCCGTTTGGAGAGACACTGGTAGGAAATAAATTTGTTTTATCCATAATAGATCACTTTTCGTGATATGTAGAATTGACAGCCATTGTGAAACAACAAAGCAACACAGCCCTTGTTAGTAACTGGTTATTGGGTACTCCAGAGATGTTGATATGGACCAAACTACTAACATCATGTCAGAACTAATAAAGCAAAGTTATCATCTTTTACGAATTCATAATTGAAGTACAATTATGCTACACCCACAAGCAAGAGTACGGGTCTGTCACCATACAATGTAGTCTGTGGACGGAAAATACCATTACCATTTGTGATACCGAAACCGAAAGTGGGCGAAAATGGTGCATCGGTGCAGAATTTATGTAAAGACTTTATGTACAGTATGGCGTCATGGGCGAAGGCTCTGGACGACTGGACGGAATGGAACAACCGAATCCCAAGTTGCTTAAATACCATGTAGAAAAATGAATGGTGCTGATGAGCTCTTCTACCCTGAAGAGAAAAATTAAAAACTTGTTTGCTCATTATGAAGAACAGTAAAAAGTTGTTGGACGACCTTGTAGCTCAGTGGCAAATTATAACTTTCTATTCCAAAAACATCTGTCTACATTGGTTGTATTTGATCTTTTCAGGACCTAGCAGGGATTTTACCACCGTTACCGATGTTGGTTCCACGCAGGGGGAGGGGGTAACAAAGAAAAAGTGATAGGACAACGCAAGCATGCCACTCCTGCGCAGCCTGGGCATACGTTGCCATATGCATTACGATCTAGAGTTAGGCCGAAATAGAGAGGAGAGGAGTGTGACTGGAATAGAAGGCACTAACGGCAGATATGAATCATATGTAGTGGATCAAGATGCAGTAAAATGGGCGACTTTAGAGAATTCTGAACGTACCAAAGCATAGGAAATTCTATTAGTGATAGGATGAGTCAAGCATTGATCGTAGCAGAACAGCTGCACCGATGTCATAAGGAGAAGGTTACGGTAGGACTCTTGACGTTGACCCAAACTGTCACAGGAGAATAGACATGGGAGCGTGCTTACCGGGCATCCTTACAACCAACCCATATTTTCGGAAAGTAGAACTTCTCTTGGCGTATACATTGTATAACTCAGTCGTACCTAGTATCACCTGCTATGAACAAGGACACTCCAAGGGAAGAGCATGATAGAAATTTCGGACAGTGGTATGCTGCTTAACAAGACTCAGTGCGAGATGTCGGGAACTTCCCTTCAGCGTTGGGCAACTATAAAAGGGACTGCACCTCTGAACCTAAAGTGTTGTCTGTTGAATGTACCTGATAATCTTTTCACAGTACTACTAGTAAGGAATCTAAACTACCTGAATACAATCCCTGATTCCACATACTTACTGTTAGGAATATAGATTGGTCACATAGCTACAAAACATTTGCTTCAGCGTACTTAACAAGACTGAATCAGGTACCAGCACCAAGCCGTGGTAACGGAAATTTCGTTCTCAAAAATTTTCTTAACACTGGTCATCGCTTATGTGGCCGATGCACATCACCGTGAGAGCCATCCACCCAAGCAAACTCCATTACTCACCAAGCGAGTGGGTCAACCACAAGGTCCTAACATTGTGGGTGTATCAGTTTCTGTAGACCTTGTGACGCGAAAGTTGGCGGAAGTTGCCGAATACGACCTATGCTCCTCTCCTAATAACACCAGCGAGTGAGCACCAGGCGGATTCCGCAGCCATGCGAATATCACGCGCTCGCACTCACTTCCACATAGGCTGTGAATTTACAGTGGACACATGTGCAATACGCTTCGCTTACCACCTGCGTTGGGCACAAATGACGAATACAGATTAAAATTACTGTTTGTTATTCGTGAATAACAAAAATATTTATTGTACATATTATTCATTTACAAGAATGAAAACTTTTATTCATCTGTGAATAAAAAAAACGTTATGAATACTAGATAAATATGGAATACAGTGACATTTGTTGCTCCTAATTTTTGTCATTTATTATTTTGTTGGTTTAAATTAGTTTGCGAAGATTTGCCATTCTGACATACTAAAGAAAATAACTTCTGTACATTAAAAGTGGATACCAATGCTTCTGAAATCTTATGTAATTCATGATAGCGATACAAGACCTTCAAAGCGCAATCGTCTTCAGCAAATGAGGAATCGATAGTCTTGTGCCAGTACTTCGTTGTGATTCCACGTTACCTTCAGCTCCCAAATCATATTCAAAATGAAATTTACTATTTACGTCTTAACATGATTTGAAACATGTGAGCCGATTTCTTCGACGTTTCTTTGGTTATTGTATTATGTTACAGTTCGTTGTAAGGCTCCCTGGGTCATGGACAGTAACTCAGATTAACTACTTGTTTTCAGATTGTGATAACGCACTGCGGCAATAGTGGCAGTTGACACAGAAGGGCAAGGAAGGTGTTTCAATAGTTTCTTGACTTTTTATTGGTAAAAAAGTTGTCAGATTGCTGAAATATTATGAACTCTTTTGTGTACTCAAACCCAGTGCCTCTTCTTGAAGCTCTCAATTTCGAAGCTCTAACAGGATACATACACGTCGCATCAAAAACGTATTCTACCTTCTGACGGAAAACTCACACAGAGTTACCCCTAACACATTTTCAAATGACTTTAAACGTTCAGAAGCCTTCCATAAACGTTCTGGGAGACTTCAGATTGAGAGTCTGATGTTGTTAAGCGTTAGCAAACACTGAGTTCTTGTTTTGTACACTCGTCCTGTAGCACTTTAAACACGAACAAACAGAGTAATTGTATCGAGGAGACATCCATATCCGTTAGTGTTAGCAATCTAAAGCCGGCCGCTGTGGTCGAGCGGTTCTAGGCGTTTCAGTCCGGAACCACGCGGCTACTACGGTCGCAGGTTAGAATCTTGTCTCGGGAATGGATGTGTGTTATGTCCTTAGGTTAGTTAGGTTTAAGTAGTTCTATGTTTAGAGGACTGATGACCTCAGATATTAAGTCCCATAGTGCTTAGAGCCATTTTTAGCAATCTAACGAAGGTGTTGAAGATTGAAGTTCTAGGGGATTGATGATCTCAGATGTTACGTCCCATATTACTCAGAGCCATTTGAACCATTTTTGTCGTGAGCATCCTCATCGTTGGCTACTTAGTTAAAGAACTTGCGCACATCAGGACTGGGAGGGGGATAAACACTGACTGGTGCAGGAACAATTGAATGGGGCCACATTGGTAGTGAACTACAAAGGCCCATCCCATGTAAGCATTTTTGTGTTTCATTTGTTATGCAGCAAATCAAGTAAAACCGTGCTCCACAAGAAGGTTGGTTTGAACACTCCAGTGCTTTACTAGGCGTGGTGGTTTACCCTTGACTTCCTCTCACTTCTGAATCAACTTTACACAGTAGTTGGGAGGAGGGAGGGTGGGGGGCTACATTTTAACACGAACACCAAAACACAGTGCAACTTCACTCGGCGTTTTGGTCATTGTTACAGGTGAAAGAAGCGACAAGTAACAGAAAATCGTAGGATGAATCGGGGATAGGAACCCAACTGTTTAGTTTTTTAGTCTGGAACTTTAACCAGCAACCCATCGAAACACGTTTCTGCACCAACCATTAATACATTGTATATAAAATAGCAACTGCACTTAGGAATGGGAGAAAACACTACTTATAGCATTCTGCAGAAAAAGTAAACAAAGAAAATATGGTGGAATAATATGTAATTCGTAATTTAAGTTAGAAATAATTTATTGAAAAATAAATCTGGTGGAGTGATACTTATTCGATTAATTACACCGACAGAAATTTATTCGTATAATGCCCAAGTCTGCTTACCACTATGCCTTGCACTTCCTTCCTCTTTGTGGTCACTGAACTTAATACTGTCAACTGTAGGGAGACCTTTTAAATAATTTACTCGATATAGTTACGAGCAACTACAGCGTAATTGGGTTGAAATTTATTGCTAATTATAGTAAAAGTAGACAATTCTCTTCAGTCGTCATTTCTGTCAACAGAAATCTGTCTCATCTGTTCTGTCCAAAATCTGTGTCAATGTCCGTGCGATTTTAGCTGGCTACTGAATGTGAGCATTATTTTCATCTACTTTTATTCACAGATAAATCAAATACCTTCTGCAACATTCAGTATTCTACACTCCTGGAAATTGAAATAAGAACACCGTGAATTCATTGTCCCAGGAAGGGGAAACTTTATTGACACATTCCTGGGGTCAGATACATCACATGATCACACTGACAGAACCACAGGTACATAGACACAGGCAACAGAGCATGCACAATGTCGGCACTAGTACAGTGTATATCCACCTTTCGCAGCAATGCAGGCTGCTATTCTCCCATGGAGACGATCGTAGAAATGCTGGATGTAGTTCTGTGGAACGGCTTGCCATGCCATTTCCACCTGGCGCCTCAGTTGGACCAGCGTTCGTGCTGGACGTGCAGACCACGTGAGACGACGCTTCATCCAGTCCCAAACATGCTCAATGGGGGACAGATCCGGAGATCTTGCTGGCCAGGGTAGTTGACTTACACCTTCTAGAGCACGTTGGGTGGCACGGGACACATGCGGACGTGCATTGTCCTGTTGGAACAGCAAGTTCCCTTGCTGGTCTAGGAATGGTAGACCGATGGGTTCGATGACGGTTTGGATGTACCGTGCACTATTCAGTGTCCCCTCGACGATCACCAGTGGTGTACGGCCAGTGTAGGAGATCGCTCCCAACACCATGATGCCAGGTGTTGGCCCTGTGTGCCTCGGTCGTATGCAGTCCTGATTGTGGCGCTCACCTGCACGGCGCCAAACACGCATACGACCATCATTGGCGCCAAGGCAGAAGCGAATCTCATCGCTGAAGACGACACGTCGCCATTCGTCCCTCCATTCACGCCTGTCGCGACACCACTGGAGGCGGGCAGCACGATGTTGGGGCGTGAGCGGAAGACGGCCTAACGGTGTGCGGGACCGTAGCCCAGCTTCATGGAGACGGTTGCGAATGGTCCTCGCCGATACCCCAGGAGCAACAGTGTCCCTAATTTGCTGGGAAGTGGCGGTGCGGTCCCCTACGGCACTGCGTAGGATCCTACGGTCTTGGCGTGCATCCGTGCGTCGCTGCGGTCCGGTTCCAGGTCGACGGGCACGTGCACCTTCCGCCGACCACTGGCGACAACATCGATGTACTGTGGAGACCTCACGCCCCACGTGTTGAGCAATTCGGCGGTACGTCCACCCGGCCTCCCGCATGCCCACTATACGCCCTCGCTCAAAGTCCGTCAACTGCACATACGGTTCACGTCTACGCTGTCGCGGCATGCTACCAGTGTTAAAGACTGCGATGGAGTTCCGTATGCCACGGCAAACTGGCTGACACTGACGGCGGCGGTGCACAAATGCTGCGCAGCTAGCGCCATTCGACGGCCAACACCGCGGTTCCTGGTGTGTCCGCTGTGCCGTGCGTGTGATCATTGCTTGTACAGCCCTCTCGCAGTGTCCGGAGCAAGTATGGTGGGTCTGACACACCGGTGTCAATGTGTTCTTTTTTCCATTTCCAGGAGTGTATTATCACTTTGCGTTTCATTATGCATAATTTTACTCAGTATCTGTGATAATATTTGATAAATCTCATGTATGTGATATATTGAATTTCTCCTTATAAAACATAGAAAACCGACAGCTAAAAGGAAATTCTAATCCTAGGTTAGGCCTGACGAACAATTACTCTCCTGGGGCGTGGTCACAATCCATGAGAGCAGTCGAGTAGTCTGCTGAGCTCTCCAGCTTCCCCCACCACTGCGCTATTCTGAGCAGCTTTGAGTCAGACGATTACATTCTGGAGGATACAGACACCGGAAACGTCGGAATACATGTTTGCAACACAATGCAGCTACCTCTAAGAGATGAATACTACAGCGTACTTTTATGAGCAGGCGTTTACAATCCCTGTCTGTTTTCAACTTTTTATTTTTCTGCCAAGGCAATTCCTTTCAGTTCTCGATTAAATAAATACATTATATAGTGCTAACATGGTGAACAGAACAACATAAAGCGTTACATCCAGGAAATTAACATTTCATTGTGATGTTTACAAACTTACATAGATTTCGATTTTATAATATGTAATAGTTCTGAAACTATGGTTCATGATACAGTCAAACACATGGATTTATGTCGAATAATAACCTGTCGAACCCAAACGTTGGCGGGAGAGAAGAGAGAAGAAAAGTCATTCACATACATTGTTGAACAGAAGTTTGAAATAACTTTAGCAGCTTGTCTGTTCAGTCAAGGATACTGTTTTTGGTGTAACATTTTATAAAAGTCTTTTAAATTCCTGGTCTGGAAAAACAGGTTATTGAGCTGGGTGCTCCACTGTACACTGTCATCTCAAGTCGGAAGCGAAAAGCGAAAATGATGTGACAAGTAAATAAAAATCCATCTTCAGTGATGCAGTGTCTCCGAATTTCTATGAAATGTTTTAATTACTCAAGCGCACTCAGTCAGGTCTGGTCCAATAACGACTACCTTGAGTTGTGGTAAACCTTTTATTTTATGAACTTGAAGTCGAATTTTACATAGGATAAATTGTGGCTCTCTAGTGTCAGTCTTGTTTGCTATATCTGTTACCAGGTCCTTATCTCCTTGCAGTAAGATACTTACAGAATTAAAATAATTTCTAATGCCAACAATAAAAGATTTTCTCGCCACTCTACATACACTTACCTCAGATTTATTCCCTTATGGTTGCCTTCAGTTGAGCCAGCGTACACTGTCGTTCCTCTGAAGAAAAGTGCATAATACTGTTCTTCTGGCTGATGTTGAAATGATGTTTGAATGAGTGCTTTTCCAGCGCATAATAAAGCGAGGCTTATTAATCACTCTCTAAACGATACGAAAAATAAAATAATTCCCATTCGCCATTGTTATGTGGCTTCCCCACTTTTGTTCCTGTTTTGAGGAAGGCTATGTAATTCCTAATGCTGAACGTAAATCTGATTTAACTTAAGCAGTATTGTTAACGAACTGCTTGATATCTAAGCAGTATTATCAACGAACTCCTTGATATCTAACATGGCAGCTATCCAGCTCTAGAGGCCCCTGACTGCAGCCATCATTGTCCTCAGCCCTCAGCTCCTCTAATTACTGCGCAGGAGCGCGGCTGGAGCGCTCACGTTCGCAGACAGGCCTGTTCTAGAGGCGTTCCACTGTCTACTGGCCCGTTAGTGGCGCTACAGTGTGGCATTACCACATGGCTTCTGCCCAGCACTCGGTGAACTGGCTCTACGTGGTGCCGAGTGAAACCACGTGATACCGAGTATGGAAACAACCGACAGCATGCTTCTACAAATGCAGGTGAACCGAGTCACGAGCGGCGAGCCCTACAAACGCGGTTTCTCCGAGCAGATGCAGCGCTCTAGTGTAAGAATTAGTAAATAGTGATACGAGAGGGGGGAAAATTTCAGAGATAGTGGTACCATGCGGCTTCGCTAGTCAACAGGTTCAGCAGTAGCCCAGAAATTCAGAGGACCGAATTCTCGACATGAGGGAGGCAATGTTGTGACGTTGGCCTGAGGAAGGCCATCGCAAACTGTCAAGCGGTAATCAGGCCAGCCAACTATAAAATTCTGCAGCTGTGCGACCACAGAATTCTACAACACTGATTCAGTACACGCTGCAGCTCAACATGGCGTTTCCTCAGTTAATGATATGGGGGTGGGCTGACCTTTGTCATTACAGACTCAGCCATGAGCTGGTCCTGAAGGTTCGAGACTTGAAATGGACATGCTGAGACAAGGCCACCCATTGGGTTCCACTGCCTGAAGCTCCAGCCAGTCTCTGGGAGCTCTGAGTCCAACCCGGGGCATCTGAACATCCAGTTAGCTGCCTTGCACTATGCGCTGTGCAGTATGAGCCCACTGTCTAACCATAGTGTGGTTCACTATACTTCACTGAGAAATATCAACAAATTACGTTGCAGTAAGTTCCAAATATTGTGAGTAAAATGGCACTTTGCAGCCACACAGTGAATGAATGGAGTAGTTTGACTGCCTATAACATTTAATGCAACTAAATGCTTAGCTACAATTAGCTGACAACAAACCAGCAGTTGTTTCCCACAAGATGTAGCAGCATCACCCTGAGCAAAGGCTGCTACATATGATGCACCATACATTCCCAGAATTTGAAGGGGCAGGCTAGACCCAATTCCCTCGCCTCCTTGCCCACCCATCATTATGCATCACGAACTTTCTTCTGTAGTTTCAAAAATAAAATTTTCTAAATACGTAAAACTAACCTTAATGATCACATCGGTCATAGCTTCACGACATCTGAAGCCTCATCTGAAAGCACACATTATACATTGACACTAAATGAGGAAATCTAAATATACACTACTGGCCAATAAAACTGCTACATCACGAAGATGACGTGTTACAGACGCAAAATTTAACCGACAGGAAGAAAATGCTGTGATATGCAAATGATTAGCTTTTCAGAGCATTCACACAAGGTTGGTGTCGGTGCTGACATGAGGAAAGTTTCCAACCGATTTCTCATACACAAACAGCAGTTGACCGGCGTAGCCTGGTGAAATGTTGTTGTGCTGGCTCGTGTAAGGAGGAGAAATGCGTACTATCACGTTTCTGACTTTGATAAAGGTCGGATTGTAGCCTATCGCGATTGCTGTTTATCGCATCGCGACATTGCTGCTCGCGTTGGTCGAGATCCAATGACTGTTAGCAGAATATGGAATCGGTCGGTTCAGGAGGGTAATACGGAACGCCGTGCTGGATCCCAACGGCCTCGTATCACAAGCAGTCGAGATGACAGGCATCTTATCCACATGGCTGTAACGGATCGTGCAGCCACGTCTCGATCCCTGAGTCAAGAGATGGGGACGTTTGCAAGACAACAACCATCTGCACGAACAGTTCGACGACGTTTGCAGCAGCATGGACTATCAGCTCGGAGACCATGGCTGTGGTTACCCCTGACGCTGCATCACAGACAGGAGCGCCTGCGATGGTGTACTCAACGACGAACCTGGGTGTACGAATGGCCTAACGTCATTCTTTTCGGATGAATCCAGGTTCTGTTTACAGCATCATGATCGTCGCATCTGTCTTTGGCGACATCGCGGTGAACGCGCATTGGAAGCGTGTATTCGTCATCGCCAACCTGGCGTATCACCCGGCGTGATGGTACAGGGTGCCATTGGTTACACGTCTCGGTCACCTCTTGTTCGCATTGACTGCACTTTGAACAGTGGACATTACGTTTCAGATGTGTTACGACCCGTGGCTCTCCCCTTCATACGACCACTGCGAAACCCTACATTGCAACAGGATAATGCACGACCGCATGTTGCAGGTCCTGTACGGGCCTTTCTGGATACAGAAAATGTTCGACTGGTGCCCTGGCCAGCACATTCTCCAGATCCCTCACCAACGTCTGATCAATGGTGGCCGAGCAAATGGCTCGTCACAATACGCCAGTCACTACTCTTGATGAACAGTGGTATCGTGTTGAAGCTGCATGGGAAACTGTACCTGTACACGCCATCCAAGCTCTGTTTGACTCAATGCCGAGGCATATCGAGGCCGTTATTACGGCCAGAGGTGGTTGTTCAGGGTAGTGATTTCTCAGGTTCTATGCACCCAAATTGTGTGAAAATGTAATCACATGTCAGTTCTAGTATAATATATTTGTCCAACGAATACCCGTTTATCGTCTGCAGTTCTTCTTGGTGTAGCAATTTTAATATCCAGTAGTGTATATTAAGAAACGACTTTCTCCTGCTATAACTCAAAGAAATATTAATCTTAGTACTAAAGGAATAAAGCGGGAAACAAATATAGTGAATAAGTTATGTTTTTATTTTCTATTGGATCAAACTGTACAAAACATTTTTTGTTTATTGTGCTGTCAGGCTATAGAGGACTGTTATTTTCTCATCCCCTCAACTCAACTAACATTTTCCTACTTGTTTCAGGTTCCTACTGCAAACTACTCTGAAATAGACATTTCACCAAGCCTTCAAGCATTGAGAGAAGTGATGCATTTCAACGACTTTCCTGATGCATCGTCTCCTGTGGCCTTACTAAAATTTATTCTTGATATGAGAATATATGGGTGCGAATTTCAGTTTGGTTTGGAACCGATGAAAGAGTTCATTAAGTAAGTTCAGCCTAGACTTATTTGTTGTGCTATAAAAATGTGTTGTAAGTATTGCTAAATGTTAGTGTTCAAATATCCGTGAAATTATCCTTTATATGTGGGAATGAACTTGGTGTTCTTCTGTTGTATGCTGTTACAGTGGTTGCCTAAAGTTTTATCTATGCAAAACGACATCAGTTATTACCTGCATCAGGCTAGAATCAATTACACAGCTGGATATTGCCAAACATGGTCTAAAAGTAACAGAAAAAATAACATTTCAGCAGCAATGCTATAGAGACTCAGAAGTACACAACTCGTTGAGGAAGTCCGCAGTCTACACATGATGCTGCAACAGTCGTTTGGAACTACATCAAGTTCAAGATGTCTCTGTTGGGCGGCACTGTAATTGTGGAATCGAAAATTCCGCTGATGTAAAATTTCAAAAATGCAAGATGGTGGGGAAGCAAAACAAATTTTTTAAAAATCCAAAAAAATTCCCGAAATACCAGACACTGACATTATCCCAGTTCACATTTGTAATACTGCCCTCACATGACCTCCTGTCTCCAGCTAACCACAGTGTAGTTTCTTACCTGGTATGTAAAGAGATAGCGCCAGTCATACCATTACTTTACATATCATTAAAACCAAACAGCCATTTGCAATGTAGCCAACAGCAGCCACACTAAAAGGTATATGAACTGTGCAATTTGTGCGTTATATTCAAAAGTATTTATTCAAGATATTACATAAAAAGTTTAATTCGCACATGTAAAGTATGTCAGCATCAGTACCATACATGGTGTAAGGCACAACAGACATTCAAACATGTTCATCATCTAAATTATTCTATAATGCTTGTCAAGTGTCACAATGTTCTTTCAAAGTCTGAAACAACTGCAAAAATACGTAAGACACATGTTGTTTATGTGAATGTTATTTCCACTTTTGTCACAAGAATAGATCAGTAGCTCTTTCTCTCTCTCTCTCTCTCTCTCACTCTCTCTCTCTCTCTCTCTCTATCTCTCTCTCTCTCTCTCTCTCTCTCTCTCTCTCTCTCTCACACACACACACACACACACACACACACATATACACATTATGATTATTCCAAGCGTTACAGTGGCATCCCCGCATCTAAAATTCCTTTTCATCTGAGGCTATGTTATTGATGGTTTGTAGAATTAACTAACATCAACTTATGATATTTCTGGTTTTCCTGTTATGCTTCACATTAACGAGCACCATTTAGGGGGAAGAAGATACTGTATCATGTTACACACTAGAAAGGTGTAATAATTAATAGTGATTGGCAATTATTGCTTTTTATTACAAATGGTTTAGCCTTACTCAAGATTATGTACATAAACAAATTTCTAGAAAGGTTGCATACCTACCAGAAGAATGATGCCAAGCCTTACTAAATGATTTAAAGTCTGTATTTCATATACCGGTAACTAACTAATAAACTACACCAAATATGTGAAATATGTAAGCACACAACATAGTCACAGGTAAAGGAACATTATAGAATCTGAAGAATGTGTTTTAATGATATCTTTATAGCAATGTGTTACTTAAGCTGCACATTTTCATAATGTATAACGAGAACTTCACAATACCAAATATTTACATACAAAACAATATTGACAAAGACAGAGATACAAAATATATTAGTAAACCATTGCTACAACAAAGCTTGTATTCGCTTGCTACTTCCCCATGGAAAGGGAACAAGTCAGGCTCATAAATTACTTAAAGCTCAGTATATGGCATCTACATGTGATATGTAAATATAGCAATGTATGAAATATTTCGTCACAATTCTGCTGTAACCTGACGATGTATAGGGAAATTTGTTACAATTTTACTGTGACACAGTGATGTATGTTGGGGTGAAGTGTCGTGTAGTTCCGAATGTGGTACTGATTAGTACTGTTGATTACAGAAAGGAAGGGAAATACAGTCATAAACGTTTCAGAGTGTTTTGGAACGATAGTTTTCATCGCTAAATTTTACAGACTTTATCAAAAATTGGTATTGTATAAAATCTCCAGTACTCCTAGATTAAATGTAATAAAAAGAAATATTAGCTTGTCAGTAACATCGATTATTTGTTTCTAGTGTAGAAAATAGTATAGTACCCTCTTTAACCCTAAAACGATAACTGATGACGTGAAGTAGTAGCGAAATTTTTTAAAAACATGAGGTGATGAAAGTTCGTTCTATGTACCACCAGTAACACAGCCTCAAGTAGATGTGCTATTGAAACACCAGTATCTCCATGCATTCAGATGTGCAATTATCACTGTAGTACTCAATTTCAGTCATATTTTAGGTGTCAGTTGAAACATGATGTTAACATTGTGACACTTATCTCTTCCAGTAGGTGACGCTCACAAAACAGTAATACCAGGCAACTATCAGTGAGTGTACCTGCCTCCTTAATGTAATATTATGGTCAATATGTGTTCTGTACAGTCATGGGTTTTTTCAGTTTTTGTTGTCCAAAGTTTTTTTACGAATAGAAACAAAGTTCAAACATTACATCGATATGAAAGAATGGGGGACACACATCAACAACATACTGAACAAGAAAGGACTGAAAGCGAGACCCGAGGGCATACAGGATACAATGGCACAAATAACTACGGAATGGGTCACATTGGCCACAGAAGAGATCAAATATGCCATTAACTGCACCAAGAACGAAAATGCTGCAGCCCTGACAGACTTTATAGCGAATCTTTAAAAGACAATGCTCAAATACTAACGCCAATGTGGACGAAACTGTACAATAAATGCATAGAAACAACCTCCATTCCAGAACAGTGGAGACAGTCAACAGTAAAAGTGCTATATAACGGGAAAAGAGACCCCAAGGATCTTAGCAAATAAAGAGATATGGCCGTAGAAAACTTATCTTTGAAAGTGTTCACAAAAATAATAACAGAATGAATAAAGCAAACAATCGACGAACACCTCCCCTAAAGCCAAATGGGATTCAGGAAGTGAAGATTGACTCTGACTGCAATAGAACTCCTGCTAAAGAGAATTTGGGAAGCCCTTGAAGCCGAAAAGTTTTATGTAGTATTTATAGACTCCAAAAAGCCTTTGACTTTATAAACAGAAAATTAGTGACCAAAGTACTAGAGGAAACTCCCTGTGAAAGCAACATTTGGACAGGAATCATAAGCGCAGTAGTGAGATGGAACGAATAAGGACCTCGGTCAACCTCTCCCTCTTTGAGCCGATACTCGAATCAAACGACGTAAATTCAGGGAGACCCATTGACTCCTCTGTTATTTATACTTGCAGCTGAAGAAATTTAATGTATACCCCAAGGAGTGTGTAATATCATATGCATATGCAGACGACATTGTCATAAACGCAAAGTCGCTGTAAAGTTACGAGAAACGATATGGAAGCTTGGTGCGTCGAACATGGCTTTGAAATAAATGCGACAAAAACGGAAATGATGGTGCTCCGAAATGGATGAAGAGCACCTGCTTCACCTGAGATCTTCATACAGCAGGGAATACTGAAAATCGTACTAGACATCAAGTACTTAGGGGTTACAATACGAACAACTACAAAGAGTTTCTCAAAACACGTAACAAAGAAAGCAATGCAAGAAATAATGGCAATCCATGAAATAGAATACATTAGATCCCTCAGCTCGGAGACAGCAGTGGCATTATTCAAAGCCAAAATCTCCCCAATACTGACGTACAGCATAGAAATTATAGGATCGCATCTCACAGTGAAAAACCTAACAACACTAAAAAGAGTAAAGGCGATCTATATAAAGACAGCAACTGTAGTGTCGAAAATAACACTTCTAGAGTTGTATACCTGCTGGCGAGAGAACCATCCGTCACTCAAGATCTATGGGTAAACATGATACTATCCAACCCCAGCGCTTCGGAAAGTCTACAAAAACATTCAAGAGAAAAAGGGAAGAGGTACCTCCAGAATTTTACAGCACAGGCGCCGTGATTGACCAAACATGGACAAAGTAAAACTTCGAAATAAAACATGTGATCACCAGAATGGTAGTCCATGGTTTCCACCACCGTATTTGCAACAACACATCATATCATGAAGCAAACGCAACGTGTGAGTGTAAACTGAGTCATAAAATATGCAAGCGTTACCAGGAATGCTCTGTTCCAAAAGGACGTGGCCAATAATTGACTATGCAAACCACAATAAGTGAAATTTCTAATTTATTGTATAATTATAATTGTACTTTGAACTTGTATGGCTATTTGGTTTCAATAAATTTGTTATTATAAGTATTACTCATTGCATGCCTCAAGTGTTTTGTACGTGTTTCACTTTCTGCTCATTGGCACTATCTTATACAGTTAACTTGAAGAAAACGTATTTTTTCGACATGCAAATATCTTTTAACTTGGCTCCAGGTGATGCATACTTTTTTTTAATTAGTCTTCCAGATTTAACCCTCAAGCCGGCACAATGGTTTTCATAAAATTAGTGTGTGTATGGTGTGCTTTGAACATATGTAAAGAATAACTGTCTTTATGTTATCAACGCAATCCTGTAAGAGCCAAATCATAGTTTAATGTTAGTGTAATTAAACAACGACAAAAACTTTCACTAAAACAGTGTTTAATTAAACAATAATGAAACGAACTTCAGTTGTACCACGCTGTTGCCAGGGACAGGCGTTTCCCCACATTAATGACCCACTCAAAGCAATGAACAGCACTGCTGCGTCGGATCCCAGGCAACCGCTTATTCGATTACTCATTATCCCGTAGACAACTGCATCATTTTGGGATTGTGGTATTAGCTCGTAACGTGGGTCATTTTCTTTCACCAATCATAAATTTTTCCTGAGCTAGGTTGCTGTTTATTTTGTATTACTGCTGTTCACTTGGATGTACGATAACACAATATGTCATTGTGTTAGCTGAAGCAATAACCAAAGATCAGGTACAGCTCGCCATTGTGAAACAACAATGGTACGGTGGAAAACTATTTTATCTTGTTTAGTGCACTTTATACATAGGCCCGCCCACTCGAGAGTTAACATGTTACATACATAAAAGTTGCCTATGTTGTTTGTATTTTACGAATTTGCCCCAATATAATGTGTCTGAAATAGGGGCATGGCGTGAGACGTCACTGATAAGCGTTTATGATGATGTCATCGAAAAGTGGGCACCGCTTGTGACGCCATCTGCAGGGCACTGAGCTGCTGACTTGATGTCGCAAATCTAAACAAACTGTGCCTGAAGACATATAGCCCTTCTGCTGCTGCTGGTGGAAAATCAAGAGGTGAATGTTGAGAGTTGCTAGGAAAAGCTAGAAAACAAACGATGGTTCAAAAAAGAAATGAGAAAAGTAGATCTTATTCTAACAATGATAAAATAAAAAAGGAAATGAAATTCATCCGTAGCTCTGCAAACAGACGAAATGCTTAAGGAAGTCTTCAACATTATAAAACACGCAAAAGAAACATGTATGTATGCAGCTGGAGATAACGAACCGGAAAGAGTAGAGGATGCTTTTATCGAGAAGATGATACCAAATGGATCACGATCGTTATGCATGGAACATTAACGCTACGGAAATGTATTCTCGTCTCATGTATATTCTTTGACGAAGTAGGAAACGTGTTTGTAACAGCTTATAGTGTAGACCGTACAACGAGATAAATATCGGCAGTTGTGTGCACCACACATCGAATATCACATCTTTATTACACAGCAATTATATGTTCGTCATGTGTATAGCATCGTCCACAATGTGTTTCCTTTATTTAATTAATTAATTGATTTAATTTCACAGTATAGATTTTCAAATGCAGCAAGACGTCATTCTTTCGCATTGTCGCTTAGTTAACTACCATTGTTGACGCATGAAGTTAAAAGAAGTCAACAACACTACCGATGATTCTAGTGACACTGAACATTAAAATTTTACATTTCTCAGTTTTATTCATGTGTGGGAACGATGTTCTTACTTAATATTTGAGTTCCATGCTATTACTTCTTTTTATGTAATACGTATAAACAGAATTCTTCGTTGAACATTTCCTGTTAAGATGTCATGAAAATTATGTTTTATCTTTCAGATTGGAGCAGAAGTACGATGTTTTCATCACAGAGAAATTCGGATTCACTTGCTATTATGGCTTAGCGCACAAAATGGGGTCTCCACCGTTAATTGGATACACTTCTCTTGGAATTACGTCACTTAATCGGAAGACTTTCGGTAGCCCAATTAATCCTTCCTACATCCCCGACTATAATCTCGGATACACGGACCACATGACCTTCTGGCAGAGACTGTACAACGCTTACATCTTACTGCGATCGCTGGATGTTGAAGAGACAGTTCTGTATGGGAAAGAGGAAGAGGAACTGAAGAAGTATTCCGGTCCCAACCCACCTACCGTGAAGGAAATGGATTACAATTTCAGCCTCATGTTGGTCAACAATCACTTCAGCGTGAGCTACCCTGTGCCGAACACGCCAAATATCGTCGAATTAACTGGACTACACATCCAGAAGGAGAGGAAACCGCTGCCTGAGGTATTTACAAATGTAATACAAAAAATGTGAGATGCTGCTCGTCGGAGTCAGGTGTTAACGTTGGAAATGGCTGAGAGCCGTAGAATAATGTGCTAAAGAAGCGTTAACGGATTACTGGGAAAATATTACATATTTATTTAGTTCTCGCAACTTACTTCTGTGTTATAAAATGTATGTTATTGCAATAATTTCCATATAACAGTAGCAAAGTCAGCCGCATATCTTCTAATGCCTTTACGTAGGTCTAAAAAAGGAAGGCAACGGCGTGAGACCGTAGAAGACCTAACAGTTTCATTCATTTTGTACAACTGGGGTGAGGTTCAAATGGCTCTGACCTCTATGGGACTTAACTTCTGAGGTTATCAGTCCCCTAGAACTTAGAACTACTTAAACCTAACTAACCTAAGGACATCACACACATCCATGCCCGAGGCAGGATTCTAACCTGGGACCGTGCCGGTCGCGCGGTTCCAGACTGTAGCGCCTAGAAGCGCTCGGCCACTCTAGCCGGCCACTGGGGAGAGGGGTTGCTTCAGATCTATCATCCATAAACACACTCTGCACAACAAATGTCCAGGCATATATCCAGTAAATGTTTTGATAATGTCATCCATTTTTTTCTACAGCTTTCCATCTCTTCATTTTTGCACACTTTCCAAAGCTACGTTCTTGAAAAACTATGTACTTAGAAAGTAAGTGCCTCAATAGATGTTAAATTGAGGGCAACCGGACCTGTATAACAAGAAAGAAGATCTATGGACCACTTATGATATATTTAAATCGTTTCATTACAAATAGTCATTAGCGGTCATGAAAGACGGGATATGGTCTTCGAATGGTCGTACGCGAGGTATGAGCCTCAAATGAAACACCTATCAAAGAGTAAGGTTCATTTTTTGTAGTAACTTTTTTCCTACATGATGATCCAATATGAAAGAGCAACTGTAAATGAAAACGTACGTCATTTCTGTACAGAACGTAAAAACACCAGAATAAATGTACGACTCATGCGCCTACCGTGATGTTGTTCCACTTTTTTACTTTTGAAGTTTCTTGTATAGGTGTAGCGCTACAGCACTAAATTGTATTGCAGAATTGTGTTTCATCTTATTTTCTTCTTTCAATAGCCTCAGGACAAAATCATGAGCTAAAATATAGACATACCAATTCATGGACTTCTTTACACATGAGAAAGAATTCACAATGTATACAGACTGCAGATGAAGCTGCTACAGAGCAAAGATAATCGTCACTGACATGAGGAACCAGATGTATAATGTTAGGAATTGCACTGTAATTTGTGTATTGAGACATAGATAAAGAAATGAACCAGTACATGTGAATTCAAGGAATGTTAGCGTAAAATAAGAAGTGCAGCTTAATGAAGAATAAACGTTATGTATTAATGTTTAGTGTGGCAGTAATATTTACAAAGTAAAACTGAGTTTACTAAATCTGTGAAGATTAAAAGTCTCTTATGGTATTAAATTAATTGCTAGATAGTATTTATTACACAGAACACTGGGTCTGTGAATAATGAATTAGATGTACATATTTTATAGGTGACGATACAAGCTCAGTAGTACAAGTCAGTAGTAATATGAATTCATGGGTAGAATGAGTGCAAACGTCGTAAAAAACGAAAAGTTTTTTTTATACAGTCCATTCTGTTTATTATTCTGTGGAGGTAGGGAATTATTGGCAAATATCACTATTTCCTACTGCAAAACCATTATCGTTATTTTGAATTATCTCTAAGTTCTCTTCGATATTTCTCAAAGTCAATATTAGAACACAAAGCAAACTTAGTTTGGCCAAAGTGCAAAAATATTCTCTCCAAATCTGGTCTCAGAGATCCTACTTGTTTATTCTGCAAGGAAGTTGAGAGGACTCACATTTGTTCTTCTGTATTGCAGATTCCTTGTGGGGAGATGTTATGGTTTTTGATAAAGCTTACACTTGCTGCAAAACTTATTTTTTTAGGAACTTCTAAAATGTTTGGCAGTTTTGTGATAAAGTTTCCCTAGCAAGGACTTGGCTACATCATTTGTGGTAGATTTATCAAGCTCTTTTGGTGACACAGAGATTGACAAGTGGAAAGTGAAGCTGGGTGGCGAGTCATTTCTTGAATGTGTTTTGATGTAATGTTTGCCAGTATAAGAAGTATGCTATAGCTTTAACAATAATAATATCCCTTAGTTAACGTATTTTATAAACTGGGACTTTAATCACTCCATTGAACATTCTATTTTGTCCATGTAATAGATGTATTTTCTTAAATAATTATTTGTATTTGCAACAAATTTTTGCGCCCATAACTTCTTTGTCTCATCACTACAGACGTCTTTCATGAATTTCTTACAATTGACGTCAGCCATAATTTTAATTATATTAAATTAATTACACATTTTCATTGTTACTGTACTTGTAATTGTCACTAGCAGATGACAGGTTATCGAAATGTAAGGAAGTGTAGTTTAAATCAATGAGAGAACCTTTATAGTTGTTTAAATCTATTCAAATAACATATTTAATACCGTTCCTTGTTTGGACACTGAAAAAAAATGAAATGTTAGTTTAAGGGGGAGGGGGGACAAAGGAAAAGAAAGAGAAGCAACTAATGATATCAGCTGCAACGGAACTTTATGAAGAATCGGCCTCGACGAGTGAAAAATGTGTGCCAGACCGTGACTCGAACCTGGGATCTCCTACTCATTGGGCAGTAGCGTTAACCACAGCGCCATCCGGAAACAGCGTTTAATGGAAATGCACGAACTATCTCGCCAAGCTCCACAGCTCAGTCACAATCCCGAGTGCCACCTGTATCACAGTCCCCATCCATTTCCTCTATACTCGCTAATTTTTAGATTCCCTATGGTGTTCGAATGATATTGAAGGTTGTGGATTAATTTCCCACCGAGGCCAATCAGTTGTATGAATGCATGGTGTCTGTTCTTTCGAACATGTCCGAAAATGCAGACATCGTGCAGAATCCGCAGCTATGATACATATTATGCAACTCGAAGGTGGAGGGGGAGAAAGCAAAGGAAAGGGAAGGAACTGATGATATCAGCTGCATCGGGACTTTATGCAGAATCGGGGGCGACGAGTGAAAATGTGGTCTGGACCAGGATCTTCTCCTCATTAGGCCGATGCTTTAACCAATCCACTATCGAGACACAGTGTCTGTCCCAAATGCACGGATATCTCGGCACACTTTCCAGCTGATGGTTACCTGTCCGCCGTCCCCATTCATGTCATCCATGCTTGCTAATTTTAGGATTCCCACTGGAGGTCGAACGATATTGTGCATCTGCACTGCAAATTGTCGATTCACTGAACACCGAGGTGAAACAATTATGTGAATGTCTGTTCTTTTGGACGTAACTTAAATAACAGACACCACGCAGAATCTGTATCTGTGATACAAATTATGTGTACTGAAAGAGAAAGTGGAAGAATAAAAAAGGAAAAGGAGGAACTGATGATATCGTCTGTATCGAGAATATATGCAGAATCTGCAGCAATGAGTGAAAATTGTGCCAAATTGGGAGCCAAACCTGGCATCTCCAGCTTACTAGATCGACACACTCTTTATTAAAAATGTATCAACTATCTCGTCATGCTCCCCAGGTGACGCCGCTCCTACCGAGTGCCACATATCCATAGTCCTCCGTGGTCGCTTTCTTAGATTCTCACTGGAGATCGAATGATATTATACTTCCACACTGAACGTTGCCGATTGATTGACCATCAAAACGATTCAGTTATATGAATTCGTGGTGTCTGTTCTTTTGAACATGTCTGAATGAATAGACACCATGGAGAATCTGCAAGTGTGATACATATTATGTGAATTGATAGCTGCAGGTTTCATGCGGTGTCTGTTCTTTCAACATGTAAGAAAGAAAACTCATTATGTATTCATATAACTGATTCGCTTCGGTCGGCAATGAAACCACAACCTTCAGTGCGGACGCACAATATTGTTCGACATCCAGTGAGAATCTAAAAATTACTGAACGTATAGAACATGAATGGGGACTATGGACAGGTGGCACACAATGGGTGTGGGAGTGAATCGGGCAGCACACATTTACGATGAACACTGTGTCAGGGTGGCGCAGTGGTTAATGCAACGTCCTAATAAGCCAGGGATCCCAAGTTTGTGTTCAGACCCAGCAGAAATTTTTATTCGTCTTTACCTATTTTGCATAAAGCCCTGATGCAGCTGAATCGTCAGCTCCACTCCTTTCCTTTTCTTCCCCCCCACCTCCACCTTCAGTTCACATAATGTATATCACAGGTGTAGATTCTGCGTAGTGTCTATTGTTTCAGACATGTCCCAAAAGGCCAGACACCACATATATGTAATTCAGGCAAGGACGCCCAAAGATCCGTTCAATGAGGATGCACACAAGGCTCGAACTCATATGAGAGTCGACGAAATGCCACGAATAATTAGAATAACAGGTAAGGACATTACATTAGTAGTGTATGGATAAGTTGAGAACTTGGGTCTGTCGAGTGGTGTGCTAGGGTATTAGGTGCAGTTATGATGGCCACTATGTCCAGACAGCTTTGTGGTCAGAGGGTCTGCCTAGACAGCAGGTGACCTGCGTTTGAATCCCGGTCCGGCACAAATTTTCAAATTTTCTCATTGGTTTAACGCAATGACCACTCGCAGCCGATGTCTGGACCTCCTTTGTATCTTTTTTCATAGTGGCTGCTGGGTCAAGATGATGTTCACTCTTTCGGACATGACCGAGAAAACAGACGTCACATATACATAATGAATATTGTTATTGCAAAATCAACAGTTCTAGTAAAATTTGTTTGTTCATTTGCTCATACATATTACTCCTGTTGCACAGGATCAATGACATACTAACAGAATTGCACAGAAGGAAATACAGAAAGAATCAAACCTGAAGATAAAGTTACTGCCCTGGGGAAGAGCGAGAAATAACTGGGTAGAGCTAGCAGATAAGAATAAGAAAATAACGGAAATAGACAGTGACGGAGCAGAAATTCTAAGTATCTGTCGGACAGAAGGAGAACAACTGAGTACCTCAAAACTGAAGCTGTGGAAATAATAAAATCGTCTTTAGCCCTCTTTGGAATTCTGAGTAACTTTGGGCGACACAGTTTACTGCGTAGTTTGTTGCAGAGTCATATAGCTGAAATGAGCCAAGATATAGGACTCAGATATCGTATGGCAGTTATGGAAAGATGAAAGCATTTTGGTTTACGAGGAGAGGTATTTAGAACACCAGTTACTAATAAATCAATGAAGACAACAAAAAGTGTGAAAATCACGTCACCTGGTCAAGGTTGCATACACAGGAAGGAGTGTCGTCATCTAACAAACCAATGTCCCATACATACACGATGTGATCAAAAGTATCCGGACACCTGGCTGAAAATGATTTACAAGTTCGTGGCGCCCTCCATCGGTAATGCTGGAATTCAATATGGTGTTGGCCCACCCATAACGTTGATGACAGCTTCCGCTCTCCCAGGCACACGTTCAATAAGGTGCTGGGAGGTTTCTTGGGGAATGGCAGCCCATTCTTCACCGATTATTGCACTGAGGACAGGTATCGATATCGGTCGGTGAGGCCTGGCAAGAAGTCGGCGCTCCAAAACGTCCCAAACGTATTCTGTAGATTTAAGGTCAGGACTCAGTGGACGCCAGTCCATTACAGGGATGTTATTGTCGTGTAACCACACCACCACAGGCCATGCATTATGAACAGGTGCTCGATCGTGTTGAAAGATGCAATCGCCATCCCCGAATTGCTCTTCAACAGTTGGAAGCACGAAGGTGCTTAAGGCATCAAAGTAGGCCTGTGCTGTAATAGTGCCACGCAAAACAACAAGTGGTGCAAGCCCCCTCGATGAAAAACACCACCACACCAAAACACCACCGCCCCCAAATTTTACTGTTGGCACTACACACACTGGTATGTGAAGTTCACCGGGCATTCGCCATACCCACACCCTGCCATCGGATCGCCACATTGTGTACCGTGATTCGTCACTCCACACGACGTTTTTCCACAGTTCAATCGTTCAATGTTTACGCTTCTCACACCAAGCGAGGCGTTGTTTGGCATTTACCAGCGGGGTGTGTGGCTAATGAGCAGCCGCTCGACCATGAAATCCAAGTTTTCTCACCTCCCGCCTAACTGTCATAGTAGTTGCAGTGGATCTTGATGCAGTTTGGAATTCCTGTGTGATGGTCTGGATAGATGTCGGCCTATTACACATTACGACCCTCTTCAATTGTCGACAGTCTCTGTCAGTCAACAGACGAGGTCGGTCTGTACACTTTTGTGCTGTACGTGTCTCTTCACGTTTCCATTCCTCTATCATTTCGCAAACAGTGGACCTAGGGATGTTTAGGAGTGTGTAAATCTCGCGCACAGACGTATGACACAACTGACACCCAATCACCTGACCACGTTCGAAGTCCTTGAGTTACGCGGAGCGATCCATTCTGCTTTCTCACGATGTCTAATGACTACTGAGGTCGCTGATAGGGAGTACCTGGCAGTAGGTGGCAGCACAATGCACCTAATATGAAAAGCGTATGTTTTTGGGAGTGTCCCAATACTTTTGATCACATAGTGTATCTTACTCAGACATTCATGGCTATCTCGCTTTGTGTGGCTTCACTATTTGTGTCGTGATAATAGTTATCAATTTTTTTTATTAAATTACATTTAGGAAAGACAAAGATTTCCAGCATGCAGTGATATGTTTAGATGTTTACCCAGTGTTTTGACAAGCCTAGTCACCATCGTATGATGTGGGAATAATTGTTTCGTGAAAGTGTTCTTTGATCTAAATCGGAGCCATACAATGAGCACCAGGGATATATTCCACATCTGCATAAATACTCCTTGAGGCACTGTACAGGACATGGCAGAGGCCACGTATTCACGTATTGCCAATAGTATCGGTATTCTTTTTTTATTCCATTCATGTACTGAGCGATGAAGAATGATTGTCTCCATGTCTCTGTAAGTGTCCCAATCTTACTTAACTTAGTTTCATGATCTCTACATCAATTGTATGACGTTGGCAGCCTAATAGTCGCATATTCTTCTTTGGAAAGAAATTATTTTACATTTGTCCAACGTGAGAATTATGACGTCTTTATTTCCGGCGTTTCCTATTTAAGTTACCCTAGCATTTCTGTTTCTCTTTCATATGAGCTGTACCGATCTGATACTATCGTATCAGAACGTCTCTGAATTCGTTTCGTGCCTGTTGCCATGCCTGCTTTATAAGGAATCCAAACACTGGAACAACGCTCTAGAATAGGTCGCACTTGCGTCCTACACATAATTTACTAACCCTTCCAGCAAATCTAAATCTTTCACTCACTTTCTTTAATACGGATTTTACTTGAGTCTCTCAATTGATATCACTTGTTAGTATTACCGCTAAAGACATATAACTCTGAGATGTGCTCCAGATGTTTGTCACTAGTCTTGTAAGCAGATACTATCGGTTCCTCCTCTTTGTTGTAGGCGTTATATCACGTTTATCAGCGTTTTGAGAGAGCTGCCATGCAGTCCATCGAGTGAAAATTTTGACGTCATTCTGATATTTCTTGCGATTATCCAATGACGAAATAATGCTCTATATAACAACTTCGTCAAGTAAAAAATCTTATAATGCTCCTGATACTGTCTGCTTAATGGTTTATACGTATTTAGCCGTGGTTAACCATCAATTAAGATCATCGTTCACACTGGGTGCTTATAATTAAAGTGAAGTTACTCATGGAGGCCCAGTGTAGGCATTAATAATCGTATGGCAGCGAAACTGGGTAGGTATGCCAATGCGTTAACGTGCAACCGATTAACGCTGTAAAACAAATAAGTTTCAGTTGTGGCCACCAGATGATAGTACGACATCCACGCTGCCATTAGCAAACCATAGCATAAGTGAATGGTGTGGCTATCGAGAAGAGAGGCGATGAACTGTTAGTGAAACTGTTTTATGTGAACGGCAGCTATTACACCGCTGCATTGAGAGAGTATTGCCGACTGAAAGGTCTGAATAGAGGCCCGATGCCATTCAATGGTATAAAGAAGGTGATAGAAACATTCGAAAATACGGGTAAGCTTGGTGTGGTACCTGGAAGAGGAAGACGTCCTATCCCGGAGGAAGTTATTTACCAGGTTGTTGTTTCTGTAACTGACCATGCTATACGTCCCGGGCAGTGTTACTGCTCGTGGAGTGTCACGAGAGTTGTCCATCCGATGGACATCAGTTCAGAATGTTTTTCAGTCTCTAGAATGAAATTTTCACTCTACAGCGGAGTGTGCGCTGATATGAAACTTCCTGGCAGATTAAAACTGTGTGCCGGACCGAGACTCGAACTCGGGACCTTTGCCTTTCGCGGGCAAGTGCTCTACCAACTGAGCTACCCAAGCACGACTCACGCCCCGTCCTCACAGCTTCAATTCAGCCAGTACCTCGTCTCCTACCTTCCAAACTTCACAGAAGCTCTCCTGATTTTCAGTCTATTTTACACTGACACCCGTACAAGATCCAGATGGTGCAGTAAATGATACCTCAAGATCCGCAACAACGTTCTGAATTTGCTCTTCGGTTTCTGTCATGGATCGAAGTTGATGACGTGTGGTCAGGCAATATTCTATGGAGTGAAGAGGCACATTTCACTGTACAGGACAGTACTAACACACAGAATTTGCGAATTTGGTTTGCTGTTACACGTCGTGTTGGTCACGAAGAGCCACTTCATTTGCCGTATGAGATTGTGCGGTGAGGATTTGCAAAGAGCTTCATTCTAGGTCCGTTCCTCTTTGAAGAGAATACACACGTAGGGCCTGCGAGGTGTACCGTGACATCTGCACGTTATGTCGTTCGTCCAGTGGAACATCTGCTTAATGCAGCCATCAACAAACGTGGTATTTCCAGAGGATTCCCAGATGCAGGGCCTGGAAGGTCACCTTGTTTCAATACCCATGACTTTTCACTCTGGGGAGATCCAAAAGAACCCATTTGCCAGGGACGCCTTCGATCTCTACTTGATCTGAAAAGCAGTTCACAGGAGGGACACGTCACTCAGATTCCGCTGTAACTGCTGCGAGCAACTATTGATACGCTTTTTACGGATGCAGCTTCTCGTTAACATCTCTCAGCAAACTGTGTGAAAAGCAGTTAATAATAAAATCAACATTATGCCTTTCACTCTTGTCTGAGCTTTCCTGGCCACGTCCCTTTCCTAACCCATTACGTACGGAAACATTTCTATGCATGTTTCTTCCGTTTACGGCGCCTGATTTCCCCTGGTTGCCAAAATTGGAAATTATGTTTTCCATAGTAAATCGGTTCCGCATTAACGCGTTAGACTGTCTACAAAGTTTCACTGCAGTACGATAATTACAGCCCAGCTGGACCCTTGTGAGCAGCTGGACTTTAATTATAACTAACCGGTACTTTGTTACTGTAGCAACAACTTTCTTAGGCTTGACCGCTGGGTGTCAACAGCGTATGCCTGCCATGATTTTGATGAAACAGAACACTCCTCTTTCAATGCGCAATTCGATAATGTGTGACTAGGGCCTCCCGCCGGGTAGACCGTTCGCCGGGTGCAAGTCTTTCGATTTGACACCACTTCGGCGACTTGCGCGTCGATAGGGATGAAATGATGATGATGAGGACAACACAACACCCAGTCCCAGAGCGGAGAAAATCTCCGACCCAGCCGGTAAGTGAACCCGGGCCCTTAGGATTGACATTCTGTGGCGCTGACCACTCAGCTACTGGGGGCGGACAATTCGCTAGGAGAAACACATTACTGAAGCCAGAATGAGATTTTCACTCTGCAGCGGAGTGTGCGCTGATATGAAACTTCCTGCCAGATTAAAACTGTGTGCCCGACCGAGACTCGAACTCGGGACCTTTGCCTTTCGCGGGCAAGTGCTCCACCATCTGAGCTACCGAAGCACGACTCACGCCCGGTCTCACAGCTTTACTTCTGCCAGTATCTCGACTCCTACCTTCCAAACTTTACAGAAGGTTCGCAGGAGAGCTTCTGTAAAGTTTGGAAGGTAGGAGACGAGGCACTGGCAGAAGTAAAGCTGTGAGGACGGGGCGTGAGCCGTGCTTGGGTAGCTCAGTTGGTAGAGCACTTGCCCGCGAAAGGCAAAGGTCCCGATTTGTCTCGGTCGGGCACACAGTTTTAATCTGCCAGGAAGTTTCACATTACTGAAGACTGGACGCTGTATTAGCGGCGTCATACACCGTTGGATTCCTTGAAATGTACAACAATATGTTTCTGGAGACTTTTGCCACCATATAGGGTAGCTTTATGGCTTTTGAAACGTTAAATATTAAAGTCACATGTGAAGCATTTCTGTGTATCAGGATGTGAGGGACTTCCTGGACGGTGCCAGGGACGGCGTGGTTTACTTCAGCCTGGGCTCCAACGTGCAGAGCAGCGCCATGCCTCCAGAGACAGTCCGCGCCTTCACGGACGCTTTCGCTGGAATCCCGCAGCGCGTGCTCTGGAAATGGGAAGCTGATGGACTGCCCGGTCAGCCCGGCAACGTGATGACCGCCAAGTGGCTGCCGCAGCAGGACGTGCTGGGTGAGTGTGCGGACGCCCTGCGCTGCAACAGCCTGCGGGACTCACGAGCGTAGCGACTACTGCGGATAAGTGACGTCATTGTACTGTTGCAGCTCATCCGAACGTACGCCTCTTCATCACTCAGGGAGGACTACAGAGTTGGAACGAGGCAGCTTATTTCTCTGTGCCCGTCATTGGGATTCCTTTCCTAGGAGACCAGATTTACAATGTTGAAAAGATGCTCAGTTTAGGCGTTGGACGAAGGCTGGATTTAAAAGACGTCACCAAGGACAGTGTACTGGAAGCGGTGCAGACTGTTCTGGAAGACAAGAGGTGAGGGAATCTGTTTCTTAGTTCTCCAGTAGTTCGCAGCACACAGATGTTGTCAGATGAAAAACAGCCGACCAGTTGCAAAGGATAAAGTAATCTTTACCTAGGTTTCAATAGGTTTAAACCTATCTTCTTCAGAAGACGGCAGTATTACATTAACATGGCATGATACGTCGTTGCAATTTTTACAAACATCTCCATAGCTCCATTAGTTCAAATACAATATAGCCCTACGAGTAGGGTTCGTCAAATAAATAAAATTAAGTACATGGAGGTCGGAGCGCGTATAAGCTTATACGCGCTCCGACCTCCATGTACTTAATTTTATTTATTTGACGAACCCTACTCGTAGGGCTATATTGTATTTGAACTAATGGAGCTATGGAGATGTTTGTAAAAATTGCAACGACGTATCATGCCATGTTAATGTAATACTGCCGTCTTCTGAAGAAGATAGGTTTAAACCTATTGAAACCTAGGTAAAGATTACTTTATCCTTTGCAACTGGTCGGCTGTTTTTCATCTGATTACGTGGAACCGTTGCTGTTACGCAGCTATGTTTAAAATAACACAGATGTTGATCACCCTTTCCAGCTCCACGGAATTAGTAATGGTAGTGCAGTGTCGTGATTGCTCGGACACTTGAAAATATGGTTCATATTTGTAATGGCAAGATTCTTCCGACGTGCTGCCTGTTTCAAAAGTCGGGAACCCGCTTCACATTATTCATGTTCACAACTTCGTGCAGATTTACGCTTAAATGACCGTCCTTCAAATTACAAGGATTTTCTTATATTACACATATTGAAATGAGCGTCACCCAACGGCTTTTCCGACCTTACAAAACATTCTCATATAGTACCATAAACATTAATCAGCTGATTACTTACTATCATCATGTACGTTTATAAAAATAAAGAAAAATAAGAAAACTAAGTAGATACTCCCGCATACATATGTCTTGTGTATCAAATCAAAGTTTATAAGTCTATTTTCCTGCTCGTTTGAGTGGTGCTATTGGTTTTTATGCCGCACTTACGTAGTTTACAATGCTACCGTCTCAATTGGAGATCTGTTTCAGTGGGAAATAACAGTGTTCAAAAAGCTTCCTGGCAGATTAAATCTGTGCGCCGAACTGAGACTCGAACTCGGAACCCTTGTTTGTGCGAGCAGGTGCTCTATCAACTGTGCTGCTGAAGCACGACCCACGACCTATCCTCACAGTTTTAGTTCCGCCAGTACCTCCTCTCTTTCATTTTGCAAACAATGCTTAATTTAACACAGAAACAGCTTACGTATCTAAACACAAATACTCTCAAGAGAGGGATAAGGGTATAGGATATTCCATATTGATGTCATAATACATTTACGTTTGAAATACTTTCATTTCTGATTAACTTGGATGAGTGCATTATCCAAGCATCAACGTTCTCGATACGTTTACGGTATGGTATTCCTGCGTCAGACTGTATTCGTTGTGTAGTTTCGCTACTGTTCGACGTCTTGTTGATGCTTGTAGCACCTTTGGTTTACCAGTAGTGTTGTCAAAGTGTTTTTGTAATCACTGCATATAAAATAAAAATTAAAAGCAAGTGCTTGCACAGCACCGTGCTATGTTGCACCGAACTCGTGGCATCCAGACGCACAGTGATAGCTTTTTTGTTATGTGTGTCCACTGTACTCGGAGAATTTTTCTGTATGATACTTGAGAGTAATATTTTGTCACTAGACGAAGATGTCGCGACAGTCAGCCACACGATGGTCGTCGGAGTGGTCATCAGCATCCCTCCTGTAACCACCAGCTTCAATTTGTAACAATATATTAGTAAGACCTTTCGTTTGAGATTCCAGTTGAATATGTTGGAAGTATTGTCCTGATCACATCACACAGCTCTCAAACCACATAAAGCTCTATCTGAATCCTCGTTTAGCCCCGTATTCATATGCCAAAACGACATTTTTGAGCTGTGTTATTAAGAAAGTTATCGTGATGTATTTGTCACGTTACTAAGAAAAGCATTCGTTAGCTTCAGTGCAAATGCTCCAGAGACCGTTCATTGCGACATGTGACGGATTTAACAATATCTAATGAAAAAACAATACTTCTAGTGCCGTATCGAAAGTGTCTATTAGTAATCTTAAACTGATTTTGTCTTAAGGGGGGTAGGACATCAAACGGGCCGACTTGGAGCGGGAGAGGCACCATAGGACATTTTAGTTTCCACTGTCTATACTTTTACAAATAAATTCATAAAACTTTGTCAGCATGACCAGGAAGAATTCAGAATTCACACTCATAGCAGTGAAAGTTCAAAAACATAACAAAATAAATTTTTTTACATGTGAAATTTCATCATTTTCTCAGTTACTATTGGCTGCACGTGTTGCTGTAGGAATAGTTTTCTTCATAAGTAAGAGAGATCCTTCGATGAATTTTGCACACCATACAAACCATACTTACAGGTGTATGAAACTCTAGAATTTATTTAATTTATGAAAAAATGAATGAGCTGCTACATTTTAAACTTCATGTTTAGAAAAAAACTCAAATTTTAGAGTTAATTATCTCAATTTTTACCACAGTTTTAAATAGATTTGAAAAATTCTAGAGTTTCGTACACCTGTAAGTATGATTTGTATGCTATACAAAATTCATTCAAGAATCTCTCTTACTTACGAAGAAAAGCGTGCCTATAGCAACAAGTGCATCCAATAGTAAGTGAAAAAATGATATTTCACATGTAAAACTTTGTTTTGTTATGTTTTCGAACTTCCACTGCTATGAGTGTGAATCCTGAATTCTTCCTGGTCATACTGACAAAGTTTTATGAATGTATTTGTAAAAGTATAGGCAGTGGAAACTAAAATGTCCTGTGGTGCCTCTCCTGCTCCAAGTCGGCCAGTTTGACGTCCTACCCCCCGCCCCCCCTTAACGCTCTCCAAATTCTCTCTCTGTGTGGGCCTATAAACAATATAGAAACTGAAATTGTACATCGTACCAGACAGTTCTATAAGTTTCTGCAATTGTTACAAAAATATTCCCTCAATGAAAAATCGCACCTCTTAACGTTAAATGTCTCAATTTTTTTTTTATAGCTGCGTAGTCATACTAGATAACTACTTAGGTGTATTTTACTTGCTGATCTTGATCACATTTTCGATAAATACTGTGCGTGTAACTATTTTGTGTAAACAAAACTATAAGAATGCACATAATATGTTTTGCTTTTGGCAGTAGGATGTTAGCTTCCAAGAGTAAACAAATCTCTGTAATGCCTACAAAAGTTTTGTTACAGGGCGTTGCAGTATAGAAGTGTGTAGATCACAATAAAATGTGTAATGTAGTGAGGAAGCGAAGGACACCAAAACCACTATAACATAGAACAACTTGATAACCTACAGTATTTGTCTCTTTACTTTCTAGTCTTTTGTTGAACAGGCTACAGCTAGAGTAGTGCTCTATCCTACCATTATAGGATAACTAAGTAGAACAAAAATGTTACAATTTTAGAGTTTAGTATCTCAGTTAGTAAAAATGGAACCCTCAAAGGACCACTCTTTTGTCAGTCTGTCTGTACGACTGTTAAAAACCCTTTTCCTCAGCAACAGACAGACAAACCAAGCTGAAATATATCACACATTAAAGTCTACAGTCCCTTGTCGGTGAAACAATGTGAAGCTTCTAAGTCAGTGTTATCAAAGGATACCTCCAAGTCTGTCATATATTTTGATACTCGCAAACTCACCCATCAAAACCTGCAGGATACGGTCGTCTACCTACAGTCAATAAATTTTGCATGAAGCAGAGTTTCACACTACAACCAAAGGAAACAATCTGGAATTGTTAATTTATAATTATATCACGGTAAAAAATAATTTTTTGCATTTGTTATCAGACTGTCTGTCCGTCAGTCCATCTATTAACTCTCATTTCTTTCAGGAATGGGCAGACGTATGAACTTGAAATTTGTGACATATGCTAAGGTCTATGTCATTTGACTTCTAAGTTGATTTACCAAAAAGATATGGCCATTTATATCACATGTATTTATACAAAGTCACTCATTAAGACCTACATTTTCTTCCCTGTGACCTAGAATCACGAAATTTACTTAGAAACAAGGTTTCACGGTGCAATAAAAGGAAAAAATTGTGAATTTGTGATAATATCACACAAAAAATATTCGTTTGTCATATGTTATCCGAATTCAAACTAAAAATTGAAACATTCTGGGAACTTTTGGAATCTCTGTGACCGATGTCTTGCCAGTATCAATGTCGATAACAGGCAAATATCGTCAATATTCTCAATTACCAGGCTGAATTAAGTTTGTACGAAACCCTCAGTGGGTGGACCCTACTCCTACCTCGCCTTTTTTTCATATATGTATACACGTTTCACGATATGAAGTGTAAGATATATGAGCAAACACTGTGCAAAGCACTCATGAATGTTACTTTATGTACCTGTAAACAGAACGTAACTAACATTATTTCTTTCAGATCAAATAACAGTAGTTTTGTCCGAAATTTTCGCGAACGTAATTCAAATTTGCAGTTTACTTTTCAACTCAAAATATAACAACATAAAAAAATTTAATTAGAAACTCAAAATAATCATCACCAAACACTGCTGCTTGTGATCATGACGTGGGTCACTGGCACCAAATGAAACCTATAATTTTCGGTTCAAAATAACATTACTTCGTCTTACTATCAGAGTCTTCGATCTAAATTATAGGATACTCAGTGGAGAGTCCTAAATTTTTTGAAGACACAGTTTGACTTTCTTCCATATAACGTAATATCAGCTGCACAAAAGCTAACTTTTCGGTTGATGCACGAGAAAACCTGTTTCTAATTGTACTATGGATCCTCCCATGGGACGACCAACTGCGCTCGCTTGCAGCTGTGGATGATGGTACACTGAGAAGTTTGCATGTTAAAACGGATCACTGGCTGACTTGTACACAATCCTTTCCACCAGGTACAATGTGAGCCACACTCACCAGCTGGTCACACACTATCTAAAGAGAAGAAAGAAATTCAAGCTCTAAATTCTGGGCATTAGCTAGCATACGCCCTCTTTCATTTTCATACAATCGCACACAGAGCTGATGAACTGCAATGCAAGCCTTTTATAGTCATTAGTCACTTTGTACTTTGGATCTAATAGATTTCCGCAGCATGTATAGGCTGGCAAGTGGGTGTTGTTTTGTGTTTATAATTGCAGGTATCATACATAGCTAGTCATCTGGAGATAGCTTGACCAGTTTTCTTTTATAAGGTCCACCTCTACTGCAATTTTTGTAAAGAGATGATGCATATCTGACAACAGGGCATTGTTAGCCTGACTTTGAGTGGTGGCAGTAGACGCTGGTCGCAGTAAGCGAATCGCTTGTTCAAGTTTCCCCCATGTCTCCTCCTTTGACACAGCACTTCTTATTGTGTTATCTAAACGAACTGAAGGGGGAACAATGGATTCTAAAATAGCCTCTTTGTTCTTTATCAGGCTCTCAAAACTTATTAAAGCTCCAGCATGTTGGTGGCGGAAGTTTCAAAATTACAGCCGAATTCGTGTACTTTTCTGTATGCTTAGATTCCAGCAGAGCATGGGATACATGAATGAATCTGAATGCTTTGATTATTTTTTTATTGACAGGTACAACCATTATGTCTTTGATGAAGAGACTGATACAATTAGCAGCACATCCTACACATGTGATACGCATTTACCGTTCTTCCTCTATTCTGTAGTCACCCTGCATATTTTCTCTCATTGTCGGTGATCACTGCTATGAACTTTTCCTCTCGTATGTCTTGAATTACTGTCCTAAGGCCTGTGATGTTATGTTGTACTCTTTCTCCGCACTCAACAGAGCGAATACTCCAGAAAAAAGTTGGTTCATGTATCGTGGCAACGAAATTAATCACTTGGTGTCAGGGCACATCTATTCATACATCATAAATTAAAACGATAGCATTTGATCGCTTAATCTTATGTGCGACAACAGCATGAACACTTTGATATTAAGCGATACCAATAATGTACTCTTACATTGACGATTAGGTGGCTCGTAGCCAAGATAAATTAAATGAAAAGATTTCATCCAATATTGCATCTCTAGCATTGATAAGGAGGATCCTCAAGCATAAACAGCTCTAGGGACGACTTCATCTCTCTCAGAAATGATTGTAGGAGCGCGCCATGAAACTGATGATGTGGCGTTCGAGAGACTAGACTCGTTATGAGGTGAGGTCGCAGATACGGACATGGCCGTTTCATTATGTGTTACAGAAGAGCCGGCCGGGGTGGCCATGCGGTTCTAGGCGCTACAGTCTGCAACCGCGTGACCGCTACGTTCGTAGGTTCGAATCCTGCCTCGGGCATGGATGTGTATGATGTCCTTAGGTTAGTTAGGTTTTAGTAGTTCTAAGTTCTATGGGACTGATGACCTTAGAAGTTAAGTCCCATAGTGCTCAGAGCCATTTGAACCATTTGTTACAGAAGCTGTCCTCGAATTTTTTTCTTATCTCTGTGTAGGTTCCTGTGCCACACGTTTTATGGATTCTGGACAGAGCCTACACTTCTGAAGGTGATCTCACTGCGTTTCGATATAGTGGTACCTAAGCAGTTCACGTGGCTTCTGTCCTGTTTTTGATGGCCACTGTATAGTACAGTTTCCACAACTCCGAATGGTGGCGTGTGCTGAAGAGTGCTGATGGATTCTCACGTTCCGTAAATTAAAAATCATCACCAATGGCTGTCGAAGACTTCATGTCATTCTACCAACGGCCTTGTCAAAGAGAAGGGAGGTGCGGACAGGGTTTCAGTGCACAATCTTGCCATTTGGGTGGGAAACTGTCCTTAAAGGTGGAACAATCTTGTATGAGTATGCAGAAGTCAATGGAAACCACTGCATTAAAGACACATAACATGTATCCACAGGACATATGGCCTATAATTGAACTAGTATCATGATCATGGCAAAAGATTCCGGCTAGTCACTCTTTGGGATATCCAGGAGGGGAATGCCAAGGGGATGTGACCATGGGAAACAGATTAAGTAGCCAACGAAAGGATAACGGTCTACGAGTCTGGACGTGGAATATCACAAGTTTGAACGTGGTAGAGAAGCTAGAAAATTTGTAAAGGGAAACAATAAGGCTGAACTAGAAATAATGGCGTCAGTGAAGGGAAATGGAAAGAAGACAAGGATTTCTTGTCAGATGAGTTTAGGGTGACACCAACAACAGCAGAAAATCGTATCTCGGAAGTAAGATTCGTTATGACTAGGAAGATAGGGTGGAGAGTGAGCTACTGTGAACAGTTCAGTAGTAGAGGTGTTCTCTGCAGAATCGACAGCAAACCAATACCGACGACAGTAGTTCAGGTATACATGCCGACGCCGCAAGCTGAAGGTGGAGAGATAGAGAAAGTGTATGAGGACACTTAACGGGTAATTCACTACGTAAAAGAAGATGAATATCTAATAGTAATGAGTGACTGGAATTAGGTTGTAGGGGAAGGAGTAGAAGAAAGATTTACAGCAGAATATGGGCTTGATATTAGAAATGAGAGAAGTGGAAGACTAATAGAGTTCTGCAATAAATTACAGATAGTAACAGCGAACACTCTGTTCAAGAATAGCAACAGTAAGAAGTATACTTGGAGAAGGCCAGGAGATATCGGAAGATTTCGGTTGGATTGCATCATGGTCAGCAGAGATTTCGCAATCAGATACTGTATTGTAAGGTGTTCCCAGGAGCATATATAGACTCAGATTACAATTTAGTAGTGATGAAGATTAGGTTGAAGTTTAAGAGATTACGCAGGGTGCATCATTACGCAAAGAAGTGGGACATAGAAGTACTAGGGAATGAAGAGATACGCTTGAAATTCTCTGAGGATATAGATAATGCGCTAAGGACTAGCTCACTAGGCTGTTCAGTTGAGGAAGAATAGACATCTCTGAAAAATGCAATCACAAAAAGTGTTCAAATGTGTGTGAATTCCTAAGGGATCAAACTGCTGAGGTCATCGGCCCCTAGACTTACACACCATATTGTTGTTGTTGTTGTGGTCCTCAGTCCTGAGACTGGTTTGATGCAGCTCTCCATGCTACTCTATCCTGTGCAAGCTTCTTCATCTCCCAGTACCTACTGCAACCTACATCCTTCTGAATCTGCTTAGTGTATTCATCTCTTGGTCTCCCCCTACGATTTTTACCCTCCACGCTGCCCTCCAATACTAAATTGGTGATCCCTTGATGCCTCAGAACATGTCCTACCAACCGATCCCTTCTTCCGGTCAAGTTGTGCCACAAACGTCTCTTCTCCCCAATCCTATTCAATACTTCCTCATTAGTTATGTGATCTACCCATCTAATCTTCAGCATTCTTCTGTAGCACCACATTTCGAAAGCTTCTATTCTCTTCTTGTCCAAACTATTTACCGTCCATGTTTCACTTCCATACACTCCATACAAATACTTTCAGAAATGACTTCCTGACATTTAAATCTATACTCGATGTTAACATATTCTCTTCTTCAGAAACGCTTTCCTTGCCATTGCCAGTCTACATTTTATATCCTCTCTACTTCGACCATCATCAGTTATTTTGCTCCCCAAATAGCAAAACTCCTTTACTACTTTAAGTGTCTAATTTCCTAATCTAATACTCTCAACGTCACCTGACTTAATTCGACTACATTCCATTATTCTCGTTTTGTTTTTGTTGATGTTCATGTTATATCCTCCCTTCAAGACACCATCCATTCCGTTCAACTGCTCTTCCAAGTCCTTTGCTGTCTCTGACAGAATTACAATGTCATCGGCGAACCTCAAAGTTTTTATTTCTTCTCCATGGATTTTAATACCTACCCTGAATTTTTCTTTTGTTTCCTTTATTGCTTGCTCAATATACAGATTGAATAACATCGGGGAGAGGCTACAACCCTGTCTTACTCCCTTCCCAACCACTGCTTCCCTTTCATGTCCCTCGACTCTTATAACTGCCATCTGGTTTCTGTACAAATTGTAAATAGCCTTTCGCTCCCTGTATTTTACCCCTGCCACCTTTAGAATTTGAAAGAGAGTATTCCAGTCAACATTGTCAAAAGCTTTCTATAAGTCTACAAATGCTAGAAACGTAGGTTTGCCTTTCCTTAATCTTTCTTCTAAGATAAGTCGTAAGGTCAGTATTGCCTCACGTGTTCCAGTATTTCTACGGAATCCAAACTGATCTTCCCCGAGTTCGGCTTCTACTAGTTTTTCCATTCGTCTGTAAAGAATTCGTGTTAGTATTTTGCAGCTGTGGCTTATTAAACTGATTGTTCGGTAATTTTCACATCTGTCAACACCTGCTTTCTTTGGTATTGGAATTATTATATTCTTCTTGAAGTCTGAGGGTATTTCACCTGTTTCATACATCTTGCTTACCAGATGGTAGAGTTTTGTCAGGACTGTTTCTCCCAAGGCCGTCAGTAGTTCCAATGGAATGTTGTCTACTCTGGGGGCCTTGTTTCGACTCAGGGCTTTCAGTGCTCTGTCAAACTCTTCACGCAGTATCGTATCTCCCATTTCATCTTCATCTACATCCTCTTCCATTTCCATAATATTGTCCTCAAGTGCTTCGCCCTTGTATAGACCTTCTATATACTCCTTCCACCTTTCTGCTTTCCCTTCTTTGCTTAGAACTGGGATTCCATCTGAGCTCTTGATGTTCATACAAGTGGTTCTCTTATCTCCAAAAGTCTCTTTAATTTTCCTGTAGGCAGTATCTATCTTACCCCTAGTGAGATACGCTCTACATCCTTACATTTGTCCTCTAGCCATCCCTGCTTAGCCATTTTGCACTTCCTGTCGATCTCATTTTTGAGACGTTTGTATTCCTTTTTGCCTGCTTCATTTACTGCATTTTTATATTTTCTCCTTTCATCAATTAAATTCAATATTTCTTCTGTTACCCAAGGATTTCTACTAGCCCTCGTCTTTTTACCTACTTGATCCTCTGCCGCCTTCACTACTTCCTCCCTCAAAGCTAACCATTCTTCTTCTACTGTATTTCTTTCCCCCATTCCTGTCAATTTTTCCCTTATGCTCTCCCTGAAACTCTGTACAACCTCTGGTTGTTTCAGTTTATCCAGGTCCCATCTCCTTAAGTTCCCACCTTTTTGCAGTTTCTTCAGTTTTAATCTACAGGTCATAACCAATAGATTGTGGTCAGAGTCCACATCTGCCCCTGGAAATGTCTTACAATTTAAAACCTGGTTCCTAAATCTCTGTCTTACCATTATGTAATCTATCTGATACCTTTTAGTGTCTCCAGGGTTCTTCCTTGTATACAACCTTCTATCATGATTCTTAAACCAAGTGTTAGCTATGTTTAAGTTGTGCTCTGTGCAAAATTCTACCAGGCGGGTTCCTCTTTCATTTCTTAGCCCCAATCCATATTCACCTACTACGTTTCCTTCTCTCCCTTTTCCTACACTCGAATTCCAGTCACCAATGACTATTAAATTTTCGTCTCCCTTCACTGTCTGAATAATTTCTTTTATTTCTTCATACATTTCTTCAATTTCTTCGTCATCTGCAGAGCTAGTTGCCATATAAACTTGTACTACTGTAGTAGGTGTGGGCTTCGTATCTATCTTGGCCACAATAATGCGTTCACTATGCTGTTTGTAGTAGCTTACCCGCATTCCTATTTTCCTATTCATTATTAAACCTACTCCTGCATTACCCCTATTTGACTTTGTGTTTATAACCCTGTAGTCACCTGACCAGAAGTCTTGTTCCTCCTGCCACCGAACTTCACTAATTCCCACTATATCTAACTTTAACCTATCCATTTCCATTTTTAAAGTTTCTAACCTACCTGCCCGATTAAGGGATCTGACATTCCACGCTCCGATCCGTAGAACGCCAGTTTTCTTTCTGCTGATAACGACATCCTCTTGAGTAGTCGCCGCCCGGAGATCCGAATGGGGGACTATTTTACCTCCGGAATATTTTACCCAAGAGGACGCCATCATCATTTAATCATACAGTAAAGCTGCATGCCCTCGGGAAAAATTACGGCCTTAGTTTCCCCTTGCTTTCAGCCGTTCGCAGTACCAGCACAGCAAGGCCGTTTTGGTTATTGTTACAAGGCCAGATCAGTCAATCATCCAGACTGTTGCCCTTGCAACTACTGAAAAGGCTGCTGCCCCTCTTCAGGAACGACACGTTTGTCTGGCCTCTCAACAGATACCCCTCCGTTGTGGTTGTACCTACGGTACGGCTATCTGTATCGCTGAGGCACGCAAGCCTCCCCACCAACGGCAAGGTCCATGGTTCATGGGGGGGACACACCATATTAAAAAACTAAAAACCCGCCTCGATTGCGAAAAAAGCACCTAGTGTTAAGTGTTAACTCAGGTTTCGGCGTAGATAACTGCACCTTCTTCAGAACAACAATAAAACCCACAAGTGCCTAAGAAGACCTTTATCAATGATTAAAAGAACGCCATAGCTATACATTTATAAACGAAAAAGAAAAGTAAAACACGAACAGTACATATGTACAAAGTCAAAACCACTACTTAACTTAATGGTGTACGCTCCACCTCACACCAGTGTGAGGTGGAGCTTAATTTTCGAGTTATTCTGGTTTGTGAACTTAAAATTTACACCCTGTGTATTGAGTTCTCCAGGAAATATTTTAAATGCGGAACCTTCAAAATAGTGCACATCATTCTGTGCAATGGTAAAGAAGTGTTATCCAAATGAAAATTGTTATTACCGATTAGTGTTCACTGAGTTTGGGGGGCAGTTCTTTCTGACTCAGTTCATCATTATTTACCACAAACGTGACAAGAATTACATGTACCGAAAGGGCACTGCTGAATTGTACAATACAATAACAATGGCCTCCATGAATATCATGAAATGCCGCTCCACAGCATTCAGATTTTTTTGTGAGTGTGCAGATTATCCAAAAGTGTAATAAAGTGGAAAGGTGTTAAATAAACTGACTTTTGTGTTTTAATGTCAGAGGTAGAGTTGATTATTCTTAAAGTAAATGTATGGCTAGTCAATCCCTGCTCAATATCCTGAAATTGATACCGTCAAGAAACCCTCTCATGTGTGACTGCATGCAGATACCTACCAAGAGCCCCTAAAATTTCTGGTATTTTGCGTTTCTGCTCTGTGTAATGTCACTGATTATTCGCTGAAAATGGTGTGTTGATATCACTAGTGAGTTACTGACATAGGCAGACATTAATTGAAAAAAGAAAGTACATTCAGTCTTTATAAACATTCAGTGATGTATCTGATAAAATATTCTATGCAGTTCACTCTTATAAGGTTCTGTTTGGCACAACCACTGCTCTATGATTTGTCCAAATGAAATTCCCTTTCCCTGTTGCAGCTACCAGGAGAACGTGAAGCGCTTCTCAGCCGTCTACCGGGAGCACCAGAGCACGTCCCTGGAGAGGGCGGTGTGGTGGGTGGAGTACGTGATCCGCCACCAGGGGGCCCCCCACCTGCGCAGCGCAGCCCTCGACCTGCACTGGTGGCAGCTGCTGCTGCTCGACGTCATTGCCTTCATACTGGCTGTGGCAGCAGTGGCTGCGTTTGTCATCTACAGGCTGACGCGATGGCTGTTCACGTGGTTCGCTCGACCCAGTAAATTAAAGAATCAGTGAGACTTGCGGCGTGGCTTATCTCTGTGTTTTCTGTGCGTTTGTTCTGTGCAAACTGGGTCAATGTATATTCCATGTAAGGGAGCGACTATCGAAATAGAGAAACCATTGATGATACTTCATCAGGGCCATTAAGAGTTCATAAAGAACATTTTAATTATGCACAGTTATAAACAGGTTTGCTACAAAACTAACTCGTTGTGTGCTGCTGAATGAGGTACATCGCTGTAGTTTTGAATGACTGAAACGTGTGTGCTGGCAGACACGTGAATTTTGTGATTACATATTCGGATAGGATAACATAAATCAATGCCTCGCGTACCACGTCGAAATAGAGGATGTCTCAAAGGTCTGTTAACGTTTGAAAATTCAGTACTTGACGTAATAATGTACACAGAGATCTAAACATTGACACATATGCTTGAAATTACATCTTTCATACATATACCAGTATGGTTTGCTGCGCCAACAAAAAAGGCACAAAATGTCCAGTAGATAGGACTTCATATGATACACAGGCAATAATTAGCGTAAAAACTGCTTTATAGCAAAGACAATGTTCTTTATAACAAATGCTCAACATGTTGGCTGTCATTCATCAACAATACCTGTAGTCGAGGGACTATGTTGTGAAGCGCGCTGTATAGTATATCAGTAGATATGGTGATAAATTGGTGTCATATGTCTTTTAACATTCCTAATGAGGTCGGGTGATCGCGATGTACAGAACTTGCGACTTCAGGTAAATAAACAATAATTAATCACTCGGACTGTGGCCTGGGGACATTGGCGGCCAAACATGAAGGAAGTGTGCCGCAGCACGTGATGATCACCAAACAATGTGCGCAAGAGATCTTTCATACATATACCAGTATGGTTTGCTGCGCCATACTGCATAAAAGTCATACCCTCCAGCAGCTCTTTATCAGCCAGGATAGGAATGATTCGATTCTGTAACACATCTGCGTACCTCAAACGCTCAAGCGGTGTCACTGACGTGTTTGTGGTCAAAGCCGAATTTTGCACTCGGGTTTGCTTTCAATAAAACCCCATGTCATTTCAGGCACATGTGTCAAGTTTCCCTCTCTACTTAAATTTTTCCGTGAAATAATGCGTTTTCAAATGATAGCGGATTTTGGGTCACCCCGTATGTTGTCACTGAATGAACCAAATCTCATTAGCTCCTCTTCTATTCAAGTAGCCCGTAGTACTAACCTTCCTATCACTGGAGTAGTCTAAAATGCCTCTGTTGATAAAATTCAAGTCATATTTCTTTTATATTCCTTCCTTCGTTGTCCGTAACTCCTGGTGCCAATAGCGAAGCTATAGTATTGTTAACGCACCACAGCAGCAATTGACTGGGCTTACTGGCGCTCTCTGAGGCCGAAAAACTGAAGACAAGCAGATAAGTCCTCACTCTCTCTGCTCCACTACGTCACAGGAAGTGAAGTGGAACACAGGTATGAGTCACCAATAACACTACGGCAGCTGTACCATTCTTCCAGGAAAGGCAAGTGTGTCCCCCACCAAGTGTGCTGCTCTATGTTCAGTTTGCAGATGAAAAAATAGTTTGACTGCTCGAAGTTGATACTTATTTGCAGTTGTTAACTGTAATGTTATGTGCACACTGAAGAGCCTGCCCCAAGTATAACATGTTGTCAATATGTATTCGACAATGTTGATTTCACTGTATGTACCGCCAATGGCTGGAATATATTTCACAGTATGAGGACTATCAAATGCATCATCTCAGCCTCAATTCTTCACTCATCTGCAGAGGCCCAGAGACTGAAATTGGCTGTCTCTGCAACAGAAGTAGGTCACGTATGTGTTTTAATAAGTCAGGCAACGCATAACAGCAGAATGCCGCTCTAGACTTGAACATGGTCAGTACTATTCCATCAGGCGTTTTCACACCCAAGCCGCGAGATATTCTGTGGATATATGGTAAGTGGCTCCGCTAAGTGTAGCGCAGTTTACAAGTGCCAGCAGTTCCTCGATGGTAGATATTTATGCCGTGTAGCAGTAACACAGATGATGGTGAGAGAAGTGCATTGACTTTCTGGCCCTTCATTAATTCACCACTAAGTGATTACAACAGGGTTACACAGCTTTACAGTACACTGTCGACAACAGACAGTAGCTAGATGTCACATTTATCAACCCAGTCACTAACAACACTACACTTTCATATTAAATACTTCTCAGCCATTATTTATGGGAACATGTTTTATATAGAAGTTCACTTTTTTTGTCATCAGTCTTCCCACTGGTTTGATGCTGCCCAGCATGAATTCTTCTCGTGTGCTAAACTCTTCATCTCACAGTAGCACTTGCAACCTACGTCCTCAATTATTTGCTGGATGTATTCCAATCTCTGTCTTCCTATACAGTTTTTGCCCTCTACGGCTCCCTTTAGTACCACAGAAGTCATTCCCTCATGTCTTAACAGATGTCCTATCATCCCGTCCCTTCTCCTTATCAGTGTTTCCACATATTCCTGTCCTCTACGATTCTGCGTAGAACCTCCTCATTCCTTATCTTATCAGTCTACCTAATTTTCTACATTCGTCTGCAACACCACATCTCAAATGCTTCGATTCTCTTCTGTTCTTGTTTTCCCACAGTCCCTGTTTCACTACTATATAAAGCTGTACTCCATACGTACATTCTCCGAAATTTCTTCCTCAAATTAAGGCCGATATTTGATATTAGTAGAATTCTCCTAACCAGGAATGCCTCTTTTGCCATAGCTATTCTGCTTTTGATGCCCTCCTTGCCCCGTCCATCATTCCTTACCTTAATCTCCTTCGTGACCATCAATTCTGATGTTATGTTTCTTACTGTTCTCATTTCTACTTCTTCTCATTACCTTCGTTTTTCTTCGATTTACTCTCAATACGTATTGTGTACTCTTAGACTGTTCGTTCCGTTCAGAAGATCATGTAATTCTTCTTCCCTTTCACTCAGGATAGCAATGTCATCAGCGAATCGTATCATCCTTTCAACCATCATCATCATCATCATCATCATCATCATTTAAGACTGATTATGCCTTTCAGCGTTTAGTCTGGAGCATAGCCCCTTTTATACAGTTCCTCCATTATCCCCTATTCAGTGCTAACATTGGTGCCTCTTCTGATGTTAAACCTATTACTTCAAAATCATTCGTAACCGAATCCAGGTACCTTCTCCTCGGTCTGCCCCGACTCCTCCTACCCTCTACTGCTGAATCCATGAGTCTCTTGGGTAACCTTGCTTCTCCCATGCGTGTAACATGACCCCACCATCTAAGCCTGTTCGCCCTGACTGCTACATCTATAGAGTTCATTCCCAGTTTTTCTTTGATTTCCTCATTGTGGACACCCACCTGCCATTGTTCCCATCTACTAGTACCTGCAATCATCCTAGCTACTTTCATATCCGTAACCTCAACCTTGTTGATAAGGTAACCTGAATCCACCCAGCTTTCGCTCCCATACAACAAAGTTGGTCGAAAGATTGAACGGTGCACAGATAACTTAGTCTTGGTACTGACTTCCTTCTTGCAGAAGAGAGTAGATCGTAGCTGAGCGCTCACTGCATTAGCTTTGCTACACCTCGCTTCCAGCTCTTTCACTATGTTGTCATCCTGTGAGAATATGCATCCTAAGTACTTGAAACCGTCCACCTGTTCTAACTTTGTTCCTCATATTTGGCACTCAATCCGTTTATATTTCTTTCCCACTGACATTACTTTCGTTTTGGAGATGCTAATCTTCATACCATAGTCCTTACATTTCTGATCTAGCTCTGAAATATTACTTTGCAAACTTCCAATCGAATCTGCCATCACAACTAAGTCATCCGCATATGCAAGACTGCTTATTTTGTGTTCACATATCTTAATTTCACCCAGCCAGTCTATTGTTTTCAATATATGATCCATAAATAATATGAACAACAGTGGAGACAGGTTGCAGCCTTGTCTTACCCCTGAAACTACTCTGAACCATGAACTCAATTTACCATCAACTCTAATGCTTGCAAAAGTTTGCCTCCTATTCCATAATCTCGTAGAACAGACAATAACTTCCTCCTAGGAACCCGGTCATATGCCTTTTCTAGATCTATAAAGCATAGATACAATTCCCTGTTCCACTCATAACACTTCTCCATTATTTGCCGTAAGCTAAAGATCTGGTCCTGACAACCTCTAAGAGGCCTAAGACCACACTGATTTTCATCCAATTGGTCCTCAACTAATACTCGCACTTTCCTTTCAACAATACCTGAGAAGATTTTACCCACAACGCTGATTAGAGAGATACCTCTGTAGTTGTTACAATCTTTTCTGTTTCCATGTTTGAAGATTGGTGTGATTACTGCTTTTGTCCAGTCTGATGGAACCTGTACCGACTCCCAGGCCATTTCAGTTATCCTGTGTAGCCATTTAAGACCTGACATTCCACTGTATTTGATGAGTTCTGACTTAATTTCATCCACCCCAGCCGCTTTATTGCACTGCAATCTATTGACCATTTTTTCCACTTCCTCAAATGTGATCCTATTTCCGTCATCATTCCTATCCCATTCTACCTCGAAATCTGAAACATTACTGATCGTATTTTCACCTACACTGAACAACTCTTCAAAATATTCCCTCCATCTGCCCAAGGAATCAACAGGATTCACCAGCAGTTTTCCTGACCTGTCCAAAATACTTGTCATTTCCTTCTTACCTCCCTTTCGAAGACTGCTAATTACACTCCAGAATGGTTTTCCAGCAGCTTGACCCAAAGTCTCCAACCTGTTTCCAAAGTCTTCCCACGATTTCTTCTTGGATGCTGCAAATATCTGTTTGGCTTTGTTTCTTTCTTCAACATAACTTTCTCTGTCTACCTGGGTTCTGGTATGTAGCCATTTTTGATACGCCTTCTTTTTCCTTTTACAGGCTGCCTTGACTCTATCATTCCACCAAGCTGTTTGCTACATCCTACTTTTACACACTACTGTTCCAAAACATTCTTTAGCCACTCCTAGTACTGTGTCCCTGTACCTTGTCCATTCCTTTTCCAATGACTGTAATTGACTACATTCAACTAACTGGTACCTTTCTGAGATCGCTGTTATGTACTTGTGCCTGATTTCCTTATCCTGAAGTTTCTCTACTCTTATCCTCCTACATATGGACCTGACATCCTGCACTTTCGGCCTCACAATCCCAATTTCACTGCAGATTAAATAATGATCAGTGTCATCAAAGAATCCCCTGAATACACGTGTGTCTACATCTACATCTACATCTACATTTATACTCCGCAAGCCACCCAACGGTGTGTGGCGGAGGGCACTTTACGTGCCACTGTCATTATCTCCCTTTCCTGTTCCAGTCGCGTATGGTTCGCGGGAAGAACGACTGTCTGAAAGCCTCTGTGCGCGCTCTAATCTCTCTAATTTTACATTCGTGATCTCCTCGGGAGGTATAAGTAGGGGGAAGCAATATATTCGATACCTCATCCAGAAACGCACCCTCTCGAAACCTGGCGAGCAAGCTACACCGCGATGCAGAGCGCCTCTCTTGCAGAGTCTGCCACTTGAGTTTGTTAAACATCTCCGTAACGCTATCACGGTTACCAAATAACCCTGTGACGAAACGCGCCGCTCTTCTTTGGATCTTCTCTATCTCCTCCGTCAACCCGATCTGGTACGGATCCCACACTGATGAGCAATACTCAAGTATAGGTCGAACGAGTGTTTTGTAAGCCACCTCCTTTGTTGATGGACTACATTTTCTAAGGACTCTCCCAATGAATCTCAACCTGGTACCCGCCTTACCAACAATTAATTTTATATGATCATTCCACTTCAAATCGTTCCGCACGCATACTCCCAGATATTTTACAGAAGTAACTGCTACCAGTGTTTGTTCCGCTATCATATAATCATACAATAAAGGATCCTTCTTTCTATGTATTCGCAATACATTACATTTGCCTATGTTAAGGGTCAGTTGCCACTCCCTGCACCAAGTGCCTATCCGCTGCAGATCTTCCTGCATTTCGCTACAATTTTCTAATGCTGCAACTTCTCTGTATACTACAGCATCATCCGCGAAAAGCCGCACGGAACTTCCGACACTATCTACTAGGTCCCTCACAGCCTTCCTGAATTCCTGATCTGTTATTATATAGTCAATGACAGATCTGGTTCCCCTGCCTTCCCAAGTATACCGGTGAATGTTTTTATGTTTAAAAAAGGAGTTTGTGATTACTAAGCCCGTACTGGCACAGAAATCCAAGAGTTGTTTCCCGTCCCTGTTGGCCTCCATATCCTATCCAAATTTACCCATAACCTTTTCGTACCCTTCTGTTCGATTTCCAATCCTGGCGTTAAAATCACCCATGAGCAGAACACTGTCTTTGTCCTTTACTCTAACAACTACATCACTGAGTGCCTCATAAAAACTATCCATCTTATCTCGATCTCTCCCTTCACAATGCGAATATACTGACACAATCCTAATTTTCTTGCTAGACACTGTCAAATCTATCCACATCAGTCGTTCGTTTACATACCTTATTGCAACTACGCTGGGTTCCATTTCTTTCCTGATGTAAAGCCCTACACCCCATTGTGCTATTCCTGCTTTGACTCCTGACAGGTAGACCTTGTATTCTCCCACTTCCTCTTCTTTCTCGCCCCTTACCCGCATGTCACTAACAGCTAAAACGTCCAGCCCCATCTTACTTGCAGCCTCTGGCAGCTCTACCTTCTTCCCAGAGTAGCCCCCATTGATATTAATAGCTCCCCACCTCATTACCATTTGTTTGCCAAGTCGTATCTTAGGAGTCCCTGGTTTGTCAGTTAGAGGTGGGACTCCGTCACCTCCAAAGGTCCGAGGCATTTTGCTCTGATTGTTGCCAGCATCATATTTAAAGTACCAGGGAAGCAGGTTGCTAGCCTTACTTGCCCCGAGTCCCATTGGGTTTTACCCCTAACGGCTGAGGGACTAACCGGTGGATTTGGTAGTCTTTGCCGTATGAGCACAAAGGTGACCACGAGTCAGAATATGTCCGAGATGCCCAGCCTTATTCCAAAGTAACTGGTATCCCGACTGTCGGGGCCACTTGCTTGGCCACTCATACGTTGCCCGTGGTTCATGAACTAGGACATGACTACAGGAACCCACACCATGAACCACATCCTTTCAACTTGAATTTTAATTCCACTCCTAAACTTTTCTTTTATTTCCATAATTGCTTCCTCGATGTATAGACTGAACAGTATGGGCGAAAGGATATATCCTTGTCTTACAAGGGACGTGGTATATATGTATATACGTGACAAACAATTATGTTTATCGTTTCCTTCGAACAAACAAGATGTCCTTGTTCTGGACTGAGTTTCGCACGACGTCAATGCTACGCCAGACAGGGTCGCAACAATGAAGCCACGGTCATATTTTTAGCATTATTTCAAATGATCGGGTGAACTGTGCAACGTAGTGGTCAGCGGAATCGCCAGTTGTTGGTTGCACAGTGACTATGTCCGCAACTACTGGGCAGTGCAAGCTTTAGCTCTTGTATCTCGACGCCTCCTTTCAGACTTTCAGTCTCCGCGAGGGAGACTTGACCACATTATGAAGCGGTTCCTGGTTGGTAACAGACATGAAGACAACACTGGTCCATCTACTGCCATAGGGGTGGGAGATATTCAAAAGGTGAAAACGAGAAGGTGTGTTGAGAACTACTAGTATTTATTGCTAGGCTTCACAAAAAACTACAGTCAATTATTAAGATCGTCTTCAGTGTGTAATTTGTTTAATCATTTTAGCTGCTGATAGCATTAAGCCTGACAAGTTAGAAGTACATCTTGAAATTAAACATTCCGAATCAACGGAAAAACCGGAAGAATTCTATCATGAAATTAAATGTTTTATTTATTTATTTTACTATTTTTTGAGTCGTCGGTCTTCTGACTAGTTTGATGCAGCCTGCCAAGAATTCCTCTCCTGTGCCAACTTCTTCATCTCTGTCTTCCTTTACAGTTTTTTCTCTCAACACCTTCCTCTAGAGCCATGGAAGTCATTCCCTGACGTCCTAAGAGATGTTCCATTATCCTGTCCCTTCTCGTTGTCAGTGTTTTCCACATTTTCCTTTCCTCTCCGATTTTGTGCAGAACCACCTCATTTCCCAACTTTCAGCCCATCTGTTCCGGTTTCCCATAGTCCATGTTTTATTAACTACCCAAAACACTTTGCTGAAACGATGTCCCATAGTCCATGTTTTATTAACTACCCAAAACACTTTGCTGAAACAATGAATGTTAGTTATAAGACTTTTAGTCTGTTATCAGATTTCAGATATGGTTGGTAAATGCAAAAAACTACACACGGTTTTATCAGCAGCGATCAATATAATATCAATAATATTTCACGACTCATTTGCTCAACAGTTGAATAGTATTCTAGTCTCTAATGACACACCGCATAGAAGAATGTTAGACATTCCTGACGATTTACTCGAGCAGTTAATCGATAAATTGCGTAACAACTGTTTTGCACTGCAAGTGGACGAAGCGACTAATATTCATAAAGATGCTCATATGATTACATATGTTCGTTTCGGTGATGAGTTTAACGTTCGAGAACAATTGATTTTCTATGAGCCGATACTGAAAAATGCTACAGCCCAAAGCTTTACTGACACGATCAAGACTGCAAGCGAAAATTGAAGTCGTGACTCCATATGTAGTATGGGCTCTATGTTTGATACAGTCATGTTCAGAAAAAAACAGAACATCTAGAATGACTAGGCATAAGATCTTCATATTCAAAGAATGTGTACGAGTACATTAATATGTTCTGCAGAAACGATTAGCATTTCAGTCACCTCGTTTCAACACGTGGCCTGTTGCCTAGAAGGCAAGGGTCCGCCATGGACTCTTATAACTTGTTCCATGCCTGATGCTATCGACGTATACAATGCGCGAATGGCGTCCTGAGGTATAGCCATCCATGCTGAATTCACCTGATTCCGAAGTTCATTTCAAGTGTTTTGCACTGGGTCACAGCGCTACACCTGTCGTTTCACAATATCCCACATATTTTCTATTGGTGACAAGTCTGATAGTCTGGCAGACCAGGGCAACAGATAGACACCCTATGACACCAAGAAGGCACGTGTTCGTGCAGCAGCATGTGGGTTGTCTTGCTGCAAAATGGCGTCTGGGGTTTTGTGCAAAAAGCGTATGGCTATGGGCCGCAGGATGTCATTCACGTAGACCACACTGGTCACAATGCCCTGAACACGCACCAACTCTGATTTGCGGTTGTGCCCATGAGCACGCCACACCCTTGGCGCTGTATGCCTTGTGCGAGTGCACTGATGACCTCAGAAGTTAAATCGCATAGTGCTCAGAGCCAACCTTGTGCGAGTGCAGCCACTTTGATGCTGTTTCCCCAGTCTGAGGTGAACCAAAATGCGCCCATCATTTTCAAACAAACAAAACCTGGATTCCCCCGGAAACACCATTTCTTTCCCCAATGGTGTCGTTCCATACACCATTGTCATCTAGCACATTTCTGCACATTCGTCAAAGGTAAGCGGAGAAGTGGGCGAAGCGCGCGTATCCCATGGCGTAACAAATTCCGAAAGGCTGTCACCCCTGATAGTGTACGATGTGTTACAATGTCCCATAGTTGAGCCAGAGCCGAGGAGGACACAGATCTGTGATGCAATCCCTTTCGAATCAGGTGACAATCTACTCGGGGGTTGGTCTGAGTGGTATGACCTGACCCATCTCGTCGTATTCTACGGCCTTCCGTGAAAAATCTGGCACACTGCCTTTGCACTCCCCAAACACTTCATCCTACACGAGCAGCAGTTTGCCGGATGGATGCATCACATTCTCTCACGGCAATAATGCGCCCGCTTTCAAACTCACTGATTTGACGGTACGGTTCGCGCATACGTCTGTGAGGCATCCTGCACTTCTGCTCAAGTCAAACTGATCCATCACCTTCCGTTTGTACCGACAAAGAGAGCCGCACACATATTTTACCTGTAGGTGGTACTGCACCGCGATATCGATGCTGACCTTGGACCCTTAAATATTCCTTGAATGAAAAACTGAGGGCGTTCTTAACGAAATTAGAGCAGTGGCAAAACCAACTGGAAAGTGGCATGCTAAATATGTTGCCTAATCTAGTGTCGCTGTTAGGGGACACTGATAATCCGATATTTACAATGGAGATAAAAGGCTGCCTTCTTCTTCATCTTACAATCTTAAAAATCTGATTTGAGAAGTATTTCAACAACGATTTTGATACATTTAGTTGAATTAGGGATCCACTCATAAATGCTCCTGGACCATGTGATGTAAATGAAAAAGAGTAAAAAAGCTTATTGATCTGATGTCTGGTACTTCATTCAATGAAGTGTCTTTGTTGTAGATTTGGGAACTTGTTATCAAGGATGATCCAAAATGCGATGAACATCCTGACTGCAACAACACGCTTGTGTGAGACTGGCTTTCATTTGGCATCTATGAAGTCGAACTACCGTCCAAAACTAAATGTAAGCAAAACTTTTCGAGTGACGGTTTCTGTTATTACACCACATCTTGGGAAACCTTCTTTCCAAAAGCAAGCTCATCTGTGACACTGAACTTCGTAATTTAAATTGTTGATGCTGTTGCAACCCTTGTTTGCTAATTGTAAATATTGTTCATTTCAAATTTTTTGAATAAATCAAAATGTGAAAAACAATTTGCTCCGTATTTTAGTTCCAATAATTAACGTATTTTTGCTTCTTGTTGCGTAAAATCCTTGTACCTGAATTTAGTAAAGCAAACAATAACGCAAAGAAAATATAAAAAATGACTATTTTTATTAATAAAATAGCTTGGGGGTGGGGGGACTGGTTGAGGTTATGTTTTCACGTGAAGAGGGCCCAGAGGAAAAACATGTGGATCAAAGTGCACAGATGTACGTAGAATCTGCCCACATGTGTTTCTCCTTTATTATCAGATCATATCTGTATTCGATGTTGTGCTAAAATACTTGGTGGAAAATAAGCGCCGCCGAGGCGTGTTTGCACACTGCGCCGCCATGACGAGGCGAGCTGTTGAAAGTCGTTATAACTTTATGAAACGTCCTGTAGCTACATCTTGTGACGTACAGGGGTAAAAAGAATGGGGATTTACAGACACATGAAGGAGGGAATGCATGACCACAATCCGGCTGACGGCCTTCCCTCGCGGGTGTTTAATATCCCCACGCCCCACCCACTATTCTCCAGGCACAAGCCCATAGCACAATTTATCCCTTAGTATGGCTCTACTGCATTTAGATGAAGTACATACCTAAATATTTATTTTTAACCCATTTCATTTAACGAGTAACATAATTTTATTTTATTAAAATAATATTTTTATTAATCTCCGATTTTTCCATCCCTGCAATGCGGAAAATATTATTCATAGGATAAAAATGAATAGCAATTTTGTAGAAAATTTAAAGTAGTTTAACTCACAATTAGAACCATTTTCGCCAGGGCAAACGGTTTTCTAGTTATTCAAGAAAAGAAAAGGAAAATATAAAAAATATAGATAAAAAGCCGACCCCTCCCCCGAACCCCATTGTCACATCCCATCAGACAGAATTTTTAGTGTGTGTTACATGGGCATCCCACCTACCACTATACAAAAATTTGCCACTACGAGAACTTTTCCCCCATTTGACCGTTTTTGGTCTACATTGACTGGGATCAAACGTCTCCTGTGATACGCTGTAAGCACATAAAAGGAAGCTGATGACTGGACGGTTGTTTCTGGTATCGTTCAACAAAGGATGACGAAGGCACATGTCTAAGAGGTTACTTCCCATCTATGTAAACATTCCAGAGACGAAAATATTTCAACGAAATGGCTGAATGGTAAGCTGTTAACAAGCAGGATTTATCACTTTTTCTGATTTTCAACTTACTCTCATATTCTAATCGTTATGGAACACGGTGATAGTATGTAAGATCTCTATAAAAGGCAATCCAGATTTCAACAAATATTTAATTTTGATTACTGAGGTTTCGGTCTATAAGATCCTAGACCAAGCCTCTGAAATACATGACATTTATAGTGGATCGTATACGACATATAATTAGCAGCCACCTTACAGCAAACATAGCAGAAAATTAAGTTACGATTTAAAATGATTTTGTGGTTAACTGATATTGTTACTCGAAGTGGGAGGGAATCTTCTATATTTGAGAGTCTAGTAACTTGTTAGAGCACATTGTTGCCTAGATCACTTTTTTGCATATAGAACTATTTTCACCCAGTTAATGGCCATCTTCAGATCAATAATCCCAGAACTTGTAAAATATTATACACTGTATAGAGTATTGAGTGCCCTGTACTCTACACAGGGAGAGGATCACTCACTATCTAGTTCTTAGAAACAAATTACGTCAAATAGCTTCACTTGAGTTCTAGGATATGACTATTTGTTAATAACAACTCAACATTACTTCATTCAAGGCACCAACAGAGATATGTAACTACTCTTATTCTTCTTAGTTTCTACGTATTTATGCAATTTTTCCACCATTTTATGGAATTTTCTTCAGATTTACGTATTTTCATTCATTCTCATATTTTTACAGGAGCTTCCATAATGATACGAATTTTTTCCAAATTTCATGTAAGTTATACAATCCTGTAAGATTCACCCCACTGTTCGCGACGTCGCGTCGACCTCCTGAAGCTCTCAGCGAATCACAACGTCGCATGCGTCCAAATTGTTTATCATTGCTATTGGAATACCGACTCCCCTCCTTCATCTTTTATAACTGGGGCACCTAAGTGGCCACCACAGGGAAATGTTGTATGTTACGTGTATTTCTTAATAACAAAATATGTTAAGTTACATCACAAGAGGTCTATTTGCTAATAACATTTTAATATTATGCCAATTAAGGCACCAGTAGAGATAACATCCAGACGGATATGTAAACACTTTCATTATTCTCTAATTTTACATATTTTTCACTCACTTTCCTCAGTTTTTCGTATTTTACCCAATTACGCGAGTTCCAACCCGCGATGCTCACAGCCAAACAAAATGCAGCAGCGGCCCGATTTATTTACCAGTTCTTGGGCGACCGCTCCATTATTAGTGCGTGTGATGTCATAGCGTATGTGCTAGAAACGTACACAGTTGTCGAAATAATGATACCATGGCAAATTCCAACAAAGAAATACCACACCACGATAGTTTAGCCCCCTGCAAAACTCAGAAGAACATTAGATTGTGTGCTATGATAAAAATTCTGAGGGTCTCAAACCAAAGATCCTATTTGTATAATACCAGAATGAAACTGAATGAACTGAAGTGATATCAGGTGTTCCCCAGGGAAGCGTCCTGGGACCTTTGCTGTTCTTGATCTATATAAATGACCTGGGTGACAATCTGAGCAGTTCTCTTAAGTTGCTCGCAGATTATGCTGTAATTTACTGTCTAGTAAGGTCATCCGAAGACCAGTATCAGTTGCAAAGCGATTTAGAAAAGATTGCTGTATGGTGTGGCAGGTGGCAGTTGACGCTAAATAACGAAAAGTGTGAGGTGATCCACATGAGTTCCAAAAGAAATCCGTTGTATTTCGATTACTCGATAAATAGTACAATTCTCATGGCTGTCAATTCAACTAAGTACCTGGGTGTTAAAATTACGAACAACTTCAGTTGGAAAGACCACATAGATAATATTGTGGGGAAGGCGAGCCAAAGGTTGCGTTTCCTTGGCAGGACACTTAGAAGATGCACGTCCACTAAAGAGACAGCTTACACTACACTCGTTCGTCCTCTGTTAGAATATTGCTGCGCGGTGTGGGATCCTTACCAGGTGGGATTGACAGAGGACATCGAAAGGGTGCAAAAAAGGGCAGCTCGTTTTGTATTATCACGTAATAGGGGACAGAGTGTGGCAGATATGATACGCGGGTTGGGATGGAAGTCATTAAAGCAAAGATGTTTATCGTCATGGCGAGATCTATTTACGAAGTTTCAGTCACCAACTTTCTCTTCCGAATGCGAAAATATTTTGTTGAGCCCAGTCTACATAGGCAGGAACGATCATCAAAATAAAATGAGAGAAATCAGAGCTCGAACAGAAAGGTTTAGGTGTTCGCAGGAGAGCTTCTGTAAAGTTTGGAAGGTAGGAGACAATGTACTGGCAGAAGTAAGGCTGTGAGGACGGAGCGTGAGTCGTGGTTGGGTAGCTCAGTTGGTAGAGCACTTGCCGACGAAAGGCAAAGGTCCTGAGTTCGAATCTCGTTCCGGCACTCCGTTTTAATCTGCCAGGAATTTTCGTATCAGCGCACACTCCGCTGCAGAGTGAAAATCTCATTCTGGTATCTTCTTCATGTTTGACACTAAATCGCATCTTAGGGCATTTCCAAAACAAAGAACACCATGCATTCACATGTTATCAATTTTATCTTTAGTCGTCTTGAAAAGTGTTATAGTGTCATCAATTTATCCTTTATACTAAACGGTTTTGGCTCTAATTTAAGTTATTTTTCAGAAAATTTACCTTCAATATAGAGAGTGAACCAGCCTTCAAAGCTTCAAAGGTAGCAGTGTGGACAAAAAAAAAGTCAGCATATTTGGGCTCTATATCTACTTGTTCATCTTCAGTGTTAAGAGGTATACCTTTATATCTCTTCTATCACAAGTCCTTCGCTTTCTATATTTTTAGAGATGGTACTGTGACTGTGGACCAAAAGAGGAAAACGTGGCCTGTTATCAAGGGCCTTAAAGTATACACCATGGGTGCTACGATCACCAATTCAGTTTCGCTAGTGTGAGACCCATGTCTTCTACTAGTCAAGTGCTCATACTTCTTAGAGTATTCATGATTACTATCACCTCTGAGGGTTTGTCGGTGAAATTTTGGTTCACCTTTTAGTAGATGAGTCTATTCGCTTTTGTCCCAGAGAGTGAATATATATTATTAAATCTCTTGAATTCTACCATTTACGGTTACCGTCATACACAACGATCCGTCAGTCTAAGTGTTTTACAGGCGTCGGGCATCCAAGAGTAGTGATTCTATGCATATGCTAATCTTTATCCCACTGTCATGCCATGAGCAGAGGTACCTGTTCGGGACATATAGCTCGTAGTGTGGAAGTGGACCTTTGCGGAGTTGCTGCACAACAGTTGTTGTCGTTCTTTAGGATTATGATTTGCTTCACAGTGACCCACTTATCAGCTGTTTCAATTCACAGTATTGTCATCAGTATGTTTTTGCCCATTATGGTTGTCGATCGCGGCAGCAGTTTTCCCCAATTTGGGCTACGTGATGGTGCAGCAAAGGAAAAGTCCATTTCTAGACCGAGGCATAACTTAGGTTCCCCAACTTAAAGACTCTTTCCCTCCAGGGAAAACTGTTATTATTTTGTAAACAATTGCACCCATTAAACCTCATACTATTTCCTGGTGCATTCTCATGTCAGTCCCGATAATCACGTGCCCCGCGTTTTTCCTTTCTGTGTCCTCTCTCAAAGACGTGCTTCGCCAGTGGTAGCTTGTAAGACAAAGCACGATCCATCTTTTCAACAAAATCTATAAAATCTCCTATGAAACCGCGGGCCTGTGGATCAACTCCGGTATATGAGACTCCTCCGTCAGTGCGCCCAGGGACCGACTCAATTGCATCAACCTATTCATCTCTGACAGAGACAGTCTTGTCACGCTACCGATTTTGCATCGATACTTAGATCTGCTAAAGAATTCATTTTGCAGCTTGGCCTGTCTACTCCACATACAAACTTTATCAAATATCACTCCCTCAGATACGGTGAAATCACCAAATGCACTCGCATTTCGGTTTTCCCACATTTCGGGATACAGTTCTAAATTACACCTTATAAATTTAGTTTTGGAAGCGTCAGCCTTCCCACAACTACATGTCCTTACAACTATATAGCTATAAAATCAACTGCATGGTTTTTCCTTCCCCAGAAAAGTACTGTACGTTCCGAAGCTGAGCAACCAGATTTCCTATACGTATTCCTGTCACACATTGCCACATTGTTTACCATGTTGCACGGTTGTGAAATTTGTTCCTGGCGATCTAGATCTTGCTCCTCTATTTTCTTTTCGAGTGCATTACACTGCCCCATTGTATTCGGGAAACCAGTCTTCACATATTTCTTACAAGCCTTAATCCTTTCATCCACACATGCCACAACAGATTTCACCCCTTATCTGTCATCTCGCATTTCATGTTTTCGGCCCCAGTGCGTTTACCGATATTTCTCTCTACTGCTTCAATTCTAGCTGTTAAGCTAGATTCCACCCCTGAAATCCTCTCATCAGTCCACTGAAGCAATTTTCTATTATCTGCAAGCTTCTTTATGAATGTTATTTCATCCTCGCAATGTCATTGTTCATACTATTTTTCATCTGCCCCATTTCTTTACTTAATCTTGTGAAAGAGCTCATGACTACAGCTGGTGGATTCTCAATCTCCACACCCCTACCGATCTGGGACTTTCCTGACTGCTCATCAGTTCTTTCATGCTATAGACCATGACAAAAGAGACTGAAGCACAGCATACTGGTTGACTCGTACAGCTGCTCATTTAACGTGTACGTAGAACAACGTCTGTCACTGTATCTACTGGTTGCCTCCACGTGTTCTCCGCCGTGTGAACTCTCGAACCCCACGGATGTACCATCGACGCTGCGTCGAGACCGGCGCTATTGCAGCCGCTGCCGCCAATGATCACTCCGTCGACGCCGCCCTAGAACCACGTCGCTGAAGCGCCGAGGACCGATACTTCGCGCAGTCGCAGTGAGTAGTGTAATTGTGCCTAACTTGATCCACAATCTTATCCAAGGATCTTATCGATGCAGCAGGCTAGTTAAATAGAAAATTCCCAGACGAGATCCCAGATTACGAACTGAAGCACCGGATAGGACACCAAAAGCACAAAACATTCTATTACCGGCTACGTATGCTGAATACTCTGGCCTACTGAGGTATCTACGCAGCGCCATAATGACATATTCACTTTAACTGTAGGTCTTGCTGAAAGATTCTAAAATTTCATTTGAAGTGTGGCAGTTCATAAAATGATGTAGGCATCCGACAAGATCATTTATACTTTTTATAAAGGATTTTTGCATCAAACTTTAAGTCAGCCTAAATACACGTTCCTTTGAGCCAAAGATGCTGCAGTCATATCTGAACAGGCGCACCGCACAACACGCCTAGATTAGTCGATCAACCGCTAGTAATTTCTCTAGAATTCATAGGCTAAGTACATTGACTATCCGCTGCACAGCCTTGCTCAGTTCGCAGTATCGACTACCTGCTGTTGCATATTGCACGAAAGTGTGGTGTCTAGTTTTCCGGACATGTCCGAAAGAACAGACACCACGCATTCATATAATTGTTTCGTCTCGATGGGCACCGCATCCACCTTCTTCAGTTCGGATGCACAATTACGTCTGATCTCTTCAGGGTAGGGAGCATGTAGGACACGGATGGGGACTGCACATAGGTGGCGCTACGTGGAGATCGGGTGAGAGGCGATAGTCCACACTGTGACGATAAACACAATATTCGTGTGGCGCAGTGGTTAACACAACTGCCTAGAATTAAGAGGTCTAGGGTTCGAACCACAGTTTCACTCAGCTCTGCAGAATCAGCGTGTAGTCCCGATAAAGCTGACATCCACAGTCCCTTCCCATTCCTTTCCTTTCTCCCCCTCCCCGTCCCCCCTCCGCCTTCAATTTACGTATGTTGTTGCGCAGCCTCGATTCCTTGGTCATGTCTGAACGAGTCTCATAGGTAAAATGTAAATTTATTTGTGTTGTTATTGAGAGTCTTGAATGACATGCCGCTGTGTGTCAATCTTTATCTTACATGTATGTGTCGGGGACACAGAAGGAGCCTCCTGGAAGATCAAGTAAATGTCGGACGTTCCTGTAAGCCGCATACAGCCGTCTAAGCATTTTAAAATCAATACACTAAGGGGAAACATAAATGTGAACCAAAGATCGCTTTCAGAACCAGCCTTAAAAATGACTTCAGTGAACGCTGAAAGTTTATCAGCAAATAAAGAGCTTTTACTCTCTGACATGTGCAGCAAATGCAAAAGCTATATTTAAATCTTGCAGGAAACTCATAGAGGACCCACTAGTCACGGACTGAAAATCAAAGGCATGATATTAGCTTCAAAAAGACCCCCTGAACAATACGGAAGTGCAGCACTCACAAAACCAAACTTCTGAAGAGCAGCTATGACGTATGTAGATAATACAGAATTTTTAAGAATCGGATTGAAGACCTACACAGTGACCTACAACTACAAGCCACCTGGGACAGATTTCACGTTTAGGGAACCAAGTACCTTTCAAAACCAGTCAGTCAAGTTCATTACCGGAGATTTCGAAACTAACAGCACAACACGTGGCTGCCAAGGAACAAGCTCCAGTGGGGAAGAATAATCTGTCGCCGGCCGATGTGGCCGTGCGTTTCTAGGCGCTTTAGTCTGGAACCACGTGTCCGTTACGGCCGCAGGTTCGAATCCTGCCTCGGGCATGGATGTGTGTGATGTCCTTAGGTTAGTTAGGTTTAAGTAGTTCTAAGTTCTAGGGGACTGATGACCACAGATGTTAAGTCCCATAGTGCTCAGAGCCATTTGAAGCATTTGAATAATCTGTCACATAAAGCCCTATGGCCACTCAGTATGAGTATCGTCTATCATCCACCTTACTCTGCCGAGCACGGAACGGCCGTCGTTTCCTACCGATGCACGCATCACCGGTCACTAACGGTGTCCCTCTGACGTCACTACTATTGTTCGAGCAGAATCTGCATTAGTCTGCACTGGCACAGTCTAAGAATGAACTACGATGAAACCAAGATCGTAGTGAATGAATGAAACCGGAGGGGAAGATAGGTGTTGGAATCACGCAATTGCAAAGGGTCTTGGAGTATGTATATCTGGCTCAACTCAATTATAGAAGGCAACTTAAAACTTGGAATATTTCGACTTATTAAAGTGAACCGGTAAGTATACAGAAGATACTCTTCAGTTTTCTAGTCTGAGATGGCGGCTGAGCTGAAGAAGTCAATTTCAACCAACGTACATTATCAGTAAATGTGTGGCTGTGCGATCGACCTCGACATTAAATGCGTTTATCGTTACTAAACTTATAGTAGCTCAGTTAGGAATGGGAGATCAATGTTGGGCTACACAAAGGACAGAATGGTGGCTGACATCCAAAAACGCCAATGGTATAATGCAAGGAGTAAATACCTCGAAATGGCTGTGAACCGCTCATATCTCTAGAAAAGAGGATGGTAGGTGGTCAAAACACATACTACAATGTATTTAAATTTACCAAAAATACCCACGGGCAGAGACGGCCTCAGTTGGCAATGGGAAGCTAAGATCGGCTGAAATATGAGAACCTGGTGGGATCCTATGTTGCGCTCCGGCTCAAAGAGCCCACATCACCAAGTGATTGAACAGGTTCATGACGATAATGATGATGGCGACGATGATACGACGATCATTATGATGATGATGATTTGCGTAAAACCATAACAGAAATTCTCCTATTAAAAGAACAAAGAGGAATCTGGAAAGTCCGTTCAGGCAATGATAATGTATTTACAACACAAAGAATTTTAGAAAACTGACGAGAGGTCAAAGTAGATACAAATGTAGCTTTCATTCACTTCGAAAAACTTTTGAAAATGCTAACAGAAACAACCTATGGGACGTAATCACTAATGCCACATATCCTGCGCATCTCACTGAAGCTACGACAAGTTTATACAGGAATAGAAAAATTATAATAAAAGTTGGCAATAATAAATTAACGAGAAGCAAGGATGTAGCCTGTCACCAGCTTCATTTGATGTGTCTATAAATGATTTAATTAACAACTGCAGGCAGAAAGTAAATCTGACTATACAGATTAATAGATATAAATACATTAATATTCCTATTCATCCATATAATGTTACAATTTGGGAAGAATGAAGATGAACTACAAAAATCAATATTAAAGTAAATACAGCAGATGAAAAATAATATAACCTTTATAGATCAATAAAAACCCAAAATCGTTGCTCATTATAAGAAATCCCACACTCACCCAGTCTTCTCCCCCCCCCCCCTCAAAGTTAATAATAGGTAATACTCCCACCCCCTGCCCCCCTTTTGATAACATATGTCAAAGCATATGAAGAGTGATAAATAAAACATTCCAAAACAAGATACAGAACGACAAAAGGAATTAAAATCTTACAAAACATTGGCTACACCTGTATTGGTATATGGAAGTGATTCATGGATCACTGAGAAACGTGATAAACATAAACGACAACAGAGAAATGAGATTTCTGTGTAAATCTACGTGTGTTAACAGAGAAAACCATACAAGAAATGAAGGAATATTAGGAATCAAGTAAGTAATGATAACATTAATGAAAAGATTGAAGAAAATAAAACATCATGGAGACATCACCCACGAAGAATGATTATAGAGAGGATCTCAGGAGTTATTATGCATCCAAAAGAAAAATCAAACATGATAAAACCAGAATGAGGTGGCAGTGGAAAGTGAAGATGAAACCTTCAAGCGGAGAAGAATGAGGAGGAACGTAGTCATTGGTTAGCTGTATTTCTGACGAAGTAGTAGGTTTTATGGGTGGTATTGAACGTATCTCTTCCGATACCCAGGGCTTTTCCTGTTGCCCTTCTCACTGCAGTCTGTTGAGCACCTCTACCACACACTCACACTGGCTAAACAAACCTATATACAGTCGTGTTTGGACTGCTGTATGTCTTTTCTGTCTCTTTCTTGCAAGCAACCTCTTCCATGCGTGCACTGTACTTCCTTTGTACTCCATCGTAAACCAGTGTCTGGCAACAGGTTTACCATTCCTCGACTTTTATATTTTATTTCGTATCAGAAGCAAACTAAAACAATATTGTATACATTACTGCAGTATATTACTGCATACACTATGCTTTATAAATTAAACCAGTCAAAGAATAAAATACATATATATACACATAGATTATACTAACGAACATTATGCCCAAAAATTAGCAACGTCCAGTGCACTTTGTGTAGCACTTACAAGATCTTCCATTGTGCACACAGTTGGAGGTGATGTGCATAGTAGCAGATGTGATGATGTCTGCACTTTAGTTCCACAGTCATACTTGAGAGAGTCCACTTGCAAGCCCCACCACTGCAGTTTGCTCTTCGATCTTGTGACGCAGGAACGCAAACGAGTAAGTAATTTCCATGTGGACCATTTCTCTGTGTGGCCTGGGGAAGAGCTTCTTGTAGAATCAGCCACTCCTCTAGATGCTTGCATCTGGCCTGCCATATCTTATCCCAGTGTTGGTGCGGAGTGCGAGTGCTTCTGGGCAGTGAAGAAAGATCTTTCTAGATAGAAATCTTTGCTGTGCCGATGGATGTCCATGTAGTGGATGGGCTTTGGATGTTAATGCCTTCTTCATTTCATTTTGTACTGCTGTATCCCGTCGGATGTCCAGAGGGGCTAAGCTGGGTAAGCAGTGCAGTTTTTCCACGGGTGTGGCTCTCAGAAAACCCTTGAGGATAGCACAAATCTCTTTCAGAGCAACATAGACTTCCCTGGTGTGTGTCGGTCTGCAACCTATTGGATTAGCGTACTCAGCTGCAGAGTAGCATAGGACTAACGCGGATGTCCGCAATGTATTTAGTCGTACTCCCCATGTAGTTCCTGTCAGCTTCCTAACAACATTGTTCCTGGCAGCACTTTCCGCTTTGTTTTAAGCAGTGCACCTTGTATGTGAGAGAACTGTCCAGAGTGACCCCGAGGCATTTTGGTTTCTTGCGATGTTCTAGAGATGTTCCTTCCCAATCTATCTGTAAGGTTATGCTAGCCTGTTTGTTTCTATGGTGAAAAGCGCAGGTCTGGGTTGTAGATGTTCAACCGATTGTCCCTGTAGTAGACACAGTTTTTTCAAAGTGTCGTTGAGCTTCTACTCCACACTTTCAAAGTTATATCCTTGAGCTGTGATTGCACTGTCATCTGCATATATGAAGCTTTGTGTTCCTTCTGGTAACTGCTGGTCGTTAGTATATACACTCCTGGAAATGGAAAAAAGAACACATTGACACCGGTGTGTCAGACCCACCATACTTGCTCCGGACACTGCGAGAGGGCTGTACAAGCAATGATCACACGCACGGCACAGCGGACACACCAGGAACCGCGGTGTTGGCCGTCGAATGGCGCTAGCTCCGCAGCATTTGTGCACCGCCGCCGTCAGTGTCAGCCAGTTTGCCGTGGCATACGGAGCTCCATCGCAGTCTTTAACACTGGTAGCATGCCGCGACAGCGTGGACGTGAACCGTATGTGCAGTTGACGGACTTTGAGCGAGGGCGTATAGTGGGCATGCGGGAGGCCGGGTGGACGTACCGCCGAATTGCTCAACACGTGGGGCGTGAGGTCTCCACAGTACATCGATGTTGTCGCCAGTGGTCGGCGGAAGGTGCACGTGCCCGTCGACCTGGGACCGGACCGCAGCGACGCACGGATGCACGCCAAGACCGTAGGATCCTACGCAGTGCCGTAGGGGACCGCACCGCCACTTCCCAGCAAATTAGGGACACTGTTGCTCCTGGGGTATCGGCGAGGACCATTCGCAACCGTCTCCATGAAGCTGGGCTACGGTCCCGCACACCGTTAGGCCGTCTTCCGCTCACGCCCCAACATCGTGCAGCCCGCCTCCAGTGGTGTCGCGACAGGCGTGAATGGAGGCACGAATGGAGACGTGTCGTCTTCAGCGATGAGAGTCGCTTCTGCGTTGGTGCCAATGATGGTCGTATGTGTGTTTGGCGCCGTGCAGGTGAGCGCCACAATCAGGACTGCATACGACCGAGGCACACAGGGCCAACACCCGGCATCATGGTGTGGGGAGCGATCTCCTACACTGGCCGTACACCACTGGTGATCGTCGAGGGGACACTGAATAGTGCACGGTACATCCAAACCGTCATCGAACCCATCGTTCTACCATTTCTAGACCGGCAAGGGAACTTGCTGTTCCAACAGGACAATGCACGTCCGCATGTATCCCGTGCCACCCAACGTGCTCTAGAAGGTGTAAGTCAACTACCCTGGCCAGCAAGATCTCCGGATCTGTCCCCCATTGAGCATGTTTGGGACTGGATGAAGCGTCGTCTCACGCGGTCTGCACGTCCAGCACGAACGCTGGTCCAACTGAGGCGCCAAGTGGAAATGGCATGGCAAGCCATTCCACAGGACTACATCCAGCATCTCTACGATCGTCTCCATGGGAGAATAGCAGCCTGCATTGCTGCGAAAGGTGGATATACACTGTACTAGTGCCGACATTGTGCATGCTCTGTTGCCTGTGTCTATGTGCCTGTGGTTCTGTCAGTGTGATCATGTGATGTATCTGACCCCAGGAATGTGTCAATAAAGTTTCCCCTTCCTGGGACAATGAATTCACGGTGTTCTTATTTCAATTTCCAGGAGTGTATATCAAACAGAGTGGGTGCCAGCACACTGCCCTGTGGCAACCCGTTTTTATGCTGCCCCATCTGCTTGTTTGTCATTGATATTCCACAAAATATCTTCGATTCTGCAATAGATTTCTAATCATATCGGTTAACTGGTATTACTCCGCAAGGTTGTATAACTTCAGCAACAAGAGTCTATGGTTGACAGTGTTGCAGGCAGCTGAGAGATCTATAAACACAGCTCCTGTGTTCTGCCGCCTTTCGAAGCCGTCCTTTATATGCTGTGTCAGCTTCAAGGCCTGCGTCGTGCAGTTCTTCCCTTGTCTAAAACCTTCTTGTTGGGGGATCAGTAATAGGTCTTCCATATCTGTTACTCTTTGGAGGATCAGCCTTTCCAGCATCTTATACAGATTGAATAGAAGGGAGACAGGCCCATACCTTTTGGGATGATCCCGGTCTTTTCCTGGCTTATGTATACCTATGATTTTTGCTATCCTCCAGGATTTAGGAATCTTGCACCTCTTGATACAATTGTTCAATAGTTCGAGTAGCTAGCACTTTGCGCCTGGACCTAACTTCTTGATCTGTTCAGCTCTTATATCACTTACCCCTGATGTTTTCCTGACGTTGCACTTGCTTAGAGCCGAGTCGAGGTCGTTCAGACTGAAAGGTCGAAACAGAAAGTTACCCTCTTGCTCGGGATCCCTTTCCAGGGTTCGTCTTCCGAATTTGCTGGAAAGCTCAGGTTTACGATTTTTCAAGGGATGTATGCAATCCGGTCTGCCTTCACATTTGTATGTGTATTTGATTGGGAGAAATCGTTGACGACATGTCGTAACACACTCCAAGTATTCTGGCTGCTTCCACTCATCTCACATTATGTCATCAGTTTAATTGACTGTTCTCTCTTCGCCTCAGAGATTGAGGAGTTCTCTGTGCAGCCAGATAAGTTTCCTCGCTATAAAGATTTTCTTCATGTAGCCGGTAATATTGGTCCAGCAGCAGCTGTTTCATGTCTCACGCCCTGCAGATACATTGGCCTACACCCTCTCGAAAATGATTACCGGGAGCAGTATTTTACAGTTTGAACAAAGTTCTCATACTCTTCAGGTATGGATGACACAGACCTAATCTCCTTGTCCAGCATGCTAAAAAATTTCGCCCAATCAGCTTTCTTGAAGTTGTATCTCTGTTTGCAACTCACCTCTTGTGGCGTTATTGCTGAGAGAAATTGACGCAGCAGTGGCCTGTGTGGCGTCTTTGGTATGGGCGAGCACACTGGTTTGGAGAACAGCTGTGAAATGTTTTCACTCATAAAGAGGAAGTCAGGATAAAATACAAGCTGCCACCTGCCACTGTGGAAGGAATGGGGTAGCTTGCTGTCGTGTATATGAAACAACAGGCAAGATTCAGCCCATGGGAGGACTGCATCCCCATTTTCATTATCTTCGGGACATCCCCACATGCGACTATGGCTGTTAAAGTCACCGACGTTATAGACGTCTTGCTGTTGTGGACGTTCTTCGGTGATATAAAGGAAAATGCAGCAGAAGGGGGCTTATATACAGAGACAACTGCGGCGAGGCACGGTTCGCGGGACTCGTTTTGCGATTTATTTAATGTCCACCTACCTCAACTTAGTGTTCATTCACCATCCGTAGCTCTGCATTCGTAGGTACTATGTAGACGATGAGTAATGCTGCGTTGAAGAAATCCACCGTCCATACTTAACGATTACAAGGTCCGCGTAACTACAGTAATAAGATAAACCTGTAAATCTCTATTAATAACTGGCAAAGTGGGTGCTTCCTCCCTTCACTGAAAATGTTTGTTTGTAGATACTGATGTTTCATTACGGGACTTCTCATTTATGGTGTCATCAAGCCCACATTTATGCTGGTAGTACATCTCCTACTAGTTCGTGCAGCTTATATCACACGTAAGATAGCCAGAAATGTACTAAGTCCAACGCGAAATATTACGAGACTCACACAGGCAACACACGGTTTCAAAACGAGTTCACATTCGGTCACTTTCAGTGGATTCTTCGAAAGAAGATGCTGGCCAAAATGTTTTCTACATGCATACGGAACACGCCACGCAAAATATTCACAAAGGCCGACAGTTTCACACGTGGTTTATTCTGCAACCAACATTCAAAAACCTCTCAAAACTTCACCGAAATGACCTTAATTGCATCTGCTAATACGGAGATATAAACCGAGCGCGATTTAACCGTCATTTCTTCATCTTACAGATAATAGCTGCGAAGTTACACACCCCCTAGGAAACTAAAAAATTTTCTTTGAAACATTTTTTATGTTTCTTATAAGTTTTTTGGCTGTACTGTTTCTTCTTCATCTAACTATACCAACACTTCTCATTAAACTGCATTTTCTAAAAACAACATTTTTCATTTGATCACAATCATTTAAATAATACTACATCATCACAAGAGATACCTATTTACATCAATTGTTCATGGCTAGGGCTTGATGACGCACGGGAAATGAATTGCAAAAGAAAGAAAATTATTTTTCATCAGCCGAAAAGAAATAATACATCTAATGCTCTTACAGGATTCAACAGAATCAGCTTCCAAAATTTTCGTATTACAATTTTCACTTTAGTTTACATTAAGACTTTTTTTTGTAGATACTGAAAGTTATCTGGCGTCCGTCCATACAGTGAATTCATTCCCTGACACAACTGGGTGCTTTTCCACTAACGAAGCAAAAGAATATAAACATCACTGACACTTTACCTGTAATCATATAACGGCTCGTCACTAGGGATGTAGCGTCGGCCCTATTTCGTCCTGGAGTTCTTTCCCAGCGCCGTATCTGGCTCTATTACATTTTTCCATATCTGCAGTATACAGTCCATCTCAATGTCCATTCTTCATTTCTATATCTTATTCCTAACACACATATATAATTTAGTCCACAATTGCTGCTCTCAACTAAAAAGTAGAGACTTCCATGAGAAAAAAAGGGATTTTAAAAAAAATCTTTACTGTTCTCGAGAAATTATTTCTTATTTACTCAAAGCTTTTTTCCTTTCTCACGCCAATTCATATTCATTTTCAATTCAACATCTCTTTACATTTAAGGTTAATTAAACCGGTGAAAAATGAATTAACTGCTATTAAAAATCTTGGCACCACTACTGAAATCTTATTTTCAAAATCTGTTTTTAATTATTAAGCAAGTTGCTGTTACAAAATCTACTGCTCCAGAAAATAATTTTAACCTTCTTTCAGAAAACTGCTTAGTTTTAAACGTAATCTATTAAACAGAAAGAATTATGACAACATCAGAAAATACACTGCCACCCTCACCGGAACTGAAAATTGTCATTACCCGGTACACAAATAGATACAAAATTATTGAGCGCTGAAAATAATTCAGTCCACCTCCTGCAGTTTCTCCACACTTCCCGTATACATCATACGAGAAAGAGAAAACAATTTTCAGAACATCACTACAATTACTTATGTACTACATACTGCTATGTACAAAGAATACCTATTCCATTCAAAGTTTTCAGGAAACATCTTTGAAAAATATCCTAGCCAGCTTCAGTGGCTCAGTACAGTCTTCACATTTAACACACAAGAAATATTTCTTAGCAAAGCATACCAAAAGTCTTAGTAGAAAATATTCGAAAATTACTCATGCCACTTCTGTGGTGCTACTCATCGCGTATACAATGTTCAAGAGAAACATATATTACTGAAAATATCAAACGTACTTAAGACCACCCCTCTGTGTCTTCACCAAAAATCATCAAGTATACATTTTATCTTTACTCTTTCGGCAGGTAATCCTCTTTTGCCTCTGAACACATTAATTTTTTCAGAAACTTCCAACAACCCTTCACATTATGGTAGAGTCACATGTGACCATACCTCTCCAGAATGCTTTCACCTGTTCTTTTCTGTCATTAATAGGCAAATCTCCCTCATCTGATAAGTTATTTTATTCCTCTTATTAAATTTACTAGCTATAGAATTATAAGGAAGGAGGAAAAATAATAATAAAAATTCTGAATGATGAAGAGGAAGGTTGTTAAGAATGTATAAAATGAGACTCGGCGGATTCATATTTGATTATTCATATTCCCCACAAGGTAACTCAGTATTCCCTAGATTTAATTAAATTTGTCTCTTCAGTATCTTTCATTATTTGCTCTTCCATGCTATGCTATTTTCTCGACAATTATGAAAATCAAACATAAAACTGACAACTGTCTCCTCCTGCAGTCCCCCCGGCCTCGCCACAGAAGAAGGAAAGACGACAGCGATAGTTCTGATTGATGAAGAGGAAGGTTGACAACAGGAAAAGAAAGGAAATAGTATCGCGAACAACTCGAGTTGCCTCGTGCTCGTTAACCACCTGACAACGCAAAGAATGCGTGTCCCCTGAGGCTTTTAGTTACTGCTATTTAATTGATTCTTCAGTACATACCTTCTTAAATCAACAATATTTCTTAAGCCCAGTAATTTGTGTGATTTCACATACTCTAGTTTGTAAGCGTTGGCACGAGGTTTGGTTATAATCCTAAAAGGTCCCACATATTCATCGGTAAACATTTTCTTCTAAGCCGTAAGCTTTTTGGATTTCTATTTGGTTTTCACAAGCACTAGGTCAATTCTGTTAATTCTTGCAATTTTTAGTCGATCCTAAGCCTGACATTTTCTATCTCTGAAGGATCCACTTCCTTTCTTTCGCCGTATTGATTATAGCCCTCGATAACCTCAGTGGTTCTACAGTATCGTATTGGAATATCACTATCATCTACCTTTTGTCTCTTACCTATAAAGGGAATAACTACAGGTTTCTCATTTACTCCCATAATCACATCATTTGTCCCAAAATTAACCCATCCTTCATATTTATGCAAGAAGTCGACACCTACTAACATTTCAACACTGGGTCCGTTAATAACCAAAAAATTTAATTCCATTTGTACTCCACTTACTATGATTGGTAGCAATATTTCCTGTTTAATCACATTCCTACTCTTCCCAGTGGCCACCACAATTTTCAGCCCTCTCACAGACATTATAAAAATTTTCTTACTTTTAGGGATGTTTGTTTGTAGATACTGATGTTTTATTACGGTCCTTTTGATTTATGGTGTCACCAAGCCCACATTTACGTCGCTAGTACATCTAATACTAGTTCGTGCAGCTTATATCACACGTAAGATAGCCAGAAATGTACTAAGTCCAACCCACACAAGTAACACACGTTTCAAAACGAGTCCCCATTCGGTCCTTTTCAGTGGATTCTTCAAAAGAAGATGGTCGCCAAAATTTCTGTACATGCATACGGAACACGCCACGCAGAATATTAAAAAAGGCCGACAGTTTCACATGCGGTTTATTCCGCAACCAACATTCAAAAACCTCTCAAAAACTTCACCGAAATGTCCTTTATTCGCATTTGCTAGCACGGCAATATAAACCGAGCGCGATTTAACCGTCATTTCTTCATCTTACAGATAATTTTTTCGGACACATTTAAGATGACCTTCTCGTCCGACAGCGAGTCCACGACTGACTGAATGCCGTCGCTCACGGGGCATATAACTCATTCAATTACGCGGGAAAGACTTTTCTCTCATTCGTTGATCAAAACAATCATCCAAACAGATTAACCTTTCATGGTCAATTTCGCGCGCAAACCGCTTTATTCTAATCAGCATTCGCAGATGCATCTACGTCATTTCATATTGCAAAATTTCATAAAACGTTCCACAAAACCAAACGAAACGAAAATTATAAGAAAACTATGCTTGAAATATACTTTAGAACTAAGTATTCTCTTACTATCTTTCTAGCTGCTTTATTACAAAAGCAAACGCTATTAGACATACGTCATGCACCAGTTAGGTGGATTCACCATTTTCAGGACATCCTGGTTACGGAACACTTGCTAGTAACAGATGGTGTAATACATTACAAAATTGAAATTTGACGTATGTCACCACGTACACATTCACATTCACTCTCATCTTCTCCCACCCTAACATAAAATATAAATATCAACTTAAGAACTATTATTTCCACTACGAAAGTAAAATTATTACAAGTTTAAAATCAAAATTCATTAAAAATAACTTATGCTCACTGAGAGTGCTGTTATTGGTTTCAAATAACAAAGAATCTTAAACTGTCATCATTCCTATCTGAATTTACTAAGTGTCGGTTAAGTACTTTTTAATAGGTTTTTAATATTTCCAAAACTATTAAAGTTATCCGCATTAAAATCTTAACACTCTTCTTCTAAATTATAAAAGTTCCTGTACCAAATTTGAAAACAAACAGATGAGATTTATCATAGTTATTTAGTTTCTTAGGTGAGATGAATAAGTGATCTTAGTACGCTCCACACAGAGTAGTTCTCACGGTCCGCACACCGCGACAGATGGCATTATGGCGCCAGCAGCCGACCACTCAACGGCCGGGACTAGTGGCTTCATTGCTAGCCTCCAATACAGCTTGACCTAACGGAATAAAACTTACTGCAAAACTCTGCAGCCGTGTAAATTGCTGCGATGTTACAGTAACCACACAGTTACTCAGCCCCACTGAAATAACTTCGACGTTATTTTCTACAGTGCAGTTGGCACTCATTATCTGAAGCCCTGGTCTTACAAATATGGCGCTTCCGTACCGAGAGTGCGGTATTTCTGCAGTTAATTTCATGCCTAGTATTTTTGGTGGTCTCCTTCGCCCTTCTCTGTGGGTCTCTTGTATGCAGTGGAAGTCGCATTTTTTGCCACGGCATAGGCTGGATAACAAATGTTCTTTGGCTGATGATACGCCTTAAAAATTTATAGAAATCACGGTTAAACTTGGCTCTGATAAGGACCGTTGTTTGCTTGCATGTCTGTTTCTGGTGTGACAGAATTACCCGTCTAGGTAATACCTAAACGCCCAAGGAACCACCGGATGCCTAGATAATAGTAGTCGGTACACACCCTTCGTGGAGGCTTCTGTCATGTCCCCCATTCCAAGATTTATGGGTTCGTTTCTTCTTAAATTGCTCTAGTCTGAAATTCAAAGGACACTGACTCTTTTTTTTTTCTCTCCGTGCTGATTATTTTATATTTATTAATGTTTAAGATTATCCACAAATCATTGCATTCGGTGCTAATCATAACAACGAATCATCTGCCTTATAATTTTTAATTTGAAAACTCCTAAAGTTTCTTTTAGATAAAACCATCGCTGTTAACGTCTTTATTCTTCGTGCCTACGTATTTGCAGCCGTCTGCCTGTAGAGGGCTCCTAATTCTGGCGTGTACCGTAGCAGTGTGTAACGTAACTATGTCGGCATGTGGGAAAAAGTATGCTGCAATCGAATTTAGAATTCGAAGAGTTCGCCCACAAATGAAGCACCATCTCCTTCAGGAAGACAATGTCAGACCACACACAATCGCTGCGATATCTGCAGTTATCCGACGTCTTGAGTTCACTGCCATAGACAATCGTCTATATACCCCTGAGTTGGCCCCATTCCATTTTCGTCTGTTTCGAAAACTTGAAGGACACCTTCGAGAACTTCACTTTGATATTGATGAAACGTGCTTGCCGGCCAGGGTGGCCGAGCGTTTCTAGGCGCTGCAGTCTGGAACCGCGCGACCGCTACGGTCGCAGGTTCGAATCCTGCCTCGGGCATGAGTGTGTGATGTCCTTAGGTTAGTTAGGTTTAAGTAGTTCTAAGTTCTAGGGGACTGATGACCTCAGAAGTTAAGTCCCATAGTACTCAGAGCCATTTGAACCATTTTTGAAAACGTGCTTGCAAACATGAGGTAGAGCTGCACCGACAAACCCAAACATTCGACAGTGACGGTATAAACAAACTGATCTCTAATTGGGCGAAACGTGTTCGTCGCTAGGTTGACTATTTTAGGAAATAAATAGTAGGCATGAAGAATGAAGACGTAGAACGTTTATAATGCTTATTTTATTTAAAAGTATGTAAGAATTTCGGCATAAGAAATTCGATGGCTTTACTTTGCAGCAAGCCCTCCGTTGGCTCCTGTGCCCTCTTTGACAAGGCCGTTGGCTGAATGAGGATGACTTCATATGCCAGAAATATTTGGCCGCCACTGCTGACGCCTTTTTTTTTTTTCAAATGTTGAGCGGTGGCCATCTTACAAAGCTGAAACCGAGGATGCTTTGATGCTTTGGTTACTAATCGAAGACGGTACCCCTTGGTCTTCCGGGCTAAGGATTGTTTTGATGAGCATTAAGATGAAATTACGTTTCTCCGGTGTGTGCTTGAATTCTGGTGAACCTTTGTGGTCTGTATGGGAAAAGAACGGTTAGCACCAGCACAATATATTAATTAGGGTACTGATTGGCAAAGTAGAGCGTAAAATCCCGTCACTATCATTCAGAAGTAACATACCTGATTCATCTACATCTACATCTACATCTATACTCCGCGAGCCACCTTACGGTGTGTGGCGGAGGGTACTTATTGTACCACTATCTGATCCCCCCTTCCCTGTTCCATTCACGAATTGTGCGTGGGAAGAACGACTGCTTGTAAGTCTCCGTATTTGCTCTAATTTCTCGGATCTTTTCGTTGTGATCATTACGCGAGATATATGTGGGCGGTAGTAATATGTTGCCCATCTCTTCCCGGAATGTGCTCTCTCGTAATTTCGATAATAAACCTCTCCGTATTGCGTAACGCCTTTCTTGAAGTGTCCGCCACTGGAGCTTGTTCAGCATCTCCGTAACGCTCTCGCGCTGACTAAATGTCCCCATGACGAATCGCGCTGCTTTTCGCTGGATCATGTCTATCTCTTCTATTAATCCAACCTGGTAAGGGTCCCATACTGATGAGCAATACTCAAGAATCGGACGAACAAGCGTTTTGTAAGCTACTTCTTTCGTCGATGAGTCACATTTTCTTAGAATTCTTCCTATGAATCTCAACCTGGCGCCTGCTTTTCCCACTATTTGTTTTATGTGATCATTCCACTTCAGATCGCTCCGGATAGTAACTCCTAAGTATTTTACGGTCGTTACCGCTTCCAATGATTTACCACCTATGGCATAATCGTACTGGAATGGATTTCTGCCCCTATGTATGCGCATTATATTACATTTATCTACGTTTAGGGAAAGCTGCCAGCTGTCGCACCATGCATTAATCCTCTGCAGGTCTTCCTGGAGTACGTACGAGTCTTCTGATGTTGCTACTTTCTTGTAGACAACCGTGTCATCTGCAAATAGCCTCACGGAGCTACCGATGTTGTCAACTAAGTCATTTATGTATATTGTAAACAATAAAGGTCCTATCACGCTTCCTTGCGGTACTCCCGAAATTACCTCTACATCTGCAGATTTTGAACCGTTAAGAATGACATGTTGTGTTCTTTCTTCTAGGAAATCCTGAATCCAATCACAAACCTGGTCCGATATTCCGTAAGCTCGTATTTTTTTCATTAAACGTAAGTGCGGAACCGTATCAAATGCCTTCCTGAAGTCCAGGAATACGGCATCAATCTGCTCGCCAGTGTCTACGGCACTGTGAATTTCTTGGGCAAATAGGGCGAGCTGAGTTTCACATGATCTCTGTTTGCGGAATCCATGTTGGTTATGATGAAGGAGATTTGTATTATCTAAGAACGTCATAATACGAGAACACAAAACATGTTCCATTATTCTACAACAGATTGACGTAAGCGAAATAGGCCTATAATTATTCGCATCTGATTTATGACCCTTCTTGAAAATGGGAACGACCTGCGCTTTCTTCCAGTCGCTAGGTACTTTACGTTCTTCCAGCGATCTACGATAAATTGCTGATAGAAAGGGGCCAAGTTCTTTAGCATAATCACTGTAGAATCTTAAGGGTATCTCGTCTGGTCCGGATGCTTTTCCGCTACTAAGTGATAGCAGTTGTTTTTCAATTCCGATATCGTTTATTTCAATATTTTCCATTTTGGCGTCCGTGCGACGGCTGAAGTCAGGGACCGTGTTACGATTTTCCGCAGTGAAACAGTTTCGGAACACTGAATTCAGTATTTCTGCCTTTCTTCGGTCGTCCTCTGTTTCGGTGCCATCGTGGTCAACGAGTGACTGAATAGGGGATTTAGATCCGCTTACCGATTTTACATATGACCAAAACTTTTTAGGGTTCTTGTTTAGATTGTTTGCCAATGTTTTATGTTCGAATTCGTTGAATGCTTCTCTCATTGCTCTCTTTACGCTCTTTTTCGCTTCGTTCAGCTTTTCCTTATCAGCTATGATTCGACTACTCTTAAGCCTATGATGAAGCTTTCTTTGTTTCCGTAGTACCTTTCGTACATGATTGTTATACCACGGTGGATCTTTCCCCTCGCTTTGGACCTTAGTCGGTACGAACTTATCTAAGGCGTACTGGACGATGTTTCTGAATTTTTTCCATTTTTGTTCCACATCCTCTTCCTCAGAAATGAACGTTTGATGGTGGTCACTCAGATATTCTGCGATTTGTGCCCTATCACTCTTGTTAAGCAAATATATTTTCCTTCCTTTCTTGGCATTTCTTATTACACTTGTAGTCATTGATGCAACCACTGACTTATGATCACTGATACCCTCTTCTACATTCACGGAGTCGAAAAGTTCCGGTCTATTTGTTGCTATGAGGTCTAAAACGTTAGCTTCACGAGTTGGTTCTCTAACTATCTGCTCGAAGTAATTCTCGGACAAGGCAGTCAGGATAATGTCACAAGAGTCTCTGTCCCTGGCTCCAGTTCTGATTGTGTGACTATCCCATTCTATACCTGGTAGATTGAAGTCTCCCCCTATTACAATAGTATGATCACGAAACTTCTTCACGACGTTGTGCAGGTTCTCTCTGAGGCGCTCAACTACTACGGTTGCTGATGCAGGTGGTCTATAGAAGCATCCGACTATCATATCTGACCCACCTTTGATACTTAGCTTAACCCAGATTATTTCACATTCGCATTCGCTAATAACTTCACTGGATGTTATTGAATTCTTTACTGCTATAAATACTCCTCCACCATTGGCGTTTATCCTATCCTTGCGGTATATATTCCATTCTGTGTCTAGGATTTCGTTACTGTTCACTTCCGGTTTTAACCAACTTTCCGTTCCTAATACTATATGCGCACTATTTCCTTCAATAAGAGATACTAATTCAGGAACCTTGCCCTGGATACTCCTGCAGTTTACCAATATTACGTTAACTTTTCCTGTTTTTGGTCTCTGAGGACGGACGTTCTTTATCAACGATGATAATGTCCTCTCTGGTAAGCCGTCAGGTATTTTATCGTTTCGCCCAAGGGGGGGTCCCTCTAACCTAAAAAACCCCCGTGTGCACGCCACACGTACTCTGCTACCCTAGTAGCTGCTTCCGGCGTGTAGTGCACGCCTGACCTGTCTAGGGGGGCCCTACAGTTCTCCACCCAATAACGGAGGTCGATGAATTTGCAACCATTATAGTCGCAGAGTCGTCTGAGCCTCTGGTTTAGACCCTCCACACGGCTCCAAACCAGAGGACCGCGATCGACTCTGGGCACTATGCTGCAGATATTAAGCTCAGCTTGCACTCCGCGTGCGATGCTGGTTGTCTTCACCAAATCAGCCAGCCGCCGGAAGGAACCAAGGATGGCCTCAGAACCCAAGCGGCAGGCGTCATTCGTTCCGACATGTGCTACTATCTGCAGCCGGTCACACCCAGTGCGTTCAATAGCTGCCGGAAGGGCCTCCTCCACATTACGGACGAGACCCCCCGGCAAGCACACCGAGTGCACACTGGCATTCTTCCCCGACCTACCCGCTATTTTCCTGAGGGGCTCCATAACCCGCCTAACGTTGGAGCTCCCTATAACTAATAGGCCCGCCCTCTGTGACTGTCGGGACCTTGCCGGAGAATCGGCCACTGGCCCAACAGGCGAGGCATCCTGTGGTGGCTCGGAAACGATGTCATCACCACTAGGAAGCACCCCGTACCTGTTGGAAAGGGGTAAGGCAGCTGCCACGCGGCCAGATCCCACCTTCGCCTTTCGGCCAGGCACGCGAGAGCCCACCACTGTCCGCCATTCACCCTGGAGTGATGGCTGACCGGTAAGATGCTCACTGCCGGAAGACGCAGCGACATCAGGGGTTCCATGTGATTCCAAGGCCACCGAAGTAGGCATAGGTCTCACCACAGTTGCCCCAACGCCACTACGAGCCGACGCCTGCGCCTCGAGCTCGATGAGCCTAACAGACAATGCCTCCACCTGCCCCCGAAGAGTGGCCAATTCTCCTTGCGTCCGCTCACAACAACCACAGTCCCTACACATGACTATGTTTACCCTACCCTATACGGTGACAAATTCCCAAGATAATCTTCTGATGAGCTACTCTGATAATCAAGAAATACTCACTAAAATACGAGACGCGAAAACTACGCTAGGTTTTCCCAGAAAAACTATTTAAAAGCTAAGCGCAGCAAATAAGTACAAAAACGCTTTATACAAACAGTACTCGCTGCTGCTGGTGCTCTCGCTCTGGCTGTCACAAGACAACTGCTGATTCAAGTGACTAGTGGCTAACGGCCGCGAAACAAACAAAGACGGTTTTAGGGCGCTTTCTGTTCTAAACGATCAAGAAAACACTAAGAAATCTAACACGAAAACTACGTAAAGTTTTATCAAGAACTGTTAGTTACTATGCAGAGCAGATAAACACAAATAGAATCCCTTCCTTAGTGGAAGGTCGTAAACAAAATGCAAAATAAACGCTTTATACAAACAGTACTGTGCTGCTGCTGGTGCTCTCGCTCTCGCTGTCACAAGACATCATTAGGATACATTGAAGGAACTATTTCCGATATCTGTAACTGGACATGATATTATACGAATTTCATATTTTGTTCTGACTTGTGCCGCTGCTACAGCCTAAGTTTCGCATTAACGTCTCCAAAAACCATATACGTCGAGAATGAGTCACTTAATAGAAATATTGAGCAGCAAAATGACACAGTGATCATTCGGCTCAAATCCTCGCTCTGTCGCCCCGTCAACCAGGTACAGACTCCTCGTACAAATCAGTTTAGTCAGCCGATGGATTGATTCCTTAAGTGTAACAAGTCTCCTTTATTCACCCATTGTTCTGGAAGTAACTTAGTAATTTACCCAAAATTGCCCTGACATTGTCGGAGGATTAGTGTTTAGTTTTTACTCATTTGTATTTTGAGAAGAAACTATTTTATTTAATGAAAATTTTAGCGGCTGTCTATACGTTGTCTGTTTCAATAGCTTACAGTATGCTTCTTCTCCGTACCATTTCTGTATTGCCGGTGACAATCCAAGCTTTCACATAGTAGGTTTGATAAAACGCCTTGCAGTGATGTGATCGGATGTACACCTGCCACGAGGCTTAATTAATGTACATCTCCTTTTTTAGTAGTTAAATTAACGTCACTAGTCCATTTATTACTGACGAAAAGGGTTAAAATTGATAGAAAAATCGCTCTGAGCACTATGGGACTCAACATCTGTGGTCATCAGTCCCCTAGAACTTAGAACTACTTAAACCTAACTAACCTATGGACATCACACACATCCATACCCGAGGCAGGATTCGAACCTGCGACCGTAGCATTCGCGCGGTTCCGACTGAGCGCCTAGAACCGCTGGACCACCGCGGCCGGCTAAAATTGGTAGAACTGGAATTACTCTCACAGAAGAAAGCCACCAAAAACTGTGTAGTAACAGCGGATTCAATTTTTACTAATCGCCTTACGATAGCTCTTTTGTCTCTTGGTATTAAAAATCCCTTTTATAGACCGCACAAAACAAAAGAAATATGTGATCGTTCCTAGGCGAAACAACTGTGTATGCTGTTTCGGGTGTCCAGCCAGGTGCAGTCGTTTTCGTAACGCGATATTTCGACAGCGTACCTGACCGTAATCTTTAGGTGATGCCTGTAGGATGAGCGACTCAGCTACGTCCAGCCTCCTTTATACTCTTATCGTTTAAAGTGGCTGGAAGCTGTGACCCAACCTTTACTGAGAGTGAACACAGCACCCAACCAACTAAAATTACAATCAGTCGAGAGCGACTTCCGCGTCTGACACGAGCCATAGGAGTCCTCCGTCAACTCCCCCCCCCCCCCACACCCCTCCACGCCCCACACCGTTTCACCTGTGGTGAGGGGTGGGGGCTGATAAGCGTATAAAGGAGGTGGGACGTAGCGAAGACGCTCATTCTACAGCCATGACCTAATGGCGACGGCAAAGTACGCTGACGAAATATAGTGTTACGAAAACGACTACACGCAGCTGGACACTCGGCAATAGTGGAAACAAAAGAAATATGGATGAAGCTTATTTTTGTAGCCAAAGAAACTGAAACTCCAGTTCAGGAATAAACAACAACATTACGTTTCATTTACATAGTTTAGAAACAACATTTACTTGTCTAAAGATAACGAAGTCTGAAGGAACGACGGAAATAAAACAATAAAAGCTGACTTTTACTCACTGGTCCCGGCTAACTGAGGATACAGATAATTTTCAAACTAGTAAATACACTGCAGGCCATTAAAATTGAAGTACTGGAAGATGGTATACAAGAAACCTTAAAGTGTCATGAAGCGTACTACATGCGGGGAAAGCCAAAAGATTACCTTGTAACGCTACTACGCGAAGCAGGTAGAAGTAACACCGTCTAGATTCAGTATACAGAGGAGGTTCTTATCTTCAAACAGCTAAATATCTCAAAAACTGCGATACCCTCCCCCTCTCCCAGCGACTGGTGTGGAAGGACAACTTTGAAATCTTAAATAACAACATCCAATTTTTATTGTATATTCATATTATACGAAAAAAATATGTAACTGTTGTATATAACACTTTTTTCGTTGCGAGATGGATGGCGTTGTAGCGGACAAAAAACTAAATAGAGTTCAAAAGCGGTATTATATCAAGAGAAATGCTTTGGCTGAAAAAAAATAGAAAATAAATGCCTGTTCAATAATTTTATAAATAAAGTTATTTTTGAGGAGGGCCCTCCCATTTTTCTTTCATTTTTTGAGCCAATGCATCTTTCTCGACAGAATATAGCTTCCGAACTCAAATATTTTGCCAATTACAATGCTATATACTACACAAAGAAAAAATTGTTACATACGAAAGTTACGCATTTTTCTGTGTAGAATCCGAATCTATAATAAAAATCGGATGTTCTTTCCTAAGATTTCAAAGTTGCTTCTTGCAGCACCCTCTTGGGGTGAGGCAGGGAGTCAACATTGGTATAACCAAATTGCATTTTTAAAACTACTCGACTCCTATTTTTTCTGTTTTTTAATGTGACACGTGGTTTTTGATGTATTCCGTTGTTCCGAGATAAAAAAAAGTCACCATCAAACATTATTTACCACGTGCTCCACAGTACTCTGTGCCAACTGCTTCCATGTAGTGTGAATTAATGAAAAACTTACAGGGTGTTTCAAAAATGACCGGTATATTTGAAACGGCAATAAAAACTAAACGAGCAGCGATATAAATACACCGTTTGTTGCAATATGCTTGGGACAACAGTACATTTTCAGGCGGATAAACTTTCGAAATTACAGTAGTTACAATTTTCAACAACAGATGGCGCTGCAAGTGATGTGAAAGATATACAAGACAACGCAGTCTGTGGGTGCGCCATTCTGTATGACGTCTTTCTGCTGTAAGCGTGTGCTGTTCACAACGTGCAAGTGTGCTGTAGACAACATGGTTTATTCCTTAGAACAGAGGATTTTTCTGGTGTTGGAATTCCACCGCCTAGAACACAGTGTTGTTGCAAAAAGACGAAGTTTTCAACGGAGGTTTAATGTAACCAAAGGACCGAAAAGCGATACAATAAAGGATCTGTTTGAAAAATTTCAATGGACTGGGAACGTGATGGATGAACGTGCTGGAAAGGTAGGGCGACCGCGTACGGCAACCACAGAGGGCAACGCGCAGCTAGTGCAGCAGGTGATCCAACAGCGGCCTCGGGTTTCCGTTCGCCGTGTTGCAGCTGCGGTCCAAATGACGCCAATGTCCACGTATCCTCTCATGCGCCAGAGTTTACACCTCTATCAATACAAAATTCAAACGCGGCAACCCCTCAGCGCCGCTAGCATTGCTGCACGAGAGACATTCGCTAACGATATAGTGCACAGGATTGATGACGGCGATATGCATGTGGGCAGCATTTGGTTTACTGACGAAGCTTATTTTTACCTGGACGGCTTCGTCAATAAACAGAACTGGCGCATATAGGGAACTGAAAAGCCCCATGTTGCAGTCCCATCGTCCCTGCATCCTCAAAAAGTACTGGTCTGGGCCGCCATTTCTTCCAAAGGAATCATTGGCCCATTTTTCAGATCCGAAACGATTACTGCATCACGCTATCTGGACATTCTTCGTGAATTTGTGGCGGTACAAACTGCCTTAGACGACACTGCGAACACCTCGTGGTTTATGCAAGATGGTGCCCGGCCACATCGCACGGCCGACGTCTTTAATTTCCTGAATGAATATTTCGATGATCGTGTGATTGCTTTGGGCTATCCGAAACATACAGGAGGCGGCGTGGATTGGCCTCCCTATTCGCCAGACATGAACCCCTGTGACTTCTTTCTGTGGGGACATTTGAAAGACCAGGTGTACCGCCAGAATCCAGAAACAATTGAACAGCTGCAGCAGTACATCTCATCTGCATGTGAAGCCATTCCGCCAGACACGTTGTCAAAGGTTTCGGGTAATTTCATTCAGAGACTACGCCATATTATTGCTACGCATGGTGGATATGTGGAAAATATCGTACTATAGATTTTCCCAGACCGCAGCGCCATCTGTTGTTGAAAATTGTAACTACTGTAATTTCGAAAGTTTGTCTGCCTGAAAATGTACTGTTGTACCAAGCATATTGCAACAAACGGTGTATTTCTATCGCTGCTCGTTTAGTTTGTATTGCCGTTTCAAATATACCGGTCATTTTTGAAACACCCTGTATATATAACAGCCGCCGTGTGGTGTTTACTGTTTGTATACTGATGTACTGTAACAGTTCTGTCACTAAATGTAACTGGGTTTTCTCTTTCGATGCTAGTCAATTGTCAGGATGAGCATTACTGCAAAGGGCATTTGAGTCTAAGCATTATGTCAGGGTGAAAATACTAAATAAATTAATTTTTCTCTCTTAACAACATGTGGGCAGGGTGGGTTCTTCCTTGGCGCGGGTATGAAGTAGAATGAAACAGCATTTTTACATAAGATAACTTTTATTGAAGATTTGTACAACTGTTTCCTTACTCGATGTTCTGGCTCGGAGAGCGGCAGCTGTGTCGTTTGCGAAGCCTTCTGCTGCGGCAGCGGAGGCGTCTGATTACGAGTGGCGGTGTGTATCTCGTGTCGCCGTCTCGCCCAATTGACTGGAGACGCGCAGCGCGAGGTGGCCCGTTTTTAAATTGAGAGCGAAGTCGTGCATCGGATGGTGATACCTTGGATGTGGCGTCCCAGTGTTTCTCTTCCCTAAGCGGCCGCGTGTGTTGTGCGTCGGCCAGCGGAGCGGCGCGGCGGGGGAAGGCCAGTGTCCCGGACTCGAACAACGGACTCCCACTTGCCAGTCTTCGGCTTTCAGATCTTCATCCCAGCTCACAGGCGACTGCTGATGTGAGGCCGTCTCCTTCCCGTCCTCACGAGTCACCCGGGTACGTAAAAATCAGACTTCAAATACCTTTTAACTTCCGTCTTCTGGCGCCGAGGCTGCTGCTTGCTATTCCATTACAGCGGCGGACTTGGTGTGTCTGTGCATGATGTAGTCTCTTCTTGCATGACGGTCTTCAGCACCAAAACTGACTGAAAACTACTGCTACGCTCTTCTCTTTTCTTTTCTCTGTCGGGCCCACTGCGTCTCGCGTATTTATTCACTTCAGTCCACTGGAGGTGAACGACTTCACGGTCATTGCCTCGTCTGTCACGTTGAAAAGCCTCTCGAGGAATCTTCTTAACGTCGGTCATTGGCTCTTGGAATGTAGGCGAGGGCCTGTGATGACATGTGACAATTGAGAAACACGTGAGCCGGTCGGGCGATGCCCTGACGGCTGAATCGACAGCTTCTCCTGAGCGTGCTATGCTGACCTGCAAGCGCCGGCCGTTCCCACTGCTGCTTTGTCCGTTGTTTGCCAGTGTGTAATTATTCTAAACTAAACCAAGTTTTTCATTTATTTTCTAATTTCTACTTCACTTCTATTGCTTTCACTAATTTATTTAAGGCTTTAATAAGCTATTCTGACCCTGAGAAATATGGCGCAGAAATGTTATGTGAAAACAGGAGAAACATTGTTGTCCACAATACCACCAGCGGCACAGTCTGTCTGTCACAATTTGGCACTCTGTCACATACGAAACACGGAATTCACCGTTAAATTATTGCGCTACGTTTTCATTCGCCGCCTTTTTGTAGAATATTCTATGACATAATTAATTTATACACAGGACCTGTCGGATTCTCGTAATACTCTGCCACACAAAACAACACAATACACCCACATTAACGCATTTGGGACGCTTTCTACGGTTCTTCACCGCCACGCAACATTCATAGGAAACGGCCTGCTTTGGAAGTTCTGTAAAGTTTCCTGGTGGAGTGTAATGCTCGCCTGGAGGTGACATCTCGCATGTAAAACGATGTCTAGGGTCATACTCGATGATAAGACACCGGGTTGACTGTTCAACTTGTATGACCTCCAATTGTACAGTAAAACTTATGTAATATACAGGCTGTGATGGGTATAAGTGAAGATGTTTCTGTTGTTGATTGACGACTGTCTACTGAACAACATTACAGCAGTATTTACATCATTTACAGCCTAATAATTATAGTCATTAGAAATAGTATGGTTTTAGGTTGTGCAGTACATCCGGACACATGTGGCAAAAGTAAGCCATTATTGCTTATTTTCCCCTGGGCAGCAGGTCAGGTTTTAAAACGTGGACGTGTGGAAGCAAAACGGTTAGTCTCTACTGATAGGTGTAGTCCACTTAGTGGTGCAAGTGTTTTCTGTTGCATCGCTGCATCACCTGCTTGGCGCCCATAGCAACACATTGCAATACATATATTATTTCGTAATAAATACGGAATCGATCATAGTATGTTACACTTGAGAATCTGTATGTGTTCTTGTTCGCGAAGGCTATCATATAAAATAGCGCTATATATTACGGTTCCCGTCCGTGTAGGCAATGTCTTTTACACTACTGGCCATTAAAATTGCTACACCACGAAGATGACGTGCTACAGACGCGAAATTTAACCGACCGGAAGAAGATGTTGTGATATGCAAATGATTAGCTTTTCAGAGCATTCACACAAGGCTGGCGCCGGTGGTGACACCTACTACATTCTGACATGAGGAAAGTTTCCAACTGATTTCTCATACACAAACAGCAGTTGACCGGCGTTGCCTGGTGAAACGTTGTAGTGATACCTCGTGTAAGGAGGAGAAATGCGTACCATCACGTTTCCGTCGGATTGTAGCCTATCACGATTGCGGTTTATCGTATCGCGACATTGCTGCTCGCGTTGGTCGACATGCAATGACTGTTAGCAGAATATGGAATCGGTGGGTTCAAGAGGGTAATACGGAACGCCGTGGTGGATCCCAACGGCCTCGTATCACTAGCAGACTAGCAGTCGAGATGACAGGCATCTTATCCGCATGGCTGTAACAGATCGTGCAGCCACGTCTCGATCCCTGAGTAAACAGATGGGGACGTTTGCAAGACAACAACTATCTGCACGAGCAGGTCGCCGACGTTTGCAGCAGCATGGACTATCAGCTCGGAGACCATGGCTGCGGTTACCCTTGACGCTGCATCACAGACAGGAGCGCCTGCGATGGTGTACTCAATGACGAACCTGGGTGCACGAACGGCAAAATATAATTTTTTCGGATGAATCCAGGTCCTGTTTACAGCATCATTATGGTCGCATCCGTGTTTGGCGACATCGCGGTGAACGCACATTGGAAGCGTGTATTCGTCATCGCCATACTGGCGTATCACCCGGCGTGATGGTATGGGGTGCCATTGGTTACACGTCTCGGTCACCTCTTGTTCGCACTGACGGCACTTGGAACAGTGGACGTTACATTTCAGATGTGTTACGACCCGTGACTCTACCCTTCATTCGATCCCTGCGAAACCCTACATTTTAGCAGGATAGCGCACGACCGCATGTTGCAGGTCCTGTACGGGCCTTTCTGGATACAGAAAATGTTCCACTGCTGCCCTGGCCAGCACATTTTCCAGATCTCTCACCAATTGAAAACGTCTGGTCAATGGTGGCCGAGCAACTGGCTCGTCACAATACGCCAGTCACTAGTGTTGATGAACTGTGGTATCGTGTTGTAGCTGCATGGGCAGATGTACCTGTACACGCCATCCACGCTCTGTTTGACTTAATGCCCAGGCGTATCAGGTCCGTTATTACGGCCAGATGTTGTTTTTCTGGGTACTGATATCTCAGGATCTATGCACCTAAATTGCGTGAAAATGGAATCACATGTCAATTCTAGTATAATATATTCGTCCAATGAATACCCGTTTCTCATCTGCATTTCTTCTTGGTGTAGCAATTTTAATGGCCATTAGTGTATGTTTTCCAATTGGAGCCTCCGTGATACAGATGTATTGAAGTACACGAGCGCTTTATTAAACACTGCCACATCATGACGGAAATCCAGTCCAAATGTCAAAGAGGGTTGTCAGTGAAATACTACATTTACCACTGAAAGCATGTTTATTTTAAACTCTAATTCAGTAGTCAAAACATTTCTGAGCTGCAGGACATAGAGTGCAGCTACTTATATAATCATAGAATATCCCAGAATGCTGCGAATCATGCAAACGTTGTGCATTTCAGAACGTAAAAACATTACAAACATGAGATATTTCAAGAACCTCCCGGAAATGAAAAATACTAAGCAACAATCAATTGCTGGTGATCTCATTTGAACTGACGTCCCGCAGGACACAGTCTACTATGCTAGCCACTACGTCACCCTGTCTGCACATCATTGCGTCGGAGTATGTAAATGTTATCAGAGGTACTGTTTGTGTATACACGCACACGTGTGATGCAAGAATTGAAATTGAGGGCAGCAAAGCAGAAGCAAACATAATGATGTCTGTTTTCCAGTTACTGTACGCATTTCTATGGAAGGGAAAGATGGACTGCACCACTTTACCTCTTGTACCACTGTAAAAATGACTGATAAAAATATTAATGTGTGGCGGTCAAAAACATGTAACATCTCTAGAACTAAACACAGCCACTATTTAATATTTTCAGTTCCCGTTTTAACTACAAAATAACAATGTTCTCAACAAAACACTGCGCACAGTGATTGGAGAAAAGCATAGGTCACATCTGAAAATATGGACGACGACAGAAGTGATGCACGAAAGTAATCACCAGTCTCATTGATATTCGTCTGTTAAAGAATCCTGGGACTTGTCAGCTGAAATATAATGAATAATCTGTCTTCTCTGTACCAGCTAGCAAGGACTCCGGGAACATCTATCATGAGAAACTCAGACGGGCACCTCAGCCATCTTCACCTACTGAAGTGAAGGCCTCACGAAGAAAGTGAAGTACCCAGAAGACGCCGTCAGATGAGACTTCGTACACATACGCACCGTCGATAGGAAGGATTTGAAACGAGCGTGTGGCGTCGATGGCCTGGAGGCCCCATGCAGGGAAGTTCGGCCGCCCTGTTGCAAGTCCTGTTGCAGGTCACGTCAGATTGAACGACTTGCGCCTCGGTGATTACTGAACAACAGAACACCCACTTAACGAGCGGAGAAAAATCTCCAACAAAGTCGGGAATCGCACCCAGGCCCATTGCATGATAGGCACATACGTTACCCCTCCGCTAACTAGGCAGTCTGATGGATATGTAAATGATTAGAGTTGCTATTCGCTGCGACAGATAGACTCACCAACAGAGTGCATTTCTGTTCTTTACGTTTAGTTTTGTTAGCCCGTTCAAATGGTTCAAATGGCTCTGAGCACTATGGGACTTAACATCGTAGATCATCAGTCCCCTAGAACTTAGAACTACTTAAACCTAACTAACCTAAGGACATCACACACATCCATGCCCGAGGCAGGATTCGAACCTGCGACCCGTTCTAATATGGTCTATGGGCATAAGAGGAGTACACAGCGTCAGACGTTGAATGATCGCTGTGAAGGGGAGATGTCGAGTATTCGCATGAAACAGTGGTATCAGCACCTGACAGAGTTTGAAAAAAAATTGATTTCATTGCGAGTCTCATTTGCTCAGATCGGGCAAAATCCAGTTCTGAGAGGAATCTGGATGTGACAGTGCCTTAACGATGGACAGCATAGTGACGTGAGGCCAGGCACATTAATCGTCAAGGTTGCATTCGACCGCGTCTGACCACCACAAAAGAGAATCGCCGTATTGTTCACCAAGCCACACTGCAATGTCCACGTCTGCGCCTGCCATCCGAGAACGAGTAAAGGGCCCCATGCAACACTCTGGGTCATCCTTCATTACTGGTTGGTGACTAGCAGCAGGCAGACTAACCTGTTACCTTTCCATGCGTACATTGTCGTTAAAACCACAAGAAAGACGGCTGCATTTGGAGTGGTTCTATAACTTGGATGCAAGGACTGCCGATGAATAGCACTGTATTGTGTACATCGATGAAATGCGGTTCTGCACTACCCTGGACGACTATCGTCAGCAAGTAAGCATCCATCTGTGGAGATGTCTAGTCCTTCCAATGTTTTGAAGCAGCGCAGCGGTGATATTCCTGGCGTCGTGGTGTGGTGAGCCGTCGGCTACGACTCAGGTCACCGATGGAGCTCTACTGGCACATCGGTGTGTTACAGACATCCTGCGTCTTCAACAGGATAACGTTCATCCACACACGACACGTGTTTTTATGAACCGTCTGGGTGATGTTGAGATACTTCTGTGGCCAGCAAGGTAACCAGATCTGCCGCTGACAGCACATGTACGGCACCAGCTCTAGTGTCAGTGTCATCCCAATGTCAGTATCAAGCATATCAAGGACCAGTTATAACAATTGTGGTGCCGGCCAGGGTGTCCGAGCGGTTCTAGGCGCTACAGTCTGGAACCGCGTGACGGCTACGGTCGCAGGTTCGAAACCTGCCTCGGGCATGGATGTGTGTGACGTCCTTAGGTTAGTTAGGCTTAAGTAGTTCTAAGTTATAGGGGACTGATGACCTTAGAAGTTAAGTCCCATAGTGCTCAGATCCATTTGAACCATTTAAACCATAACAGTTGTGGTGGACCAGTTTCCCGCAGGAGAGGATACAGCTGAAAATGTTCATGCATCCGGGCTAGAGTGGGTGCACAACGTCGTAGTGATAAGCAGGCTCACACTGCCACGTTCATTGTAAGTTTGAATAGATTTTGTAACCCAGTTAAATAACATCACATACCCTCTCAGCTCATATAGTTTCATTTGGTTTCCTTCTCCCGATCTCGGTGATTCACTTTGTCAGGCAGTATACGTTGTCCGTCCAAAGGGTTCCCAGAGTGATTTTATTCGTAGTGTAAAAGCGACATTAGCGCTGTAACTACGGCGGTTGCTGTAACTAAGAACTGTGAACAGCAGATGAGCATTAGACCATTCAGTCGTGAGTAGTGTACTAAGTAGTGGACGTCAGCCATAATGTGTTAAAGCTGTTGTGTCGCACATCGTAATGGTACAGTTAACTGAAAACCACTATATCATATTCAAGACATTCGACACCGGTCTAGGAAATGCTGTAATTTTTATGATAGATTTAAAGGAAACACAGCATTATTGAAAATATTATTTAAATGAGCTGTATAGATGAGAAATGTCGCTCACATCAAATTACATGTATCACTGTAGTGAATAAATAATAAACTGTACAAACGTTCTAAAAAACCTGAAATCAAAAGAGCAGTGTTGCTTTGTTGCTACATGATGCATAATTCAAACGCGGTTTATTTTCCATTTCCTTGCTTTTAGTGTAGCAAACTCATTGATTATGTCATTGACATCAAATTTAGGAGTTGTGTCGTATATGCAAAATTGAGTAGTTTTCTATCATCATTAGTCTACTGAAACTGCATTGAAAAGATGGAGCAGTCACTAGATTTGTTATAATTATTATCAAAATTATTGCTCTGTTTAGCTAAGCATCTCGTAATCCACACATGGAAAAAAGTTCAATATATCCAGGTAAGAACTAACTGAATGCTATTATTAATGGAACCCAAAGATCCATGCTACCACAAAACTGCTACAGTTCAAAAAAGGGTAGCCATTGTTGCACACGTACTAGAATTATTATTAAGCATATTCCATAGGAATAGTATGTAACTACGAGGCACTTGCTGTTACAGACTCAGAACTTCTAAGAGCGTATAGTGCTGTTGATTCTCTTCGCTAGTATCTCTCTGTGATTATTTCAACAGACAATCAATAACCATCACAAGAGATGCTGTGTTCGTTAAGCAGTCTGTGGAAGAGTCATCTACATTAAATTTAACAGTGTTACTTTCTCTACTGTGCACTTCATTTGCCGCCACTGCCAAGTGTTATGCGTTTTTATCAATAATTACATTGTTGTCATTTCGCAAGAGAACTTTTTTCCTATCCTGAGAGTGCTTGATAAGACATGCATGTACTGGTATGTCAACAATAATGTCCCTAACACACTGTCTTGAAGAATAAATTCCTGTAATATTGTATTTATTTGTATTTATTTGTATTTTGGAATTGATGAATAGTTTTCTAAGAATGTCATTTCATTTAACGTCTTTACTATAGTAGTATAGATCTCTGTTTCCATTCAGTATCAAGGACGCTTTGTTTATATCAGCTGAATGTAGTGAAATCATGTCTTATCAGTGACATTACCATCCTTACCAACCACAACCCCTTCCCATCCCCCTCCCCTCTACCTCCAACCAATCACAGGAAGTATGACAAATGAAAGAACCGATACAGATTTCAAGATCCAATTCTGTTGGTGAGAAATTAAGAAAAATGCCTCTTCCCCTGTATGCACTCAAACGAAGAATCTAAGATGGAGGATCTAGCACAACTATACCTTATGCCCTGCTCTCCTTCTCTTTCCAACCAATCACAGGCCAGTATAAAAAGTGAAAGAGCCTATCAAAAGTTCTAGATATAAAAATTATTTTTAATTTATGCCCTACTATCTTACACTTCATTCTAACCAATCACAGTGAAGTACTGAAATGGTACATCCAATGAGAATGAAGTTTCCATAAAGATATACAAAAAGGTAAATCTAACTAGTCTAGTTTTGCCATGTACCCCTACTCTGTCTATCACTCTTCAATCAGTCAGAGTGTAGTATAAAAATTAGTCATGAAAATAACACTAAGTCTCATTATTTACTTGCTATTTATGTAGAATGCGTAATGTACCATCTCCCTCCCCCCTTCTCTAATCAGAGCCTAGTATTTTATCAGTTATTTAAAAGAAATCTCCAATTACAGTGTAACTACACTGTGCTAAAAATGTATGAATGGCCTAAATTATTTATTTAAAAAATATGTCCCATGCTTACCAAAGTACCTGAATTGTGTAAAATGATGAAAATGTTGTCATCTATGTTTGTTATAGTAATTTCAAAAAATCACTTATTGACTGACTCACCAATCAGATTGGTAACTTCCATCACAAGCTGTATCTCAGTCACTACGGAATGTTGGAACTCTTATGTGGGCAAACTCTCCATAAACAATTAAAATTCAGCATTTGCTTATAAGATGTAATTCGCAAATTAGTAATCTGTAGTTGCTGAATATGAGTTTTCCTTTAAATACAATTCTACAAACCCTCAAAAATGTGAAATAAAATATACTACTGATTTATGCCCAAGTTACTTGCTATAAAATGTTGAAAGTTCGATCTCTGTACTACACTTGGTGTAAGACACAATATAGTTTCGAATTAATTATTTACCACATCTGCAATGATTGTCAAATGTCATGACAACCTAAGCCGTCTGCAAAAACGTATCAGCAAGATAAAAAGTTCAAAAGTTAACATCAAGTGTCACAATGTTTACATGACATTATTTTCCACATGTATCTGTGAAGTTGGTGTTATAAAACATGACTGTGAACTCTAAAGTGTGTGTCAGCTGCAAGAGAGCAAAGATAATGTATCACTGGAAAAACATAAACAGTCATAATTGTTGCAAATGATTGAGTTTTAGTTGAGGTTAAGTACGAATATTGTTCCGTATTATAAAGCTGAAATTAAATGTATCACCCCTTCTTTGATGGTTGTCAGACGTCACAATATTCTAAAATATCTGCAACAAAGCGTCAGCAATGCAGGAGTGTGTAATCATTATGTTAAAACAATGTCTAAATATGTAAACTGTATTCATTGTGATGATGTGTACCGTTGGCACCCAAAGTTATTAGTCAACAGTTTAGGAGAGAGAAGAAAATAAGTCTTTAGAAAAAATACAATTCATGTGAATTATTACAAATGACTGAACAGACTGCAAAAATTGGTACTATGGCTCTCTAAAAAACTGTAGTCAATAACACCAACATCTAATAGACACACACAACACAAATTTAGGATGGAAGAAGATGTTTCTGTCAATTCTGTCAATTCTGTCAAATATGACTGGCAAATCGGAAAATCTTAGAAAATGATGTCTGCGGCCGTTGACGAGTGCCTTTTAGGAAATGCCTTCAAACTTACACGTTCACTCGACAGATGTAGTAAATCAAGTGCAAAGCTACTGAAAAAATTCGAGATTCCGTCATCACAGGTGAAGTTAAAACACCTTCCACCCACCTACTGACGTGTCATACAGTATCACAATGGAGAAATTGCAGGTCATATTACTCGAACTGTGTGATATGGATTATTTTTCAGATCTACGACCGTCACTGTGAAAGCCAGAATATCGTACAGTGTACTACAGACCGCAAGTTGTCCACTAATACAGTTGCCTGTTTCGTGTTACAGTACACGACTAAGTCTGTAGTTTATTTGTGTATGTGGGAGGGAGGGAGGGGGGGGGGGTGGGTCTCAGCTGCCAGAGACTTTGGTCATGTGTGTGTGGGTTGCGTTTGCGTGAGTATGTTTGACAAAGGCCTTGTTGGCTGAAAGCATATCTTGTAACAGTCTTTTTGTAGTGCCTATCTGTGACTAAGCGTCTCTGCTATATACTGAGTAGCAACTATCATTTTTCCGATGCAGAGTTTTGAGGAATGACATCGCTACCTGTGAATTCTAAAACGAAGCAAGCAACTGGATTATTCAACTGGTTTTTCAGTCATGTAGAACTGTTCTCCCTAGTTTGGTATACAGACATCCACAAGAGTAATGTAAGAGGAAAGAGATACTAGGGAAACGAAATTCCTGTTGTGGTCTCACATATACAACAAAGGACAAACGACAAAAATTCTTAAATTTTCTGAGTTACTGGTTTTGTTAGGTTTTTACACACTGAAATCAGCATGTTCGTGATGGGACACGAGTCACCTGATTTTAAAAATATGGTTGTCTCAGGGAAAATATGTACTCATTTTGATCATCAACACTAACAGTTACATTAAAGCTTCCGCTTTATGGTAACTAGAGCAGGCTACATTGAATATTACGACATTCTCCACTTTTTAACTCCGTTAGTGAATCGTATTAAGTTAGAATATCGTGAACTTCGAATATCGTTAATCTTTTCTAGGCTTCGCTTTATTCATTTAAACACAAGCATACATTTAAAAACTCTTACTCCATTATTAAAGTTTCATGTCAACAGAGCATTCAATTTACCGACAAACAGCTCAAAATTTTTATGGCTGAATAACTTGATGTTTTCTTTGACAGAGTAATATCAAGCCTCGAATAGTGGAGGCCAGCTTCATTTGTTTTTTGTACATTATGGTAATGTCGTTTACAGATTTCAACAAATTACTCATGATCGGTGTCATAAGGAAATCAGTGTACTGTAATACCCTTTTTTTCCCTAACAATTAAGTCTAAATACAGATCTTTCAGCTGTTCACATCTTTATTTTAGGTTAAAAAATAGATTACAATAAATAAACAAGTGAGGTAAAATTCATAGGAACTAACAAAAAATGATAAATACCTCACTTTTGAATTGAATACTTCATGTAATCTCAATGTAAGGCCACGATGTGGATACAGAGTGTATCGGCTGGTAGAAAATTAAAGAAAGCGATTAACTTAGCCTGAAGGTTTAACTGAAAAATCTTAAGAACAAACAGATCATGTGAATACTTCGTGATGAAGTAATAAAACAAAACGATAGAACAGGGACTAACCCATTAGTTTCATGGGTTCATGTTTATTACCACTGCTGCTTAAATTATGTATTGAATAGGGAATGTAATAAATAATGAGAGTATTAAGAAGTACAGAAGAGGATATAATACCAGTACTAACATTGACAAATTATACTGTCCATACGACAGATAACCAGACAGATTCTGTCGAACAGAAGAAAAAAAAATAGAAAGGACCGGCTACTTAATACAGACTGTAGAAACGAAATAAAGAAACTGAGAGCCACAGAGAAGAATTAAAACAATCATAACAGCAATAATAATGAAGATTCAGTAAGGAATATAGACTACGTCAGTGATTTCAGTAATGATGGTGTAAGAAAAGAGAAAAGAAAGTAGTACATGTTAACCAGTGTAAATTATTTTTGAAATAACAAATATATTGATGTCAAACGCAGTCCTTTAATTCCAAAAACAGGCTGGAGAACTACAAGACTGTGCTGATGTGAAACTTGAAAATTGAAAATAGTCAGATATTAAGAAACTGTAAGTATTTAGAAATGATGTTTGGTAGCACATTAAAAAGCCAGTGGAAAGATTCAATGCAGGATGGAAAGACAGTCAGAGCAGCCTGCAGAAAACCTTGATAAGAAAATAAGGCTTACATTTCGTAACTTCAGTTAACTTAAGGCAACAATTAGCGTAATAGGATGGTTGGACCCTGAGAAACTGGGCTGCAGAGAAGACAGTATTTTCGACAGTCAATGTTAAGGTATAGAGTATAATATTTTTTCATTTTCATCTTTTGCTTCATAGACATTACATGACTTTATGCCAGATGTACCATAAAAGAACTTGGAAATAGATCTAGGCGTGGCTGCCGAATCCCATCTACTGCACTGTGAGAGGCAACTGGCAAATTGTTGGCGCATTATGCATTCATAGTCTCAGTGTTTCTTTAATTTTTTGGGTGGCTTAACCAGAGGACGTAGCCACAGAGTCAGTTTGTACAGGATAAACGCAGCCACAGCCGCCACAGCCAATATGAAGGCAATGACGTCGAGCAGCAGCAGCTGCCACCAGTGCAGGTCGAGGGCTGCGCTGCGCAGGTGAGGGACCCCCTGGTGGCGGATCACGTACTCCACCCACCACACCGCCCTCTCCAGGGACGTGCTCTGGTGCTCCCGATAGATGGCAGAGAAACGCTTCATGTTCTCCTGGTAGCTGCAACAGAAAATGAAAATTTCACCCAGTGAAGCTGTGGCAGAAGTGTTTCTGTAATATGAAAGACAGTCCAGTTGTTATAGAAACACTGCCCATGTCAACAGCTTCGATCATTCATGCAAGCAGACAGCACGCAAATGTGCTATGACTTCAAAATTGACTGTTTTCTGGAAGCAGGGTCCATAGGTACCCTTTTCAAGGAAATCGTTTATAATTAATCATCGGGTTATGAAAAATATTCTTCCGAGGTTTTGTTTCATTATCTCGTTGGTAGAGCCCACGACCGCGTTGTAGATACATGTGGGTGCGGCATTTCTCATTGAGTTTAAGGTAGCGAGTGCTCATGTACAGCGCAGATCAACTAACTTAGCGCAAAGGGCCTGTGTGTAAAATTACGAAGTATTTTGTTGGGAAATACAAAGCAGTGGTTCAGTACTTGGCTCTTAACATTCAAAGGTCCACTCGCACGTCATTCCGACTTTGAAAACAGAAATACAATAAAGAAGTATTGAAAAATATGAGGCTATCAACAGTGGCGTTTAATTCAATGAAGCCAGAAAAATAAAATTATATCATGGATTTATTTAATTACAGGAATGGTGAAAGTACACTCATGCTCATAAATTAAGGATAATTGCAGAATGTGGTTCCACACAACGCTGCACTACACAAAACTGGCACTAATAGCATAGGCTAATAGGGAACTCACACGACACAGATATGTAAGTCCATGGAATTGGTGATAAGTTGAGGAAACCGTCCCGAAACACGTGTGCTACAAAACACCACTGTTTGCTGCGCATGTAACCTGACTTCAATATGGGATATGATCACCATGCACTCGTACGCAGGCCGCATAATGGGTTGGCATACTCTGAATCAGGTGGTCGAGCAGCTGCTGGGGTATAGCCTCCCATTCTTGCACCAGTGCCTGTCGGAGCTCCTGAAGTGTCGCAGGGGTTTGAAGACGAGCATCGATACGTCGACCGAGAGCATCCCAGAAGTGATTGATGGGGTTTAGGTCTGGAGAACAGGCAGGCCACTCCTTTCGCCTGATATCTTCTGCTTCAAGGTACTCCTCCACGATAGCAGCTCGATGGGGCCGCGCTTTATCATCCATCAGGAGTAAGGTGGGACCCACTGCACCCCTGGAAAGGCGGACATACTGGCGCAAAATGACGTCCCGATACACCTGACCTGTTACAGTTCCTCTGTCAAAGACACGCAGGGGTGTACATGCATCAATCATAATCCCACCCCAAACCATTAAACCACGACCTCCATACAGGTCCCTTTCAAGGACATTAAGAGGTTGGTAACTGGTTCCTGGTTCACGCCAGAGGAAAACCAAGCGAGAATCACTGTTCAGACTATACCTGGACTCGTCCCTGAAAATAACCTGGGACCACTGTTCCAATGACAATGTCCTGTAAGGGGACTGATGACCATAGATGTTAAGTCCCATAGTGCTCAGAGCCAGCCAATGTACTGTGTTCTTGACACCAGGCTTTACAGGCTCTCCTGTGACCAGGGGTCAGTGGAATGCACCTTGCAGGTCTCCGCGCAAATAAACTGTGTCTGTTCAGTCGTCTGTAGACTGTGTGTCTGGAGACAACTGTTCCAGTGGCTGTAGTAAGGTCCCAAGCAAGGCTGCATGCAGTACTACATGGCTGTCTGCGGGCACTGATGGTGAGATATCGGTCTCCTTGTGGTGCTGTACACTGTGGATGTCCCGTTCTGTAGCGCCTGGGCACGTTTCCTGTCTGCTGGAATCGTTGCCATAATCTTGAGATCACACTTTGTGGCACACAGAGGGCTCGTGCTACGAGCTGCTGTGTTTGACCAGCCTCCAGTCGCCCTAGTATTCTGCCCCTCATAACGTCGTCAATATGTGTTACTTGAGTCATTTTCAACCCACAATCACCATTAGCACGTCTGAAAACGTCTGCACACTTACTCGCTGCACTGTACTCTGACATGCACCAACACACCTCTGCGTATGTGCACTACTGCCAGCACCACCGTGCAACGACAGCAAGTCAAATGCACCGCATGGTCACAACCTGAGGTGATTTAAACCCCCAAACCGCCCACCAGAGCGTTGTTTCACCCTTTATCAGCATTATCCTTAATTTATGAGCATGTGTGTAGTTCATCGTCAATCAATATGCATCAAGTTAGTCATCAGCAACCAGACTTAGTTTAGAAAAAAGACATCCATGCAGGACAGGATGAAGAAGATAAACAAAACGTCCTTTGGTTACTAGAAACTATATCAGAGAAACTGTCCATCATAACGAATAGACCACCGGACATAACACTGGTATTTTATTTGTACAGTTATATTTTGTTATCAATTTACATTCTGTTATTTAATTTTATTATCTTTATGACAGTTCCCCCATTGTGGGTATAATTAAGAATGACATTACTGTTATGTTTTAATGTGTTCAGGAGGCTGAAATAAAATTTGGTGAAAGAAATGTTTACTCATTCTAACCTTGGAAAGGGCCTATAAGTGTTTATCAATGACCTATAAATGTTTATCAGAAGTATTACTTTTCACATTAAAAACATAGGTTAAAATACCTAGTATTACGGAAACATTTACTTAATAGTAGCAAACATACTATTAAAATATACATCCATGTTAGAATCAAGTAGTTAAAATATGTTAAAAGTAATTATTTTATCTGTTCTATCTGAAATAACCATACTGTCCTATGAACCTTTCATCAGGAGAATGCCTTTTTTTGTATCAGTAAAAAACCCAAACTCTTCAGTTCTAGCCAAGTTTTTATTTAACAATAAAACCCTGAGGCAATCAAATTCTTGATTTTCTAACGTTATATTTAGGTTTCCCTTGAGACACTTGCTGGAACTGGATCAATCAACAAAAATCAAATGAGACCTCGTGTCTGCTCCACTGCTGGCTTACCTGGCATTAGGTTGAAGACAACTAGGCTCAACAGTAGATTTGTTCCTCAGAACAGAGAAATGTGTACAAAATCAAAGGAAATACCTATACCTGTCTCTATCAACGTTGCTCTTGATGACACATTTAACACTGCATGGGACAAATTGCGTTGTTTATACCGAATCTCCTTGCTACAAGAGTGATCAATGCTTGCTGTACATACATTATATTGCAGCACTTCATCTAAAATTAATTACACAGCTTGTTCAATGCACAAACAAAAGGAAAATATATAAAACAGAAGTAATATCACAATTTTCTTTCACAAAAATTCATTTTATGATTTACCTAGGATTGTCCAGAACTGTCTGCACAGCGTTTAGAACCTTCTCTTTAGTGATAGTTTTGAAGTCTAGTTTCACACCAATTCCTGCTTCTAGCATTTTTCCGACGTTGTGTCCCTGGTCACCAAAGAAGGGTATACCAACAAGAGGCACACCATAATAGGACGCCTCGTTGAAGCTCTGAAGACCACCTTGAGTCATGAAGAGCCGCACATTCTTGTGAGCTGCAACAAGATCGTGATGTTAGTCACACAGACTGTACCTGTTGGTGTAGGGTTTGCAGGTCATGAGTGGTATGTACTGTTGTTTTCACAGTAATAGACTTGATAAGTGGTCATTCAGCATGGCCTTTTTATCGCACACTGTACATTTACGAAAATACTACTCATCAAATTTGATTTCCTTCCTTTCCTTATAAAAATTAATCTCAGCCACTGCTTACTGCTGTGAATGATAAAATGTACAACCAAAATAATTTAACACATTAGTACTCATCGAATTCATTATATCGTTTGAAGTGAATTTAGGATTCAACAATACTAACTGACTTTGCTTAGCAAAAAGTTTTATTTACACTTTCGAATTACTGTTATTGGGCGTTATTTCAGTTTTCTGTAACGTGTTAGTTGAAGTTAAGAAAAGTTAAAAACTGAAATTTCGTGAAATGATTCCAGAGGAGTAGCAAAATTATAAGAATTGCACAGTAGTTATATAGAAATATCTATACTGTATATACACTCCTGGAAATGGAAAAAAGAACACATTGACACCGGTGTGTCAGACCCACCATACTTGCTCCGGACACTGCGAGAGGGCTGTACAAGCAATGATCACACGCACGGCACAGCGGACACACCAGGAACCGCGGTGTTGGCCGCCGAATGGCGCTAGCTGCGCAGAATTTGTGCACCGCCGCCGTCAGTGTCAGCCAGTTTGCCGTGGCATACGGAGCTCCATCGCAGTCTTTAACACTGGTAGCATGCCGCGACAGCGTGGACGTGAACCGTATGTGCAGTTGACGGACTTTGAGCGAGGGCGTATAGTGGGCATGCGGGAGGCCGGGTGGACGTACCGCCGAATTGCTAACACGTGGGGCGTGAGGTCTCCACAGTACATCGATGTTGTCGCCAGTGGTCGGCGGAAGGTGCACGTGCCCGTCGACCTGGGACCGGACCGCAGCGACGCACGGATGCACGCCAAGACCGTAGGATCTTACGCAGTGCCGTAGGGGACCGCACCGCCACTTCCCAGCAAATTAGGGACACTGTTGCTCCTGGGGTATCGGCGAGGACCATTCGCAACCGTCTCCATGAAGCTGGGCTACGGTCCCGCACACCGTTAGGCCGTCTTCCGCTCACGCCCCAACATCGTGCAGCCCGCCTCCAGTGGTGTCGCGACAGGCGTGAATGGAGGGACGAATGGAGTCGTGTCGTCTTCAGCGATGAGAGTCGCTTTTGCCTCGGTGCCAATGATGGTCGTATGCGTGTTTGGCGCCGTGCAGGTGAGCGCCACAATCAGGACTGCATACGACCGAGGCACACAGGGCCAACACCCGGCATCATGGTGTGGAGAGCGATCTCCTACACTGACCGTACACCACTGGTGATCGTCGAGGGGACACTGAATAGTGCACGGTACATCCAAACCTTCATCGAACCCATCGTTCTACCATTCCTAGACCGGCAAGGGAACTTGCTGTTCCAACAGGACAATGCACGTCCGCATGTATCCCGTGCCACCCAACGTGCTCTAGAAGGTGTAAGTCAACTACCCTGGCCAGCAAGATCTCCGGATCTGTCCCCCATTGAGCATGTTTGGGACTGGATGAAACGTCGTCTCACGCGGTCTGCACGTCCAGCACGAACGCTGGTCCAACTGAGGCGCCAGGTGGAAATGGCATGGCAAGCCGTTCCACAGGACTACATCCAGCATCTCTACGATCGTCTCCATGGGAGAATAGCAGCCTGCATTGCTGCGAAAGGTGGATATACGCTGTACTAGTGCCGACATTGTGCATGCTCTGTTGCCTGTGTCTAAGTGCCTGTGGTTCTGTCAGTGTGATCATGTGATGTATCTGACCCCAGGAATGTGTCAATAAAGTTTCCCCTTCCTGGGACAATGAATTCACGGTGTTCTTATTTCAATTTCAAGGTGTATATAACATCTTACATACACGTGATTCATCATACTTCAACAAGCATACGACAGTGTGTACAGTTCTGTAGAAATTTAGAACCAAATAAATTGGTTAGTATCGTCATTTGGTTTCAGAGCACTTGTGTTTGCAGATAAAAATGTGGAAATTCAGGTCAGCGAACTATTACTCGTTTTAATGCTCAAACATGTTTAGGTGAAAAGTCAAAGAATTCTAAATAATAAAAAAGTAGGGATAACACTTTAGTCTTTTCCTAAAACTTGTAGATACTAAAGATAGAGCAAAGTTGTATATAATATCCAAGAACTCACATACGTCATAGTATCATAAAAACTTAAAATACTACAGAGACCAACATATACACAGAAGAAAAGCATGTGAAATCAAGAAAGAAGCGCCATTGTTACACACTACAGTAGTCATATTTTTACACAAGTTCATTTAAGCAGATTTGTATGATATATCTGTATCTCAAACATAATAATTACATGATGATATTATAGTACACTCTATTAGTTCTGTATACAAAGATTACTGGCTCCTGAGACATTTTAGTTTGTACACTAGTGCTATATTTTTGTTTTACTTGAATGTTAAATATCACTTTCACTGCCTAACAAAAAAGGAGGAGGAAACAAAATTAAACTTCATGGGTTCCAAATAAAGACATAAAGTTCGGCTTGGAAGTAAGTAATATCATTCCCAAACCTAAACATTTCCGTTGTTTTCGTGTGGTATTTTTAAATCAAGATATACTTTGATTTTTGCTTGATTGCTCCTGACCAGTATTTACATCATTTTCAGTCTAATAATTATAGTTGTTACAAATCGTATGTGTTCAGTTCTGTAATACTTTCACATATGCGAGCAGAAGCAGGCCATTAATGGTTTTTCCCCACGAGCAGTAGCTCAGTGTTGAAGTATGGTCCCGTTAATGTAAAACAGTCAATACTGACAAGTGTAGTCCACTTAGATGTGCAGATAAGACTGTGCAAGATACATCAGGTCATGAAGTTTGTGAACGGTTTGTGGGAAGACTGTTTGACACAGAGGAAAAATAAATCATATGAGTGCATGTTAAGGTACTACATATAAAATAATCGGCACTTATATCTGTTACACCCTATATATGATAGTGTAATATATATAATGAAATAAAAAATTGAATTATTTGATGATATGCCATCAGGGAGAACTGGATTTAGTTGCGGATGACTCTAGCGCTACAGATAATGTGGTAAGAGAGAAAGTAACAGAAGAAGTGTACAACAATTTTTAAAACAGTTATTAGGTGGTTTCTAAAATGAATACTCTATTCAGTAGATCTGTAAATCGTACAGAAGAACATCAGCAGTTACTGAGCTCATGACGATGAGTTAAGAACAATGTACAATGCTCCAAATTATTTCTGCTGAGCACGTACATTCTGGTTTGGAAATCGAACACATGTACATGTTAATATATTTTGCGTAGTTCCAATGGCTACTTGCTTATGGCTTAATTTTGTAACTTGATTCTTTTCAAGTCTCAGATATCTCTAATGTATATGTGTAGACTGAAGCGACAAATGAAAATTTGTACTGAAGCGTAGATTCAAACTAAGGCCTCCTGCAAATCAGGTGAATGTGCTAACCACTACGCCACCCCAGCACAGTGGCTCTGCAGAACTGCGTGGACTCCCCTAGCACACTTCCCACCTGAATCCAAATTCCTATCCATTCCTCGGAGCACTTGGTATTCCTGTTGTTCGAATTTAGGAGAAACACCAAGTGGACTGAGGTGTGAATAAGAATTTGGATTGAAGAGGGAAGTTTCCTAGAACAGTCTGTGCAGTTGCGCAAAGCCACTGTGTCAGGGTGTTGTAATGGTTACAGCATCTGCCTAGTGAGCAGGAGACCTGGGCTCGAATCCTGGCCTTGGTACGCATTTTCATTCGTCACTTCACTCGGCTTATACATCACTAAAAAGCGAATTAAATATGCTCCCAAAAATCTCGGTTTATTTGTCAAACATATTAAAGGAAAAAGAGGAGTATTCCAACGAAAGCAAGAAACCATATGAAAATGGTTATAGGGAAACCAAAAGATTTTTTCAGGAGAAAAATGAGAAAATCTGTGGAAACTCTAATCAGAAGAGCAGAAGAGGATAAAACTTCAGGGTATATAAGTGACTTTTAAAGGTCTGTTAGGTTCTTCAGAAGAGGATATATACCAATCACATATGACATTAAAGACAAAAGAGGCGGTATTGTTTTGAAAAGAACAAAAGATATGGAAATTTTGGTGGAATATGTTGAAGAGATATTGTAAAAGTCGAGGATGGAAATACAGAAATGAAGAAACAACATAAATATGAGATGAGAATGAAAGATATAGCAGACACAACCATGGTACTAAAAAACAACACATCTACAGGGAATCATGAAATATCAGTTTAACTACTTCTAGGTAGGAAAAACAATTGCAAAACGAATAAGTCGTGATCAATATTTGGAATGAAGAAAGAAAGGCAGCTCAATGAAAATAATTATGTCGTACAGCTGAGTGGCCTGGAGCCAGTTTCTCAGTTGCACTCAACTGCAGTGACTCGCGTGTCCCTGAGCTAATACATCTGATGTTCCCAGGTGGCCACCCATCCAAGTACTCACCTGGACCGATGATGCTTAAGTACAACAATTGGGCGAGGTATCAGATGAGAAAGGAGAAGGATACACATTGAATCGAGCCACCACTAATATGGTATTTGAATTAAAAGAAGTCAGATAAACATTTTGGGAATAAAACAAAACATTGGCAATACTGTTTGTTGATTTTAAGAATTCCAACGGTAGCATAAACAGAGGAAATTTGTGGGAGGCAATGCAGAAATTCAGAATACCAAAGAAGATTACAAATCTTATAAAAGTTATGTGGGAAGGCTTGAAGCGGTTAGTGAAAGGGGAACACCAATACTACACAGTTTTCGACATAAAAACAGGAACAATGAATTTATTTGCCTTTCCAGAAGATGCAGCATTAATCGCTGCAAATTTAGATCACGCGAAAGTACTGGCGAGAAAGATATTTTAAAAAGCAAGGGAAGGCGCATTAGAGGTAAATTACGAGAAAACAACAGTCACGAGGGAAGAAAGAAAGAAGGCAAAATGGTGCGAAATCCTGCGGATGGATAACAACGTGTTGGAAGCACATGAGTTTAAATACCTGAGTCTGGTAGTAAATAAGAGAAATGATAAAAATCAAGAAATGGATGTGAGACTCAAAACACCATCCAGAGCATTATCAACAATTAATGTCATCCAATTTTTTCAGGAGGAATCAAAATGACGTTTCCGAAAATAAAACCCTTAAGAAGATACTTTGACCTATTTTTAAGGGAGGAGAATGGCGAAGAAGAAAGAACAGAGTGCTCAAGGAGATATGTAATGAACCAGAATTGTCTCGGAAGCCAAGAAAATGTGGCACATCGGCTTGCTACATGTATGTAGGAAAGGGGGGATCAAAACCGAATGAAATGCCAGAGTGAAACCAGAAAAACGATACCTTTAGACAGACCGGAAATAATTTAAAGACGCCAAGTGACCAACGGTCTTCAAATATTTGGGGGGGGGGGGGGGGAGAAGATGCCAAGGACAGATCGCTGTGAATGAGAGTGCTTGACGAAACCAAAAACCTACAGCAGTTTGTGGGGCCAGGAAAGTAAGAGTAAGAGTGTTTGGCAGTTTCATGAACTGACAATAAAACATTTTTAAAACATTTGTTTTCGACAACTCCTTCTATTCCATAGGCAAATATTTCATAAAATGTCGATAGAAGGTGTAATATAGTAGAAATAAATGTTTGCCTGTGATTCGCTTGTAACATTAATAATGTGAAAAAGAATAATGTATTCATTTCTATTAAATTCTAGCAATTGTGCTACTTAGCATTCTGCAAATGGCCAGTATGCAGTCATACGTAAGTCATGTTCTCTAAGTCGTTATACTGACTCATTCTACATAATGTTCATAGGGATAATGCTAAAGACAGGTACTGAATTCGAAATGTTGTCTGCGAGTATGTTTTTTATTGGGATTGTCATATAGGTTTCCTGTTTGCTTTTTTGTAGCTTTAGTTAAGGATTTCGTCAGAGATAATTGCCTTCTTTTCAGTTTATTACAATGGAGAGCGGTATCACGTAGTGACTGTGTTGTGATGTTGAACCTTGATAGTTACGGGAAACATATTTTATCTTTTCCACCTATAGTGTTAAATGCCATCTCTGTTTTCCTGACTCGTTGTGAGGCACTCTTTATCTGATCTAGCAGTTGAGATCAAATTATTTAAATATGACCAACCGTTTTACTTTTATATTATTATTATTATTATTATTATTTTTGGCATTCAATTTCCATTTCTTATAATTGGATTCAGTAGCCTTATGGGTGTGTATAAGTCTGTTTGTCTTCCTTCTACGAGGTGACAAAAGCCGTGGGATAGCGATATGTACATATACAGATGGAGATAGTATCGCGTACACAAGGTATAAAAGAGCACTGCATTGGTAGAGCTGTGGTCTGTACTCAGGTGATTCACGTGAGGTTTCAGACGTGGTTAGGGTCGAACGACGGGAATCGACATACTTTGAACGCGCATTGGTAATTGGAGCTAGACACATGGAACCTTCCATTTCGGATATCGTTAACGAATCCAATGTTCTGCAATCCTCAGAGTGAAGTGCGCGCCGAGAACACCAAATTTCAGGCACTATCTCTCACCACGGACGACCCAGTGGCCGATGACCTTCATTTAATGACCGAGAGCAGCAGCGTTTGCATAGAGCTGATAGTACTAACAGACAAGCAACATAAGCAACATTGCGTGAAATAACCACAGAAACCAATGTCGGACGTACAACGCACTTATGCGTTAGTACAGTGAAGCGAAATTCGGCATCAGTGGGCTACAGCAGCAGACGGCCTTTGCTGACGGCACGACATCGTCTGCAGCGCCTCCCCTGGGCTCGTGACCACATCAGTTGGATCGTAGACGAGTGGAAAACCGTGGTCTGATTAGATGAGTCCAGATTTCAACAGGTATGAGCTGATGGTTGGGTTCGAGCATGGTGCAGACCCCAAGAAACCATGGACTGAAGTTGTCAACATGGCACTGTGCAAGGTATTGGTGGCTACATAATGGTGTTGGCTGTGTTTACAAGGAATGGACTGGGCCCTCTGATCAAAATGAACCGATCATTGACTAGAAATGGCTATGTTCGACTGCTTGGAGACCAGTTACTGCCATTCATAGAATTTCTGTTCCCAAACAACGATGCAATTTTTATGGATGATAACGCAGCATGTCACTGGGCCACATTTGTTCACGACTGGTTTGAAGAACATTCTGGACAAATAGAATTCTTTCAATTGGCCACCGAGATTGACCAGCTAAATCCCACCGAACATTTGTGGGACGTAATCGAGTGGTCATTTCCTGAACAAATTCCTGCATCGGTGACACTTTCGCAATGATGGACGGCTATAGATCGTATTTAACTAATTAGCGGGGTATGAAAAATATTCTTCCCATGTTCTGTTGCATTATCTCATTCTCAGGGGTCAGGGCAACGTTACTGATGAGTGGGCACGCAGCATTTCTCGCTCACTTTAGCGTACCGGGTGCTCATGTCAAGGCAGCTTCAAGTAATCATCACCAAGGTACTGTGTTTGAAATTCAGAAATATTTTCTTAGAAAATACAAATCAGATGGTTCAGTACTAGACACCTAACATACAAAGGTCCATATACATTATTCCGATTTTGGAAACAGAAATACAGTAAAGGAGTACTGAAAAACCTGAGCCTATCATCAGTGGCGTTTAATCCAGTGAAGCCAGAGAAATAAAATTATGTCATGGATTTATTTAATTACAGGTTTGATGAAAGGATGAAAGTAGCTCATGGTCACACAATATACTTCAAGTTGGTCATCTACAACTGAAATTATTTAGAAAATAGACATCCATGCAGGACAGGAAGAAGAAGAAGAACAAAAGTTTCTTCGGTAACTAGACACTATACCAGAGAAACTGTCCATCGTAATGTAAAAACTACTGAACAAAACATTACTACTTCATTTGTATAATTATATTTTGCTATCAATTTACTTTCCGTTATTTAATTTTTGTAACTTTCTAAGGGCTCTCTGGTTGAAAGTATTATTAAGACTGACATTATTCCTATGTTTTAATCTGTAGTGAAGGCCAAAGTAAAATTTGGTGGAAGAAATGTTTGCTCAATATAACCTACTGCCACAGATTTATGGGGAAAGGGATTGTAAATGTTTATCAGAAATAGCTCAGTATTTCTCTAGCGTATTTCCAACAATCTGTCGAGTCCATTTGTCGTCTAGTTGCTGCGCTACGCGGAGCAAAACGAAGTCCGATACGATATTAGCAGCAATGTCGTGAATTTCGTCACCTCATTATATAATTATTGTTAAGTTGTATGTATACTATTCACATTTTATGAAGGATGCGCGGCTGGACATTAGGCATCACGTCATTGTCTTAATCTTAAATGTAAAATAAGAGCATAAATAAAACTACATAAAGGAACTTATTGTCATTGTGGAAGAGCTCGTTTTCATTGGAATTTACGCCAAAATTTAGGTGGCGTACAGCAAACGGATCTGACGTAAGTCAAGTATTCCCTGATTCATAATTTAAATAATGTAAACAGCGAAAATTATCTTTCAATAATTGAACACTACAGAGGTTAAAAATTAATAATCAGCAAATAAATTAAATGTTACCTAAAACGTCCTGTTGAGGAAGCCACTTCGCAATCATGACGTTGCTCGGTTTCCCTGGAAGGTCATCATCCTCAAACTTCCAGAGCACCCTCTGAGGGAGTTCCGAGAAAGCATCCATTAGACTTTGCCTTATATTCTTTGGAAGACTGTTGCTCTTCATATTAGACCCAAGACTGAAGTATATAGCCCCTTGTTCCGCATCATCAAGGAAAGACTGTATCTCCTACTATGACAAAAAAATGGCTCTGAGCACTATGGGACTTAACATCTATGGTCATCAGTCCCATAGAACTTAGAACTACTTAAATCTAACTAACCTAAGGACATCACACAACACCCAGTCATCACGCCTACTGTGACAGTCACATCATTAAACAGTGATTAGCGTGTTGTGGCATCACTAAACAGAATGTTACAGCGTGACCTACCTTTGGCAGGGGATTCGGCTTTCCCTTAACATGAAGTCCTGTCATCTGTATCACAGAAGGTTGCATTGGCTTTGGATAATCAGAAGAGAAATGAGTAGTGGCCAGCAAGAGGCTGATGTTGTACTGCATATCGAGCATGCTGGGCAGGTCACTTCCTAAATGTTCTCTCATCACCTCTTCCAGTGATATCGAAATTCTTTCGAACCGCCTGATGGATTGCAGCATCTCGTAGGCATTGTCAGCTCTTTCCAGGAATGTCATATGGTCCGTGTAGCTTGACTCAAAGTCTGGGTAATAAGCAGGATTAATTGGGTTACCCACGATGATATGTAACAGTGGGTATAGCTCAGCTGACCAGAAACCAATAACTGGTGGAGGACCTAGTCTATGTACGAGGCCAAAGTGACAGTCGTATAAGAACGTCTCAATTATCGCCAAATCGAATTTCTCTCCAAATCTGTAACAAGCAACAACAATGCGCAATATCCATTACAAATCAACTCTACTAGTACTATAGCCATTCACTAGGATGCATCATTGTCTAGGTGTAATATTTAGATAAGCTGCGATCATAATATGAAAGATAATGTAACCAATAGATACAAGGTACAAATTTTCATAGAGAAAGAGAGTAGAATTTGGAGCGATCTCTGTAAAGATTTCCACAGTTAAACATAAGGAAAATACCTTCCAAAATTCAAGTACTGTGTAAAATCACTCACACGAGCGGAAGCTTGTATAATGCTAGTTGAGAGTCAACAAAATAATTACAGTGTCTCAAATTTCGAGCTTAAAAGAACTACTATTATTGAACATCGTACTATGTTGATGCAGAATGAGCCTGACAAAGATTTCAGTGGATAACATAAAATGAAGCACGTCTTAACTGTTAAAACGAGTAATATTATCGAGGCCAGTGTAGAGTTTCTGCCACCGTTTACAGCTATCACGCAGATGAACTAACAACCTGTTCCAGAGAATCCATCACTATAGTCGAGCCGGCATAAGATGATTGCTGACAGCTCTCAGTGATGTTGCCAGCTTTCAACTGTGAAGCGCTAACGACTGAAAGCGAAAACAGTACCTGTGTCAAAGAGCTATGACAACACTGAGGCGTTACCATCGAGACGTTTAGTAAATTGTGCTGCCGCATTGGCTGAGGTAGGCCCGTCAATATGACGCGCCCAGCATACTGCAGCTGTCAGGAATCAACTTCACAACTCACATGTGAGCGAATAGACCCAGATAACTGGGAAAAAGAAATCTAATTGAAAGGAGCACATATGCCTAGAGAGAGTCAAACGTCGATAAAATACGAGCCTGGCAACAATATCAAATGGATGACATAAAATTGAGAAACTGCAAATGTTGCAATAAATAATTCTTGATGAAACAATGAAATTTTCACTCTGCAGCAAAGTGTTCGCTGCTATGAAACTTCCTGGAAGATTAAGACCGTGTGCCGGACCGAGACTCGAAGTCGGGACATTTGCCTGTCGTGGGCAAGTGCTCTACCATCTGAGCTACGCAAGCCACGACTCACGACCAGTCCTCACAGCTTTACTTCCGCCAGTATCTCGTCTCCCATCTTCCACACTTCACAGAAGCTATCCTGCGAACCTTGCAGAACTAGCACGCATGGAAGAATGGCTACTGTGGAAACATGGCTTAGCCACAGACATGGGGGATGTTTACAGAATGAAATTATCACTCTGCAGCGGAGTGAGCGCTGTTATGAAACTTACTGGCAGATTAAAACTGTGAGCCGGACCGAGACTCGAAATCGGGACCTTTGCCTTTAGCGGGCAACTGCTCTACCATCTGAACTACGCAAGCACGACTCACGACCAGTCCTCACAGCTTTACTTCCGCCAGTACCTCGTCTTCTACTTTACAAAATTCACAGAAGCACTTCTGCGATACAAACACAACTAGCACTCCTGGAAGAAAGGATATTGCAGAGACATGGCTTAGTCACAGCCTTGGGGGATGTTTGCAGAATGATATTTTCACTCTGCAGCGAAGTGTGCGCTGTTATGAAAGTTTCTGGAGGATTAAAACTGTGTGCCAAACCGATAGACAAACAGAACTGGGGTATATGGAAACAGTGTTCTCTTTAAAGTATAAACAAAGTTTGTCCCAACAAAATAAATCACTTTATATTTTAAAGAGAACACTGTTTCCTTATACCCAAGTTCCGTTTTTATCATATCAGAAAATTTTTTCTATAAATAATAGGTGTGGTATTGGAGGTTTCTACTAGGCTACCGTATTTCCGACAATTGTGTCTCTAGCCAACATATCACTAATTCTTTACAATTTGTAACAGTAGTTCTTACTGATCAGTGCGCTAAACGATCTCTGCATCCACAATATGCTTTTATATCCTTCATCCTTTTCATAATTACGATGATTTTTGTAATTAAGCCTCAGAAATAGTTATAATTTGCTAACATGTCCCAACGTGACGATTGAGATGTGTGTATCATTATGTCGTTAAATACGATAAAAAATTGTTAGTCGCACCCTAAAGATTTTTTTATAAAGCATAATGTATTACATGACATTTTGACTTGTTAAATCATGACATATGTTGCACAATCACCACTATTTATGTATTTGCCTTCTTGGTTTCAACGTAATATATTACGTAAATTAAAACATTTGAACCTCTGACTTCCCACGCCAGATGGCGGTTACTGTGCTATAACAAATTCTGTTATATTTGATTTCATGTTATTTGTATACTGGGTGATCAAAAAGTCACTATAAATTTGAAAACTGAATCAATCACGGAATAATGTATATAGAGAGGTACAAATTGACACACATGCTTGGAATGACACGGGGAAAATTAGAACCAAAAACATACAAACGTTCAAAAAAAGTCCGACAGATGGCGCTTCATCTGACCAGAATAGCAATAATCAGCATAACAAAGTAAGACAAAGCAAAGATGATGTTCTTTACAGGAAATGCGCAATATGTTCACCATCATTCCTCAACAACAGCCGTAGTCGAGGAATAATGTTGTGAACAGCACTGTAAAGCATGTCCGGAGTTATGGTGAGACATTGGCGTCGGATGCTGTCTTTCAGCATCCCTAGAGATGTCGGTCGATCACGATACACTTGCGACTTCAAGTAAGTCCATATTTGCAATTTCGAATACATTTCACGTATTTCATAACGGCTGTAGTTGCCATAGTGCCTGTCCCTTTGGACATACATGTATTTCCAAAGGATCATTGCAAGGACTGCAATACCGTAGTTATATCTAAGTTGGCCACTTTGAAGAGAAAGCACGTCCTCACATGATCGCTGTAAGTTACGTGAAAGTGGTAACCACATACCTGCAAATTGGTTGGAATGCTACTTTACAGAGAAAGCATGTCGCCACATGACCATTATACGTTGTAAGAAATCAGTAACCTCAGACCTGTAGATGGGAAGGAATGTTAGGTTTGGCTACCACCTCCACTGAATGGATACCGCTATAAGATTGCAGCTGGTGTTGAAATGACCAGCGTTCACATTGTATACCGCTCACATCACCGCAAGGTAGGAAAATCTCCTTAAGTAAAGTGTCGTCAGCCCCCGGCGGGAGATTGAACACTCGGACATTTATGTAATCCAGTTCCGCGTTAGGAAGAATGACCACACTTACGGAACCATCACGATGCTTCAAGGGAACTTGAGAACTATGACGCAAAAGCAACCTATTTACTTGTAGTAGATCGAAAAACTTTACGAAAAAGACATAATCAGATAGTTATCAGAATCAAGACAGGACTATGAACCTCATCAGATACTACACGAATGATATCAACGAGCTAGTAATGAATCTCTAAGGATCTCGGCCGCACAGAATGCTTGGATTTGCCGAAACTAAAGCTTACGTTTCTTTTCTCGGAACAACTAACGCTATGGACCAAACGATAATGTGACCCACACGAAGACACAAACAACACTGAGGAAAAGTTGTCAAGGCGCGCACGACAGCGAGGTGAGGCTGTAAACTAGTAACCTTCCCACTCGGCGTAAGTTCTCATACAAATGCTTTTCACAGTTGGACATTGTAAGAACTGAACACAATAATGAGATGTATAGATACTCTTTGTGCTGTTCTAGCAAGTGTGTAGTCGGTGGTGGAAGTAGACCAATGTCGGGATCAGTAAAGCAATCGCACACAGTAGGTAAATTGATACCCACGTAGCTCGACAATCATGAACTGGATATGAGCTAAAAAAAGGCTATCAAAACAGTAAATGAAAACTGCAGTATGTAACTGTGTGTGCAGCACACCTGACTGAAGACATTTCATAACAGATTAGGGAGAAAAGTGTGCAATAGAGTAAGTTCTATTATCATATATAAACGTACTTTCAAATAACAAATACACTATTATAAACAACTGTGTATCGTGATTAGATGATTAGAACTCCATACAAATATAAAAGGAAAGAAAACGTTGCGACCAGGCAGTGAAGACCATGTATATGATTACTGTTGCAATACGAGTATGTCGGAGAATAAAAAGCGGCAAACACAGATCATACACTAAATTATTTGTCTCTTTACATGTTAACGTCTACTGAGCACTTTCTTTCGATTTTTTGATCCGTTTACGGAATTACTTAAGTCTGTGAAATTTGCAACTCGAAAGAGGATGGCTTTCTCCGATATGCACATTAAACGATGTATCAGATACATAATAATAAATAATTTATAACGATTGTAGAACTGTACGTGATCTCATACGTTGAAACTTTCATGTTAATACCACAACTGTTGCAATCAGAGGCGAAAACTCTAGCGTAACGAAGCAAAGGTGTCCTCGATACGTTCTTAGATGTAACCCAGTACCTGGTTTGTTTGCGAGACCTCAATGCATGCACAGTAGTAGCTTGAGAACTCTGGCGAACGATCTGACGATCATCTGCAACTTGTTCAATGGTAGACATGTCAGGTGCAGGTGCTAGTCGATTTGGAATAGCCTTGAATATTCTTCACTACATATGGATGGACATTTCACCACTACATCTACATACAGCAAACCAGTTGACGGTGTATGGCACTGCGTACTTCTAGTACCACTACGTTTTGCTCCTTCCCTGTTTTGTTCACGGAAGGCACAGGCCATGAACGATTGTCGATAAATCATCGTATGAGTTCTAATTACTGTGATTTTCTCGTCGTGGTCGTTTAGCGATGCGTATGTGGGAGGATATAACGTGTTTTCTAATTCGTCGTGGAACATATGCTCTCGTAACTTCAGTAGCAAGGCCCTGCCGTTTTAGAAGACGTCTGTCTTGTAACGTATGTTATTTTAGTTTATTGAGAACCTCCGTGGCGTTCTCGTGCAGTAAAAGTAATTTCCTGACAAAACATGCAGTTCTTCGTCGGATCTTCTCTACTCTCTTATTAATCTAACTTCATGTGGGTCCCAGGGAGATGAACAATATTCAACAAAAGATCGGAGAAGCGTTTTGTAAGGCCATTCTTCCATCGATTTATTACATTTTCTTAGTATTCTCCCAGTGAATCTCAGCCTGGCGTATGCTTTTCCTACAGTTTTTTTTTTCGTTTGGTTATTTCTCTTTAGGCCACTCAGGATATTTACTCCCAGGTATTTTGTAGTAGTTGCTGTACCCAGTGGCTTGTCGGCAATGTTGTAATCGAACAGTGGTGGAGACCTCCGCCCATATGTGCACAATCTGCTACATTTATTTACGTTCATTGCAAACTACAAGTCTCTCCATCAGTCGTCAATACACTGCAGAGCTTCCTGAATTTCGCTACAGACTTCTGACGTCGCAAGCTTTCTACAGACAGTAACATAGTCGGTGAATAATCTCATGGATCCAGCAATGTGCCTCATTATATCATTAACATAAATAAATCATAAACAGCTTCTGTCCAACAAAACTCTCTTAAAGTATCTCTCAAATTACCTCTATATCTGTCGATTTTCTTCCACCTCGAAATGTTGAAAAATTAATTAATGAGTTGCAAATAAAGATTTATTGGAACGCTTGATCTAGGATTCGATTGTTGAAAAATTATCTTCTTCAGAAGGTGCAATGGACCCTAAAAATGGCAACAGTCGCTACAGGAAGATCTTAACAAAAGTAACAATTGCATTCAAAAAATTGTCGAATAAGCGTACTCACTTGGTACATCACATGCTGGAACAGTACACTGGATATAGCCAAATGTTCTTGGCGTATCAGACCTCTGTCTCAATGACAAAACAAACTGCAGTTTAAAACTGTAGCACTGTAGCATTTTAGGTGGGAAGATGCAGGCACCCTTTGCAGTCACAAACCTCCAGTCAAGTTTCTCAGTTCAGCGGCGCTTCCGTAAAAGCTCGTATAGGTTTCCACCGGAGACTGCGTTGGTCAAGACGACACTTTCATGGATTATCTTAATAAATCGACACGTTGGATTTACTGTTCTCTGTGAAGGTCTCGTAAACGATGTGTGATTTTAGTTGGTGGTGTGGATAGCTTATTTATAAGAAGTATGTCCTGGAATGCCTCCAAGATGCATTTATTTCCAAATACCGTAAAATAGTAAGATTTTATTATCATGAAACGATTACTCTATGAAAGTTAACAAAACCTGAGAGCGTGGTAAAGCCGACAATCACATGAGAAAATTCCGTGTACGTTCCACTGCCGACTGCCACACATTTAGCAGGCTCCCAGTACATCCTGTGGCCGACTATTACGTATGAAGAGGCTCGAAGTACATCCAGTCACTGTATTGAAGCACAGATGACCCGTAGGTTTCTCATAGTACAAGTTACGCCAAAGAAGAACCTCAATCAATAATATTTACTAATGTATAATGAGCGTTTCGCACCAGAATACTAGTAGAATTACTACGTATTTATAGCCGAGTAACATCTGTTCTCAAGGATCGCGTTCCTCTCCCCACTCTCGTGATTCGCCAAAGCGCGTTATGGTCCGGTCGCTAGCTTTGCCTCCGTGCGAACCAGCTTCCCACTTGCGGCCTTGTTATTAATGCAGCTCAGTGCAGCGAACTGACTTCGGCTACCAGTTCCAGTAAACGTTATATTTGCATCAATAAATACTGTTCAAAGTAGGAGAAACCTCACAAAGATTAAATGCCCAAGTGTAGCAACCCATTGACATAAGACTCTTGTCGTAGTGAAAGTTGACGTATGTATAGTAAAATATAATTTTGGTATCTGAATTATAAACGTATGCGTATGACATGTAGTAAGAGTCAACTGTGTTGAGTAGCTAATGTACATTAAAACAGAAAAAGAAAATTGCTGCTTGTGTAAGGCCCTTGTAATCTAGTTCTTTCTAAACATGAAACAGATGTTAAAGTGTGTGTCAAATGGAGTGTGAAAATATTCTTATAAAAGAGAAACATTTCAACGAGCTTTCGCCTTGTACGCAGTAAAAAGTGCTGCTAAAAGTAATAAATACTGTGAAAAGGTGGCGGAGAGGAAACAGGTACTAAAGTTTAAAAAACTTTACGAACAGTAATGAAAAATATGTCTAAATGTTAAGACTACAACTACGAATATGTAAAAACTAACGAACAAGGGGGAAACGATATTGAATCAATGTACAGAGAAAGTACTTTAAGGATATGACATGCTCATCGAAGCTAGCAGACATTGGTAAATACGTACTATGCGGCCGTGAGCAGCGGCTTAAAACCGTCAAGGGAGTTTTTATTTGTAAGTAGCAGCTTATAACTCAAAATGTTACCGTTTCTGTTACCTAAATACATCAGTGTTTCTCATTCTTCTCACAAATCTAATTTCCAGTCTTTTACTTCTTTACATAAAATTACTGTTTCTTCCAGTTTCCTCGGAGAATGATCAGAAATAAGCAAATACTCTGCAGAACAAGAACTATATACAATAATATATTGTCCTCCGTCTGTGGTAACTTTTCGATTCCTCGTCTGTAGAAATCACGTGGTCTTGAGGCGAAGAATTTGTCGAGCCACATTCGGAGCGCGTTTTCATCCGAAAAGAAAGCTCCTTGAAGATAGTTCGATAGAGACCGGAAAAGGTAAAAATCTGAGGGCGCAAGATCAGGTGAAAGAAATGAGTGCGGAATGATTTCTCAACACAACTCCTGTTTAGAGTTTTTTGTTATGCTAGCGAAATGCGGGCGGGTGTTATCATGAAGTAGCATCACTTCACTTCGTGGTAGTTATTCACCGATCGCGTCGACAAGACGTTGTTGACAACAAATGTTAGCAGTGGTGGTTACACCTCGGGGAAGTAATTCGTTGTACGTAAGACCGTCGCTGTTCCACCCGATGTCTAACATTATCTTTTCTGGATGCGCGTAAGTCTTTGTACGCCGTGTTGCTACTTTGTTTGGGCATAACTACTATTTTCGTTTCTTTATGTCAGCATAAAGACACCATTTCTCGTCACCAGTAACGATAGAGGATAAGAATGGTCGGTGTTGTTTAAGAGCCAATTAATGATGAGCAAGCAGAGATGTACATAAGGCTGCCCGCAGATTTTTGTGATTTTGACTTAGTGCATGCGTACCCGGACATCTGATATCTGAAACTTCCCTGTAACATGAAAATATCACGCGATCGTGAAATGATCATATTTAAACACATTCCCCAGTTCTCGAGTACACTGACCTGGATCATCGTGGATTACTGCATTTAACCGAACTGCAGCAAACTCTAAGGTCTTGCTGAACGTGGGTAGTCGTTAATATAAAAACGATCCTCCTTAAAACGAGAAAATATGTTCTTGCGGCGCTCTGTCCAATGGCATTATCCCCATGCACGGCGCAAATGTTTCTGGCTGTCACCCCTTTACTGAACTCAAACAGAAGAATATGCCGGAAAGGTTCCGATTTCTCCACTTGGCACTCCATTTTCTAGTGTTCACAACGCCACTCACTATCTCCAGATGACTGTCTCTAAATGACGAAGTGGCAGCATGTAAACTCAGATAGCAACCGTGAACTACAAATAAAAATGACAGTCGGTAAATAAACTCATAGCAACCTGAATACCTGTATGAATACGAAAGCGCTACGAACATATGCGCCAAATTGATAGATTCGTTGGAAGGACGTAAAATGTGCAGGTGTTCAGCTAAAAGAGATGGTAACATGTTGAATGATAAGCTACGGCTTGGAAGTAAGAGCGAAGTTCTTAAGCCGCTCTTCAAGGCCGCGTAGCTTTTGCGTACCGGCCACTGCCGTCTTCAGTGACCAGAACACTTTCTCTGCAAAATGTGGAAATTTGGAAGTATGTGGTAAGTTGCTATGGGTTCAAACTGCTAAGGTCATCGGTCCCTAGGCTTACACACTACTTAATCTAACTTAAACTAACTTCGCTAACGACAGCTCACACACACCCATACCCGAATGAGGACTCGAACCTCCGACGGGGTAGCGGCGCAAACCGTGGTAAGGCGCCTGATACCGCACGGCTGCCCGCGCGGCTACTTTCTCTGTACAGTGATTTAATACCATTTCTCATATGTAGGCCAATTTTTACATATACGTCGTTTTATACTTAGCCTTTAGATAGATTTTCGTGTTCTGTTTTTGAGCCTAATCTGAATCCGGAATTTTTCGGCCATTCTACACTCCTGGAAATTGAAATAATAACACCGTGAATTCATTGTCCCAGGAAGGGGAAACTTTATTGACACATTCCTGGGGTCAGATACATCACATGATCACACTGACAGAACCACAGGCACATAGACACAGGCAACAGAGCATGCACAATGTCGGCACTAGTACAGTGTATATCCACCTTTCGCAGCAAGGCAGGCTGCTATTCTCCCATGGAGACGATCGTAGAGATGCTGGATGTAGTCCTGTGGAACGGCTTGCCATGCCATTTCCACCTGGCGTCTCAGTTGGACCAGCGATCGTGCTGGACGTACAGACCGCGTGAGACGACGCTTCCTCCAGTCCCAAACATGCTCAATGGGGGACAGATTCGGAGATCTTGCTGGCCAGGGTAGTTGACTTACACCTTCTAGAGCACGTTGGGTGGCACGGGATACATGCGGACGTGCATTGTCCTGTTGGAACAGCAAGTTCCCTTGCCGGTCTAGGAATGGTAGAACGATGGGTTCGATGACGGTTTGGATGTACCGTGCACTATTCAGTGTCCCCTCGACGATCACCAGTGGTGTACGGCCAGTGTAGGAGATCGCTCCCCACACAATGATGCCGGGTGTTGGCCCTGTGTGCCTCGGTCGTATGCAGTCCTGATTGTGGCGCTCACCTGCACGGCGCCAAACACGCATACGACCATCATTGGCACCAAGGCAGAAGCGACTCTCATCGCTGAAGACGACACGTCTCCATTCGTCCCTCCATTCACGCCTGTCGCGACACCACTGGAGGCGGGCTGCACGATGTTGGGGCGTGAGCGGAAGACGGCCTAACGGTGTGCGGGACCGTAGCCCAGCTTCATGGAGACGGTTGAGAATGGTCCTCGCCGATACCCCAGGAGCAACAGTGTCCCTAATTTGCTGGGAAGTGGCGGTGCGGTCCCCTACGGCACTGCGTAGGATCCTACGGTCTTGGCGTGCATCCGTGCGTCGCTGCGGTCCGGTCCCAGGTCGACGGGCACGTGCACCTTCCGCCGACCACTGGCGACAACATCGATGTACTGTGGAGACCTCACGCCCCACGTGTTGAGCAATTCGGCGGTACGTCCACCCGGCCTCCCGCATGCCCACTATACGCCCTCGCTCAAAGTCCGTCAACTGCACATACGGTTCACGTCCACGCTGTCGCGGCATGCTACCAGTGTTAAAGACTGCGATGGAGCTCCGTATGCCACGGCAAACTGGCTGACACTGACGGCGGCGGTGCACAAATGCTGCGCAGCTAGCGCCATTCGACGGCCAACACCGCGGTTCCTGGTGTGTCCGCTGTGCCGTGCGTGTGATCATTGCTTGTACAGCCCTCTCGCAGTGTCCGGAGCAAGTATGGTGGGTCTGACAAACCGGTGTCAATGTGTTCTTTTTTCCATTTTCAGGAGTGTATTTAATGTACTGTTCGTAAGTTTTTTAAATGTTGAGCGGAAGATTTTTCTATTTTAGTAAAAATGTTTTAATAATACTCTATTTCAGATTCTCCTCTCTCTCCATTTAACGGTACATATTACTTTTAACAATGCTTTTTACTACATGCAAAGCGAAAAATCGGGACAGTGTGTCCCTGTTATGACAATGTTTTCAGATTGCATTTGACATACCCTTATATACCTTTTTAATTTTTGTATCGATTTAGATTAACGGTGGCCTTACACAAGGCACGATTTTCTTTTTCTATTTTAATGTACATAAGCTGCTCAGTACAGTCAATGCGTATTTCTTACGAGCGTATGTTTAGCGCCCACTGCATGTAGCTCTCCGCGCTGAATGTTACACATTTGGGCACGTTAGTCTATGTTCCATGCACCATATCCAACTGCCATCATTGTGTTGTATTGCGTATAAGTCCATTTTCACTTCGATAAGAGCCTTATGTCAATGGACTACAACACTTGTCACTTTATGTTCACACCTGAAATGCTATGTTGCTACTGTCCTAAGCAATAGTTTGTGCTAGTTTGTGCTAGTTTGTGCTTAAGATAGAGGTCTCATTTGACAAGAGCCGATCGGATTCATTCAGTGTATTTTATCAGCCTGTAATGCTACATGTGAGTACACTTATCTGACAATTTTTTGGTTACAGTTATTACTTCCTTGTTTTCTTTAAATATTTTTGTACCCACTGATGTAATTTTTACGGTCCATTACATCTTCCAAAGAAGATAATTTTATAATTATCGAAACCTAGATCAAGTGTTCCGGTAAACCTTTATTTGCAACTGGCTGACTGATATTTTCAGCCTCTCCAAGTCTACTATGGTACCTTAGCTGAATTGCAGGCCTTTATAAGATTTCAAATGATTTTGTTCGATTGAGAACGACGTGTTGAGTTCTAACTGCCAGGATGTCTGGTACGATACTCAGTACGTTTGTGTTTTGTTCCTACTGCAGTATGGTTGTTAGAACTGCCTGAACGATATGACGTCACAAACAGGACCGGGAGACGAGTGTCATATGTAGTAAATGACTATTGCTCTCTAATCTACGTTCTATAGTACCATTCCTATCACCCAACTAATATTATTATTCATTCATGATGAGTTAGTAGCGCATTTTCAATATTTGGATTCAGTTCAGTTTTGTTTAACATTAAATCTGTTCAGTCAGCGATTTACAACTTTTTAGAAGATTGAAAATAACGCTGGAAACTCTTTATACGACTTATGATGATGAGAAAGATATCAAAAACTTTCTCATGACAGTCCATAATACAGGATAAGTACCTAACAGGTATGTCCCTCCAAAGCCAGAATTGCTCATGTCTCTTAAGTTCTTCGTTAGCGTTTAATCCGATCACTTCTTGTAACATGAGATCCATTTCTTCAATAAAACGGCAAGGACTGATAATCAACAGTGGTATTTCTGTAGTTAAATTCTCGTAATATCGAGTTTCAGAGTCTGCGCAAAGGACATTTAAATGTTGACCATAAGTTGAAACATCGATGTCCTGGCAGATTGTCTGTGACAAACTGGGAAACCGGGAAAGTTCGCGGTGTCCATTGTTAGCTTCATTCATTCACTTCTAGCTAGATAAGCTAAAATGATGGATTTTGTTTTTATTAAATTTAGACTGTCACCTTCTATCTGCAGTTATCCTCATTAAATTTAGTAAGCAAATCTGGTAAACAAACAACATATGCTTTCCACCTGATCGAATTTTCTTCTAAAATGATATATTTAGCAGCCAGAAACTCTAAAGCTGTCTCAAAAAGTGAGGCAGATCTTGTCAAACTTCAGATTTTTGGCATTTGGCGTACTTCAGGGTAAATCAGCGATCGATGAAAGTTCTCTTGTTCTTCGCACATCTGCGGGAATAATCTAGACTTCAGTGCATCGCGTCGAATATTTTTACTGCGGTAATAATAAATTTCAGACTGGTATAATCTACTACCAAGACTTCAAACAACTAAATGTGTCGATGGATGACGAATGTACTGCAGACTTCCGAGGTAGATGATTTATAAATCAACAAAAGTACCCAAACCTGGCAGGTGCTCCATCTGCTGCGGCTGATGTTATATTTGATAAAGGAAATGCTTCTACCTCAAAATAATCATTCAAAACACTAAATATTGATTCACCATTAGTATCTGTTGTCACAGTTCTCGGTAACTGCAATTTTAAGGGATTTCATGCTCCATAACAACACGAATGCTCACCAGTAATAACGCTTAATTTCTAGGTTAAGTTTATTTATCCAGATATGTTAAGAAATGAGACATTTGCAGCTTATTACGCAAGATGCATTGCACATCATAGCTCAATTCATGGATACGTCTTTTCACTGAGCTGTTGCTCAAAAGGAATTCTTTTAGTATATCATAATCAGGTTCGTCTCGACTAGTACTCTCCAGAGTGAAGTTAGAAAAATAATAAAATCGCTGAATATTAAAACTTCCTGGCAGATTAAAACTCAGTGCCGAACCGAGACTCGAACTTGGGACCTTTCGCCTTTCGCGAGCAAGTGCCAGGAAGTTTCATATCAGCGCACATTCCGCTGCAGAGTGAATATCCCATTCTGGAAACATCCCCCAGGCTGTGGCTAAGCAATGTCTCCGCAATATCCTTTCTTTCAGGAGTGCTAGTTCTGCAAGGTTCGCAGGAGAGCTTCTGCAAAGATTGGAAGGTAGGAGACGAGGTACTGGCAGAAGTGAAGCTGTGAGGTCGGGTCGTGAGTCGTGCTTGGGTAGCTCAGATGGTAGAGCACTTGCCTGCGAAAGGCAAAAGGTCCCGAGTTTGAGTGTCGGTCCGGCACACAGTTTTAATCTGCCAGGAAGTTTCATATCATCAGCGCACACTCCGCTGCAGAGTGAAAATCTCACTCTCGCTGAATTGCTGCAAGTAGGAGGGAGGAGGGAGGGTGAGGGCGTGGGGAGGCGATCATGAAGAGTTGTTCCCTCCTGTCTCTTATTTGAGCAGATGAACGCACACACCCACAGCAGCAACCTTCAGCACTGTGAGAGGAATTCGGAATTTCCACCACAAAGTTCCTAAATGGAATGAATTCTCGTGGACCCACATTTACATCTGATGCACCCAAAAAAAATTATTTTTCTTTGACGTGAACCCCTAGGGTTCATTATAGGCTACTTTGGGAATCACTTGTCTAGATCGCACATTGCATACAATGACATCCCAAACCATTTCAACTGGTATTTGGCAACTATGCCTCTACACAGTACTCGCTTTTGTATTATGTTCGACACTGTAGCACCTAACGTGTATGCGCTTATCGTTCTAGGACAATTTGAAGAGAGACTATTCAAAAAACACTGTATTTTGCTTCTCAATATTTCAGCGACAACATTGACTTATACATTGCTGAATTAGCTAAACAAATAGGTAGTACATATATACATTTACAGACGAAGACTGCTACACAGAAACATAATTAAGACAGAGTAATGAAATTTCAGGAATAAATCTGTCTGTGTAACATGTGTAAGTGATTAACACTGCAACATTGCAGTTTAATATAAGTCAATGCAATAAGTCAATTTGCATAGACAGTTTATGGCCTTCATTGGACTTATAGATTTTATTAGGAAAAATATTAGCAATAACAACAATAATAATATTAGCAGTAACAACAATAATAATATTCACAATAACAAAAAATGAATTAACATCTAAAGAACAATGACTTGTTTAAATGATTCACCTTGTGTGTAAAAATATGAATTTTGGACCATTATATAAATTGTATTTAACAAATGAAACATATGGAGATATAGTTGTTTAGCTTATATAAAAAGAGAAATCCAGTACAGAATTTGATTGGACATATGTATCAAAGAAAGATAGGTAGGCTGAAGATTTAGTGTGAGAATTTGAAGACAAATTACATTTAAGTAATATAATATGCTATCAAAAGTTATCTGAATATTTTAAGGTGAATTTAAATATTAATTAGACAGGAATAATGTATCAAGGTATCAAAATTTATCGAAAGACTTTATGACAGTATTTCCGTTATTACCTGCACATTTCATAATGGAATTTCTACATAAAATACATTGGGATAGTATATCTTATCTACAAAAAATATCTGAAGGTTTTAAAAGAGAATTTCAGGATATAGTAAATTGGCAGTATATATGAAGTGAAAAAGCATTATCAGAAGATTTTATGAGAAAATTTCAAGACAAAATAAATTGGTATCAATCATCAGATAGGCAAACACTGTCTGCAATTTTTTAAGACAAATTTCAAAATTGAATAAATTGGGGGAACATAACACTGTTTCAGAATTTGTCTCAAGATTTTATGATAGAATTTCAAGATCAAATAATTTGGGGCACTATATCAAGTGATCAAGTTTTTTCCGAAGATTTTAGATAGAATTTAAAGATTTGTCAAAACTATGTGTAATCATATGCTTCATAAAAAATGTGTTGATAAATAGTAGATCATTCTTCTCATCCAGTTCATGGAAGTGTTATTAAAAATTTTACAGGATGGTATATATTTATGTCACCTAACTTTGAACGAGTGATTATATCATAATTAAATTCTTGTGTGTATCCATCCAATACATTCAAATAACTGTGCCAACATACAGTTCTTAAAATTTCTTTCATACTTTTGTACAACTTTACTGAGTTGGGATTCCAATTAAATATTAATATTTCTTCACTGTTTGAATGCACTGTAGCGAAAAACAAACTGGTATAGGCATGCATTTTCAAATACAGAGATGTATAAACAGGCAGAATATGGCGAAGCAGTCAGCAATGCCAGTATAAGACAAGTGTGTGGCACTGTTGTTAGATCTGTTACTGCTGCTATAATGACAGGTAATCAAGATTTAAGTGAGTTTGAATGTGGTGTTATAGGTGGTACTCGAGTGATGGGATGCAGCATCTCTGAGGTAGCGATGAAGTGGGGATTTTTCCATATGACCATTTCATAAGTATACTGTGAGAATTAGGAATCCAGTAAAATATCAAATCTCTTATACCTCTTCAGCTAGAGAAAGATCCTGCAAGAATGGTACCAATGACAGCTGAAGAGCATTGTTCAAGGTGAAGTGCCACCCTTCTGAAAATTGCTGCAGATTTCAATGCTGGGCCATTAACAAGGGTCAGTGTGCGAACCATTCAGTGAAACAACATCAATATGGACTTTCAGAAGCGAAGGCCCACTCATGTATCATTTATTTGGCTCTTCAGTGTATCTGTATTTAGTTGTATATATAATTGCATGACAAAATGCTTTATGGCTTGCCTGGGCCTGTCGACACCTACATTATTCCCATGCCAGTGTCAGCTATTCCATTTAAATTTTCTGTACATTCACCCTTTACTTAGTTCACATTTTTCAAGCGAGGTATTTGACATTGATACGTATTTTTCACTTCTTTTCATATTTTTTACTTTCTGTATTTTCGAATTAAATGTTAAACTTCTTATGTTAACCATTCTTTAAATTGTTTGGCGTCTTCCTTTTGTGACTCTGAAACTAAAAAACAGAGACCTCCTTCATTTATGAAAAGAGACAATTTCTCATTTTGTTTTAATTCCTCCAAGTCAGAGGGGTTTAATTTTTCTCATGTAATAATATCTTCATTATCAGAATGTTTGAACTGTTTGTCTACTCATTTGTATTCCAAATGTTTAGTTACAGGTTTATTTTGAACTACAGATTATTCTTTTATAAATAACCATAAACACTTGCTTATAATTGTATGTAACTTGCTCTTGATGATATCTATGATCGACCCCTACTAATAAAAATAATTTTTATTACAAATATACATTTACCAAATTTATATTATTTTTAAATCTGTATAAATGAAGGTGCTTATACTGTTGTTGTTTGTAAAAATGGTAGCTGCAGCACAGATGAAAAGATTAAACAATAAATTATGTGAAGGATTTTGGTTATTTAGATAATCAGGATAATACAAAACTTACTCAAGTGAGTGGAAAAGTATTCAGAGAATCATTAATGTTATTTCAGCCAACACACAGTCTGAGATGACTGCTGAATTTAGTGAATATGCAACACATTTTATGAACATACATACACATTGTATAAAGGTGCCATTTGTTAACTATCATGGCAGTAAAAATTTAAAATGCGATTTTAAAGGTGCAAATAAAAAAACTCTTAGAAGCAACAGATGTAGCATTTTGTCTGTAGCAAAAATATATTGTTATTCAGTTCGTTTGTGAGTCATACACCTGATATTTTAATTACAAGTAAAAGAAGAACAAATACATATTAAATTTCTGGTCTTCAAAGCTTATGGGATCTAAAAGGAAAAGGCAATGTATTACATCATTATTTTCCCCAAATACGAATAATGATCCAATAGAAATACATATGGATAAAGATGAGAGCATAAATTGATTATAATAAACCAAAATATGAAACAAATTTATTTTAAGTTTTGGGTCATGAGATTGGTTATTCATAGATTTGGAACACAGATATTAATGGAGCAATAATGTATCCATATTTTAAAGGTTCACATTTAGAATTATTTCAGGGTGATATCGATGCTATTCAAAGGTAATATAGAATAATATCAATGTAACCAACACAAAAAACAGTACCACAAAGAATTCGAGGTGTTTCATACAAAACATGTGAATCATTACCTCAAGTTAAGAAGTTTGACTACTTGTTATTTTTGAATGGAATTTTATACTGTTTTAAACAGGAGTGGGTGTGGATATCCATGAAATTGCAAAATTGGTTAACATTTTTACTACAAAATTTACAAGAAAATAAATGGAATATATCAAAGACACAGAGATGAAGTTGTATTATTTCCTGACAGAAAATACATTACACTGAATCCCAGGATTTGGCGCTCCTCTGTCTTAAACAGAATTAAGTCAAGATTTTAAATTAAATGGTATAATAGACACATATTCAAGTGAAACATATATTTTCAATGATTTTTTTCTAAGCAGAGATGAATGTATCTAATTTTAAAAATAAAATGTGAAGCAATTTAGGGAAATCATGGAATTCTTGACATGGGTTAGAATCATGGGCCTCCTGAATGAAACTTCAGCATTTCTTCTATGTAAATGGAGCAGGTTCACTCTAAACTATGTAAATATTGCAACAATGAGGAGACAAGTGATAATCTTGCTTAATAGAAATACACAAAGGATTTCTATAGAACAATGTGTAGCATGTGTATAAATGAATATCATGTAATCGTATACAATATTGAAGGAATTCCTGGTGTTTGTGAAACAGATGTTTCTATATATTATTACAGAGATCATTTACAACGTATTCCAAGTGCAGGCCACACAAAAATATTGTTTCCAATGAAAAATGATGAACAACAAACTGAGACTGATGAGACACCAAAAAACTATTGATTGTCAAGAAATTAAAGGTTAAAATTCTATTTATTCAAACCCATTTGCTAGAGATAAATATAAGAACACATGCAAGAAAGATTTCATAGATTTGAGAGAAAATGGAAAGGACACCACTCAATTCTGGAAAATCTACTAAGGTTTCGTTTTATTAAATACAAGAGCAAAGTGGAGCAATTCATATGCCCAACTTTGTGGTTATTGTAGAACAATTAAACTAATTACAACAGGTTATGTAAAAATGAGTTAATTAATTTAATCATATTAACCTATTCCTACAAATAATCGCAATAATATGAGAGTAGTTGAACTCAAAGTTTTAGCTAAGAATTTTTTTATTATAGGCTACTATAAAATTTGAAATCAGAGATAATTAACTTAATCGTAGGGCTGGAGTATTCTTTTCATCAAAATGTATTCCAGAGGACCATATCAAGGACAAAACACGTCCCTAAAGTAAATTATTTTTACAGATTTGACGATGAAAGTTTAGAGAAAATTCGACCACAAAGACAAGAAAAAATTGTGAGACCAGATCAAATTTATCCATCACTAGTACACTATTTGAGCAAGGAAAAGAGTACAAACCGTATAAAAAGTATTTGTTTGAGACTGAAGAAAAAAGATCCGTATTTAATTAAAAACTTAAAGCTTGGTCTGTTGACTAGAAAATTGTCTTGAATGATGCTAATACCAGTTAAGTACATACTGATAGTCAGACAACAGATTACGTAATGAAAGCACTTAATCCTGTGGCGCAAGTAGCTAAAAATAGATCTAACATAAGAAAAGGATATAAATTGAATTAACAACTGCAAATCCAAACCTGTTTTATCGACATACAATAAAATCAGATATATATTAACATCTAATAAACCGAGTGCTATAGCAAATACTATATTTATTATTCAGATGTTAGCACTTACAACATGCAGCAAAGGTAACAAATAATAAATTAATGATAACCTGTGTTGCCTTTAAGCAATAAGAATGGCATTAATGTATCACACGGATGTTAGTTTAAGGAGAGAATTAAACATAGGTGAAGTTACGAAAATTGGAGAAGGAGATAAATGAAGATCACAGAAAGAGCTAACCAAGATATTAATAATCAGTTAGGTGAATAGAACAAAGAAGGATTAACTGCAGACATTATTAAAAATGTTGAGCAACTGTTGGGCATTCAAATAAATGTTGCATGCACTGAAAATTTCAATTCAGTCATCTATTGTGGACCTGATAACGCAACAAAAATGTATACATGAAAAACCACAGCCATTGTGATGTAATTGACAGTATGTCAGCATTCTTGGTATCATCATATTTCTGTGATAAATGCAATACAGCACATAACAATAAGAACGAACATAAATGCAAAGTAAAAACAAAAATATGTATATTATGCAATGATTCAAACACATACCATGAAAAATAAGATACACTGTAAAAACTGTAATAGGTACTGCTATAATGAAGAAACCTTAAACAATCATCAAGAAGTTTGTGACATAGACTATAAATATAAAGAATGTAAAATGATTTGTTTGAGATGTAAGAAATATGAGTGTGTATTTGAAATATGTAGATACTGCAATCTAGTAGTAGAAATTATAAGTCATAAATGTTACATGCAATACAAATTACAAATAGGTGACATTTTGGAAAGAAAGTTTCTTGCAGAATATATTACTGCAGGAAAATGGTTGTATTGTAATAAAGAAGGATTTCTAGTTCTTGTATCTATACTGAAAAATATGATGAAGTTCAACAAGAAACAGGAATACAAAGTTCAAATCTCATTAGGGTACACACTTTTAATGATGATATTCTTCACAAATTTAAAACAGAGGATAAATTCAGAAGGTGAATGGTATCTAATAAATTTTATGATTAAACATTTATAGCTCATTATATTAGAGATTATTATTGAAAATTTGTTCTATAGTGCTGTGTAGTGCTGTGTTCGTACTAATTATCAGAAATTTTTTATAAGGCCATCTTAGTAATTCCCCAGAAACATGATGTGAAAGAATTAAAGAAAGGTCATTTCCCACATTTGTTCAATACACAGGAAGATGAAAATTACATAGTGCCAAAACCTGATATCGAATATTATTATGCTGATGCTATGAAACCGAAAGATAGAGAAATATTTCTCAAATATCATTGTCAAAAGTTAAAGAAAATTATGTATCCAATGTTAAAAGGGATATTAATGAATATTCTATTTCTGATACAGATATATTGAGAAGAGGTTGTGTAGAACTAAGAAATCAATTTATACTAATATCTAATAAAGATCCTTTTTATTATTTAACAACTGCTGGGGTTTGTATGGCTATATACAGATTTAAACATTTACCTAATTTAACAAGTGCTATGATAGGTAAATAACAAAAGGATAATCATAGTAAAGAATCTGTAGCTGTGTAAATATTTTAAGCAATCATAAAATTCAACATGCTCTTAATTGGGGTGTATCAAATATAGTTGGAGCCAGGGGTGATGGCTTCGATAAAGGTAACAATATTCTTTATAAATACCATAACATTGTTGTAAAAATGTTTTAAAAATGAGGCAGTTAATAATCAATAATCGGTGGATGACCTATACCAGAAGACATTAGCAAGAAATACATAACTATGAAATTCAGGATATAATTTACTAGAGATTTGGGAACGTAATTGGATTATCTCAAGGGTGTAAAAAACGTCCAAAATTGAAACAGTTACCTAAAGCTATCGAACCACTGAATCCAAGAGATGATTTCTATGGTGATTAATCTAATACAATAAAATTAAGAGCTGAAGACATGGTGTTAACACAAAAGTAAAACATGTCGATGTATGTAGTCTTTGTCCTACTGTATGCTATTATTATTATTATTATTTCTTTCTATTCTCAGACGCTCTGTCTGGTCAAAAATGGACAGTGACATGGACCTTCATCAAGCGTGACTTCCTTTTAACTGTACGGTATATGTTATATTGCATTTAGGAACTTTCGGGTCATTGAACATGTATCAATAATTACAGATTTTTGTAGTTGAATATATATGTTTGGATGTAGCTGTATTGCGTTGATGTACTGGTGGATATTGTGTGGTATGACTCCTGTAGTTGAAAGTATAATTGGTATAATGTCAACTTTATCCTGATGCCACATGTCCTTGACTTCCTCAGCCAGTTGGATGTATTTTTCAATTTTTTCTCCTGTTTTCTTTTGTATATTTGTTGTATTGGGTATGGATATTTCGATTAGTTTCGTTAATTTCTTCTTTTTATTGGTGAGTATGATGTCAGGTTTGTTATGTGGTGTTGTTTTATCTGTTATAATCGTTCTGTACATTAATCTCCAGTACATTTTGTGGTGTATACTTGTATGTGGGAACGTGTTGTTTTATTAGTTTATGTTGTATGGCAAGCTGTTGATGTATTATTTTTGCTACATTGTCATGTCTTCTGGGGTATTCTGTATTTGCTAGTATTGTACATCCGCTTGTGATGTGATCTACTGTTTCTATTTGTTGTTTGCAAAGTCTGCATTTATCTGTTGTGGTATTGGGATCTTTAATAATATGCTTGCTGTAATATCTGGTGTTTATTGTTTGATCCTGTATTGCAATCATGAATCCTTCCATCTCACTGTATATATTGCCTTTTCTTAGCCATGTGTTGGATGCGTCTTGATCTATGTGTGGCTGTGTTAGATGATACGGGTGCTTGCCATGTAGTGTTTTCTTTTTCCAATTTACTTTCTTCGTATCTGTTGATGTTATGTGATCTAAAGGGTTGTAGGAGTGGTTATGAAATTGCAATGGTGTAGCCAATGTATTTATATGAGTGATTGCTTTGTGTATTTTGCTAGTTTCTGCTCATTCTATAAAGAATTTTCTTGAATTGTTTACCTGTCCATAATGTAGGTTTCTTATATCTATAAATCCCCTTCCACCTTCGTTTCTGCTTAATGTGAATCTTTCTGTTGCTGAATGTATGTGATGTATTCTATATTTGTGGCATTGTGATCGTGTAAGTGTATTGAGTGCTTCTAGGTCTGTGTTACTCCATTTCACTACTCCAAATGAGTAGGTCAGTACTGGTATAGCGTAAGTATTTATAGCTTTTGTCTTGTTTCTTGCTGTCAATTCTGTTTTCAGTATTTTTGTTAGTCTTTGTCTATATTTTTCTTTTAGTTCTTCTTTAATATTTGTATTACCTATTCCTATTTTTTGTCTGTATCCTAGATATTTATAGGCATCTATTTTTTCCGTCGCTTCTATGCAGTCGCTGTGGTTATCCAACATGTAATCTTCTTGTTTAGTGTGTTTTCCCTTGACTATGCTATTTTTCTTACATTTGTCTGTTCCAAAAGCCATATTTATATCACTGCTGAATACTTCTGTTATCTTTAGTAATTGGTTAAGTTGTTGATTTGTTGCTGCCAGTAGTTTTAGATCATCCATGTATAGCAAATGTGTTATTTTGTCTGGGTATGTTCCAGTAATATTATATCCATAATTTGTACTATTTAGCGTGTTGGATAGTGGGTTCAGAGCAAGGCAGAACCAGAAAGGACTTAATGAGTCTCCTTGGTATATTCCACACTTAATCTGTATTGGCTGTGATGTGATACTACTTGAATCTGTTTGGATATTAAGTGTGGTTTTCCAATTTTTCATTACTATTTTTAGGAACTGTATTAATTTAGGATCTACTTTGTATATTTGCAATATCTGTAGTAACCATGAGTGGGGTACACTATCAAAAGCTTTTTGGTAATCAATGTATGCATAGTGCAGCGACCTTTGTTTAGTTTTAGCTTGATATGTCACCTCTGCATCTGTTATCAGTTGCTCTTTACATCCTCGTGCTCCTTTGCAGCAGCCTTTTTATTATATTATTATTATTATTATTATTATTATTATTATTATTATTATCATTATCATCATATAGGTCATCCAACAGAAATATGTAAACAAAGATATTATTCTAAGAAATGCTGTGGGATTACAAAATGTAAAGTAGTGGCACCTAGAGGATTGGATCATTCTATTTTACCTGTAGAATTAAAGATTAATGAAAACGAAAACTGTTGTTTCCTTTATGTGTTTAAATGAGCTGAACAAATAATAAATAAAAAGAATCACAAAAATGATGGAAGTAGTTTTATTGGAACTTGGACACCTGATGAAGTGAATAAAGCTATAGAAAAAGAAAAGAAAATTTTTGGTATGTATCAAGTATTGGATTTTAGAAATAAAAGCAACATGTCATTTGAAAATTATGTGAAAGACTGTATGAAAATGAAATTAGAAATCAATAAACATAATTTTAAAACCAGTCAGATGTTCATACAGTATATGAAATAAAAAGTGGGTATTGACTTAGATCTTCATAGGATTACAGTAAACCCAGGGAAATGTACTGATGCTAAAATATATCTGAATTCATTATAGGGAATATTTGAACGATGTCAAAATATGAGTTGAGTCTTTTACACATTTACAAAATTTTTATGAGATGATATTTGATGATCGATTAGATAATATACATATAAATTTTCCTGTTGTGAATATGGTTCAGATAAAGAATAACTTCAAGGATAATTACATGGAAAATAACGAGACAACAAATACTTTTATAGCAGCATTCACAACATCAAATATATGGCTTTCGTTGTATGATATGTAAGATAAACTAGGAAAAAATGTTATGTGTTTTTATATAGACAGTGTAGAATATGTTGATGATGGTGATAATACTGTGGAAACAGGACGTATGGTAGGTGAACTGACTGATGAATTAAGAAATAACTAGTTACAAATTGGGCTCCATCTGAAACTAAGAGTTATTATTTTGAGAAAAATGTTAAAAAATATAGACATAAAAACAAGGGATTTGCTGTAAACTACAAGAATATTCAAAAGCTGAATGGTTACTCTACGATAAGATTAATTGAGGATAAAGTGAAAGAAAAGATATAATAAGAGTGCAACCAAATATATGGAACAAAAATTATACATAAATTTTTATTCTATATAAATGGAGGCTATAGTGAAGAAGCTTACCAACACTAGCAATAACAATATCATTCTTTGGAGCTTGAGAAAAAAGTTAAAATTAGACATCAAAATTCGTAAAGCACATTTGTTTTCAAAATGTGCTTTTTTACCTACAGTTTAATTTTAAATATCAATTTTTTAAATTAACTGTAGTGCACTCAGAACTGATATATATACACTACTGGCTGTTAAAATTGCTACACCAAGAAAAAATGCAGTTGATAAACGGGTATTCATTGGACAAATATATTATACTAGAACTAACATGTGATTACATTTTCACGCAATTTGGCTGCATAGATCCTGAGAAATCAGTAACCAGAACAATCACATCTGGCCGTAATAACGACCTTGATACCCTGGACATTGAGTGAAACAGAGCTTGGATGACGTGTACAGGTACAGCTGCCCATGCAGCTTCAACACGATACCACAGGTCATCTAGAGTAGTGACTGGCGTATTGTGACGAGCCAGCTGCTCGGTCACCATTGACCAGACGTTTTCAATTGTGTGAGAGATATGGAGAATGTGCTGGCCAGGGCAGCAGTAGAACATTTTCTGTATACAGAAAGGTACGTACAGGACCTGCAACATGCAGGCGTGCATTATCCTGCTGTAATGTAGGGTTTCCCAGGGATCGATGAAGGGTAGGTTCAAATGGTTCAAATGGCTCGGAGCACTATGGGACTTAACATCTGAGGTCATCAGTCCCCTAGAAGTTAGAACTACTTGAACCTAACTAACCTAAGAACATCACACACATCCATGCCCAAGGCAGGACTCGAACCTGCGACCGTAGCATTCTCGCGGTTCCGCACTGAAGCGCCTAGAACCGCTCGGCCACCGCGGCCGGCGATGAAGGGTAGAGTGACGGGTCGTAACACATCTGAAATGTAACGTCCACTATTCAGAGTGCCGTCAATGCGAACAAGAGATGACCGAGACGTGTAACCAATGGCACCACATACCATCACGCCAGGTGATACGCCAGTATGGCGATGACGAATACACGCTTCCAATGTGCTTTCACCGCGATGTTTCCAAACACGGATGCGATCATCATGATGCTGTAAACAGAACCTGGATTCATCCGAAAAAGTAACGTTTTGCCATTCGTGCACCCAGGTTCGTCGTTGAGTACACCATCGCAGGCGCTCCTGTCTGTGATGCTGCGTCAAGGGTAACCGCAGCCACGTCTCTGAGCTGATAGTCCATACTGCTGCAAACGTCGTCGGATTGTTCGTGCAGATAGTTGTTGTCTTGCAAACGTCCCCATGTGTTGACTCAGGGATCGAGACGTGGCTGCACGATCCGTTACATCCATGCGGATAAGATGCCTGTCTTCTCGACTGCTAGTGATACGAGGCCGTTGGGATCGAGCACGGCGTTCCGTATTACCCTCCTGAGCCCACCGATTCCGTATTCTGCTAACAGTCATTGGATCTCGACCAACGCGAGCAACAATGTCGCGATACGATAAACCGCAATCGCGACAGGCTACAATCAGACCTTTATCAAAGTCGGAAACGTGATGGTACGCGTGTCTCTTCCTTACACGAGGTATCACAGCAACGTTTCACCAGGCGACGTCGGTCAACTGCTGTTTGCGCATGAGAAATCGGATGTAAACATTCCTCATGTCAGCACGTCGTAGGTATCGCCATCGGTGCCAACCTTGTGTGAATGCTCCGAAAAGGTAGCCATTTGCATACCACAGCATCTTCTTCCTGCCGGTTAAATTTCGCGTCTGTAGCACGTCATCTTCGTGGTGTAGCAATTTTAATGGCCAGTAGTATATACAGGGTGGTCCATTGATAGTGATTGGGCCAAATATCTCACGAAATAAGCATCAAACGAAAAAACTACAAAGAACGAAACACGTCTAGCTTGAAAGGTGAAACCAGATGGCGCTATGGTTGGCCCGCTGGATGGCGCTGCCATAGGTCAAACGGATGTCAACTGCGTTTTTTAAAATATGAACGCCCATTTTTATTACATATTCGTATATGAATGTTTTAGTTGGACCACTTTTTTCGCTTTGTGGTAGATGGCGCTGTAATAGTCACAGACGTATAAGTACGTGGTATCACGTAACATTCAGACAGTGCGGACGGTATTTGCTTCGTAGTACATTACCCGTATTAAAATGGACCGTTTACCAATTGCGGAAAAGGTCTATATCGTGTTGATGTATGGCTATTGTGATCAAAATGCTCAACGAGCGTGTGCTATGTAAGCTGCTCGGTATCCTGGATGACATCATCCAAGTGCCCGGACCGTTCGCCAGGAAAGGAAACAGGAAGTGTTCTGCCACATGTGAAACCACGACCTGCAACAAATGATGATGCCCAAGTAGGTATTTTAGCTGCTGTCGCGGCTAATCCGCACATCAGTCGCAGACAAACTGTGCGAGAATTGGGAATCTCAAAAACATCAGTGTTGAGAATGCTACATCAACATCGATTGCACCCGTACCATATTTCTATGACCAGGAATTGCATGGCGACGACTTTGAACGTCGTGTACAGTTCTGCCACTGGGCACAAGAGAAATTACTGGACGATGACAGACTTTTTTTCACGCATTCTATTTAGTGACGAAGCGTCATTCACCAACAGCGGTAACGTAAACCAGCATAATATGCACTACTGGGCAACGGAAAATCCACGATGGCTGCGACAATTGGAACATCAGCGACCTTGACAGATTAATGTATGGTGCGGCACTATGGGACAAAGGATAAATCGCCCCAATTTTATCGATGGCAATCTAAATGGTGCAATGTATTCTGATTTCCTACGTAATGTTCTACCGATGTTACTACCAGATGTTTCACTGCATGACTGAATGACGATGTACTTCCAACATGATGAATGTCCGTCACATAGCTCGCGTGCGGTTGAAGCGGTATTGAATAGCATATTTCATGACAGGTGGATTGGTCGTCGAAGCACCATACCATTTGCCGCACGTTCACCGGATCTGACGTCCCCAGATTTCTTTCTGTGGGGAAAGTTGAAGGATATTTGCTATCGTGATCCACCGGCAACGCCTGACAAAATGCGTCAGCGCATTGTTAATGCATATGCGAACATTATGGAAGGCGAACTACTCGCTGTTGAGAGGAATGTCGTTACGTGTATTGCCAAATGCATTGACTGAATTGACGTTGACGGACATCAGTTTGAGCATTTATTGCGGTAATGTGTTATTTACAGGTAACCACACTGTAACAACACGCGTTCTCAGAAATGACAAGTTCACAAAGGTACATGTATCACATTGGAACAACCGAAATAAAATATTCAAACGTACCTACGTTCTGTAGTTTATAATTTAAAAAACCTACCTTTTACTAACTGTTCGTCTAAAATTGTGAGCCATTTGTTTGTGACTATTACAGCGCCATCTATCACAAAGTGAAAAAAGTGCTTTACGTACTACACGAATATGTAATAAAAATGGGGGTTCCTGTTTAAAAATACGCAGTTGATATCCGTTTGACCTATGGCAGCGCCATCTAGCGGGCCAACCACAGCGCCATCTGGTTTCCCCCTTCAAGCTAGACAAGTTTCGTTCTTCGTAGTTTTTTCGTTTGACGCTTATTTAGTGTGATATTTGGCCCAGTCACGATCAGTGTACCACCCTTTATATAGTAGTAAGTGGGTACATAGGATGCAGCTTTTTTTCAACAAATTAATGTAAATATTAACCAAAATATTTATATTAACTAAAATATTTATATTATATTGTATATTTTGATATAAATGTTTTATTTAATACAAGTACTTTAATTAATTCATCAATAAGAAGCGTGTGCATAAAAAATTGCTAACTGCTCTCAACGAACCCACTTACTACTGGAGCTCAGATCTGGTAATCGAGCTGGCCAAGGTAACATTTCTACACATTGTAGAGTTTGTTGGGTTACAACAGCGGCATGTGGGTGAGCTTTATCCTGTTGCAAACAACCCTTAGAGCCTGTTCATGAGTAGCTGCACAACAGGTCGAATCACCAGACTGGTGTTACAATTTCTAGTCAAGGTACTTGCGATAACCATGAGAGTGTTCCTGCCATCATATGAAATTGCACCCCAGACCATAACTCCAAGTGTATGTCCAATGTGTCTAACGTGCAGACAAATTGGTGGCAGGCCTTCAACTGGCGTTCTTCTAACCATCACAAGATCATCACAGGCACTGGGGCAGAACCAGCTTTCATCAGAAAATGTAACAGGTTTCCACCCTGCCTTCCAGTGAGCTCTCCCTTAACACCACTGAAGTCGCAAATGAAAGTGTTCTGGGGATAGAGGAATGTGCACTTACGGGAGTCTGGTTGTGAGCTGTTCTTGAAGTAATCGATTTGTAACAGTTCTTTATGTCACTGTGGCGAAAGCGAATGCTCAGTTTAGTGCTGCAGATGCAGTACCTTTTGCCAGTCATACACCAGTCACAATGGTCTTCCCTCTCGGTAGTGCCACATAGCTGTGCAGAGCCCAGTCTTCTTGTGAACATACATTCTCGCGAGCACGGCTGCCAACAATCACGTTAAGTGGTTACATTCCTGCTGTGTTTTTCTGCAGTATCGCAAAATGAACATCTAGCTTCTAGTAGTCCTATTACATGACATCATTCACACTCAGTCAGGTGTTTACAATGGCGTCTTAGTCGTGTTAAATACATTCTCGACTACAATCAACTCATCAGGTCCACTCTCAATGGTAAATAACGCTCGATTGGCGCTACTACCGTCACTCTTATGCAACTGGCCCGAAATGTGAATAGACGTCATCACTCTACATCTACATCTTCATGGTTACTCTGCAATTCACACTTAATTGCCTGGCAGAGCGTTCATCGACCCATTTTCATATTATTTCTCTACCAATCCACTCTCGAATGGCTCATGGGAAAAAGGAACACCTAAATCTTTCCGTTAGAGCTCTGATTTCTCTTATTCTATTATGATGGTCATTTCCTCTAACGTAGGTGGGTGTCAACAAAATATGTTCGCATTCGGAAGAGAAAGTTGGTGATTGATATTTCGTAAATATATCTCGCCGCAAAGAAAACCGCCTTTGTTTCAGTGACTGGCACCCCAACTCACGTATCATATCAGTGACACTCTCACCCCTATTGCGCGATAGCACGAGACGAGCTGCCCTTCTTTGAACTTTTTCGATGTCCTCCATGAATCCTACCTAGTAAGGATCCCATACCGCCCAGCAGTATTCCAGCAGAGGGCGGACAAGTGTAGAAACAAGCCTACCAACCAACTTTCGGTTATGTCACGCTCCTTCTTGCTGTTGCCTTTTCTTTTTTTCTTTTCCTGTGAGTGTAGATATTGTCAGCTAAGAGATTCTACCAAATCTAATTACCACTGAACAAACTCTGATGCGCTCATCCACCTCCACTTATGTTTAATACTTGATCAAGTGTCTCCGCACATAATTTTGCTACATTTACAACATTTAATTCTGGAATAATACTTTCCACTTGATTCTGATTTAAGAAAAGAGAAATTTGTTTCCACTTGTTCTGAAGTAACTTGGTCATCAATTGCTGAGTGATGGGATGAACTTATCTAGCATGCAGCCAAAGCTATAGTTCAGCCTAAAATTCCAGGTTACACTTTCAGCAAGTGAGTTCGATACGTCAACCTTATTCACTTCGATAACAGCTGATTAAGTTTTGTTTTGTTCGCAGCTGCATGACCTTCGACTGTTCCAGACCAAAAATGGTGCGAGCGATGTTCGAGTAAGCTGTGGGTCTGGGGATACTGAAATTCTTGTATCAGACGAATCTTTCAACCGAATTCGAACGAAATGATTGAAAAGGTGATAATGGTGTGCATATATTTACACTTCACTGGTTCCCATCAGCTAATATCTTAGGCCCATCTGAGTAATGATTGGGATCCAATTCCAATAACTTCACCAATGGTAAACGTGGGTGTTAGATAACACTGTGAAATATCTTTGACATAATATTCTTACTTGCAAGCCTAAACTGTCGTGCATAGTTTACACTCATAAAAACCCTTTCACTGATTTCTTCTGACTTGATATACTCTATTACGTCGATGCACTTACGTGTTGTGGGGTCCTTTGTTCGATGTGATGAAGAGTGCAGTCAGTGGAGCACCACGAGACCATGCATGGTAGAGAGACAATTTGTGTAAACCTAAAGTGCTTTAATTTGTAATATATGCAACAGAAGAGATGGTCCAGAACTGTGTTATACATATTCATTACGAGGTGAGGAAGTTTCTTTTAAACATCATCTGAGTATAGGATGGGAGACGTTATAAATAGTACTTACTGAAGTTCTTTCAGGCCTGGAATTTTTAGTTGGGCATCACACGCCTTCTTAACATGCTCTTCAATAATGACCATCAGTTCTGATTTAGATAGGAGAGAATTTTTTAAGAAATCGATATCTTCTTTCCACATGTCGTACATGAACGACATGTCTATCTGAGTCACGTTTGGAGGCGGGTCCTAAAACAGGTAACAGAATATACTGCTAATTTCTCCTCTCCAAAAATTGAAACATGTAATGTAAAAGAAAGTTTCAGTTTAATGTTTTAAAGCACTTGCTAGGATTATTGGAATCTGTTACTTGTTAATTCAACAATGACTCAACTGTATGTCTGGTGACATTATTAATTATGCATATTTTTATAGTTTTCAATAAATGGTAACTACCACTTCCATTAGACATTTCTGAGCCATTAGCTTCGTGGATAAGAAAAATTATCAAGATATGAATTCACCAGTTAAAATACACAGGAACAGCATATTCACAGAATGTCTCATTCAGACTACCGCAGGGCATCCAGTTCCCCATGAAACTGCTTCATTCCACTTCGTGGTACACCGGTTTCTGTCAGTTCCTACTTGCACAGTTAATTTTGAACTTGAACTCCATAGCTCTAAAACTCGCAACTGATGTTACCAGCCCAACCTAACAACAGTGTACTATCGAGCAAGCAAACAAAACAAGCGAAGACATTAGTAAACCCTGTAATAGTGTCCTAAACGCCAGACAAGAAAACGTACTGTACGTGTTACCACTTGTTGCCAAAACTATTAATTGATCCAGGAACACAGTAAACCACAACAGTACGTACTTGTTGAGAGTAAAATCTACTGAATCGTTAGGCTGTGTCATATTTATCTCAAACTTCTTCACTGATCGATGTTTCTGTCTCTCAGCTGGCAACTTCTTTAGGATTACACTGGTTTCCCTATCGCTGAGTCGGCGAAAGCTGATCCTTCTACATCTACATCTACATCTACATCCATACTCCGCAAGCCACCTGACGGTGTGTGGCGGAGGGTACCTTCAGTACCTCTATCGGTTCTCCCTTCTATTCCAGTCTTGACAGCTGGAATAGGTTGGGCGAGGAAGTTTCGTGATCCTGCCTCAACCAGTAACGTTTTTGTAAATATCTTTATGGCAACGACTCGGTGTTATCACAGTTCTATAGACGGATACTGTTTTCAGCAGCAGGCGTTAGCTCTTCGTAGTTTGGCAACAGTGCTACGAGCTGTCAGGGACATTCTTACGGCGTCTCGGCTATAGATGGCTACACGCAGCTCATCCAGGGACACTAGCTGTATCCTGAAGAAGATCCCATCTTAGGGATGTAAACGTCAAGCAATGAAGAAGTTTTATGTGTAATACGACGAAGCCGGACGACTTAGAGGATCATGTCGTCAATGACAACGGGCCACGACAGCCTGCAGACTTATAGGCCCAGAATATACAGAATCTGTTAGATATTTAGTCACCTGTGAAAAGAGTCTGGAGTGTTTAAGATAATTTTCAAGGAATATACTTCTTTGTGGCAGAGAAACAATGCTGATATGTTCATAAAAGAAGGAGTTGCAAATCACAGACAACGTATCATATAATTACCTGACACTGTTTGGAAAACAACCACAAACATTCTAAACGTAGAGAAACCCTACACTCTGCTCAGAAAAAATACACATTTTCAGATAACGACATATTATAAATAAAAAATGTGTGTGGCAACCCGAATCTGTAACTGAACGATCAGATGAACTATATCTCCTCACCCCTTACGTAGTATACTTTCAAAATGGTTGGGGGGACCTGACTGATGTCTCCATCCCACCCATACAAATGAGTTCAACCATACCTGCGAGAATTTGCGAAAAGTCGTTGAGTCCCTGCTGTGAAAAGAACAAGACAAAAGGAAACCCGAGAACTAGGTCGTGAGAGAAATTGTCTTACACTGTAATGACCGTCATGTTTACAAGTCCTGGGTACTGAACAGAATTTTGAATGAAACGTAACTAATAACATAATCAGTCGCAAGAGACGTTCACCACTCTTTGGAATATTCGCCTCCTCAACAAGTGGGAAAAAACAAAGTCAATGAAACTCTTTTCACTTACAGATCTCCCTTCAAATTCTGTTCTGTGCCCAGTATTTCTAAAACAAAAGTTGTTAAAACTGGAACAGATGAAGAATTAAGACTGTCTTAAGCTTTTGGAGGATGAAGTTAGAAATGAAAAATTTATTGCACGCCATAGGGACGATAGAAATTGTGGGAAGTAAAGAGAGTCTGATAATACACGTCATAACAAACGTCAAGATAGACGCGTTTCTTAAGAAACAGTACTTTCCTCTGTAACTTTCTTTTGTAAATTTACAGAATTTGTAATATATTGTACTGTGTAGTACGTTTTAAAAATATCTATATACAACTACTTACACACTTGTGAAGTACTACACAGCAGCTGCCATAAAATGATATTATAGAGCTAAATGAATTAGGCTACACGTTGACTGTAAAAACTGTTGACAGTTTTAGATGTAATGAGTGTATCTACAGCGTGAAAATCAGAATTTCCAGTTCAGTCCTACACGTCGATTTATGAGGTGAGATTTATATATTTAAGATGGACTTAAAGTGTTACTGTAAAGGAATAAGCAGAATCTGTGAACCAGTTACTGGACGCAGGACTCTACTTAGATTTTTAAACTTTTCATTCTAACGAGAAAAAATATTGATGATGAAGAGAACTGCTGTAGAATACATCACAGGTAAAAATTAATAAAAATCAGTTTCAGTGCCAAAAATGTTGAGCGTTCGTAACAGCTTCTCTCGTCATTATAGCCAAAGAGTGAAAACATTCCGCCGCGGTGAAAGTTGGAGCTGTCGGTATAAAAGTATCTGAAAAGACTCAGCTAGATATCCTATCTGAGTTTCCTGATGATACACGGTATCACATTGAGTTCTGTATCCAAAGAATTTGACTTCGACCCTGCTGCGAATGTACCTCACATTGTGGTTTGCAATTGTGGCGTCATAAGCATTGTGGGAAGGTTGTCAGATGTCCGGATGAAGCAACACAATTTTAAACAGTAACACTGTGCATTATTACCTTGATAGGATCGGTGGTGATGATGGTGACTTGATGCCCCCTTTCGGCGAGAGCTCGCATGATTATAAGAAATGGCAGCTGGTGACTGATGGACGGCGTCGGGTTGATACCCAGAATTCTTGCGCATGCACACGAATGAACTAGAAGCAGTAGAAGCAGCAGGCTGACCGTGGCTTCCCGCAAGTAGCACTAGATTCAAGAAAAAGTGGGAAAAGAAAATCTGTTCAGTTATACTTCACATATTAAGTAGCCCAACGTCTATCCTAAATTAGAAAATGACACTTTTGTGGCTTTATTGATATCGGGACTGTCCGCAGAATAACATTCGAACGTATATTGACGTCACATGCTACAAAGCACGCTAGGTGAAATATTCCTGTCTGTTACCTATCAGGAGACAGTCACAGGTAATGATACGGAAATAGAGCTCCATATAATCCGTATACTGACCCGTGTTGCTGCGCATATGTATTCAGAGTCAAGGAAGAGTTTGCGTGGTTATAAGTAGGTCGCAAAACTAACTACCCACTGGCTACAAAAAATTATGATAGCTACAGACCAAAAAATCGAGTTACATCCACACACTGTTCCTGCACACCCTTCAGCGTAGAATGAGTTTCCATGTAGTTACCTGTGTTTTCAGTCAGTTCAGAACTGAGTAAAACTTAGAAAGGCAATCACTTTCACGACTCGTGGAAAGATGTGTTGATATCTGCGTGAGAAATCCAGACCGTAAGGAATTATCGTGATAGCTTCCACTAGAAATTCCGAATTGCCTGACCGGTAGGTGACGCTGTTTGTGGACGTGCATTGCCCGAAGTCAAATTACGTAGCTGAGCCGCTGATTCTGAGAGGCACTCCCCAGTTTCAAAACTGTTTGATAATTAATTCAAGGTTTACTGAATTTTTGATGGCTTCATATCCTCCAAAAGCACTCGCCTTCGTCACCAAAACACAGTTACTGTGGTTTGCGTGGAAGAGTATGTTTGAAATTATCGCCCTCAGTGAATCTCAATGAGTCGTTTCATGGCGAGCCACTGTACGAGAAAATAACTCCTCAACAAGCTCGCGTCCGTAGTGGAATACTATACGTGCATCCCGCTAGAACGAATGGGCAGCCAGACTAGATACTGGTTTTCCTGGCTACAAACATACAGACAAATCAAACTCAAAAAGCTTTAAAAATGGACCTTCCAGAACAATGTGATTAAAAGACTTGGCGCTTCAATACGAGTCTGCCATTTAAACATAGAAGGCATTATCCGAGCTAAAAGCGAGTTGTAGATAATTATATTGACGTAGTGCTAATCCAGGAAACACATGCTCCAACTATGGAAGACCAGCGTGAAAGAGGTAGAGTTCATGGCTACGATCTTATGGGCGCTACATATCACAGTGTGTATAGTGTTGCCACCTATGTAAGGAACAATATCGACAAATACAGAAAATGAGATCCATTATGTTTCCACACAAGTGGAGGAGGCCATTATAAATAATATTTACAAGACAACAAATGTGCTGTGGCCACTGGATGTTCTGCCAATTACTGCCCACCCATTGATTTATGCTGGGGATTTTAATAGTCAGCACGGTCACTGGAACTATGCGGGTGATAATGAGTGTGGTATTGCGCTCAATGACTGGGATAAAAATTGGAATCTATACCAGGTTTATAACGCCAAGGATTTGGGAACTTTCAGATCGGGCACTTGGCGAAGAGATTACATTCCGCATCTCTGCTTCGTGTCCTGGGACTGCAGAGGGCACCCAGTGCCTATATCCAGAGAAGTAGTACCGAATTTCCTACACAGGCTGCACTGGTCAGTAATCCTCGATATGGGGCCCTCTGTCCCAATAGCGAGATCTGTACCGCCACACAGATGGAATTTCCGTAGGGCTGATTGGAGGAGTTTTACTGACCACCTAGATAAATATATCTGTTTCATTCCACCAGAACCTAAGAACTACCATCGATTCATCGGGGTATTCTTACTACATCCAAGAAGTTTGTCCCTAGTGGGTATGGAAAGGAATATACACCAGACTGGAATAAACATTGTGAACAACTTTATGAACAATTTAGTGAAACTGGCGTCAGCTACATTGCAGACGACCTCTTCCAAAGTCTTGACGCTGCTAGAAGAATACGATGATGTGAGAAACCCGATACTTCAGGTCACCAAATCGCTAACCATATAGTTGAAACATCTAGATCGTCTCATGACAAACAACATACTTCAAAAATAAAACGAGAACTCACCGCTCTAAAAGCTTAATGCCCCAACGAATCCAATTTCTCTTCACCATTTACACTGTCTGAATTGGATAAGATCTTGAAACAAACTAAACATGGTAAAACACCTGGTCTGTACAATATAAACCCGGCATTTCTGATAAACATGGGTAACGGTGGAAAAAATGGCTGGTCCGTTTCTTCTCCAGCATCCTAGATATTTGAACACTGCCCAACGAGATAAAGAGACCAAAAATATTGGCAATTTTGGAAACAGGTAAGCCACCTGACCACCCTCAAAGTTTCAGACCATTTTCCATTTTAAGCTGTAGTTATGAACTCTTAGAGAGAGTCATCTATAAAAGAATTAGCAGCTTCATTCCAGAACATATCATAGCTGAGCAAGCGGGTTTCAGGCCACAGACAAGTTGCTGGAACCAGGTACTGGCCCTAACAATTTGTATAGAGGCTGATATCCAAGAAAACGTGAAGACATCTGTCGCATTCGTAGACCTAACTGCGGCATATGACACAGCTTGGAGAGAAGAGATGATATACAAATTACTGAAAACTGTAACTCTCATCAACACCATGATGAACAGTAGATATTTCCATGTTTGCTTGGGAGAAAATATGAGCAAGGAGAGGAAATTAAGTAATAGTCTACCATGGGGCTCCATCTTAGCCCCCAATTATTCAACTCATATCTCCCCAATACCTGGTCAACAAAAATCTGCTCCGTGGACGATATCGCTCTTGCTTGTAGAACCAAGGATCTTGGACGAGTGGAGACAATTCTCACAGAAGATCTAGCCGTTATGAGCTCGTATTTTAGAAAGTGGTGACTTAAACCTAGTACAAGTAAAACTGAAGTATGTACATTCCATCTGACAAACAAACAAGCTAATGTTGAGCTCAGAGTGAAACTTAACAGAAGCATTCTTTGCCATAAGAAGCATCTTAAGTACCTTGGTGTCGCCCTTGACAGCACCCTTTCATTCAGAAAACATTTTGAAAATTCTGCTGCCAAGATAGAAACCCATACCGATATTATTCAAAAATTGCGTGGAATGAAATGAGGAGTTTCAACAGATATCTTTCACACGTCATCCATTGTGCTGGTTTTCTCAATGGCTGGGAATTGTTCCCCGGTGTGGCTAAACAGCTGCCACACCAACTTGATCGACGCTCAGTTGAAGCACACTATGCGGTCAATAACTGGGGCAATCCGACCGACACCGGTTTATTGGCTTCCTCTGCTGAACAGCATCTATCCACCCGCAATTCTCAGAAGCGAGGCCTTGCTTAGGGAATACCGCAAGGTACAGGAGAACCTGGAATTACCCATACAGGAAGACATAGAAAGTCTACGACGAAACAGACAGCGTTCAAGATGCCCACCATTACGGCAAGCGGAACAGCCAGATGCCAGTAATACCGGGGTGAGAGACCTGTGGGGCCAGAGCTGTCAAGTTACTGAAAATCCTGAGGAGCGTGAATGGTTCCGAAAGTATAAATGTGATATTGCTGGAACATAGCTGGATAGGAAACTAAGGGTCATATTGAACAGAACTCGCACGGGGCATGGACTCTCTTTACAAATGGAGTGCTACAGAGTCTCTGGTTTGTGACCGTAGGGCTCTGAACCAGACAATTAAGTACATTATAGATGAATGTCCCGTGCGTTCCAATCAGGAGAGTTGGAGCGATCTCATGCAAACTGATGGGACTGCTCTTATATAGATTAGGAACTTAGATATTGATATTTAGTTAGTTTTATATGTAGTTTTGTATTTTCATCGCACTGTTATATATAATATTACTTATGTTATATACCTATATTTTTAAACTGCATGTGAGCCACATGAATAAAAATAAAATTCCTCAATACCTCTCAGCTGTAAGGAAAGTCACACTGCAATCATGTAATTTGACAGGCAGTTTCGCTCACCATCAGACAAGAACGAAGCAACAATACTATGAAGAACTTGAGTACTCATGCACAGAGAACGTGTGTGTCATATTGTCGAAAATAATACCTGCAGCCAGCCACTGTAACCTTTGCTCCAGTAGTTGTGCAATTTTTAAAAGGTAAGACCTGTTAATGTGTGCCAGAGTGGTTTGTTAATTGTCTTTCCGTAAGAGATCAATCAGCTACGTTTCACAATTTTGACTCTTTCGCCATTTCCCCTTTAAAATTTAATAAAAGATTTACGTTTAGATTGGAATGCTATAAAGGCTATAGCTGTACTCACTGCAATTTCGAACGATTCGTAATAGCCAAACTACTGAAGGTTAACCATGAAATATCAGCTTTAGTAAGTTGGGCTTTGACTACGCGAAGGTAACGGAGCTAATAAGACACTATATACATTAAAGCAAACAACTATTTTTTTTTTCAATGAAGCAAGGAAATTAAACAAATACCCAGCATACATCAGTGCTTTGCTATGTTGATTCTGAATAGTACATTAATTATTTCATAAGGGCCTGTGACTCTAGTGTTTGATGGTATATATTTGTTTGTGTTACACGTGCCCTTCAAGCTTAGTGCGAAGATTCATTTTTTTAGCATATATTGATTGTCAATGAATCAATCATTTTCTCAGCCCTGGTGAAAAGGAAGAGTGCTACGTCCTGCTACAGGCAGCTACCACTCTACGTCTATTTACATACTCGGCAAACCACAGTGAAGCACATAGTGGATGGTACACAGCACGGTATCACATTTCATAGTTTCTTCCTGTTCCAGTCGCGAAAGAGCGTGGGAAGAACAACCAATTATTATATGCCTGTGTGTGTACTGTAATTATCCTTATTTTGCCTTCATGATCCCTCCGAGTGAGATACGTAGGGATATGAAGAATATTCTTCATCTACTACTTTCTTCTGAAATTTTATAATTAGATTTTCAAGGCATAATTTACATCTACCTTGAGAAGTCAGCCCATTCGGGTTTTTCAATAACTCCGCTACACTCTCCAGTGAAACAATTAAACCTCTGACCATTCGTGTCACTCTTCCGTGCATACCTCCAATAGCTCCTTTCAATCCTGTCTGGTACAGGCTCCACATATTTTGGCTGTATGCTAATATGGGCCACATAAATGGTTTTTAGACAGTCTCCTTTGCAGACGGTATGTATTTTAGTATGAGCCAAAGTCTGACACCTGATCCACGTATTGCTGAGCTTATGTAACCATCCCATTTCATATCCCTACAAATTGTTCCATACAAATATTGCTGTGGGTTAGGTTGCTAGTAATATTGTCTGCATCGTTGTTAATATGCAAAGTGAACAACAAGAATTTTAACACACTTTCCTGCGACACAGCTGAAGTTGCTTCCGAAAACGACTCGATATAGAAGGTAACATCCTGCCTACTAGGAAATTATCAACCCAGTTACAAACCTAGGCTGATATCATGTACAATCGTGTGTTGGTTAATCCTGTGATGGACATGCCGACTGCAGTGGACAGATGTTAATGACTGTTTCTTTGGCGTTTACAATCAGAACAAATGTTCGCAGTGCACAGTACCAGTGGGAGTATCCGATGGAGTGGATTGCGAGTATTTGCAGCAACGTTAAGTGACAACAGAAGTTCCACCATAGAGTTAACAACCGTTATTGTGGTGCAGAGTCAAATTTTTTTCGCAAGTCTAGAAATACTTTATCTGCCATGTGATTTCCTTGATAAATGGCTTTCAGGATGTTGTGTGAGAAAAGCGGAGCTTGGATTCCCCATGACCATGTTTTCGCTGTCCATGCTGCATGGCAAACATGAGGCCATTCTTTCATAAATTCTTCATTATGTTTGAACACGGAATATATTCCAGAATTCGCCACCAAATGGACGTCAATGAGGTTGGACTTAAATTTTGTTGATCATTTATTTTACCCTTCTTGTAGACTGGTGTGACAAGTGCTTTATTAAGTCTCTGGGCATAGTGTTTTGTTCAAGGGATCTACATTATATTATTAGAATTGTATTAATACCTTCAGCTGCTAACGGGCATTGATATATATGAACGGGGACAGGTGAAAATGTCTGCCCCGACTGGGACTCGAACGCGGGATCTCCTGCTTACATGGCAGACGCTCTATCCATCTGAGCCACCGAGGGCACAGAGGTTAGCGCGATTGCAGGGACAATATCGTGCACGCCTCCCGCGAGACCTACATTCTCGCCTCGTCTGTCCACACACTACATTCGTAGTGTCTCACCCCAACACACTCATTACTCGTGGAAGACATCCTTACAAATTTCCGTAAGAGTTTGGGGAATATGTGTGCATCCGCACAGAAGAAGAAGGTCATGGCTGGCGTTACCAGAACTATATACTTATATGGATATGGTGCCTGTTCTTTCGAACATGGCAACACCAGTCACGACCGTCTTCTGCTGTGCGGATGCACACATATTCCCCTAACTCTTAAGATGCTTGGTAAGGATGTCTTCCAGGAGTAACGAGTGTGTTGGGGTGGGACACTACGAATGTAGTGTGTGGACATACAATGCGAGAATGTGGGTCAGATAGTCCCTGCCGCCGCGCTTACCTCTGTGCCCTCGGTGGCTCAGAGAAGTCCGGCTTTCGCCGCCGTTCAGTGCGGACGTGTTGTTGTTTCCGCCTGCGGAGCGCACGCGCTCGCTGTTGTTCACATTTCATCGGCCGTCACTTACGTGTCGCTTACGTGTACTAGAAGCATGGCCAACCGTTTTAGAAAATCAACACTACGATTCAACTTCTGCAACTACTATGCACGACCAAAGGCCCTGGAAGTGGAACTCTTCCTGCACGACGTTGCATAGATCTCAGCTTCCGACATCTTGGGCATCCATTTGTCTATATTAAGCAGTATGGTGTATGTCAAAGTCGTCAATGACGCGATGTGTGAAAGAATATTTCGTGACACGAAACATGGATTACGCTTTTGCCACGCGGACGGCAATGTCGGTGCGGTCACTGTCGACCATGAAGGGTTGGGCATGTGCACCATACGAGTTTTCGAACTCCCGTTCGAGCTCTCGGTGGAAGACATTATCGCGGCTTTCCGCCCCTATGGCACTGTACATGGCCACACTGCCGAACGCTGCGCTCAATTCCAAACATACCCCATTCTTAACGGTGTACGACAGGTCACCGTCGATCTCCATCGCCACGTGCTATCTTACCTGCAAATTAGCGGGTGTCGCGCGGTTGTCATATACGACGGCAAACCCCTGTTCCGGGTGTGGCAAAGAAGGCCACCTCAGATCTGAGTGTCTTCAGCAAAGAATCACCCAACTGCCAGCTGCTACCGTGGCACCTCCGGCTCCGACGACAGTTTTACCGATCACCTACGCATCGGCGCTTTCTTCTCCTCCCACCAGCCGCCGCTCGTCGGACCAGGTACCGGTGACCCTTCCTGCTGCTACGGATACCGTCGGGGTCGACACGTCGTTCTCACAGCCTGACGCTACTCCTGCGCCACTACCAACAGCGACGACTTCCGATCCCCAACCGCCCGATCGTATGGACGCCCCTTCACTTGCGTTTCCGAGACGCCCTTCCCCCCTGAGCGCCGCGCCTCCCTTCCGTCTTACAACAGAGGGACGAACCCGCAAACAACGTTCACCTAAGAGGCGCAAGAGGAGGCACCGTACGGTCTCGGAACGAGACGGATCACCTCCCACTGATGCTCCAGAGGCCGTCCGACCCGACGAGGCCTCGGAGAACCTGCACGACGATACGAATGACAACATGTCGCCGACTGTGGCTGTGTCGATGCCTACTCTACTGGCTCGCCCAGGTGCTCCTGAACCAATGGACTCCATCGTTGCGACGGCCACCGAGACGTCCTCCGCCTCTACGACCGAAGTGGAACGTACGACCTTCACAACGACAGTGCCTTCAATAGCGTGGAGTGAGGACGTCGATGAAGGCCCAGACCACAAGCTGGGGACAGAGATACCCCAGAGAGAAGCCTCGTTACGCCGCTGATACCGCCGTCAGGTGGCGTACGGCACGAGTCTCCGTTGCTCGCCCCTCTTCATCCTCCGCTTGTAGAGTTCCCCTCCACGGCGGGGTACGGCTCCAAACCTACCGAGTAGCGATGATCAACACTAACACCATTAGCTCACCCGTGAAACTTCAACTGCTGCGAGAGATGATACGGGCGTCGGACGTCGACATCGCACTACTACATGAAGTACACTTGGCCACACTTCCAGACGTCGCGGGATATAACACTTATCCTTCTCCTGGTGACCACCTGGGACGCAGCGTAGCTGAGAAGGCATTCGAGTGGCCAATATCACATACCTTCTATCCGCCAGAGGCATCGCCGTCACCGTCATGGGGACGCGTATTGTCAACATTTACGCTCCGTCAGGCTTCACCCGCAGACGCGACAGGGCACCTTCTATTCAGAAGAAATCGCCCCTTTGTTTCTTGGACGCTGCGACCATTACTTGCTTGGGGGATGATTTTAATTGTGTCTTGCACCGTAGGGATCAAGTGCCCCTCTACAACACCTGTCAAGAACTGCGTCTTGTCGTCCGAGATCTGTTGCTCCGCGACACTTGGGAAGTTCGGCACAGCGACGCGCCTGGACATACTTACCAGACTAGTCACACCGCGAGCCGCCTTGATAGGATTTACGTCTGTCGGGAACTCACACCTAGAGTACAGGGTGCAGAACTTTGGCCCCTGGCCTTTTCGGACCACTATGCCTACATCTGCAAAATTCTCCTCTCCCAGCAAGTGGTCTGGCGTAGTCGTGCACCGTGGAAGCTAAACACCTCCCATCTTCAAAAATGTGTGTGAAATCTGATGGGACTAAGGTCATCAGTCCCTAAGCTTACACACTACTTAACCTAAATGATCCTAAGGACAAACACACACACCCACGCCCAACGGAGGACTCAAACCTCCGCCAGGATCAGCCGCACACTCCATGACTGCAGCGCCTCAGACCGCTGGGCTAATCCCGCGCGGCTCCTCCCATCTTCCCATCTTCATGATGCCGAATGTCTTCAACGTGTTACCGAGACATGGGCGAACTGTGAACGTTGCTTACCTAAATACTGCACGACCTTGACCTGGTGGCTGGGATTTGTCATACCTGCCATTCGACGCACTTTGATTCAATATGGCAAGGAAGTTGCTACGTGGCGCCAGGACACTATCGACTATTTCTACGCCGTTCTCCGCGACCTGGACGCCCAGCCGCCCACCCCCGGCACCCAGAGGAAACGCAGCAGGACTAAGGCGCAACGTTGACACGCCGTAGACTGCATGGGGCTATGATGCGAACCCGATGTGAAGATTCGGCGTAACAAGAACATCCCACCACGTATCATATCGCCTCTGATGGGAAACATCGACGACAACGACTCATCACCGAGATCAACCTCTTTCGCGCCCAGCACGTCACCTTCCAGGCCCAAATCGTCACTGCCTTTGTAGACCACTACCGCACAATGTACCAGGAGGAGACTACCAACAACCACGCTGAGGAGTCTGTGTTACCACACGTAACTCGCACCCTCGCCAGCGACGAAGCGGACGAGCTGATGGAGCCAATTACGCGTGACGAAGTCCACGATGCCGTCAACAAAGGTGCTCTGAATAAGTCACCTGGTGTCGACGGATTGCCGATAGAATTTTATAGCGCTTTCCTCACACTAGTGGCGTCACGGTGGACGACAATGTTTCATGAACTAATGACTATGGGGAACGCCGTACCGCCGTCCTTTGTCACAGGAATTATTATACCCATCCACAAACCGACACCGGTTGTGACTGCAGCACATTACCGTTCCCTGACTCTGATTAACGCAGATTATAAAATTTTTACACGCTTAATGGCGACGCGATGCCGCAAGGTCCTGCCTAGCATTCTATCCCCGGAACATACAACTCCGGGTGGTTCATTTAGTATACAAACGGCCACAGGAGAATGTCGCGATTTAATTGCACTGACAGAGGCGTGCAGACTCCGCGGCGCGGTGGTTGCCGTTTTCTGTTTTCAGTGATGAACCGCATGGGTTTTCCACCAGCCTTTATCGATGTCATCCGGCGCCTGAACGGCACCGCCGAATCGCTGATTCAGGTTAATGGCCGTGTGGCGGGACCAGCGGCGATCCGGCGTTCCGTACGACAAGGCTGCCCACTTTCGACCCTACACTATGCCATAAGCCTCGAGCCACTCATCGGGAGTCTGACTAGCCACCTTTCTGGTCTCCCTTTGCGACAGTACAGTTTTCGATGTTGTGCGTATGCGGACGACTTCCACCTCATGGTCCGCTCTCGGAGTGAACATAAACGGTACTTGATTTGATATCAACGTACGGAACTGCAGCGGGCAGTAACATGAATGTGGCTAAATCCGCGGCGATGTCCATTGGACGTGGCCTCTCACATGACGACTTAGCACCTTTCCCGTGTGTACAAAAACTACGATACCTTGGTATCATTTTCACCTCCACCGTGCGCCACTCCGCTGCCATCAATTTTCGGCGTGCACTCCAAACCATCCGCACGACGGTGCGACAAAATCTTCTACGCCGACTCGATTCTTCACAACGTTTCCAGTAACTCAATCAACATGTGGCGTCCAGAATGGTCCATATCGCACAGGTCCTTCCGCTGCCATCAACTAATGGACGCAGCCTCCAGGCTGCTTTCGGATACTTTCTTACCGCCGGTACACTCTTCAAGGTCCGCTACGACACGCTCACCCTTCCCCCGCGAGCGGGAGGCCTCGGCCTTGTCAATGTGCGACTCCGAGCGGCGTCCTTGTACAAGTCCACCATGCACAATAAGTGGCACCTGTCTTACGCACAGCTTGCTGGAAATTCTTGTGCCCGCGACCATAACGCCACCAGTACCAGTCGGACACATCAAGCACCATCTGACGCACATTTCTGATTTCATCGTCGACTTCAATTATGCTCACACACCACGCGTTCTCTTCGACCTAAAGATTTTTACAACCCACCGCTTCGTTCCATATCCAGCAACAATATCGAACTCAAGACATCCGTCCAAGCAGTGCCTCACGGTTTGGCTTCATATCCACCAGCCTTTTCTTCCCTCCAACGTCTGGGCAACATGGTACCACGTCGCAAGTGGAAAATTCGCCACAAATCAACGTCTTCACGCCACCGGACTCACGGACTCTCCACTTTGTTCCATTTGCCACCTCATGGATGACGATGTCCACCAACTGACTTGTGCTGCCACCAGTGAGGCCTGGAAACAGTTCCTTGCCTGTTACCTCCGCGTTCCACCGGACTCGATTGACCTATGGACTTTTATCCATCTTGAGGATACTTATTTCCCCGCCACCAAAAATCATGCGATTGTGTGGGTCAAGGGATGGATGATCACCTACATGTGTAATGATGGCGACAAATCACGCTTTGATTTCTGGCAGTACTTCCAAACCACCCACAGTGAAGTCGAGCACCGACCGCGCTACCGCGCCTTCTTCTCCAATTACCTACATGCGATCTTTACGTCACCCCCGCTCAGTTGGATGGTGCACACGCCGACAGCACTCCTGCCCCCTTCCCCCCTGCTGACATCTGAGACTCTCGGCGCTACGCTTAGGCGTATGGACACGCGCCTCCTTTTTTCTATGCACTATAACAGAACATACCGATTTTTACCCCACTCCACTGTTTATTGCTTCACACCTCTTAGCTTACATCAGTATTATTATCCTTTTTTTCCTACACCTTGTTAATAAGAAAAATTGCTCGCCTTGTATGAGTGTAATGTCTCGTGTTATTTCCGCAGGAAGGATGGCATTTCTCTTGTAATTAAGCTTGTACCAGTAAAGATATTTTGTTCATTTACCCTGTACCTGGTAGAAAAATAATAAAATAAAATAGAAAGAAAATAAATCAAAAAGGTACTTTAAGGGAGTGATTCAAGGATGGGAGGGGGAAGGCATCTCAGCCAGGCCTGGGGTTCCGACCCCCGCCTGACTTGTCTCCACCTGCTCGTACCTGACCACTCTACTCTTTTTTTTTACACAAAAATGATGGATACAGCGTCTGCCATGTAAGCAGGAGATCCCGGATTCGAGTTCCGGTCTGGGCACACATTTTCACCTGTCCCTGTTGATATATATCAACGCCCGTTAGCAGCTGAAGGTATTAATACAATTCTAATTTCGTTCTAGACGGCTGCAGGTCATCAATGTTGTCTGTTCCTTCGGACATATCCATATAAGAATATAGTATATTATGGTTAAAACTGGAGTTAGCTGGAAATTCTGTGTCGACACTGAGAGAGATCCCACTCGCTCCGGGATTCTTGTCTAGTTTGAGCAATTTTAAGAGTTTCTCAACGCCATTCATCTTCTTTGGAGCGATTCAAGATTAAACTGAGGTACTACATCTGTGTCTTCCTTAGTAAAAGAACATTTGAAAAATGGAGTCCAGCGAAAATAAATGAAATGTTCTTGTGGCCTTGTTCCCCGGGAGGCTCCACCCGGGGAAGCGCGGCCGCCGGCTCCAAGTTTTGTTTCAGTCAACGCCACATTGGGAGACTTGCGCGTCGGTGAGAATGACGACTAGATGATGAGGAGGGCACAACGCCCAGTCCACGGATGGGAAAGATCTCCAACCGGGGCCCGGTGCATGGTGGGCAAACATTTTACCTCTCAACTTAGTAGACGGACAAGAAAATCAGTAATTATGCTTTTGTTTTGTAACTCTGACTTTTAATTACTATGCCATCCATCTACATCCACATCGATACGCACCATCGTACCAGTTATTAGGGTTTCTTCCTGTTTCTGTTCCATTCACGAATGGAGGGCGGGAAGAATAATTGTAAGTACACTAAATTTGATGCCATTGACATCCTTCACGTTCGAATAGAGATTCTTTGTTTCTGTGTTAGTTTTATAATACGATTCTACTACGTAGTCATTGAAGCCTTCACACATTGCCGCGCGGGGTAGCCGCTCGGTCTTGGGGGCCTTGGCACTGTTCGCGCGGCTTACCCCGTCGGAGGTTCGAGTCCTCCATCTGGCATGGGTGTGTGCGTTGTCCTTAGCGTGAGTTACTTTGAGTTAGATTAAGTAGTGTGTAAGCCTAGGGACCGATGACCTCAGCAATTTGGTCCCATAGGAACTTTCCACAAATTTCAAATTTTCTTCGCACATTGCCAGAGGGCCAAAAGTGACTCATTCAGCAACTCCCCATATGGATCTATGTTTAGTTTTACACCTGTTATGGAAGAATGGTTCAAGTGAGACTTCAATCTACAGTTGAAGATAACATTCTTTCCACCTTTCTTAGCCATCTGACCTCTTGATATTCATATGGTTCCTGTTCATTTCTTCAAAAGTATCTTCAGTTATCCCACAGGCGGTATTTACCATTCCCATAGTCAAGCATGCTTCAACTGTTTTGTGTTTTTTCTCTAACCAGTCCTGCATCACCATTTTGCACTTCCTTCCAGTCTCATTTTTAGAAGTATGTACTCCCTTATCCCTGGCTGAACTGATGAATATTTATATTTCGTCAATCGGCTCTGAGCACTATGGGACTTAACTTCTGAGGTCATCAGTTCCCTAGAACTTAGAACTACTTAAACCTAACTAACCTAAGGACATCACACACATCCACACCCGAGGCAGAATTCGAACCTGCGACCGTGGTGGTCGCGTGGTTCCAGACTGTAGTGCCTAGAACGGCTCAGCCACTCCGGCCGGCTTTCATCAATTCATTACCTCATGTCTTATCCAATGATTTTATCCTGTATCATTTGATTTTACCTATTTGATCCTCTGTTTCTTCATCACGTCATCTCCCAGTTCGTCTTCTGTCCCTTTCTCCGGTTTCAGCCAATGTTTGCTCAAGACTCCCTATCAGTCTCACAACATCCAAAGTCCTTACAACACATCCAGGTTCCATCTCCTTAATTTAACCTATCGTTAATAACCAAGAAATTATGTAGAGAGTGCTCATCAGCCCATTGAAATGTTTTGTAGTTTAAAACTGACCTTAGAATTCTCTATCGTCCCCTTATACGATCCATTTGAAAAGTTCCGGAGTTTTCAGGCGTATTCCAGGTATACAGGGTGAGTCACCTAACATTACCGCTGGATATATTTCGTAAACCACATCAGTTACTGACGAATCGATTCCACAGACCGAACGTGAGGAGAGGGGCTAGTGTAATTGGTTAATAGAAACCATTAAAAAATGCATGGAAGTATGTTTTTTAACACAAACCTACGTTTTTTTAAATGGAACCCCGTTAGTTTTGTTAGCACATCTGAACATATAAACAAATACGTAATCAGTGCCGTTTGTTGCATTGTGAAATGTTAATTACATCCGGAGATATTGTAACCTAAAGTTGACGCTTGAGTACTACTCCTCCGCTGTTCGATCGTGTGTATCGAAGAGCACCGAATTACGTAGGGATTCAAAGGGAACGGTGATGGACCTTAGGTACAGAAGAGACTGGAACAGCACATTACGTCCACATGCTAACACCTTTTTATTGGTCTTTTTCACTGACGCACATGTACATTACCATGAGGGGTGAGGTACACGTACACACGTGGTTTCCGTTTTCAAGTACCGAGTGGAATAGAGTGTGTCCCGACATGTCAGGCCAATAGATGTTCAATGTGGTGGCCATCATTTGCTGCACACAATTGCAATCTCTGGCATAATGATGTTGTACACGCCGCAGTACATCTGGTGTAATGTCGCCGCAGGCTGCCACAATACGTTGTTTCATATCCTCTGGGGTTGTAGGCACACCACGGTACACATTCTCCTTTAACGTACCCCACAGAAAGAAGTCCAGAGGTGTAAGATCAGGAGAACGGGCTGGCCAATTTATGCGTCCTCCACGTCCTATGAAACGCCCGTCGAACATCCTGTCAAGGGTCAGCCTAGTGTTAATTGCGGAATGTGCAGGTGCACCATCATGCTGATACCACATACGTCGACGCGTTTCCAGTGGGACATGTCCCTGCAGATGCACCGTGGCCCGTGTTTGATACAACACGCAACTGAACGTCGGAGGTTTCAAGCATCAACTTTATGTTACAATATCTCCGGATTTAATTAAAATTTTACAATGCAACAAACGGCACTGTTTACGTATTTGTTTATATATTCAGATGTGCTAACAAAACTAACGTGGTTCCATTTAAAAAAACGTCGGTTTGTGTTAAAAACATACTTCCGTGCATTTTTGTATGGTTTGTATTAAACAATTACACTAGCCCCTCTCCTCACGTTCGGTGTGTGGAATCGGTTCGTCAGTATTTGATGTGGTTTACGAAATATATCCAGCGGTAACGTTAGGTGACTCCCCCTGTATAACATTGTTTCGTGGCGCTTAAACAAAGGGTTTGCAAAATTGTGGTCTGTACATAACTACGCAAGTTGTCTTCTCATTTCATTACTGACTCATTTCTCCACGTTCTTGACTTCTCTTCCCTTTCATGTTATTGAATTCGAATCTCAAATCACAGTTAAAGTTTCGTCTCCCTTAGAGATGTGAACATTTTCCTTTATCTCATCATACTTTCTTTGAATCTCTTCATCAACTACATGTAAACTTGCATTACTGTAGTGGGTGTTAACTTGGTGTCTATCTAGTCTACAGTGACGCTTTCCACTGCGCTGTTCATAATACTTCAACCGAATTTCTATTTTCTTATTCATCATTATACCTACATAAGCACTTCCACTCATGGAATTTGTGTTCGTAAGGCTTATTTAATATTAAGAAATTACATAGATTAAAATACTAGGTAATCGATTAATTCGTTTCGGCATTGAAATTTTAATGATTCTCTAAATTCAAATTCGTAGTAACATAAATAAATATTGCGCTAATAACTATTTTGTAAAGGCTGGTAGCATATCAGGGACCTTTTACAGTCGCAAATTGTATTTAAAACACACCTTTTGACGCATCTGGTCGTTTATTCGCACTTGCCTCACTCACCATAGAAATGCAGTCTTACAGTACTTTCGTAAACAAGTGACATGCCGATAATCACTATCGTCGATGAAAATGATATTGAGAACAATGATTCTTTCTATATCAGATAGGAGAACGATCATACAGAGATGAACTAAAAGCCAAACACATAGAAGGTAACACTTAGTTTAGTAGTGTTATAACACGATGCGTTTTTTGGGGTGTTGACGTACCGCGTAAGGACGAGCGCACAGATTTTATACAGAAATCAATCGAAATGCAATTCCCTGCTTAGGTCCCTTACGTCAAGATACTGACAAAACATACCTGAAAAATCTATGAAATTTTGCATGTATTGTGTTACGGATTACAGACCAAAAAAAAAAAAAAAACAAAGTTCCATGTACTTGTGACTGTAGTAATGGTTTATTACTTACATATATTTCAAAGTTTTTTTATTAGTGGATTTAACTTTTCAGATACATAACCAGTATAGAGCTTTCGTGAAGTATGTTCTCTGTAGTATGCTATGAAGATGTCTATAGCTGAATAATTAATACAACTGAACAAATTTCGCTTGTTTCTCAAGTTTACGTTACTCGTTGAAATCACATTCCTAGTACGTAGTATTGTGCCGTAGCTAATCTACGATTTGTTTAGACTGTTTATTTTATAAGTAGAATGCGCTGTTCAACTAACGACCAGCTGTAGAATCAAAGCGGAGAAAAGGGAGCCCCAGTTGGGAATATTCGACAGAGGATTTCAAGTTCTGGCAAATGCGTTACAACCAAGGGAGGCAAACCGAACACCCTATTCATATCTAAGGGAAGGAATTTACTTTAATGAAATTCTGGGATTCTGAGCCGGAGAGGAAAACACTGTAAGTCTACTGCATGTGAGATTGTATTCAGTTATTAATGAATGCCCTCAAACCGCTTTATTTAGTCACGACACTGCTTCCGTGTATGAATTCAAAAGTAGGTAAATAACTAAAATGTTTGATAAAGCTAGCGCCACATGCTAATGAGTACATTTTGTATCGATAATGTGTCCAGCGTCGGCAACAATAAGGCTAAACAGACCCCCGACATGGTTGCTGTAAGACTTTGCGGAGCGCACTATGTTGTTGGCGAAGTCCCGGGTAGGCCATATGAGACAATGCACAATGTATTACATTCTTGAAAAAAATAACGCGAACGATGAGTCACTTTTCTGGTATCGTATTGTACACAATAGTATTGAAGCGCAGATTTTCTACGAACAAATAATATGAAGTATATTACGAAACAGTAAGAAAAATTACAGTATAATAACACACACATACCTTCATTGCGTTTAGAATTCCCGGTTGCACACCAACACTTCTAAAGGAACAGCGTGGCCGAGCTACTGACGGCCGCTCACAGCTTCTGCTGTGTTATATAATGCCTACGGCATAACCGGCGATAGCGGCTAACATTTTATCGGTCCCTATGATGCAGCAAAATCCTTGTCAGATTACTACCTTTTGATGTTTTGCGTCGTATAAGCTGAATATAAAAGGCACAGCGTCTATAATGTGCCATTCTGAACTTTCGAGACCGTCAAAAATTTGTGCTTTAAAGCCTTTTATCCGGCACGCGGGTGTTCCTGTGTGCTAATAGGTTTCCTGTTTCCTCTCGGTTGCTGTAAGAACGTTGTTGGTTTTCCAAAGGAGAAATTTAAAATAACGACTTTTTATTCGCTGTATTACAAAGGGAGTTACGGCGATCGTAAGAGAAGTGAACACACGACATAATGAAAAGCAAAGAACGTAAAGGTGGAAACAACTGCCACAGGGCGTGTGAACAGGGCCTCCAGCTAGTATAAGATACAACTTTCAGCCAAAATATTTCGCAATGCACTAAATGGCGAAATGTCTCTAAGCAGCTATTGTTGCTCGTTACTGTTGGCTTATAGCCAGTTTCTTGTGAATCTCCATTATATCTATTACAGAGTCCCACCTTCAAGGAAGAATTTACTGCTGTTCAAAAAAGTCACAACAGGCTGCGATTAGGCATTGTTTTAAATCAATGGCGTAAGTTGAAAATTTGTTCCGCGCCGGGCTTCGATCCCAGGTCTCCTGCTTAAGTTGCAGATGCGCTGGTCACTGCGCCAACCAGACACATTGCTCGTCGCAGCTGCTTCCCGTGATACACAAATTCTCGACATGTTCACACACTACCGATGTAATGGTCCTAGCCCATTACCCTCATTACTCGCGGCTTCTCGCCGTTTCCCGTAAGATTTCGACTTTGGTGTGCCTCCGCACTGAAGAGATCATTCTCGCCCCCGCCTTAATTATACAGCGTGTCAAATAGGACTTTACAACTTTGGAATGATATATAAATTTATTGACGTAACCTACAGGATCGGTAGATATGTCATTTTGTACCAAATAACCTCAAATATGATTCACGTATTGCATCAGTACCACATTTCAGCAGCAGGAGCACCAGGGTAGCGCAGAGTTAAAATGGATACCTTCAGTGAACATTTTAATTCCACAGATCGCTTAAGATGGCCCAGAGGGAACTTACTACCAGCAGCACGGCGGAACATCTCATTTTCTCAGGGAAGTCCGAAGTTTCCTCGACAACCGCTTCCCAGGAACGGGGATTGGCAGTGAAGGACCAATCGCGTGCTCCCCAGACGCACGTATGTTCCTCCCCTATCAAACAATTCAGTCGATCTGAAAAGTGGAATCAACGCTGCCGTTGCACGAGTTACGCCCGATTTGCTGCATCGAGTGCGTGAAGAAACTGACTGCCGGTGGGATGTTTGCCGCAACTTAAATGGTACTCACGTCGAACATGACATTTGACACTTTTATGTGAGACTTGAGGTTGTTTGCTACAAATTCACACATCGACTGGTTATGTAAGTTACCTCAGTAAATATTTTTCGGTCATCAGTCATCTGATTGGTTTATTGCTACCCGCCACGAATTGCTCTTGTGTGCCAATCCCCTCATCTAAAAGAAGAAATTACAACTTACGTCCTCAATTATTTGCTGTATGTATTCTAATCTCTGTCTTCCTCCACAGTTTTTGCCCTCTACAGCTCCCTCTAGCACCATGCAAGTCATTTTCTGATGTCTTAACGGATGTCCTATATCCTGCCCCTTCCGCTTGACGGTGTTTTCCACATATTTCTTTCGTCTCCGATTCTGCACAGAACCTCCTCATTCCTTACCCCACGGGCCACTTCATTTTCAACGTCCGTCTGCAGCAGAACACCTCAAATGCTTCGATTCTCTTCTGTTCTGGTTGTCCCACACTCCATGTTTTATTACCATACAATGCTGTGCTCCAAACCTACATTCTCAGAAATTTCTTCCTCAGATAAGGTCTGTGTTTGATACTAGTAGACTTCTCTTGGCCACGAATGCCCTTTTTGCAAGTGCTAGTCTTCGTTTGATGTCCTCCTCACTCCGTCCGTCGTTAGTTATTTTCCTGCCTAGGTAGCAGAATTCCTCAAATTCAAATATTTCGTGACCATTAATCCTGATGTTAAGTTTTTCGCCGTTGTCATTTCTGCTACTTCTCATAATTTTCGTCTTTCTTCGATTTACTCTCGGTCCACATTCTGTACTCATTATATTTTTCATTCCATTCAGCAGATCATGTAATTATTCTTCACTTTCACTCAGGATAGCAATGTCATTGGCGAATAGTATCATTGATGTCCTTTCACCATGATCGTAATTCCACTCCTGAATCTTTCTTTTATTTCCATCACTGCTTCATCGAGTACAGATTGAACAGTAGGGTGGGGGGGGAGAGTACATTCTAGACTTATACCCTTTTTAATGCGAGCACTTCACTCTTGGCCGTCCACTCGTACTATTCCCCCTTGGCTCTTGTACATATCGTACATTACCCGTCTCTCCCTATAGCTTACCCCTATTTTTCTCAAAATTTCGTACATCTTGCACCATTTTACATTGTCGAACGCTTTTTCAAAGTCGACAAATCCTATGAACGTGTCTCCATTTTTCTTTAGTCTTGCTTCCACTACCAACCGAAACGTCAGAGTTGCTTCTCCGGTGTCTTTATCTTTCCTAAAACCAAACTGATCGTCATCTAACATATCCTCAATGTTCATTTCCATTCTTCTATATATTATTCTTGACAGCAACTTCGATGCATGCGCTGATAACCTGATTGTGGTTTAATTCTCGCACTTGTCATCTCTTGCAGTCCACGAAATTTGTGGATACTATTCTTCTACAACTGAGATGGTATGTCGCCAGACTCATACATTGTACACACCAACGTGAATAGTCGTTTTTTTGTCACATCCCCGAATGACTTTACAAATTCTGATGCTATCTTATCTACCTCGTCCCCCTCATTTGTTCTTAAGTCCTTCAAAACTCTCTTAAATTCTGATTCTAATGCTGGATCCCCTATCTCTTCCATTTCGACTTATATTTTTTCTTCTATCACATCAGACAAATCTTTCCCCTCATAGTGGCCTCCAATGTACTCTTTCCACCAGCCCGCTCCCTCCTCTGTATTTAACAGCAGAATTCCCGTTGCATTCCTCATGTTACCACCCTTGCTTTTAATTTCACCGAATGTTGTTTTGACTTTCCTATATGCTGAGTCAGTCCTCCTTTTTCGATTTCTTCACATTTTTCACACAGCCATTTTGTCTTAGCCTCGATGGACTTCCTGTTTATTTTATTCCTCAGCGACTTATATTTCTGTATTCCTGAATTTCCCTTAACATTCTTATGCTTTCTCCTTTCATCGATCAACTGATTTCTTCTTCTGTTACCCGTGATTTATTCGTAATTACCTTCTTTGTACCTATGTTTTTCTTCCCAACTTCTGTGAGTGCCCTTTTTAGAGATTTTAAAGGAACATTTACACGCTGAGCGGCAATTTAGGAAAACGTCGTAGTTATAAGTTGAAAAATAAAGATATATGAAAAAACCAAATATAAAATCCACGGTTGTGGAAGCACTGCCTGCAGCCGCTGGAAAACAGAGGAAGAATTACGATCGTCAGATGACGAAAGTATAGGTTACTTTTTGTTTCATAGGTCCTGTACAGATCGGACGTGTGTGGGACACCGCCATTAACATTGTATTATTTCAATATTTTATTCACGAGTTGCAATCACCTGCACTCGTAATCACATGATGTAAGTGTGTTTTTAAACTATGTTTCTATCTCAGAATATAATTTTTACTAATCCATGTATGTTTTATTTTGTGTCACTAGTTATTTGTAAGATTGTTGACTTCTTGGCTTGGCAAAAAAAGGATCCGTAAATTGAAAAGATAGTCTCGTCCAGCACGAACCATCGACGTCTTCATATATATATATATATATATATATATATATATTATAAGATAAAAGGTGAATCTGCAAGAGCGTGGTCATAATTAACGTAACGGATAAAGATGCCTTGCCCAAGCACATAAAAAGAAGCAAAGTTTGTAAAATATCAAACATAATTAATATTCCGTACTGTTACCTCTCTTCTGTGTGTGTCAAGTTCAGATGCGAATAAGACCAAAAAATATTTATATTTATAAGATGTCCATTACTCATCGACTGTGTTGCGGACTGACCTATTCCTTACTGCTGCATCTATATCCTACGAGAACTTCAAGCGTATCTCGTTATTCCTCAGTACTTCGTATCCCACTTCTTTGCGTACTGATCCTTCCTGATTAATCTGTTAAACTTAAGCCTACTCTTCATTACTACTAAATTGTGGTCTGAGTATATATCTGCTCCTGAGAACGCCTTACAATGCAGTATCTGACTTCGGAATCTCTGTTTGACCATGGTGTAATCTAACTGAAATCTTCCCGTATCACCCGGCCTTTTCCAAATATACCTCGTCCTCTTGTCATTTGCCGGCCGAGGTGGCCGAGCGGTTCTAGGTGCTACAGTCTGGAACCGCGCGACCGCTACGGTCGCAGATTCGAATTCTGCCTCGGGCATGGATGTGTGTGATGTCCTTAGGTTAGTTAGGTTTTAGTAGTTCTAGGGGACTGATGACCTTAGAAGTCAAGTCCCATAATGCTCAGAGCTATTTGCACCATTTTTGAACCTCTTGTGATTCTAGAACAGAGTATTGGCTATTACTCGCTGAAATTTATTACAGAACTTAGTTACTCTTTCTTCTTTCTCACTGCTTGTCCCAACCCCATATCCTCCTGTAACCTCATGCGTTCCAGCCCCTCATGAATGTCAGATTTCCCTTTGTGTACTATATTACCCTTTCATTACCCTCATATGCTTTCTCTACCTCTCCATCTTCATCTTCAAATTTCTATATGATTCAAAAGTTATAAAGTCCTTCTGACTCACCCCGTATATGTCTGAAGGAGCAAACACCATTTTGATCTAGTAGTCACTACGAATTAAGACACAAGCATTAGTCCGTGCCTTTGCGATGAGTACTGTGTCCGGATGGCACGGTGGTGAGTGCATCTGCGCAGTAAGCAGGAGACCTGGGTTCGACTCCCAGTCTGACACAAATTTTCGACTTTCGACATTGATTTAAATCAATGTCCTTCTGCAGCTAATGTCTGTAATTCTTTCGTGTCTTCATTCGTAGTAGTTGCTGGATCAAAATGGTGTCTATTCTTTCGGACGTGTCCGACAGAAAAGACACCACATGCTGTGTATACAATTAATATAATTCCATTACTTTGAATAATTGTGAGTAGTCACCATGTGTGTATCAATACTGATATCGCAATCACCGACACTAAAGGCTATTCACAAACGTCTCCGATGTTGAAACTGTAAGGCGATCTACTTCTGAATAGCAAGGTACAGTCTTCCATCTTCAGTTATTTTTGTAAAGGACTCTATAAGTAATCTTAAGCCCCCCTCCTCCAAAAAAAATAACTCTTTCAAGAAACCACAATAGATGAAAGAACTCACATTAACCGGAATTTTCACCACATTCCGTAACTAATGACCAGACTGATCCCACTTCGATCACAAATACTACCTGTATTCGAAAGCACAACACTAAAAGATACTTGAACGTCATTTAAACGTAAAGTTGGTGTCGAAGGAGGTATATGGTTTTTTATGGGAGAATTCAGACTGCACCCATCTGTAAGTCTTCGGGTTACAACTTTTAAGATAATGGCAGTTAGTGATGAAAAGTTACCCAGAAAGAAGTAAAAGTTGTGCAGTCTCTATCTGAAGAAGCAGAGCTCTTTTTTTTTTTTTTTTAATGCAGAGAAACTTGAAACTTTTGATTTGTTGGTGGGAAGATTATTACGCAGGAGGCCCATAAATGTTTACCCTGACATCAAGATTAAACATTAACATCTGTTTTTTGTTACAGGTCTACTAGGGAAACCCATGAAATTTCTGTACAGCTGGGTCTTATTCAACACTTTCACCACAGGGAGCGCTGTGTAAGCTATATCGTAAAAATGAGTTCCCTCCAGCAGAAAGCTCAATTGTTCAGACGCTACAACCAGATGATTGCCCAAAACATGAACAATTGGTAATGATCGTGCTGAACCGTATGGATGAGGACAATGATTTCTTGAAGCGTGTGTGTTTTTCCGATGAGGGTACATTTCATGTTTGTGGCTCAGTCAACCGCCATAATGTCCGGATCTGGTATCAGAAAATCCTCATGTCGTAAGAGAACACGTTCTGGACAGTCCAGTGGTTAGTGTGTTGTGCAGGTTAACGTATAATCGAGTGATTGGCCCATTTTTCTTCCTTGAAAGCACTGTAACTGAATATGTTTGCTTGTTGGTGAATTACGCTGTTCCCCAGCTACATGATATGCAAGACACTATCATCTTTCAGCAAGATGGCGCTCTTCCCTCCCCCCCCCCCCCTCCCCCAACACACACACTCTAACACTAGGCTGTAGAAGTTCGCGATTTTCTTAATAAAACCTTCTCCAACGGATGGATTGGCAGAGACGTCCCAGTTCCATGGCCGCGGATCACCTGACACTATCCCCTTAGAATTTTAGAATTCTTTCTTTTGAGGTACATGAAAGATATTGCGTACAAAACAGCAGTTCCTGCTGATATTGTCACATTGCAGCAACGCATCGGAAATACCATCAGCACAATCACACCAGTCATGTTGGAGAATGTGTGTAAGAGGCTGAATACCGCCGTTATATTTTGTTTGTTACCAGGGATGCATATGTTGAAGTGATTTAAATGCTGAAGTGTATTATCTGTATTAAATCTTTACGTAAGCCTCAAAACTTAATGAGCAGAGGCCTATGTGATTTAACGCATGTTTTATTTACTGTATCCCATAATGAGTTACATTGCCTTGTTATCAGGACAAACAGTTACGGACACCCTGCGTAAATGAGCACAGAAGCGATTGCCGTAAACATTTGCGGCTAGAGGGATAATTGTAACTAGTTTAGGATTAGTAACAGCCTACTGTCAAGTGAGAAATCTGTATGCAGGATACCTGTATTTGAGAACACGTGTGTGGTTGTGGTTACTGTGTTTGTACCAACAAGGCCTATAGACAGTTAAGATCTCGGTCAGAACGTCTATCCTGATCACAGAAAACTATTTTGCCCACGAATATCATGCCAGAAGTTAATCCTTTCTGATCTGAATTGCTTTTCACCAAAGAAATATTTCATTCAAGTTATACTGTCGTTAGGTAACAGTAAACAAGAACTGTAAACATATTTTTGAAAAATAAAGTTTAGTGTATGATTCGCGGAATGAGTGCACTTGAAATAATTGGAACACTGTCTTCATCTACATCTACATCCATGCTCTGCAAGCTACCTGACAGTGTGTGGCGGAGGGTACTTAGAGTACCTCTATCGGTTCTCCCTTCTATTCCAGTCTCGTATTGTTCGTGGAAAGAAAGACTGTCGGTATGCCTCTGTGTGGGCTCTGATCTCTCTGATTTTATCTTCATGGTCTCTTCGCGAGATATACGTAGGAGGGAGCAATTTACTGCTTGACTCCTCGGTGACGGTATGTTCTCGAAACTTCAACAAATGCCCGTACCGAGCTACTGAGCGTCTCTCTTGCATAGTCTTCCACTGGAGTTTATCTATAATCTCCGTAACGCTTTCGCGATTACTAAATGATCCTGTAACTAAGCCTATCAACCCTATCTGGTACGGATCCCACACCGGTGAGTAGTATTCAAGCAGTGGGAGAACAAGTGTACTGTAACTTGCTTCCTTTGTTTTCGGATTGCATTTCCTTAGGAATCTTCCAATGAATCTCAGTCTGGCATCTGCTTTATCGAAGATTTATTTTATATGGTCATTCCATTTTAAATCACTCCTAATGCCTACTCCCAGATAATTTATGGAATTAACTGCTTCCAGTTACTGACCTGCTATATTGTAGCTAAATGAAAAGGATCTTTCTTTCTATGTATTCGCAGCAAATTACACTTGTCTTCATTGAGATTCAATTGCCATTCCCTGCACCATGCGTCAATTCGTTGCAGATCCTCCTGCATTTCAGTACAATTTTCCATTATTACAACCTCACGATATACTACAGCATCATCCGCAAAAAGTCTCAGTGAACTTCCGATGTTATCCACAACGTCATTTATATATATTGTGAACAGCAACGGTCCTACGACACTCCCCTCCGGCGCACCTGAAATCACTCTTACTTCGGAAGACTTCTCTCCATTGAGAATGACCTGCTGCGTTCTGTTATCTAGGAACTCTTCATTCCAATCACACAATTGGTCTGATAGTCCGGATGCTCTTACCTTGTTCATTAAACGAAAACTCTGTAATGAGGTAGGTGAAAGTGAAGAATAAATAGTTTTCGTTACCAAGTTTGATGTTAAACAATAATCTGTATATATTACAAAATACACAGAATTATGGTAATTTGAATTTTTATGTTACAATAAAATATTTTTGGAGATAATACATGGTGACATTGAACTTATGTGACATGATGTCCTTGAAACATTCCTTATCCTTGTCAAAACAAAGTAACATGCTGCGTTTCCTGCAGTTCATTCTAGATTAGGTTTTATGGACAACACCCATCTTCCTTTATCAGGTCAGTGTTCTGATCAATGGCCTATACAACTGTAGTGTATAACTGGAAGAGGTGCTTTCTCTGTTCTCCTGTTCTTCATCGACTTTAGGTTTGGTGAATTGGTTGGATGTCCTCCCTTTCTCGGTTCTGACTTACCCCTCTTCAAAAGACCTGCTGCAACATCGTGACAGAATGAAGGACTAGTTTGTGTGGTACATTTTTCTGACCATGATGTCTTATACATAGGAGCCATGCATTGGCACATGTCATTTTCACTAGATGAAATATTATTCTCAGACAGAACAGGCGTTCCGTGATATTTGTTCGGCAGAACTGGATTAGAATGTCATACATGTCAACATCTCCCACAAAACGTTTGTATTCTACACTCCTGGAAATGGAAAAAAGAACACATTGACACCGGTGTGTCAGACCCACCATACTTGCTCCGGACACTGCGAGAGGGCTGTACAAGCAATGATCACACGCACGGCACAGTGGACACACCAGGAACCGCGGTGTTGGCCGTCGAATGGCGCTAGCTGCGCAGCATTTGTGCACCGCCGCCGTCAGTGTCAGCCAGTTTGCCGTGGCATACGGAGCTCCATCGCAGTCTTTAACACTGGTAGCATGCCGCGACAGCGTGGACGTGAACCGTATGTGCAGTTGACGGACTTTGAGCGAGGGCGTATAGTGGGCATGCGGGAGGCCGGGTGGACGTACCGCCGAATTGCTCAACACGTGGGGCGTGAGGTCTCCACAGTACATCGATGTTGTTGCCAGTGGTCGGCGGAAGGTGCACGTGCCCGTCGACCTGGGACCGGACCGCAGCGACGCACGGATGCACGCCAAGACCGTAGGATCCTACGCAGTGCCGTAGGGGACCGCACCGCCACTTCCCAGCAAATTAGGGACACTGTTGCTCCTGGGGTATCGGCGAGGACCATTCGCAACCGTCTCCATGAAGCTGGGCTACGGTCCCGCACACCGTTAGGCCGTCTTCCGCTCACGCCCCAACATCGTGCAGCCCGCCTCCAGTGGTGTCGCGACAGGCGTGAATGGAGGGACGAATGGAGACGTGTCGTCTTCAGCGATGAGAGTCGCTTCTGCCTCGGTGCCAATGATGGTCGTATGCGTGTTTGGCGCCGTGGAGGTGAGCGCCACAATCAGGACTGCATACGACCGAGGCACACAGGGCCAACACCCGGCATCATGGTGTGGGGAGCGATCTCCTACACTGGCCGTACACCACTGGTGATCGTCGAGGGGACATTGAATAGTGCACGGTACATCCAAACAGTCATCGAACCCATCGTTCTACCATTCCTAGACCGGCAAGGGAACTTGCTGTTCCAACAGGACAATGCACGTCCGCATGTATCCCGTGCCACCCAACGTGCTCTAGAAGGTGTAAGTCAACTACCCTGGCCAGCAAGATCTCCGGATCTGTCCCCCATTGAGCATGTTTGGGACTGGATGAAGCGTCGTCTCACGCGGTCTGCACGTCCAGCACGAACGCTGGTCCAACTGAGGCGCCAGATGGAAATGGCATGGCAAGCCGTTCCACAGGACTACATCCAGCATCTCTACGATCGTCTCCATGGGAGAATAGCAGCCTGCATTGCTGCGAAAGGTGGATATACACTGTACTAGTGCCGACATTGTGCATGCTCTGTTGCCTGTGTCTATGTGCCTGTGGTTCTGTCAGTGTGATCATGTGATGTATCTGACCCCAGGAATGTGTCAATAAAGTTTCCGCTTCCTGGGACAATGAATTCACGGTGTTCTTATTTCAATTTCCAGGAGTGTATGACTATCATTTAACCATCGATTCTTTAAAGAATCGAATTCCCTTGTATAATACACCTCAGTAGGTTTGATTACAAATGAGGTAATACGTTAAATATTTGACGCTGAGCATGAAGCAAGATAAAGTTTGGAAAAGATTTGAAATAATGTTTTGGAAGCTGCTATGTTTTCTCACTATCAAAAACTGGATGACTATAGTTCGGGTAATTTGCGCTTCGTATCAGGAAATAGTTAGTTCTTCTCACTGTTTTTGGCGACGTTTCTCCTGCTCCGTGTATCGTAAAATGATATAATTTCGCAGGTACATTCAGTGTGTATGCGCATACCGCCTGCAAAGTCTGTTGCGAATGGAGTTAGCAGTAAAATAGAAATAATTTAAAATGCTATGCCTCATGATGAAGCTCTACTGCACGAACAGCGAAAATGTAGTATGTGGTAAGCTTTTTCCCTTTTATCATTTTGGGAGGTGTCAGCGGGAAAAACTTTCTTTAAGATTTGAAATTATGTGTAAAGTTTGTTCGAAGTCGCTAAGTGCTCGCATTACCAAATACGGGACGTATGAAGTATGGGTAAATTGCGCGGCATGAGATATGCCGCCTCTAGATACATACACATTTTATGAATGTAATCAAATTTTTGTTGCTCCTAGAAGCTGTTATAAAGGCAACCTGAAACTGGACATTGTGCGCCGTGAGCCATGAACCATGAAGCGGATTAGTCGTTTGGTGATTAAGGTGTCAGATCAACAGCCATTCCCGTATTGCTTTGCAGCAACTGACCAGCGTCTTACATCGTCAACATACTCCTGACTCTCATATGAAGAAACGAGCTGCGCTCCCTTGTTGTCAAACTATTTCAGCACCAAAGTGTTCTCCCTTGTCTCAGCCCTGTAATCATAAAATCCTCGATGAGTTCGCTTCAGGCAACCACATGTCTGCGAAGAGCCCCATGACGGTCGATTCTTTCTCAGTGTTCCCAGGTTCTTTAGTTCCTCAGTCAAATCATGGGAAGCAAACTAACAGTTAATAAATAATTTGTGGTTGTGATGTTCTTGAAAATTACCTACAAGCCTCATGAGAACACCACCAGTGATACCTAAAGGACTATCATTCACTTTTGTCCATTTGCCTACATAAATTTCAAGATAATACAGAAAGCCACATGTACTTTAGTTGTTGTTCTCTTCGAACCATGTTATCAGTATTGCTTACATATAAATAAGTCTTCAACCTTCAAAAACAATCATGTGACATTTCACTACGGCTAGAAGTAATCCTTTATATATTGTACAGGGTGTTCCACTCAAACCTCCCAGATTTCAAAGACCCAGGAAAGAAAAACCGCAGTAGATACGACAGTGAAAAATGCACCACATTGTAAAGCATCTCAAAGAATTTATTTATTTATCATCAATACACCTGTACATGTGAACCATTTGTAGCTAGTCTATATCTGTAGCGAGTCTATAGCCAATTTCTTGCCAAGTTCTTTTGTAACATTTCCTCTGTTATTGTTGCAAAAAAATGGTTCAAAGGCGCTGATCACTATGAGACTTAACATCTGAGGTCATCAGTTCCCTATAACTTAGAACTACTTAAAGCTAAATAACCTAAGGACATCACACACATCCATGCCCGAGGCAGGATTTGAACCTGCGACCGTAGCGGTTCTGGACTGTAGCGCCTAGTAACTGCTCGGCCACACCGGGCGGCTGTTATTGTTGCAATCGCATTAGTGATACGATGTCGCAACTTAGGAATATCGTCCACTTTGGTCGCATACACGCCGTCCTTCACGGATCCCCACATGAAGAAATCAAGCGGCATAATGTCAGGTGAACGTGGTGACCAGGCAATGGGTCCTCCGCGTCCGACACAACGACTGGGAAATTTCCTATCCAGGAACTTGTAAACAGCCATTGACTGATGAGCTGGAGCTCCATGTTGTTGAATAATGATGTTGGGCTGCAAGTCTTGTATCTGAGGGTACACAAAATTCTCCAACATGTATCGATACACTGAGCCATTCACTGTTTGTTCCGTAAAAAAGAACGGTCCACCAATCCCCTCGTGCGTTATCCCACAGCATATGTTTAGTTTAGGGCTATCACGAACACGTTCAAGTGACAATGTGCGAATTTTGCGATCCCCAATTCCGAACATTATGCCTATTAACCGTTCCTGATAGATGAAAGATTGTCTCATCTGAGAATAAACATCTTTCTAGGAAGCTGGCATCTATACCAATACACTACAGCATATCCACAGTGGTTCGGCATCAGATGTTGCGGAATTTGCACTTTTTAAGCACACATATGAAGACACTGGTGAACTAGAAGATGCAATGTTGATTGAGGTACATCAAGTTGCCTAGATGCTTGACAAATTGAGTTACGTTGTCTTCTGAGAAACGTTTGTTTGATGTCCTCCATTGTCTCTTGTGAAACTCCGTAGTGTTTACTGCCAGAATGTTTCAGAACGCTTCCTGTTGCCAGAAACTTCCTATACAATTCCTTAATTATTTTCACATCTGATGGATCACATTTGCACAGTAATCAGCGATTTTGTTTCTGCAAACCTCACTACTGCTTGTTCTCGCTGCTGTGGAGTCGCCATGTTCACTTTATCGACCATGCTGCACTCTGGCGACGATACTTGGCATTTGTGACGCGGGAATATAAATTCTTAGAGATGCTCTGCAATGTGGTGTATTTTTCATTGTCGTATCTACTGTGGTTTTACTCTCCTGGGTCCTTGAAGTCAGGGAGGTTTGAGTGGGACACCCTGTACTTTGGCAATGCAATAACTCCACGTAATATCCGAGTTACAAAAAGTCTGCAACGCTTCAATTGTACGTGTGCCGATGGACTTGCCTGTTTTTTCTGAATGATGCTGCTCAATAACTTTTTCATAGCAATTCAATAGGCTTAACTCTTCAACTGAAAAATCAAAAATGTGTCATTGTAGGTCACATCTCTTGGTTCCACATTTTCGTGTCTTAACTTCTGCTCCTTACCTGATGCATAGCTAGCTCACCCGGAACTTGTGTTTCAAGACTTATAGTTAGGGATGCCTCATCTAATTCTTTCTCTACATCGTCATTTTAAGTGTGAATTTCCGCAGGAAAATCTAAACAGTCTGTATTCAATATTTCACTAACAAGATGTTCTGCACCAAAACTTCTTCCTCGAAAAGCTGCTACCTAAATAGATTCCTCCTCATCACCTTCGAAGACAGCACTTTCAAAATCAGATGCATGACTTTCTTAAATTGCAACAATTTCGTCTGTCAGTGACCACCGTACATCCGTAAATAAATACTATCTAAATATTAATTATGTTGTGACTGGTAAACTGAAAAGCGTAATATAATACGACGAAAAATTAACTGCTAGTAGCATTATATATAACTTAAAACATATTTTCATTGTCAAAAGTAGAAAACGGGGATAATAAGTATTAAAGAAGTTACTAAATAATCGAGTACTGAGCGAGGTGGCGCAGTGGTTAGCACACTGAACTCGCTTTCTAAAAGACGACGGTTCAAACTCGCGTCCGGCCATCCTGATTTACGTTCTCCGTGATTTCCCTGAATCCCTTCAGGCAAATGCCGGGATGATTCCTTTGAAAAGTCACAGCCTACCTTCATTCCCCATCCTTCCTTAATACAATATGACCGATGACCTCGCTGGTTGATCCCCTCAACCCCCCCCCCTCCCCCTATTCTGAATTAACCAACCAATAATCGAGTAATCATTAGCAAAGCAAACCATTCATTATACGCTAAAATATGTAAATCGTGATGATCTACTGATTCTAAATGGAATTACTATTTTCTCACGACATAAATTTTCATCTCTGGCATACATGCTCCTTATTCTCCAATTCCATGCGCAGTATAGAAGCTGCTAAAAGAAAGATTTATATTATACTGTATTATATTACATAACATATATATTATTATGAAAATTCTAAGTGGAAGACTGAAACAGGAACGCCAAGCACACGTCAACAAACAACAGAAGATTGAGACCGAATAGCTGATCAACCAACAACATGCTGTAATCTGTCGACGAAAATCAGACTATATGGCAAGATTCCATTTGGAAACATTCGCTGCGTAATAAGAGCCCCGAAAGGCGAATTAGTTAATGACACCAATAGGAAACACACAGTCAGAAAAAGCAGTTCCCCGGACACTGCGAGTTTGCGCACCACTGCTCACTCCACCTGCAGTGTTGGATCATATCCTCTACTAATATCGGATCAATTATTTTCCTCCCTCTGCAACACTGAGCTTCATAAGAACCTGGCTTTTCTAATCTGGCAATCATTTTTTCCATACCCTTAGCAGACATCAGACGAACGCCGTTTTTTCATAGCCTTGAGTGTGTGGACCTACTGCCGAGCTACTCGCAGTCACCCTTCTTATTAAAGAGCTTTAACAATAGCATAAGATTCTGCATTGAGATGGCCATGCCGAACGTATCAGCCACAAACTTTGGGCCGGCCATTGTGTTCGAGCGGTTCTAGGCGCTTCAGTCCGGAACTGCGCTGCTGCTACGGTCGCAGGTTCGAATCCAGCCTCAGGCATGGATGTGTGTGGCTTCCTTAGGTTAGGTAGGTTTACGTAGTTCTAAGTCTAGGAGACTGATGACCTTAGATGTTAAGTCCCATAGAGCTTAGAGCCATTTGAACAAACTTTGGAACAGCCATGTACCCTGCGGTTTCTTATTTTACAATACTGTCGCTTACAGCGTCGTCTATTGCATGAGGGCTTAATTAAATAAATAATTGCAAATAATTTTGATTTTAGTAGCTGACTGTCCTGTTACGCAGTCTCGTAACCGTTTGGCTCTGACTAGTATTACTCCGCAATCTGACTGCATAGAATAACAACAAAGAATGAAAGAAAACTTCCGTTAACACAATTAATTAATTAAATCCCCAGCAACTATAAAAGCTACGAAACAACAAAGCACAAATGTAACTGTTCTGTGTGTGGAAGTGTGATTCAACGTACACATCTGGCACAGTTCTTCCTCAATACGACAAGGTATTTTAAGCACCATTTACACTGAAGTAACTAAAAAAAACAGAAATACTATAATTGCACATAGAAACCAGAATTACACTCTAATACATGAACACAAGCCAGATGCTTTGTTGACTGAACCTGTGACCAAGAGACATTGTTAGTTAGGACATTTGAAATAAAAAAATTTCTTTACCTTCATATATATTGACGAAACATACACTCTGATAATTACAACATCCGCAATCGAATAGCATCGGCTGTCTACCCCATTAGAACAACTGCATACAACATGCTCACAACTAGTCACGGCTACATCAGAACTCCTACTGCCCACTTCTCAAAAAACACTCTCCACGACGCCTTCTCGACAATCACTCACCACTACGACTTCTCAACAAGCACTGCCAGTGGAGACGGCTGAATAATACTCTTTGGCGCAATCTCTGGCGCTGTGACTCAGTGTAGCCACCTTTCATACGCCCCTCCTCCACGGGCTAGAATTTGATGGTATTTTTGCCAGCACTGGTGTTGAAAATACCACCAAATTCGTCCAAAAAATACAGACAAAGATTAAAAAGTAATATTAATAAGTAAATGTCACATAACTAAATAAATTTTGGCTTTGCACTGTCCCTTCAATAATCTAATATATAAAATACAGTAAGGAATACAAATGCTTGCATACATATGATTTTACATAATAGTTTACACAAGTATCATGTGGTTAAACAATTCAATAAATAGCGTCAGCAATGACGAATAGGTGCAGGTAAGAGTCTCATAACATCTCATAAACAGTAAACACATAAAAAATCAGTTTATACAAATATTCACATAAAATCCTTTCAATAGTTCAATAAACAAGTAGAACTCCTCGGAGTAGTTGACAGTTCCAACAGTAGCACCCAGCAATGATCAACAGGTGCAAATAGCAGTCTCATAACATTTCACCAGCAGTATTTAACCAGCTTCAACAGTGGCACCCAAAAATGGCGAGCAGGCGCAGACACCAATAAGTGACATTATCTCAGTAGAAGCAGTCCATTAGTGGCATCCAGTAACGTTGAGCAGGTGCAGACAGTAACAAGTGACATTATTTCAGTAGAAGCAGTTCCATCAGTGGCACCCAGTAATGTTGAGCAGGTGCAGACACCAACAAGTGACATCATTTCAGTAGAAGCAGTCCATCAGTGGCACCCAGCAATGTTGAGCAGGTGCAGACACCAACAAGTGACATCATTTCAGTAGAAGCAGTTCCATCAGTGGCACCCAGTAATGTTGAACAGGTGCCGACACCAACACGTGACATCATATCAGTAGAAGCAGTCCATCAGTGGCACCCAGCAATGTTGAGCAGGTGCAGGTAACAGTCCATAATATTCACTATCACTAATCAGACAGTTCATCAGATTTCATTAGCAGAAATTAAACATTTCCAAGTGGCACCCATCAATGTTGAACAAGTGCACCTAACAGTCCATAATATTCACTATCACTAATCAGACAGTTCATTAGAGTTTCTCAGCAGAAATTAAACATTTGCAAGTGGCACCCATCAATGTTGAATAGGTGCAAGCATGAACAACAGTTTGAAGGCACACACAATCGCTTTTACAAAATTATTATCAATGCTCGTACACCAAATATACAAATTATAATAAACACACAAATGATATCAGATAATTGTCATATTAAATATTACAAATACACAAATATCAATAAACGTGTAATATTTATGGTGTCAGTGCAAGCCACAACAAACAAGTAAAATAATATTTAGGAGATAGGTCGGTACCGATTATTTGGGATTAGGAAAGGAAAACACACAAAACACACTCACTCATCTTTCATCCACATTAAGTACTACTGGGTAATTGAATAGTGTTAACTGTGTAAATGCAATTCTGTCCAAAATTTTATGTTCAACTTGTGTATCAAGTAGTAGTGGCAGCAATGTATAACAGTCAATAATAGTTAGTCAACGTCGTAGTCATCACGTCAAGACCAATGTTTGCCAAGCCAAATCAAAATGTACAGTTGCTGAACAACTGTCAGTGTGCCAAGATATGCAATTACTTCCTCTCTCCAAAAAATTATATACTGCTTATTGATTTAACAAAGTGTGTGTGTAGACAACAAAACAGAAATGTGTAAATTTGAAATCCATACTCAAAGCAGCAAGTATAGATCTTACATAATAAACAGGTGATAAGCATCATATCAGCATAAGCAAATAAATGTTCATATGTAATCTTAATAAGTAAACATGAAGGCGCAAGCAGATAAATCACAAAGTATAACTTACATACATAACCATATCAGCACAACTAATCAGCTGACAATTATAATTTAAATAAATAAGCACAGCAGGCACATAAAAAAAAACATGTGACATCAGTGAAAAAGTATAGCAGCCAAGCGATGCATAATATACACAAGTAATAACCCTGTTCATTAATCAATCATTGTCAAAATCAGTTAACACAAAGTATAAATCACGTAATCGCGAGCAGCAAATTACGTCTAAAATACGTACCTAAGTGGAAATATGTTACCTGAAAAATAAACTCCATTAATAGTTACCTTTTTAGCTTATTGGTTTCTTCTTCGAAATTACATTCTTCCTGAAATTTTCTCGATGGCAAGTCCTCTTAACGTCGGACACACACAGAATTTACCTGAAGTTCTTAAATATTTTATACAACCATATCCTGAAAAATACTGAACGTTAATAACATAATTTATCAAGTCACTATAGCTTTATACTGAATTTAATCAGAGAAATTAAACTGTGTATTTGTTTTCGGCTGTCAGTGCATTCGCACTGAGCGCTCGATCAGCTGTAGGTACGCGTGACGTAGGAAGTAATTGTTTGCGGTCAACGACTGCCTTGTGCGCCGCGCAGACTTTACTGTTGCTTTGAGTATGTGCCGCCGCCGGAACGCGGCGCGGTATCCCTGTACTTTCCGTGTGTTTACGTATAACTATTAGTTTCTCAAAAGTATGTTATTCCACAAAAATTTTATCGTTCGATATATGGTGTATTCCCCTAGAGCGCCGAGATTTAAGAGTTTCTACTTTGACAGTGTTATCATGAATAATTTTGCGAACTCTATATGGACTGTTATAAAGCAGAAAAAATTTGCGACACAAGCCCTTTCCTTTGTGAGACAAACGGTGAGACTTAATTAACACCTTTTGACCAACTGACAAGGTTTTTAAACGACCAGGACGTTTAGCTGATTTCTCTCATCTAGCAGCCGCAGATGCAATATTTTGCAGAGCCAGGTTCACAACTTCAGAATGCCGCAGTTTTCGTGAAGGCGGAAAAGGAACGATTTCAGAAATGCGGTTTGTCGGTGCTTTATTTTTTAACATCAATATAGGCGGTAAAGAAGTTGAATCATTAGGGAGTTCATTCAGAATGTTTTGTAAAGTATGAAGATACTGATCCCACGTTCTGTGATTCTGATGACAGTAAAGTCGACACAATTTATTGATTTCCTTCATCCATCTCTCTGAAGCGTTAGATTAAGGGTGAAAAAGTGAAATGAAAATTGGTTTAATCTTACGACGCCTTAGAGTACGAAGCCAAATTTTAGAACGAAACTGTGATCCATTATCTGATATAACCTTATCAACATGACCCACTTCTTCAAGAAAATGTTTGATGAAAGCATTAGATACTGAACGAGCTGTTGCTTTGCGTAAAGGTGTAAAACACACATATTTTGATGTCAATTCCACTGCTACCAAAATGTACGCAAAACCATTAGTAGAACGAACCACTGGACCGAACAAATCGACTGCAGCCATGTCCTTTAATTTCGCTGGAATGATAGGAAACAACGGTGCTCTGTGAGAAATAGTTGGCGGCTTAGCCTTTTGACATAATTTGCATTTGGCAAGAACAGATCGAATACGTTTTTCCATATTACTGAAGTAGCAATTTTCTCGTAATTTATGAAAGCATTTTCTGGGACCAAAGTGTGCATAACTGAAATGTGTGTACCAAATCAATTTATTAACCCACTCATCAGGAATACAAACTAACCAAACAGAGTTGTCGACCGATTTTTGTTTAAAAAAAATATCATTGCGAACTAAATAATATTGTCTAATCGCTACGCTTTCCTTTCTCCTCCACTTCTCCTCAATGTCCTTCCAGATTGGATCCTTGTTTTGCTCCTTAGCGATGTCCTGGAGCGAAGACGAAATAAAATTCTCAAACGCAACACCTTGAATATACATCAAACAATAATTGTTTTCTTTGCAGTCCTCTTCAGCACTTTGTTTCAAACCCATCGGCGCACGTGATAAAGTATCAGCAATAATATTTGAAGATTCCTGTATGTAAACAATACTAAAATCAAATTCCTGTAGATAGAGCACCCATCGTGACAATCTTCCGTGTGTTAATTTTGCTGACATAAGAAATTCCAGAGCCCGATGATCGGTGTAAACCTTAGTATGTCTGCCATACAAAAAGATGCGAAATTTTGTGAAAGCCCATACAACAGCCAAAGCCTCAAGTTCCGTAATCGAATAATTCTTTTCTGATTTAGAGAGAACACGACTGCCAAATGCAATAGTTTTCTGTACTACAACGCCGTTTTCTTCTATCTCTTGAAATAAGTGTGCACCTAGGCCTTTGTATGATGAGTCCGTCGCCAAACAAAAGTCTTTAGATAAATCCGGATGTGAAAGAAGTGGAGCAGCAACTAAAGCATCACGAAGTTGTTCCAATTCTGATTGAGCTTCCTCATCCCAACACCAATTAGAATTCTTTCCAGACAGTTCACATAAACGAGGTGTGGCCAAATTGTCCAACCTAACAAAGCGTCTAAGAAAATTACAGACACCAAGGAAACTACGAACATTACGTTTTGTAGTAGGAACCGCATAATTACGAATAGCGTCTAGTTTTTCTGGGTCAGGAAGAATACCTTCTGTAGAAATAATATGACCAAGAAATTTCACCTGAGAACGACCAAATTCAGATTTTTTCAAGTTCACTGTAATGCCAACTCTTGCAAAAATACGTAATAATGAATCCAAAATTTTGTTATGCTCACTCCAAGAACGTTTAGCAATAAAAATATCGACAACATATGAAGTAATATTGTCACGAAGATAAACAGGTAAAATTTCGTTTGAACTACGAATGAATACTGCTGAAGATACAGTAAGTCCAAATGGTAATTTCCGAAATCACTTTTGGGTAAAATAGTCATATCCGGTTATTTTTTACCGTCTCTCTAGATAGATTGATAGTCGAAGAGTTGTTTTGATAGATGCAAAGAATAGTAAAAGAGTAGGCAGCAGTGCAGAAAACTAAAAGGGAAATAGCACCACTACAGCTCGGGGATCTGTGCACGCTACGGCACATATTCACTTAGTGTAGCGAATCCCCTGGGGACATTAATAGCCGCACATAAATTCTAGTTTGTGACTTAGTGGCCAATTTGGTGTAAGTGCGTACATAAACTGATCTAACCATGAACATGGATGTATGTCATTCTTAGAATTGCGAAAGATCTTAAATTTCCGAACAGTTAAAAAGTGTTTATAGTCAAAGTTTTCGCCTCGTGGCGACAAAGACCTACCGTGTCTATCCCAGTCCGAAAGTCGATTATTGTCAAGTTCGCGCGCCTGGCGCTCTCTTGTTGCATCTCGTAAATGAAATACATTATCATCTTCAAAACCCGCTGCTATCGGTGATTCCAAATTTCTTCTACCGTCTTTTCCTACGATTTCGCTTTCAGTTTGTTTGACTTGCTTCCGTAACGCCTCAAATTCCCTTTTAACGCGTTCATTAAATTTTCCCTGATTTTCAACATGTTTATTAATGCTCTGGCACTCTTCGGTTTCTGCAAATGGCAATGGAGCTGTATCATCTGAATCTCTGTCCCCATTTAAACTAAGACTTGTCAGTTTATTTGAAATCTCCTCAACTCTTTCCGATAAGTCACCTATTTTTTTCTTTCTGTTTATTTACGTCTTCCGTAAGTGTCGCGACTCGGGTTTCGGTATTGTCACATTTAGTAGTTAACTGTTCATACTGTTGCGTTAGGTTATTTATTCTGTCAATTGGTACTGATTCCTCGATTCTTTCAAGTATTTCTTCCTTATCGTGTGCACGTTGTAAATTTAAGTCTGAAAATTTTTGTACTATCACGCGATCTCTTTCTTCCTGTTCTCTATCCTGTTCCTTTTGTCTGATTTCTATTGAAATTAATCTATTATTGTGAGCATTCAAAATCGGTTGTACTTCTTCTCTAATTTCTTTCTTTAATTCATCTTTCATGTTTTTGAAACATGTCCCTATTCGTGAGTCTAACCGTGTTTCCATTGTTCCCATATCAGTTTCTAACCGTGTTGCCAAAGTTCCCATCTCTGTTTCTAATTCAGATCCTGTGATCCCAGTGAGTCTAACCGTGTTTCCATCGTTCCCATATCAGTTTTAATTGTTCCTATTTGTGATCCCAGTGAGCCTAACCGTGTTTCCATTGATCCCATATCAGTTTTAATTTCAGATCGTAACTGTGATCCCACTGTTTTTAATTCAGATCCCAAATTAAATATTGCACTCATCAACTGCTCCATATTAACTGGTTCGAAATTCTTTTCACCCCTAACATTTCCCGCAAAACCAACTTCTTCCGTCAAAGCTGTAAAGCTATCTGTGTTCGATACTATTCCAGAATCTTCTGTCGTTAATCTCGTATTCTGAAAATTTTTTGATTGTGAAAAATTTTGAACTGGTTCCGGCCTATTTTCCAGACTTATAAAATTGTTTTCAACTTCATTATTCATCATACTGTTGTCCTGTGTTGGCGAGTTCGTCATGTCAACAGTTTCGTCATTCTGACTATCCATCATTTTTACCTTTTTCATCGATCGCGTAATCATTTACAAAACATACAAAACTCGTCACTATACGAAAATTACACACAATGACCCTTGTCTCCAACAATACCATTCACACGGAATGCTTCCCGACAAACACGGTTAACGAACAATTGAAATCTTCATAATTGCACAAAATTGTCATACCCATATACAAGACATCAAAAATTAAATTCTGCAAAAATACCATTAGAAGAATGACAAGACAACTACAAATGTTCAATTACCAAATCTACACATGCAATATAGACTGCAATTACTAAACTACAAATTACTTCAACAATACTACTGTCTGCTATTTTTACTATCAGAAGATTCCAAGAGACGATCCGAAGCAGCGGTCGCCACGTGCATGGGGGCTTAATTAAATAGAAATGCAAATAATTTTTAATTTTTAGTCGCTGTCTGTCCGATTACGAAGTCTCGTAACCGGTTGGCCCTGACTAGCATTACTCCGCAATCTGACTGCATCGAATAACAACAAAGAATGAAAGAAAACTTCCGTTAACACAATTAATTAATTAAATCCCCAGCAACTATAAAAGCTACGAAACAACAAAGCACAAATGTAACTGTTCTGTGTGTGGAAGTGTGATTCAACGTACACATCTGGCACGGTTCTTCCTCAATACGACAAGGTATTTTAAGCACCATTTACACTGAAGTAACTAAAAGAAACAGAAATACTATAATTGCACATAGAAACCAGAACTACACTCTAATACATGAACACAAGCCAGATGCTTTGTTGACTGAACCTGTGACCAAGAGACATTGTTAGTCAGGACATTTGACATAAAAAAAATTTCTTTACCTTTATATATATTGATGAAACATACACTCTGATAATTACAACATCCGCAATCGAATAGCATCGGCTGTCTACCCCATTAGAACAACTGCATACAACATGCTCACAACTAGTCACGGCTACATCAGAACTCCTACTGCCCACTTCTCAAAAAATACTCTCCACGACGCCTTCTCGACAAGCACTCACCACTACGACTTCTCAACAAGCACTGCCAGTGGAGGCGGCTGAATAATACTCTTTGGCGCAATCTCTGGCGCTGTGACTCAGTGTAGCCACCTTTCACTATTACTAAATTTTACGTTAATTTTCGCTTTGGTTTCATAACGTTTCCCTCTTCTTCTACAATATTCCTTTCAAATTTGGCGTAATTCGGAGCAAAACTTCTTTTTTAAAGGGTTTTGAAACTTTTTTACCATGTGTATTTATTACGCTGAAAAGAATTATATGCAAAATTAGTAAAGTGTAAGAAATGCAGCCATCGAAAAATGGCTCTGAGTACTATGGGATTCAACATCTGTGGCCATCAGTCCCCTATAACTTAGAACTACTTAAATGTCACTAACCTAAGGACATTACACACATCCAAGCCAGAGGCAGGATTCGAACCTGAGACCGTAGCGGCCACGCGGTTCTAGACTGAAACGCCTAGAACCGCTCGGTCACAGCGGCCGGCGCAGCCATTGAAGAGTTTACCATTTCAGTCTCAGGCCATGTTTCAATTTCATGCAGCAGTTGCATTCTGTGCTCTCAGTGAGGCAGACGTATGTGACTTTTGCTTACTGTGTCACAAAAAGCACAATTTTTGTGACACTGAAAAAGTTGGCATCACGGTAATTTTTATAAAAATGGAAGAACATGGTTGCTCGATAAATCGAGACTGTATAAATCTATGTTTGTCGACAGTTCCTTTATAAATGGCAGTATATAACACAGTCTGCGGTTACAGTGGAGTGGTGCAGCACGGTCAGAGCAGCGAGGCGCAGCGAACAGAGCAGCGATGGCGAAACAAACAGCAGTGCTGCTCGGTGCGCAACTGAAGTGACGGTGTATGCAGGGCAGCGAGGAGCGGCGCTGAGCGGGTCAGACATGTTTGTTTCTGAGCGCGGCGTCCAGCGCGATCGAGTGACTCCGGATGCGGTCGGGAAACACCGGCAGCATTCGGCTGTTATGGGCGCTAAAGTTTCTGTTGTTGTACTGCCGACAAATTGTATCGTCGGAAGCTCTGATAGTCCCTGATTTTACTTGGCTCCCTTTATGAGACCACAGAAACAAGTGTTGTCACAAGCGATTCATTTTAGACAAGTTATGTGATGAAGTGGAGGGAGAATTACACACTAAAGTACAGAATGCATTTCATTAATCTCTTATTTCTTTCACTATCTTAAAACGAGAGGCGATAACAAGGGTGAAGTAGCGTTGCTGTGAAAAACATCAAAATCGTGTATTATTATGTGTGAAAAAGTTTTCAAACCTATGTCGTTTGGACAGCTTCGTTTGAAGGTCTGTTGAAGTTCCGTCCTGTCTGACACCTACCTTCTGTAGAACGCTCGATGTCTAGTGTACGTAGCTCATCGACACTCAAGGTTCCTCGTAGTTCAATGACAGTGCAGTGGAGGACATGTATTAGGTCTACAACTTTGCTTCCGCCGTTTTGCAATAGACGGCAGTAGTGAAAAGTAGTGGTGCAAGTCGTTCGTCGTGTCATACAGTAAGCTCAGGCATTTTAGGACATAACGCCATCAAAATTTCAGTCTATTTTTGATTGCATCATAAAGTTATTCTCGACCGAATACGTCAACTTAGAGCCCAATTCTCGTCATCTGAGAGGGGTATTAATTTTCTGCTTGGATATGAAAAATTCTGCGGGCGAGGCTCATAAAAAGCTGGGCAAGTCCTATGATGACACGCCTCTTAGTTACAGAACTTCGCAGAAAATGGTTTCCATGCTTCAAGAATGGTGATTTTGACGTTGAAGACCGGCATGGTTGTGAAATTGAGAAAGCTTTCGATGCTACTGCAACCGACGGGAACAATAACAGGAGATCGTTATCGAAAGCAATTGATGTGTTTTAGGCGAGCACTGAAAGACAAACGGCCACACTACAGCGATAGACATGAAAAAATGATTTTTCAGCATGACAGTGCACGACCCCATGTCGAAAATCCCGCCAAATAATATTTGGAAACGTTGAAATGGGAGGTTCTGCCCCACCCGCTGTATTCTCCAGATATTCCTCCCTCTGACTGCCACCTTTCTCTATCTATGACACACGACCCAGCTGTCTAGCACTTGTGGTCATGTGAACAAGTACAAAATTGGATCGATTCATGGCTCCCCTCAAAAGATGCCCGGTTTATACACAATGGGATTCGTATGCGCCCAAAATCTAGGAGAAAGCAGTGGCCAAAGATGGCCAATACTTTGAATCGTAAATTTTTTGTACGTTTTTCACAATAAAGTCTCAAACTTCGAGAAAATACGGCGGAATCAAAGTTGTAGACCTAGTACATTTCGCAGTATCGTAAGTAAATAAAATATGCTCCATTTAGCGCTTATTACTCGAAAAGCACATTCTGTTAATCGCTGTAGTATGGAAAAGTGTTTGTTGAAATATTCATTCCATGGATCTAAAATACATCGACTGTAATATTTGATGAAATGCCTGAGCATTGGTATGCCTAATCTCGAATGAATACAAAAGGCAATCCAATTGATGTACTTGGTAGTGGAGAGTATGGCGGTTTGTTAAGCTCCCCTTCCTGCACCAAGTGAAATACACTTGGAGAATAAAATCTACCAGCTTCCCTTTCCTTCCCACAACCCCCAACATCAGTCATAATGAATTTCCCCCGAGGATCTGTGACTGCTTAATGTATGGTGGATCAAAACAAAATGTCCAGACACTCTGTGACCAAAATGGTACTGAAACAGAGGATGACAGACTAAAGGCCGAAATACTAAATGTATTTTTCCAAAGTTGTTTCACAGAGGAAGATTGCACTGTAGTTCCTTCTCTAGATTGTCGCACAGATGACAAAATGGTAGATATCGAAATAGACGACAGAGGGATAGAGAAACAATTAAAATCGCTCAAAAGAGGAAAGGCCTCTGGACCTGATGGGATACCAGTTCAATTTTACACAGAGTACGCGAAGGAACTTGCCCCCGTTCTTGCAGCGGTGTACCGTAGGTCTCTAGGAGAGCGTAGCGTTCCAAAGGATTGGAAAAGGGCACAGGTCATCCCTGTTTTCAAGAAGGGACGTCGAACAGATGTGCAGAACTATAGACCTATATCTCTAACGTCGATCAGTTGAAGAATTTTGGAACATGTATTGTGTTCGAGTATAATGACTTTTCTGGAGACTAGAAATCTACTCTGTAGGAATCAGCATGGGTTTCGAAAAAGACGGTCATGTGAAACCCAGCTCGCGCTATTCGTCCACGAGACTCAGAGGGCCATAGACACGGGTTCACAGGTAGATGCCGTGTTTCTTGACTTCCGCAAGGCGTTCGATACAGTTCCCCAGAGTCGTTTACTGAACAAAGTAAGAGCATATGGACTATAAGACCAATTGTGTGATTGGATTGAAGAGTTCGTAGATAACAGGACGCAGCATGTCCTTCTCAATGGAGAGAAATCTTCCGAAGTAAGAGTGATTTCAGGTGTGCCGCAGGGGAGTGTCATAGGACCGTTGCTATTCACAATATACATAAATGACCTGAGTTCACTGAGGCTTTTTGCAGATGATGCTGTGCTGTATCGACAGGTTGTAACAATGGAAAATTGTACTGAAATGCAGGACGATCTGCAGCGAATTGGCGCATGGTGCAGGGAATGGCAATTGAAACTCAATGTACACAAGTTTAATGTGCTGAGAATACACAGAGAGATAGATCCTTTATCATTTAGCTACAAAATAGCAGGTCAGCAACTGGAAGCAGTTAATACCATAAATTATCTGGGAGTACGCATTAGGAGTGATTTAAAATGGAATGATCATATAATGTTGATCGTCGGTAAAGCAGATGCCAGACTGAGATTCATTGGAAGAATCCTAAGGAAATGCAGTCCGAAAACAAAGGAAGTAGGTTACAGTTCACTTGTTATACTACTGCTTGAATACTGCTCAGCGGTGTGGGATCCGTACCAGGGTTGATAGAAGAGATAGAGAAGATCCAACGGAGAGCAGCGCGCTTCGTTACAGGATCATTTAGCAATCGCGAAAGCGTTACGGAGATGATAGATAAACTCCAGTGGAAGACTCTGCAGGAGAGACGCTCAGTAGCTCGGTATGGGCTTTTGTCAAAGTTTCGAGAACATACCTTCACCGAAGAGTCAAGCAGTATATTGCTCCCTCCAACGTATATCTCTCGAAGAGACCATGAGGGAAAATCAGAGAGATTAGAGCCCACACAGAGGCATACCGACAATCCTTCTTTCCACGAACAATACGAGACTGGAATAGAAGGGAGAACCGATAGAGGTACTCAAGGTACCCTCCGCCACACACCGTCAGGTGGCTTGCGGAGTATGGATGTAGATGTAGATGATTGAACGAAAATTTTTATAACCATAAAATATTGTACCAAACTTTTCTGGATATTTTAGACGAAAGTGTTTTCTGTCAAAATCACCGACTGTGGTTGGGACCTTCTGTGTGCTGTACAAATAATTTGCAGTTTTTAGAAAAACGCACTCACATGTGGTGTGACTGGAAGCAATCCCACAACATTTTGGTAGTTACTCCACAATACTTACAATGGCTGTGAATCCTGTTGTGAATATCAGAGCCATGTCTCGAAAATTTCTTCTCGCTTTTAGGAACCTATAACAATTCTTGTTTCATCAGATATCTATGGTCCTTGAAAATGACGTTATTTCATTGGGAAAAGGTGTAGTAGCTTGAACATCAGTTATATATATATCGAAGATTCGCCTATTAATCATGCAGTAACATATTTTCCTCTTCGCGTACTATGATTTGCCAAAATCTTTAGCCGCATGGGGTAGCCGAGCAGTCTGAGACAGGCGTCTTGTCACGGTCCGCGCGGCTTTCCCCTCGGAGGTTCGAGTCCTCCCTCGGGCATGGGTGTGTGTGTCATCCTTAGGGTAAGTTAGTTTAAGTTAGATTATGTAGTGTGTAAGATGAGGGACCGATGACCTCAGCAGTTTGATCCCATAAGACCTTACCACCCATTTCCAGTTTTCCAAAATCTTGTTCGATATCTTAAACCGTTTATGAGAAATTTCATTGTGCCTCTTTTTGCTGGCGCATGAAATCGGGACGAAGCACTTTACATACAACCAATTTTCTCTACACTGGCGATAGCGATATCCTTCTGAGTTTAAAAGACAATTTATTACGTTAGCTACATTTCATATACAGGAACGTATGATCTAAAATGAACTAAACACAAATTCACAGTGAACCCTAATTTTCGATGCAAAATTTCCGACATTCTTTCTCTAGATTAGTTAATTTTGAAATACCACAGTAACTGTGACTGTTAACGAAATGGTACGCAATTTATTATGAAGCTGCAGAGGAAAGCTATGAGATACGCGCGAATCAAATTTTTTCACCTAGTAGCTTCTTTAACATCGTTTGCGAAAGACTGCAGATCGGCCGGCTAGCGCTTCTGCCGTCCACGCAGTGAAGCGAGACCGGCGGGTGCAGCGCTGCCTCCTGCCCCACCCAAGCGGGCGCGGAGGGGCAGCTACGCAAAATGCTTACCACCTGTGACTACCAGGAAACACTGCTCTGAATGGCAATAGTTCCAGATATAAGTCAATATCACGACGCTACTAGTATCAAGAAACACTTTATTACACTACTGGCCATTAAAATTGCTACACCAAGAAGACATGCAGATGATAAACGGCTATTCATTGGACAAATATATTATACTATAACATTTTCACGCAATTTGGGTGCATAGATCCTGAGAAATCAGAACCCAGAACAACCACCTCTGACCGTAATAACGGCCTTGATACGCCTTGACATTGAGTCAGAGCTTGGATTGCGTGTACAGGTACAGCTACCCATGCAGCTTCAACACGATACCACAGTTCATCAACAGTAGTGACTGGCGTATTGTGACGAACCAGTTGTTCGGCCACCATTGACCAGACGTTTTCAATTGGTGAGAGATCTGGAGAATATACTGGCCAGGGCAACACTCGAACATTTTCTGTATCCAGAAAGGCCCGCACAGGACCTGCAACATGCGGTCGTTCATTAACCTGCTGAAATGTAGGGTTTCGCAGGGATCGAATGAAGGGTAGGGCCAAGGGTCGTAACACATCTGAAATGTAGCGTCCACTGTTCAAAGTGCCGTCAATGCGAACAAGAGGTGACCGAGACGTGTAACCAATGGCACCCCATACCATCACGCCGGGTGATACGCCAGTATGGCGATGACTAATACACGCTTCCAATGTGCGTTCACCGCGATGTCGTCAATCACGGATGCGACGATCATGATACTGTAAACTGAACCTGGATTCGTCCGAAAAAATGACGTTTTGCCATTCGTGCACCCAGGTTCGTCGTTGAGTACACCATAGCAGGCGCTCCTGTCTGTGATGCAGCGTCAAGGGTAACCGCAGCCATGGTCTCCGAGCTGATAGTCCATGCTGCTGCAAACGTCGTCGAACTGTTCGTGCAGATGGTTGTTGTCTTGAAAACGTTGTAACCTCCCCCTCACTTACCGACCTTAATGACAGTGAAAGATGAAACCGCGTGTACCTAATGGGAGTTTTGGAAAAGCAATCGTCACCGAAGTTAACCAGTCGGTAAAGAGGGAGGAAAGGGTTACATCTAAATGAAAGGAAATGTGCTAATGAAAGTGGTGGAAATTAATTTTGAAAAGGGGTAAAGTTAATAAAGAAAGTAAATGTGCAGCCGTTACGTTAACAATTAACTAGCGGATTTAGGTATTTGAGATTTGGGGGAAATCACGGTCGCCAGTCCTAAGGACAATTACTATAGTAACTGAAAAAGAAAGGTTATTACACATATAATTAGCACTAGAAGCGTGGCAACTGAAGGTTGACACGCATAGTGTGAAAACTGAAAGTTTGTCAGAAGTAATTAATTTCGCTACACCCTGACTTAATTTAGCAAAAGAATTAATAAAACCGGAAAATCGAAAGTTAATTTAGTGACTGAAGTTAATAGTGAGCTTTCTTTCTGAAGCACATCGAAATTCAGTAAAATACGGTTAGTCTTGGACTACCTCAACAATCATTTCAAAAGCTACTTGAATCTACGCAATTTAGAAAGAAGAGATTTAACTTTGAACTTGAATTAAATGATTCTGAACAATTAACAATAGTAAAATTTAGTACGTACCAAGCTGAGCTGCAGTCACAGGTAAGCTAAAATATGGTAACAAAACTTGCACTCTTAATTTGTGCTTGTGTATCTGAATATTGTAGCCAGCTAACTGAACTTTGAAATTAAAGCAGTGAAATAGAATTAGCTATATTACTTTAGTGCTGGCGTTTAAATTTCAACGACACTCGGGTTCATTCCGGAAAAGGAAGGGACCCTGCTTGGTAATGCAATTGGGACAATGAGCAACAAAGGTTCATGCTAAGTTGCTGTAATTATAGTTACGAAAATGGTACAGTTTGAAAAGCTGAGGTCTGCCATACAGTTCTAAAACTTTACTTGCTTCCAGTCTTCCTTGATGGTTGATTGAAGGTTTGAAGCCGTCGATCGAGGAGGTGGCGACAGTCACTCATTGTCGGCCGTCGCTGTTGCAGAAGCTGGATGTTGGCGCGCCTTCTTCTCGACACGGTCACCAGACGAAACGGGCTCTTGATGTGCGCTAGTTAATGTTTCCCGTCCGCGACACCATGTCAGAAACTATCATCGCAAGTCGAGCGCAATTACATGCTGCCAAACCCCGAAAGCGCGGCAACTCGCGGGAGCGTCACACAACACACCTGCTCCACTCGCTACTCCAGCCAGACTCCTTCTGCTCAGCCCGCGCTCCACGCAGCAGAGTTAACACTACCAAAGGTCCTACACACTTTGATTCTTCACACGACCTATCGCCGTAATCGTTCGATAGCAGTTTTCCCTAGGCAAGACCCAGCGTAAAAATACAAATAATATTTACGAAACAAACCAATTATACATCGACATAAATGCATAAATATACAAATAGTAAAACAATTACAATATACAAAGGGACAGAAATGTCATATCTTGAGGTAGCAAAGCAAGGAAAAAAAATAGTACAATAGATGGAAATAGGAGGATATGCATTTCCGGCGTTACACGTGCCCCACATTGTCTGAGGATGTTCGTGTAACGTAAACAGACTCAGAAAATGTCCCAAAAAAGAAACAGCGTAAATGCATATGCTCAAAACATCAAAAAAATTTAGCATTCGTCTAATTAACCATAACCCAATTTTTTAGATAATAATAATTGAGTGGAGACACTCCTAATCTTATTCCACTCTGTCATCTTGCACAAAATAAAACAGGTTGACAACATATCAAAATTCATAGAAAACATAGAAAATGGTTTAGCTATTCCAAAATCATTAAAATTCGTAACACTATAAGAAATGGAATACTATTTGCAAAATTGATCAGAGTACATGGTCATAAAAAACAAGTATATCAAAATACGCAAACTAATAATTAATTACATAGAATACACAATTTTATGTAACCTTTTCATAATTAATATTCTCGTCATGTACAATTAACGCTAAACAAGAAAATAATATACAGCAGATAAAATAAAACATAAATATTGACAGTAGAATTCTTTCAGCTGTCCAGGAAGAAAAACAGTTCCGCCTTCCGTACTCGCGAGTACAAAGAATGCCGACAGCGGCACAAGAGCCGACAGCGACACAAGAGCCGACAGCGGCTTCGCCTCGCAAGTATTGTTGCGCCCGCCTGTGCGGCACGCTTCATCTCACTCGCCCTTGTAACGGCGTTTCCAGAACGTCCGTTTCACTGAATTCTTTCGGAAAAACTCACTCTCGAGTAATCTCAAGGAGTCCCTTAATACTATCACAGTGGATAACTCAACACTGTCCATCATCACACGCATGTACCAGCCTGAAACTTAAAACAGCGTCTAAGTACATCAGCAATGACTAATAAAAACACACATTCATGAAATATTACAGAAAGTTACAAAATCATATTTACATTGCTTAATCTACTGTGACTCAGCTGAAAACTTAAACTAGCAGCTTGGATTTTTCAGATGATTACTAATCAGTTACTCTTAAATCATTTAGTCAAAATTAATTACTTATTAATTACAACTTCTTTAATGACCTCTAGGTCAGGCAAAAGCATCGTAACATGGCACATCCTTAAATCTTACACTCTATATTTACATACTGTACAAATTACCCATTGTGTGGTATTAATCGATCCTAGGTTGGTACAATTTCAAGTCTACAATATTCCGTATACCTAATCGTTTTCCAGAGCTTGGATACTCTAAGCAATAAGCATTTGTGTGAGGTATACCAATGACTTTATATGGTCCATTATAAACAAACTTAAATTTAGAGATTTCATTGTCTATCTCGCTCGATTTCTCATGAGCTTTTACAAGTACTAAGTCTCCGATTGCAAACTTAGCAAAACGCGTTTTAGCGTCATGACGACGTATGCGAGCATCGGCTTTTAGCTTCATTACTTCTCGCAAACGATCTTTTTTCACACCAATACTAATGTCAATCCGTGGAGGGAATTTGATTATCTCTTCCACTAAACTTTTACTTCTGTCATCCAACAGGATTTCCTCTGGAGAAAATCCCGTCGATTCATGTCTCAAGGTGTTCATAATTCTCTCAAATACTGCTACATATTTGCCCCATGCCCTATGATTGTGATGGCAATAGGTACGGCAAAGTCGGCCTAGCTCGCGCATATACCTCTCAGCGGGATTCCCAGCCGGACAGTAAGCTGAAATATGGATCACCTCGACCCCATTACTTTCCATGCCTTCATTCCACAACTTAGAAGTAAATTGTGCCCCATTATCTGATAGAATCGCCTTGGGCTTGCCAATATGAACAAAATAATCGTTCACAAGCTTGCTATAGACCGCTTTGGCTGTAGCTTTCCTAATCGGGTATAGCTTGATGAACTTGGAAAAAGCTTCTAGCACTACTAAAATGTAGGCAAAGTTTCCTGATGACTTGGGCAAAGGTCCGTACAAGTCCACGCACAGTAACTCAAAGGTGTCGTTAGGCCTTATACTTTGCATAGGACCACGACTCGTACAGTTGGTAACCTTCACCTTCTGACATAAATCGCAAGTTTTCACTCTGTCAGTAACGCGTTTTAACATGTTAAAATGCACTACTTCACTCAGCTTTTCCGTACATTTCTTTGGTCCACAGTGACCATACGCCAAATGGTAGTAGTCTATTATTTCCGTGACGTATTTGGTGGGCCAGCATACCCGCCAAATATTACTATCTTCACCCTTACATATGTACAAGATATGATCGTATATCTTGTAATACTTTCTTAATTTCTCTCCTTCTGGACTCCTTTCGTCATATCGGGTTTTCACCCTATTTAAACAACCGTCCTCGTTCTGATGACGACGTAGATTCTTACAGATGTTCACTACTAATTTACGTCCCTCAACTTCTTTAAAATAATATAATTTGACCACTCCATCTGACTCATCTTTCAATACATCTTGATTAGACTCGGGCAACCGCGACAGCGCATCCGCTACGCAATTGTCGGTCCCTTTTACGTAACAGATGTCATAGTTAAATTGCTGTAAATACAGCGACCACCTAGTCAGTCTTTCGTGAAGTAGTTTACAATCCTTCAGATAAGTGAGCGCCTTATGGTCCGTATGAATAATCACCTTACGGTCCCATAGGAAACCCTTGAACTTCTTGAATCCCCACACGATAGCGAGACACTCTTTCTCAGAAATCGTGTAGTTTCGCTCACTTTTTGATAAAGTTCGACTCGCGAACGCTATCGTCCGGTGTTCCTTATCCTCTCCTTTACCAACTTCTTGGAACAGTTCTACCCCCACCCCGTAATTGGACGAATCCGTTCCCAGATGGAAGGGTAGCGATAAATCAGGATGAAATAGTATGTTAGATCTCAACAACTCGTCTTTTAATCTCTCGAAAGCGGCCTGACACCCGTCAGTCCACACAAACGGAACGTTTTCGCGTAAGAGGTTATTCAAATTTTCATCATTAAACACTTGTCCTTTTACAAATTTGCGGTAAAATCCTGTTAACCCTAGAAAACTTTTTAACTGTTTCCTAGACTTGGGTGGAGGACAATTCCTTATTGCCTCTAGTTTCTCTGGGTCCTTCGTAATACCAGCAGTGGTAATTACATGCTCTAAAAATTTCAGTTCCTTCTTCACAAATTCGCATTTCTTTAGCTTTAGAGTCATTCCGCCACGGCGCAATGCCCTAAAAACTTCATCTAACAGGTCACAATGGTCATGCCAAGTGGCATTGGCCAACAATAGGTCGTCAACATATACAGTTAATCTTGAACTCAAAGCCGGTCCTAGCACTTTATCTAGGGCCCTGATGAATACGGACACAGATATATAAAGTCCAAACGGCAGTACTCTATACTGATAACACCTGCCCGCAAACAAGACGGCGGTGTATGGCCTAGATTCTTCTTCGAGTTCTATTTGCCAGTAACTAGCCGTCAGATCGAGGCTAGTCATGAACTTAACGTCATGAAAACGTTGCAAAACCTCCTCCATACTCTCTGGTCTGTCTGTTTCACGTTGAACGACCCTATTCAACGTGCGTGCGTCAATCACAATACGCACACTACCATCCCGTTTTGCTACAATGACCAAACCGTTATTGTATGGACTCGTACTTCTTTCAATCACTCCCCATTCGATCATCTTATCTATCTCTCGTTGCACTGCTTCCTTTTTGGACAGCGGTATAGCATACGGTCTCACGAAGAATGGTTCGTGCGGAATTACATGCAACTTGCATTTATATCCTTCCACAAGTCCCGGTTTGTCTGAAAACACACTCTTATTCCTCATTATTACTTCATACAGGCCTCGTCTTTGTTCGTGTGTTACGTTTGACACACCGTCTACAATACTTTCCAATTCACTTTCTACACTATTGTCAATTCCGAGATTCCTCACATTACAGTAGTTCAAATTCATACCTACGTCAATAGCATCCGGCCAGTTAACAATGTGTATAGGCTGGTATTGCCTATGCACACCGTCTCCTGCCTCGTCAAAACTAACTACTATCGTTTTATCTTGTGACGTATATGTCAAAGTTTTGCTTTCGCAATTAATCACTGCACGGTACTTTAATAGCCAATCTAACCCTATAATTACTTCCGTAGTCAAGTCTGGCACGACGACAAACTCTTGTTCAAATCGTGCCCCACATATCTCGAAGTTGACAAAAATCTGTTTTGTGACCGGTTTACTGGCCTTCCCAGTAGCACCGATAATTTTCACTCCTGTTACTGGCATAACTACGATGCCAGGTCTGTCTTTCAGTAACTCAAATATTTTCCCAGATACAGCACTCAATTCTGCACCGGTGTCAATCAACACGTTTAGTTGTAGGTCATGTATATTAACAGACACTACTATCTGTCTACACTTGTCCTCGACTGTTTCTTTATTTTCCCACAGTAAATCCTCGTCTATATCGAGGTCCTTCCAGAAAAAACCATCCGGCTTTGATCCTAAATCCGGCTTATCTGGCGGCTTTTTCAGCCTCTGTTCACATACAGTTTTAATTTCAACACGTTTGTCCTGAGGCTTAGCCTGTAGCTTCGCCTCCAATACCGAAACCTTTTCCTGTAACTCGTCAACTAGTGAGTGTTGCTTTGCTATCAGTTCATTAATCGTCACCTTCGTTGATTCCACTTTGGTCAGATTAATCTCATCCGCCAATCTACCTGGAGGAATGTGTCCAGTAGTTTCTGCAATTACTTCCGCTAGATCTGCGCAACCCACACTGCTATCGTCTGACCGTATAATGTCAGCTCTAACCTCATACACGTTTTAAACTATGTGCTTTTCTACCAATCGTGTCCGGCTATCACTAAAATTTTCGCAAACTTTCTCCTTAATACTCTCGCAATGTTTAAACTGGAGGTTTGCGTCGGATGGGTCGGTTACTTCTACCACTGAAACTTTCGGTAAGGTCTGCCGGTTAGGGCCAGAACTTTCCGTTACTACTTCAACATCTAACTCCTGCGGGACGAAACACGACGAATCTTGCTCGTGCTCCCCCTTAACATCAACTATTTCTAGTAAAGTCTGCCGATTAGGGCCAGAACTTTCTATCATTTCACAAACACTATCTTCCTGCGGGACGAGACGCGGAAAATCCTGCACGCGCTCCCCATAAACGCTTCTCCCATACAGACCCCTATAATCTCTTAGTTCGTCGTATAAGAGACCGAACTGCCTTAACCAGACCTCATCCCTCTCTGCATCCCCTCGCTCGATGACGGACGTTTTATCCGACATCTGATCTTCTCTCAACACTTGTGAATCATTATTAAACTCAATCTCCAGTTCCGCTGTGGGTATTACAGCTGCTACTTTATGATCGATTTCCGGAACACTACTTAAATTGTTCTCACTGACAGCGAATGTATTTTCTACTGCCGCGTATACAGCTGATCTACTACTTGTGGGCGCACTCTTTTCTCTTAACACTGGCACACTCTCCCGCCGTTGATTTTTCCATACGGAATTTTCATAACGGCGACACCTGGGTTTTCTCTTGTTATTGGGCCGCCAAAATTTCTCCACGCCCGCTCGGCCCCTCACCGGCGCGGCTAATGGTTTCCCTGTCTCGTCCCAGCAGATACGCTCCCCGGATGCTGCTGAGGCGGCTGATCACACCCTCTGGCGTTATTACTATTCTGTGAAGCCCGTATCACGTTAGTATGATACTGGTTTCTGTCATTCCTGTTATTATTTGCATTGTACCGATTGTTATTACGGTCCGAACCATTATTGTTATTGCTGCGGTATGCATTATTCCCATGGTTATCATTGTTGTGGTTGCTGTGGTACTCGTTGTTGTTACCACGGCCTCTACCACTGTCGCGATTATTGCGCCAATTGTCCTCGTCCTCAACTCTTTCCAGGAAATCATTCACTGTCCTATAATTGCTTCCTACGTAGCGTTTTGTATCATCTGGAAGCTTCTTGTAGAGTTCCCAGACTATTTCGGATTCCGTGCGGCGATCACGCAAATATTCCAACTTGCGGATCCAGCCCTCACAAAACTCTTTCATCGAGCCGCGCGAATTCGCATCGACAGGCCTCGATACGACAAATTCGCGCCAGACACTTTGCTGTTTTTGCTCTGACCAGTATTCAGCCAGAAACAAATTTTTAAACTCGTCAAAAGTCAGGTTCGTAATGTTGAGGTTTAAGCCCCAACGCTTGGCATCACCAGCCAGCAGATCAATAACCGCATTAATTTTTCTCTCATTAGTCCATGATCTGGGTAAAACTCTTTCACAATTTTTAATGAAATCCGTCGCGTGTATACCGCCTTTTTTCAACGGGTCGAACCGCTCCTCTTTCGTCAACAATTCCGAACTATGTGCACAGATTGGCACATAGCTCTGTTTTTCGTCAAGTTTCTTTTCTAATTCCGACACTCTCGTAATTACTTGGCAAGTGGTTGTCGCAAGCGTTTCCACTTCCCTCTTTTTCTCTTCGCAGGTATTAGCCTGCTCCCTCACTTTAGTGTCTACTTCGGACACTAAAGCCTTTAAAGTTTCCACCTTCTGTTGATCCTCTTTTTTTACTAATTGAATTTGTTCCGTCACCTTATTCTCGATGATCGGAGCAACTGCTTCTCCTACTCTTTTCTCGATTCTGCTAATTTCGAAATCAAAACGAGTATTTATGCTCGCAATTTCCGCCTGAACGCCTATCATTTCCTGTTAAAGATTACCGATTTCGGTATTAATTACAACAATATCTTCTTTGATTTTATCAACTTTTGTATTAACAACTCCAACATTGTTGTTAACAACGTTAATAGCTTTGTTCTGATTGTCTAGCATCCGTTCAATTTTTTCAGACTGAGCTTCTTGCTTGGCAGCCTGAGCTTCTTGCTTGGCAGCCCGAGCCTCTTGCTTGACAGCCTGAGCTTCTTGCTTGGCAGCCTGAGCTTCTTGCTTGGCAGCCTGATCTTCTTACTTGGCAGACAGAGCTTTAATTTCTGCCGATTGACTCTTGATTTCGTTAATCAAAACATTCAATAAATCAGTTAAATTCCCGGAAACTACCGGTTTTACTTCCGTAGCGGCTTCCTCTTTAATTGTCCCCCCGTATTCGTCATCAAGGGATTCACATTTGATTTTCACTTCCGATTCCGAAACATTTTCTAAAGTGTGGAATTCCATTTCTGCTCTTTGTTGCGTTTCGGCGGTCGCGTCTTTCATGCTAGCCGCCTGCCCCTGAACAATGGGTACCGCGGTGCGCGTTTCCCACTGTTCGACCGATTGTTCCGTATCCAAGTCTACCAAATTTTGGCAATTGTTGCCTTCACTCATTTTAATAATTTTCAATATAAATGCCAAACCTCAAATATAATTAGGATTACTCCCACTACTTATTCTCGCTGACGTAACGGCCTGTACGTAACAAGTACTTTGTTACGAGATTTGCACAATGAAAAATTCGTGTCCAGAACAACCTCAAATCCGAAGATTGTCCTGTCACCAGGTCGCCACGTGTAACCTCCCCCTCACTTACCGACCTTAATGACAGTGAAAGATGAAACCGCGTGTACCTAATGGGAGTTTTGGAAAAGCAATCGTCACCGAAGTTAACCTGTCGGTAAAGAGGGAGGAAAGGGTTACATCTAAATGAAAGGAAATGTGCTAATGAAACTGGTGGAAATTAATTTTGAAAAGGGGTAAAGTTAATAAAGAAAGTAAATGTGCAGCCGTTACGTTAACAATTAACTAGCGGTAATTAGGTATTTGAGATTTGGGGGAAATCACGGTCGCCAGTCCTAAGGACAATTACTATAGTAACTGAAAAAGAAAGGTTATTACACATATAATTCGCACTAGAAGCGTGGCAACTGAAGGTTGACACGCGTAGTGTGAAAACTGAAAGTTTGTCAGAAGTAATTAATTTCGCTACACCCTGACTTAATTTAGCAAAAGAATTAATAAAACCGGAAAATCGAAAGTTAATTTAGTGACTGAAGTTAATAGTGAGCTTTCTTTCTGAAGCACATCGAACTTCAGTAAAATACGGTTAGTCTTGGACTACCTCAACAATCATTTCAAAAGCTACTTGAATCTACGCAATTTAGAAAGAAGAGATTTTAACTTTGAACTTGAATTAAATGATTCTGAACAATTGACAATAGTAAAATTTAGTACGTACCAAGCTGAGCTGCAGTCACAGGTAAGCTAAAATATGGTAACAAAACTCGCACTCTTAATTTGTGCTTGTGTAATCTGAATATTGTAGCCAGCTAACTGAACTTTGAAATTAAAGCAGTGAAATAGAATTAGCTATATTACTTTAGTGCTGGCGTTTAAATTTCAACGACACTCGGGTTCATTCCGGAAAAGGAAGGGACCCTGCTTGGTAATGCAATTGGGACAATGAGCAACAAAGGTTCATGCTAAGTTGCTGTAATTATAGTTACGAAAATGGTACAGTTTGAAAAGCTGAGGTCTGCCATACAGTTCTAAAACTTTACTTGCTTCCAGTCTTCCTTGATGGTTGATTGAAGGTTTGAAGCCGTCGATCGAGGAGGTGGCGACAGTCACTCATTGTCGGCCGTCGCTGTTGCAGAAGCTGGATGTTGGCGCGCCTTCTTCTCGACACGGTCACCAGACGAAACGGGCTCTTGATGTGCGCTAGTTAATGTTTCCCGTCCGCGACACCATGTCAGAAACTATCATCGCAAGTCGAGCGCAATTACATGCTGCCAAACCCCGAAAGCGCGGCAACTCGCGGGAGCGTCACACAACACACCTGCTCCACTCGCTACTCCAGCCAGACTCCTTCTGCTCAGCCCGCGCTCCACGCGGCAGAGTTAACACTACCAAAGATCCTACACACTTTGATTCTTCACACGACCTATCGCCGTAATCGTTCGATAGCAGTTTTCCCTAGGCAAGACCCAGCGAAAAAATACAAATAATATTTACGAAACAAACCAATTATACATCGACATAAATGCATAAATATACAAATAGTAAAACAATTACAATATACAAAGGGACAGAAATGTCATATCTTGAGGTAGCAAAGCAAGGAAAAAAATAGTACAATAGATGGAAATAGGAGGATATGCATTTCCGGCGTTACAACGTCCCCATCTGTTGACACGTGGCTGCACGATCCGTTACAGCCATGCGGATAAGAGGCCTGTCATCTCGACTGCTAGTGATACGAGACCGTTGGAATCCAGCACGGCGTTCCGTATTACCCTCCTGAACCCACCGATTCCATGTTCTGCTAACAGTCATTGGATCTCAACCATCGCGAGCAACTATGTCGCGATACGATAAACCGCAATCGCGATGGGCTACAATCCGACCTTTATGAAAGTCGGAAACGTGATAGTACGCATTTCTCCTCCTTACACGAGGCATCACAACAACGTTTCTCCAGGCAACGCTGGTCAACTGCTGTTTGTGTATGAGAAATCGTTTGGAAACTTTCTTCGTGTCAGCACGTTGTAGGTATCGCCATCGGCGCTAACCTTGTGTGAATGCTCTGAAGAGCTAATCATTTGCATATCACAGCATGTTCTTCCTCACGTTTAAATTTCGCGTCTGTAGCACGTCATCTTCGTGGTGCAGCAATTTTAATGGGCAGTAGTGTATATATTTTGCAACAAAATTCGCCCTAAATGTCGCAGGGAAGTACTGAAGTCTGATGGTTTCACTGAATGGAGGGATAAGTACTAGGCTTTTTTCAATGCATGTAGATAAATACTTGAGATACATATGAGAATATTTGTCCTCGTTCCGTGAAACATGATGGTCAGGTTATTGTTGTTTGTACCAAACAAAGTGTAAGTCTTCTGTGTCTCATAGTTGGGTTTTTAGAGACTGTTGGAATTACTTTGCTCTAACATTTGCTGCAAAATGTTCTTTCTTTGTTTAGGAGTGCTTCACAACATTGGACAAACGATGCCTGGATCAAAATCTGTTAGTCCGCTGTGTAGGAGGGAATCCAGTTGTGAATTTGCCTGCTTATTCGCCAACTCTTCAACGTAGCGCACATATTTTTTATCGACATGTCACCTTATTTAGTACATATTGCGTTTGTATAAATAAAAGGACGAGTCTTTTATGAACGTAGGTTCCCAAAATGTAAAAGCTAGTTATATTATTGTTCAGAAGACGCTGTAAAGGATTTGTACAGATTTCGAGTACAGAACGAATATGTTTCAAATTACCAGAGACTCTGAAACAAGAGCTATACTACAGTCTCCAATAAACATATTCTACTCCGTGTATAATGGAGTAAAATCTTAACGAGGTTCAGATTATCTAAGTCACTCTGGCTGGATAATCATCCAGGTGACGACGCAGTGTAGGTGTTCATTATGAAAGCAACTAGTGACGCTGAAGTCTAAATTATAACTTTCCCCTCCAATGCGAAAATATTTTGTTGACGCCCATTCAAATAGGGAGAAATGACCCTCATAATAAAATAAGAGAAATCAGAACCCACATGGAAAGTTGTTAAGGCTTTCGTGGCCACTTGTTGAGAAACTGCCTATTGGCTTCTGTCTCGGGTTCTTCGGCCGACGTTCATCTAATGATTTTTCTGACGTTTCGCCAGCACGAGTGGCTGGCATTGTCAAAGCTTCACCCTCCATTGCCGGTGGTGAAGTGGAGGCGAGCTCGCGGCGGCAGACTATATGTACCTGGCGCGCCAACGTCCGAGGGCTTCTCCGCTGTCATTTCCGGTGCGGTTCTCCTCTTGCTACATGCGACGGTCGTTCGCTGCAGTACGGGAAGCCAGGATCCGTTTACCTTAAGGCTTTCCTCTTTCTTGTTGAAAGTGTTCGCGTGTTTTTGGATTTCTACAGCTTCTCTGAACAAGCGCGTGTGATAGTGCTTCTCTACAGCCAGAACTTCCGTGTCGGCGAATTTTATTACGTGGTCGGTCTCATTCAGTGCGTGCTCTGCCACGGCCGATTTCTCCACCTGCCCCAACTTGCAATGTCGCTTATGCTCTTTGATCCTGGTGTTAATGGATCGTCCAGTCATTCCGACATAAACTTTTCCGCATGTGCAAGTTATACGGTATATTCCCGACATTGCAAGTGGGTCTCTTTTCTCCTTCGCCGATCTAAGACACTCTTTGATCTTCCTTGTCGGTTTGAAAATCGTCTTTACGCCGTGTTTGCGCAATATACGGCCGATTCTGTCCGTCACTCTGGGAATGTATGGCAGAAAGGCCGTACCCGACATTTCTTTTTCTGGTTCCTTACTTCGCCGAGTGTTTGGCTCTGTTACACTTCTAATGTAATTTGTGGAGTACCCATTGCTCCTCAGAACAGTTTCCAGGTGTTGCATTTCTCGTTTGAGGTGTTGAGGCTCACATATTCGTCCTGCTCTCGTTACGAGCGTACTAATCATTCCTCTTTTCTGGCTCGGGTGGTGATTTGACAGTTTGTGCAGGTATCGGTCCGTGTGTGTCGGTTTTCGATACACGCTGTGTCCCAGGTTTTTTCTTTTCTACTTCCATGGTAAATGTTATGTTGGCATGGAGGTTGTTCAAGTTTCTCAGGAATTCACCGAGCTGTTCTTCACCATGGCTCCACACCACGAAAGTATCATCGACGTACCTGTACCACACCTTAGGTTTGCAAGTCCCCGAGTCCAGTGCCTGTGCTTCGAATTGTTCCATGAAGAAGTTGGCCACCACTGGACTGAGAGGACTACCCATGGCGACGCCTTCCAGCTGTTCGTAGAAATCGCCACTCCACGTGAAATAGCTCGTGGTGAGACATGCATGGAAGAGCTTTTTGATGTCTTGAGGGAACATGGAACCGATGTGCTCCAGAGCGTCGCTGAGTGGCACTTTCGTAAATAACGAAACAACATCAAAACTGACCAGGATGTCGTTTGGCGCAAGTTTCAGTTTCTTCAGCTTCTCAATGAAATGGCCTGAGTCCTTAATGTATGTGTCGGTCTTTCCCACGTGTGGCTGGAGCAGAGAGGCCAAGTGTTTCGTCAGTTTATACGTTGGTGAGCCAGGAGCGCTAACGATCGGCCTCAGTGGAACGTTGTTCTTATGGATCTTGGGTAATCCATACAGCCGAGGTGGTAGGGCTTCTGTGTTGCGCAGGTTTCTCTGTATGTCCGCCGGCAGAGAAGACGCCTTGATTAATCGATTCGTATTCCGAGTGATACGTTGCGTCGGATCTGCGCTTAGTTTTCGGTACGTCGTCGGATCTAATAGGTCTCGGATCTTTTGCTCATAATCTTCGGTCTTCATTACGACGGTCGCATTCCCCCTATCGGCAGGCAGTACCAATATACTCTTGTCGGCGTTGAGATTCTTAATGGCTTGTACCTCTTCTTTCTTCAGGTTACAAGCTGGTGGTTTTGCTCGGCGCAGTATCCTGGCTGTTTCAGTGCGTATTTCCTTTGCCCTTTCACAAGGAAGGGTCCGAATGGCTGCTTCGGTGTTGGCAATGATGTCCTCCATAGGTATAGTTCTCGGGATGATAGCGAAATTCCCTCCTTTTTGAAGAACAGACACTTCCTCTTCGGTCAATTGTCGTTCAGTGAGGTTGACCACTGTGTGTGACATGTCGGGAATCGCCTTGTCGGTCTGCTTCCGGCATCTTTCAAACTTTTTCTTTTGCCGCTCGGTGCAGCGCTCGAGTTCGTTCTGCATGCTCCTGTGAGTGATGCTGTCGATCTTGTCCCAGTCGTCTCGATGCATTCTGCTACTTAGATAGAAAATGTCCAGAAGTTCCTGATCCGTTCTTGCCAAGTCTCTCCGTGTTGTATGTATTCGCTCACGAAGAAAAGCTCGTTCCATTCTGTCGTAGATACGATGTGCTTGGGCGGTGGTGAATAGGCGCTTGCATCTCAAGAACTTCGGTGTAGCACATTCATCTCGGCACCGTGACAGAAAGGCGAGAGAGGCCATCAGTCGCGCTTTCTTCTTCCGTCATTGGTCAAGGCGTCGGTACAATCTGCAAATAACCTCCCCGTAGAGGCGTAATACAAAATTGTTAAGGCTTTCGTGGCCACTTGTTGACAAACTGCCTATTGGCTTCTGTCTCGGGTTCTTCGGCCGACGTTCATCTAATGATTTTTCTGACGTTTCGCCAGCACGAGTGGCTGGCATTGTCAAAGCTTCACCCTCCATTGCCGGTGGTGAACTGGAGGCGAGCTCCCCACTGTTTCGCGGTAGTACGAAGCAAGCTGCCTTACTTTGATTTTTTTCGATGTCCTCCGTCAGTCCTGTGTGATGCGGACCCTACAGCGCACAGCAGTACTCCAGAAGCTTACCGTCTCTTTAGTAGACCTGTTCTATTTTCGAAGTACTCTGCCAATAAATCGCATTGTTTGATTTGATTTCCCCACAACATTATTTATGTGATTGTTCGAATTTAAATTATTCGTAACTGTAATCACTAAGTATTTCATTGAATTTACAGCCTTTAGGTTTGTTTGATTTATCATATGACCAAAATTTTCCGTTTTCCTTTTAAATGCTCTTGTGCGTCACTTCATATTTATCATTATTTAGAGTTAATTTCCACTTTTCACACCATACACATAAATTGTCTAAATCATTTTGTTGTTAGTTTTGATCATCTGATGTCCTTACAAGACGGTAAGTAACAACATCATCTGCAAATAGTCTAAAAGAGCTACTTACAATGTTCCTAAATCGTTTATGAAGACTGGCAACAGCAGGGAGCTTATAACACTTTCTTCGAGAACGCCAGATATTACTTTTGTTTTACTCGATGTCTTTCCGTCAATTACTAGGAACTGTGACCTTTCTGACAGTAAATTGCTAATCAGCTTGCACTACTGAGACATAGGCCGCACTTCAAATCGAAGTCGCTTGTGAAGAACGGTGTTTAAAGACTTCTAGAAACATAAATATATGGAAACAGTTTGACATTCTCTTTGGATAGCACTCATTACTTCGAGAGAATAAAGAGCTATTTGTCTTTCACGAAAACTATATTTTCTGAACCTGTGTTGGCCGTTTCTCAAGGAATCGTTTTCATCAAGGTAACTCACAATGTTCGAACACAGTATATATTCCAAAATCCTATTGCAAATCGACGTTAGCGACATGGATCTGTAATTCAGCGGATTATTTCTATTTCCTTTCTTGGGTATTGATATTAATTGTGCAGCGTTCCAGTCATTAGGTATGTATCTTTCGACGAGCGAGCAGTTGTATATGATTGCTAAGTATGAAGCTATTGTACCAGCATACTCTGAAGGAATCTGACTGATATTCAATCTCAACTGGAGGCCTTGCCTTTAGTGAATTAAGCCGTTTCACTACACAGAGGATATCTACTTCTAAGTTACTCATGTTGGCAGTTGTTAGTATCTACATGAGCCACCACCTGCAGTTCGTTACACTTTGTGCTCTTCATTGAGTTCAGGAGCACCCGTTCCACACCTGGAAAGACTTTTCCCGGTATGTACACAGAGTGCACACTGGATTCCTTTCCTTCCTGGGCAGCCATGTCCCTAAGGGGCTTCATTACGAGCCCAATATTGTAGCTCTCAACTGCCAGTAGTTCTACCCTCTGTGAATGCCCAGATCTTGTGAGTCGACAGGCTTCCTCTGGAACAGGGCGAGCGACTTCATCTGGCTGTGGGCCATTGCCATCCACAGACAGCGCCCGAAACCTGTTCGTCAGACAAACTGTGGAGGCTGTGGACTCCTTGTGATCGGCCGTAAGGAAAGTTTTTCGCTGCATGCCAAACCTTGGAATGACTCTCCACCTGACCAAGGGTGCGCGCAGTACCTGGGGCAGCCAGAATAGTGTAAAGATCGGGTGCATGTGGAACGAGCTGGAAGTTCCTCGTCCCCCCCCCCCGACCCCTACCAGTAGTGATGCCCAATGGCAGCTGCCTCACGTTGCGTGACCGCAACCAACATTGCCTGGAGCTGTGAGCGAAGGGTCACCAACTCAGCTCGCATCTGAACGGAGCTGTCGCAGTTCTTATCCATACTAAAGGCAGCGAAAAATACTCCAGACAGTTAATAAAATGCGAAACTGTGCCTGATAAACAAACAAACATGCGCGAAATTCAGGTATTTAAACTAAATATCACAGAGGATATTCGCTCCTGGTGAGAAGTAGTGTCAGCTCTCAGACAGACACGGAGTACTATGACTCGATACTGCAGTAACTAAAGCTACCACTTGACTGAAGGATCTAACTACTGCAAGTACTAGCTTTCGTTAGTGTAGCAGAGCATAGTAATCTGGTATGGGTACAGCTGAACTTCGTGGCAGACCCCGTCTTTTCATACTTCTGGGCACCCTCAATAGCGAATGATACTTCATGGAATAAGCGGAATCGACATTGTTACCTTTTCCTTTGCGGTTCTTCTGGAGTTGCTTGTTCAAAGGATAATATTGTGTGGAACTTTCTAGCCTCCTTTCTGTTTTGTATGTACGTCTTCTTTCCTCAGTTTTACAGTCTTTGGACTTGTATGGGACGTTATGTTCGCCCATGCTACTATACGAGTTATCTAGAGTGCGACCTTGGCGTTAGACAGTGTCATCTCATTCAATGGCACAGCGTGTAGAGATTCCTTTGATAGTGTGTGAAAAATTTAGCAAATATTGATTTTCGGCGTATAATACTTCCTTATTGATTTATTTCTTTACTCATAAGTTTTTGTAATTACTAGAGGTATTGGTAATTCTTAATGGCTCCTTCAGTAGAAGAAGATTATCACATAAACAAAAATACGTGCGGTATAAAGTTCTAAAAAATGAAATATTTAGTACTGCTCTATACCATCGCCCGCAAATAAGCAGCGTTGTAGATAGGTTGTATCATCCTCATGTTGTTGTTGTGAATGAGCGAGTGAGTGGATGAGTGGAAAGACAAAGTGTGGATTATGTATTATAACGCAAAGCTGGATCCTGTTAGATAGGTTTAAGTAGTTCTAAGTTCTAGGGGACTGATGGCCTCAGCAGTTAAGTCCCATAGTGCTCAGAGCCATTTCAACCTTTTTTGAACCTGTTAGATATTTTCTGTACAACAGACAAAGCGTAACGATTTCTTTACACCCCACATGCCCTTCATTCGGTCCACTGCTGTGGCCGCCCGGTTACTGCCTGCGCTAAGGCTGACCCCTCACCCGTGATCGAGAGGGAGGTCGTTCCAGGGCCTGACAGGCAGCGAAAGACTTTCCGTTAGTCCGATCGGAAGGTCGCCATGGTTCGTCCGAAGAACAGGTTTCAGGCGCTGTCTGTGACTGACGATTTCCCTGAGCGAGATGCAGATGCTCCAACTGTCCCAGAGGAAACCTTTCGGCCCGCAGCTGTGAGCTGTGAGCGAAGGGTGGGTTTGCTAGTAGTTTGGAGCTCCAACGTTAGGCGCATAATGGGGCCCCTTAGGGGTATGACTGCAAAGAAGGGAAGGAGTCCAGTGTGCACTCCGTGTGCATACCGGGTGGAGTCGTTCCAGATGTGGAAAGGGTACTTCCAGATGCCATGAAGAGCACAGGGTGCCGCAGTGTGGTGGCTCACGTAGGTGCCAACAATGTGTGTCGCTTCGGATGAGAAGATATTTTCTGTCGCTTTGGATCAGAAGAGATTCTTTCTGGATTCGATCGGCAAGCTGAAATGGTAAGAACTGCTAGTCTTAGTTGCAAGATGAAGGCAGAGCTCACCATCTGCCGCATCGTCGACAGGACCGACTGTGATCCTTACGCACAGAGCCGAGTGGAGGGTCTGAATCAGAGGTTCAGGCGGTTCTGCGATGGTGTAGCCTGCAGATTTCTCGACTAGCGCCATCGGGCTGTGGGTTTCCGGATTCCGCTTAACAGATCAGGATGCACTACACATAGGAAGCGGCTATACGCATAGCAGGAACTTCGTGGAAGGGACTCAGCGGTTCTATAGATTAGAGGGTCTCGGGAAAGTACAGAAAGGATGACAGTCTGAGTGGATGCAGGGAAAACACAGGAAGGTAGAGATAGCAAATATTTATATTTTAATTATAAATTGTCGTAGCTGTGTTAGGAAATACCCAGAGCTCCAAGTTCTAATAGAAAGCACTTAAGCTCAAATCATTACAGGTACAGAATGCTTTCTAAAGGCGGAAATAAGTTCAGCAGAATTTTTTCAAAGGACCTAATCGTGTTCAGAAAGGACAGCGTAAATACAGTTGGTGGTGGAGTATTTATTGCTGTCAGAAGTAGTTAACCTTGTACTGAAATTGAAACAGATAGTTCCTGTGAATTAATATGGGTAGAGGTTATACTTGACAAACGGAATAAATTAATAATTGGACCGTTTTACAGACCTCCTGACTCAGATGATGCAGCTGCTGAACAGTTCAAAGAAAACTTAAGTCTCATTACCCCACTTATACAATTTCCGTTGGTGGTGATTTCTATCTGCCCTCGATATATTGGGGAAAATACATGTTTAAAGCCGGCGGTAGACATAAAACGTCGTCGTCAATTGTACTGAATGCTTTCTCAGAAAACTATTTTGAACAATTAGTTCAGGAGCCCACTCGAAGTGTAAATGGTTGCGAAAACACACTTGACGTATCAGCAACAAATAATCCCAAGAAAATGGAGAGCGTCATGTCGGATATAGGGATCAGTGAGTAAAAAGCAGTTGTAGTGAGACTGAATGCCCTAACATTTAAACCGACCAAAACTAAACGCAAAATACATCTGCTTAAAAAAACAGGTAAAAATTCTCTAGACACGTATGTAAGAGACAGTCTCCATTTCTTCTTACCTTACTATTTAAGCGTAAACCAGATGTGGTTTGAATTCAAAGAAATAGTATCGTCGGCTTGAGAGATGTATACCACATAAATTAATAAGCGATGGTGCTGGCGTCCATTGGTACACTAATCGTGTCAGAACACTCTTGCAGAAGCAACGAAAAAATATCCCAAAATTGAAAGAATGCAAAATCCACAAGATTGCCTACATTCTACAGAAGCTCGAAATTTAGCGCGAACTTCAATTCTAGATGCTTTTAATAGTGTCCACAACAAGATTCTGTCTCGAAATCTGGCAGAAAACCCAAAGAGATTCTGGTCATATGTAAAGTATACCAGTAGCAAGACGCAACCAATACCTTCGCTGCGTGATAACAGTGGTTATGTCATTGATGACTGCCTAAAGCAGAGTTATTAAACATGGTTTTCCGAAATTCGTTCACCAAAGAGGGCGAAGTAAATATTCGAGAATTCGAATCTAGAACAACTGCCAACATGAATAACTTAGAGGTAGATATCCTCGGTGTAATGAAGCAGTTTAAATCACTTAATAAAAGCAATGCTTCCGGCTCATTTTACATACCATTCAGTTTCCAATCATAGTATGCTGACAAAATAGCTCCAGATCTAACAATGATATACAACCGCTAGCTCATCGAGAGATCTGCACGTAAAGACTGGAAAGTTGCACAGGTCACACCAATACACAAGAAAGAAAACGGGAGTAATCCGCTGAGCTACAGACCCATTTCACTAACGTCGATTTGCTGTACACTTTTGGAACACTTATTTTGTTCAAACATAATTAATTACCTCGAAGAAAAGGATATGATTGACTAATAATCAGCATGTGTTCAGGAAAAATCGCTTTTGTGAAACATAAACTGGCTCGCTGTACTCCCGAAGTAATGATTGCTGTCGATCGGTATTATCAAATTGATTCCAAATTTTTTATTTGCTGAAGGCTTTCGACACAGTTCCTCACAAGCGTCTTCTAATCAAACTGCATGCCTATGGAGTATCGTCTGATTTGTGTTACTCGATTTGTGAGTTCCTGTCACGTAGGACACATTTCGTAGCAATTAACGGTACGGTGAAACAGAAGTATATGTGGCTTTCTCCAAGAAAGTGTTATAGGACCTCAGCTGCTCCTGATCTACATGAACCACATAGAAGATGATCTCAGCAATCCTGTTGGATTGTTTGCAGATGCTGCTAACATTTACTGTCTTATAAAGTCATCAGATGATCAAAACCAACTGCAAAATGAATTAGACAAGATATCTGCATGGTGCGAAAAGTAGCAATTTGCTCTAACTAAGGAAAATACTGTAAGAAATCTGCTCAATTTCGGTTTTACGAAAAATCACACAAATCTAAAGGCTATAAATTCAACTCAACACTTAAGGATTACAATTAGAAATAACTTCAATTGGAACGATCACATAGATAATGCAGTGCGCAAAGCAAACAAAAGACTGAGATTTATTAATAGAACACTTAAAAAATGCAACAGGTTGACTAAACCAGACTACGTACAACACGCTTCTGGGCCCTCTTCTCTATTATTGCCGTGCGGGGTGGTATCCGCATCAGATGGAACTGACGGAGGATAACCAAAAGTTCAAAGAAGGGCAGCTCTTTTGTATTAGAGAGAAATAGAGGGGAAAGTGCGACGGACATGATGCGTGAATTAGGATGACAGTCATTAAAACAAAGGTGTTTTTCGTTGTGGCAGAATCTTCTCGTGAAATCTCAATTACCAATTTTCTCCTCCGAATGCAAAATATTCTGTTGGCTCCAACCTACATAGCAAGAAATGATCATCATGACAAAATAAGAAAAATCAGGGCTCGCGAAGAAAGTTTTAAGTGCTCGTTTCTCCCGCGAACCGTTAGAGAGTGGAACCGTAGAGAAGCAGTTTGAAGGTAGTTGGATGTATCCTCTGCCTCGCGAGAGTAATCATGTAGATGTAGTTGTCGAAGTTAATCATTTCTTTGCCTACTGCACTGCTGACGCTGAAGGCTTCACCACGATAACAGGAATCGACAGGGGAGCAAACACGAAACAGTTTTTTCTTGGGTGGGTGGCATGGAGGATCACAGTACGTTATTTAGTACTATTCAGAATATAAAATGTATTCGGTTAACCAAAATATCGCACAGTACAACACATGAGCCTGATATAGACTGAATTGCTCTGACCGATATTTGAAAGCTATTTTCCGTTGCACTGCAGAGTAAAAGAATCTTTTTTGGTGTTTGTTCTTCAACAACAACCTATTTTGTATTGACAGTAATTGTACATGCAATGTAATAAAGTGTTTCTTGATACTAGTAGCATCGTGATATTGATTTATATCTGGAGTTATTGCCATTCAGAGCAATGGTCACTGTTGGTAAGCATTTTGCATATTTAAAGGACCGAACCGAAAAGAAATTACAGAACCTACAAGACAGATTATATGAGCCCGCCTGGTTAGACATGCGGTCTAACGCACTGCTTTCTGGGCGGGAAGGCGTGCCCGTCCCTGGCACGAATCCACCCGGCGGATTAGTGTCGAGGTCCGGTGAGCCGTCCAGACTGTGGATGGTTTTTAAGGCGGTTTTCCATCTGCCCCGGCAAATGCGGTCTGGCTCCCCTTACTCCGCCTCAGTTACACTATGTCGGCGATTGCTGCGCAAACACTGTCTCCACGAACGCGTACACCATAATTGCTCTACCACGAAAACATTGAGGTTACATTCATCTGGTGTGGGACGTTACCGGGGGATCCACTGGCTGCCGAACCGCACAATAACCCCTTGTTATGTGTGGGGCGGTGGTGGGGTGAGTGGACTACTGTTTCCTATTGTGGGGTTGTGAACCACTGAGGGCTACGGCGGGAACGAAGCCCCAGTTCCGAACAATAGAATACATTATATGGGTTGCATTTGAATATGGTGGAGGGTAATCAAGTCGTTCGGATACTCTTGATCAACATAGTACTATGTATCGGTCAAGAGGAATGTGCGAAACTGGCTAGTGGCACCAATCAGTGACGAAATGACGATATGTGTTCCGACGGCACTTCTGAATGAGTATTTCGCCTATGTTTCTGGCCATTCTTTTTCACTGATTCGGAAACAAATTATGTTGATATCTTCCAGATTCTACATAGTGGCAGTTTTAGGTGATGTGTTTTGTGAACTATGGTTCCATAAAATACCGACAAAGGTTGGGCCTGAACTATCATTGCCAATCGCAGAAAAGAATTTTGCTCTAGACACTACCAAATGCTGTGTTACTCCAATTTGCTATGTGTTGTGGATAGCTATTTTTGTTTGTTTTCTAATATTGAAATACATGAAGAGACCAATCCTGGTACATAAAGGGATTCGAATGGGACTCTCACCGCAACGAAATGAATCGGCTATAGATCTTCGAGAGGGTTGCAGAACTTATTCCCCCTCACCGCACCTCTCCCTTCGTGAAGTCAAAGTTCTCTTTTGTTTATGGTCGCGGCCGACTCCACGGTATGCTGTCCGCATAATAATTGTTGTTGTGCGTGAGAAACAAATTACTACCTTAAAGTACAGATGAACCATCACAGCTAACATATTATTTCGGTTATTACTACCGAGCAGGTGGAGCAGTGGTTACCTCACTGGCCACGCATTCGGGAGGATGATAGTTCAAATCCCCCGTCTGGCCACCCATACTTAGATTACCCGTGATTTCCTCACATCGTTCCAGGCAAATACCAGACTGGTTCTTTTGAAAAGGGCACGGGCGATTCCCTTCCCCATTCTTTCGTAATCCGAACTTGTACTCAACGAGCAAACTGTCGTAGAGACGTTAAATTCTAATCTACATTGCTTTCCCAATTACTACTATTTGCACTCAAAAAAAGAAGTGAGTCTTCAGCTATTCATTACCCCGATGGCAACATATTAAAGGTTTAATGCTCTATCAATATTACTGTCAATGCAGCGATTTGAGGAACAGGTCATGTCTCAGTGGGAAGAAGAGTGGCAGGAAGTAATGGACAAGAAGTTGCGGCGGGTGAAACTTGCTACTCGGCTGTGGTGTCTCCCCTTTCAGCTACAAAGTCGAAGAAATATTTATCACTCGCCTTCGGATTGGCCACAATTTGATTGTACACAGTTCCTCTTCTGGCGGAAGAATCCTGCAATGGAAAACATATTTCTGTATGATACATTTTAAAGGACAGAGGGTAGTTTACTGACCGATAGTTATTCTATTTTAGTAGATGATGAGGTGAATCTCGTGTACGACTCTCAACATTTTGTGAAATATCTGATTTGCTATTTTCTATCAGTGTGGCAGACTCACCCTGTTTTTTTTCTTTTTTTTTAGCTGTGCGCCAGTCACACTTTCCTGAGTTATGCTTTTTTAGCTTTTATTCTATATTTTAGTTAAGATTTTCATAGCACGTTTAACGCAGTTGTACATTCTTTGTGCTTGGGCATGTTGGATAGCAGAATGTGAGTGCATAATGGGACAAGGTGGCTATAACTGTAAGTGAAACAATACCTTTATGCATAATTCACTTTTATTTTAAATGTTTTAATTACATTCCCCGCGGAATATATTGGCAAGGCCACTAATAACATCGCTGTTGAGCGTCATAGATTTACACACATGGACACCACACACACACACACACACACACACACACACACACACACACACACACACACACACACATAATAGCTCGCAGAAACATCGTGTTCATACTGTTGTGTGAAAAGTTGGAGAAGATATATAAATCTTGCACAGTGTTTTTAAGTATAGAAAAGTCAGAATACTGGTGATAATTCATCACACTGCAGATGAGCGTGAGCTGGATGCTGGCAGGTTCTGCTGGTGCTGGCCCCGTTTCTCAAATTGGAATTCGAATGGGCGACGAGAATTGTATAACACTGCGTAGCAGCAGCTCAGAGTAAATAAAGAGAATTTCTTAAGGAACATCAGTTTTCGAACACTGTTGCCTCAGTAGCACTAGCACTAACGGGGCGGGATGCGTAGTAAAAGCACCATCTAACCAACCAAGTGTATGCAACTGATGATGTATCCGTTCATCTTCTTACGAAGGTATGTTCCATACTGTGACCACTCCAAATGTTACTTATGTGCAACAGGGACTTCTTCACAATACCCAGATTTAAACTAAGTTCATAGTACCTCAGGAGTCCATAGCTGCTACGTATGGTTGGTGGCCACGTGCACACAAGCTCCTGCAAACAGTGTTTCACTGTTTCTTAATCTTGCTCGGTCGAGATACGGTCGACACCAAGCGGCGCATCAGCTTGTAGAGGACAAACGCCACCGTGGCCCCCACAGCCAGTATGAAGGCTATGACGTCGAGCAGCAGCAGCTGCCACCAGTGCAGGTCGAGGGCTGCGCTGCGCAGGTGTGGAGCCCCCTGGTGGCGGATCACGTACTCCACCCACCACACTGCGTTTTCTAGAGACGTGCCCTGGTGTACTCGGTAGATGGCAGAGTAGCGCTTCATGTTCTCCTGGTAGCTGCAACAGAGAAAGGGAATTAGCTACCTTCCTTAATTGGAAACGCTTTTACATCTAAAAATGTTCTACCATATATCACTTCTGTCATGTATAACTTTTTGCACTGGAGTCTCAGCCTGTGTAGGAACTTGTACAGAAAAGAATCTTTAAGGCATACTACAGCGATTGAGGAAAAGTCACCAAAAGGAACAGGGACGTGAGTAGTCTGAGTATTGCTGAAACCTGCACGGTGCGTTTTTCATTCTAGAGTGCCTCTGCCAGGCACTTAAGTGTGATTTGCTGAGTATCCATGTAGATGAAGGAAAAATGTGTTCCTCATGCCCCACATTCAAGTCGGCGGCACGTTGACTCACAGCAGACCGAGATCCTGAGACGCGGCAAGGTAGGAGTAGGCAAAATGCAACAGGGAATAACGATATTAATGTGCTAATAGTAAACTGCAGGAGCGTCTATAGAAAGGTCCCAGAACTGCTCTCATTAATAAACGGTCACAATGCCCATATAGTACTAGGGACAGAAAGTTGGCTGAAACCAGACGTAAACAGTAATGAAATCCTAAACTCAGATTGGAACGTATACCGTAGAGACAGGCTGAACAGTGAAGGGGGAGGCGTGTTTATAGCGATAAGAAGTGCAATAGTATCGAAGGAAATTGACGGAGATCCGAAATGTGAAATGATTTGGGTGAAGGTCACGGTTAAAGCAGGCTCAGACATGGTAATTGGATGTCTCTATAGGCCCCCTGGCTCAACAGCTGTTGTGGCTGAGCACCTGAAGGATAATTTGGAAAATATTTCGAGTAGATTTCCCCACCATGTTATAGTTCTGGGTGGAGATTTTAATTTGCCAGATATAGACTGGGAGACTCAAACGTTCATAACGGGTGGCAGGGACAAAGAATCCTGTGAAATTTTTTAAGTGCTTTATCTGAAAACTACCTTGAGCAGTTAAACAGAGAACCGACTCGTGGGGATAACATATTAGACCTTCTGGTGACAAACAGACCCGAACTATTTGAAAAAGTTAACGCAGAACAGGGAATCAGCGATCATAAAGCGGTTACGGCATCGATGATTTCAGCCGTAAATAGGAATATTAAAAAGGGTAGGAAGATTTTTCTGTTTAGAAAAAGTGACAAAAAGCAGATTTCAGAGTACCTGTTGGCTCAACACAAAAGTTTTGTCTCAAGTACAGATAGTGTTGAGGATCAGTGGACAAAGTTCAAAACCGTCGTACATTATGCGTTAGATGAGTATGTGCCAAGCAAGATCGTAAGAGATGGAAAAGAGCCACAGTGGTACAACAACCGAGTTAGAAAACTGCTGCGGAAGCAAAGGGAACTTCACAGCAAACATAAACATAGCCAAAGCCTTGCAGACAAACAAAAATTACGCGAAGCGAAATGTAGTATGAGGAGGGCTATGCGAGAGGCGTTCAATGAATTCGAAAGTAAAGTTCTATGTACTGACTTGGCAGAAAATCCTAAGAAATTTTGGTCTTATGTCAAAGCGGTAGGTGGATCAAAACAAAATGTCCAGACACTCTGTGACCAAAATGGTACTGAAACAGAGGATGACAGAATAAAGGCCGAAATACTAAATGTCTTTTTCCAAAGTTGTTTCACAGAGGAAGATTGCACTGTAGTTCCTTCTCTAGATTGTCGCACAGATGACAAAATGGTAGATATCGAAATAGACGACAGAGGGATAGAGAAACAATTAAAATCGCTCAAAAGAGGAAAGGCCTCTGGACCTGATGGGATACCAGTTCAATTTTACACAGAGTACGCGAAGGAACTTGCCCCCCTTCTTGCAGCGGTGTACCGTAGGTCTCTAGAAGAGCGTAGCGTTCCAAAGGATTGGAAAAGGGCACAGGTCATCCCCGTTTTCAAGAAGGGACGTCGAACAGATGTGCAGAACTATAGACCTATATCTCTAACGTCGATCAGTTGCAGAATTTTTGAACACGTATTGTGTTCGAGTATAATAACTTTTCTGGAGACTAGAAATCTACTCTGTAGGAATCAGCATGGGTTTCGAAAAAGACGGTCATGTGAAACCCAGCTCGCGCTATTCGTCCACGAGACTCAGAGGGCCATAGACACGGGTTCACAGGTAGATGCCGTGTTTCTTGACTTCCGCAAGGCGTTCGATACAGTTCCCCACAGTCGTTTAATGAACAGAGTAAGAGCATATGGACTATCAGACCAATTGTGTGATTGGATTGAGGAGTTCCTAGATAACAGGACGCAGCATGTTATTCTCAATGGAGAGAAGTCTTCCGAAGTAAGAGTGATTTCAGGTGTGCCGCAGGGGAGTGTCATAGGACCGTTGCTATTCACAATACACATAAATGACCTGGTGGATGACATCGGAAGTTCACTGAGGCTTTTTGCAGATGATGCTGTGGTGTACCGAGAGGTTGTAACAATGGAAAATTGTACTGAAATGCAGGAGGATCTGCAGCGAATTGACGCATGGTGCAAGGAATGGCAATTGAATCTCAATGTAGACAAGTGTAATGTGCTGCGAATATACAGAAAGATAGATCCTTTATCATTTAGCTAAAAAATAGCAGGTCAGCAACTGGAAGCAGTTAATACCATAAATTATCTGGGAGTACGCATTAGGAGTGATTTAAAATGGAATGATCATATAATGTTGATCGTCGGTAAAGCAGATGCCAGACTGAGATTCATTGGAAGAATCCTAAGGAAATGCAATCCGAAAACAAAGGAAGTAGGTTACAGTACGCTTGTTCGCCCACTGCTTGAATATTGCTCAGCAGTGTGGGATCCGTACCAGATAGGGTTGATAGAAGAGATAGAGAAGATCCAACGGAGAGCAGCGCGCTTCGTTACAGGATCATTTAGTAATCGCGAAAGCGTTACGGAGATGATAGATAAACTCCAGTGGAAGACTCTGCAGGAGAGACGCTCAGTAGCTCGGTACGGGCTTTTATTGAAGTTTCGAGAACATACCTTCACCGAAGAGACAAGCAGTATATTGCTCCCTCCTACGTATATCTCGCGAAGAGACCATGAGGATAAAATCAGAGAGATTAGAGCCCACACAGAGGCATACCGACAATCCTTCTTTCCACGAACAATACGAGACTGGAATAGAAGGGAGAACCGATAGAGGTACGGAAGGTACCCTCCGCCACACACCGTCAGGTGGCTTGCGGAGTATGGATGTAGATGTAGATGTAGATGTATGGTTCTTTGTCAGCGACGTGACATTCGTTCATCACACACTTGTTATCCTCCAGTATAGCAGTTTGCGCCTATGTAAATTAGGTTGCTATGATGTTGAAGATCCCCTCTAGAGGTCTCTTCTACACACTCTTGACCTCTAAAACGCGAATCCTGCTATAATCTTGGTTAATCCATGATTCATGATTATCAGTTTATGTTCAACGTCGGTTTGCTCGCGATGTAATACCATACTCACTGCACTCATATTTGTCATATCCTATTCAGATATCATATGTACATTCGAGTCAAAACCATACCTAGCCCCAACTTTCTATCGACATAAACGCCATATACTGAAATGGGACAACCCCGCCTGTGACTTTTAGCTACATAGTTTAAAACCAGAAAACACATTCGATCTACATCTACATCTACATTTATACTCCGCAAGCCACCCAGCGGTGTGTGCCGGAGGGCACTTTACGTGCCACTGTCAATACCTCCCTTTCCTGTTCCAGTCGCGTATGGTTCGCGGGAAGAACGACTGCCGGAAAGACTCCGTGCGCGATCGAATCTTTCTAATTTTACATTCGTGATCTCCTCGGGCGGTATAAGTAGGGGGAAGCAATATATTCGATACCTCATCCAGAAACGCACCCTCTCGAAACCTGGGCAGCAAGCTACACCGCGATACAGAGCGCCTCTCTTGCGGAGTCTGCCACTTGAGTTTGCTAAACATCTCCGTAACGCTATCACGCTTACCAAATAACCCTGTGACGAAATGCGCTGCTCTTCTTTGGATCTTCTCTATCTCCTCTGTCAACCCGACTGGTACGGATCCCACACTGATGAGCAATACTCAAGCATAGGCCGAAAGAGTGTTTTGTAAGCCACCTCCTTTGTTGATGGACTACATTTTCTAAGGACTCTCCCAATGAATCTCAACTGGCACCCGCCTTACCAACAATTAATTTTATATGATCATTCCACTTCAAATCGTTCCGTACGCATTCTCCCAGATATTTTACAGAAGTAACTGCTACCAGTGTTTTCCGCTATCATATAATCATATAATAAATGATCCTTCTTTCTATGTATTCGCAATACATTACATTTGTCTATGTTAAGGGTCAGTTGCCACTCCCTGCACCAAGTGCTTATCCGCTGAAGATCTTCCTGCATTTCGCTGCAATTTTCTAATGCTGAAACTTCTGTGTATACTACAGCATCGTCCGCAAAAAGCCGCATGGAACTTCCGACACTATCTATTAGGTCATTTGTATATATTGTGAAAAGCAATAGTCCCATGACACTCCCCTGTGGCACGCCAGAGGTTACTTTAACGTCTGTAGACATCTCTTCATTGATAACAACATGCTGTGTTCTGTTTTCTAAAAACTCTTCAATCCAGCCACACAGCTGGTCTGATATTCCGTAGGCTCTTACTTTGTTTATCAGGCGACAGTGCGGAACTGTATCGAACGACTTCCGGAAGTCAAGGAAAATAGCATCTACCTGGGAGCCTGTATCTAACATTCTCTGGGTCTCATGAACAAATAAAGCGAGTTGGGTCTCACACGATCGCTGTTTCCGGAATCCATGTTGATTCCTACAGAGTAGATTCTGTGTTTCCAGAAATGACATGATACGCGAGCAAAAAACATGTTCTAAAATTCTACAACAGATCGATGTCAGAGATACAGGTCTATAGTTTTGCGCATCTGCTCGACGACCCTTCTTGAAGACTGGGTCTACCTGTGCTCTTTTCCAATCATTTGGAGCCTACCGTTCCTCTAGAGACTTACGGTACGCGGCTGTTAGAAGGGGGGCAGGTTCTTTCGCGTACTCTGTGTAGAATCGAATTCGTATCCCGCCAGGTCCAGTGGACTTTCTTCTGTTGAGTGATTTCAGTTGCTTTTCTATTCCTTGGACACTTATTTCGGTGTCAACCATTTTTTCGTTCGTGTGATGATTTAGAGAAGGAACTGCAGTGCGGTCTTCTTCTGTGAAACAGCTTTGTAAAAAGGTATTTAGTATTTCAGCTTTACGAGTGTCATCCTCTGTTTTAATGCCATCATCATCCCAGAGTGTTTGGATTCGTTCGAGAGCCAGACAACGCTCTTCTCCATGTGGATACATAAAGGCAACATGTTGTTCCTTTCAATAACTGGCAGTTGGTTCCTTCTGTCCCGCTGCATCGCAGTGTAGCTGTGATCATTGCACGTTCATCGTGAACGTAATTGTCTGCGTGCACCACCAGAATTTCCATTACACAGTACGAAATGCAAGATTCTCATGTTCTGTCGCTCACTACATGCGAACTATTAGTCCTATTGTAATTAAATTTTGTACTCGGACACGTTATCGCTGGAGGCCTCGGTTTCTGAGTTATTCGAGAAAAAAGCGTTTGGAGGTTACTACTGTACGTTTCTCTTGAATAAAACGAAAACTACGGCCTCTAGCAATAACGGATCGCAGTACAAAATTTAATTGCGTTACTATTAATCTTTCTGTAGAACTAATACTTTGCACTTAGTGAGAGAGAAAATAAAATCTTGCGTATATTATTTGAAGGCATTCCAGGTTGTATAAAGCCCAGCAGCAGGGGCAGCTGAATCAGCCTGCATAGTAGCAGCATTATCATCATTATCCGTGATTAAATTACAACTTTTCGGCAAAGTAATCTAAAACATTTTAATACAATTAGAAAAATTCTCATCTGTGTATATTCACATATTTCATCAGTTTTATAGAATTAAAAAAAAGTTGTTGAGTATGTGAAAATTCTGGCCATATATCGGTTTTACCCACTTTCGGCACACCCCTCTCATAGGGAATTGAAATAACGATGAAAATGGTGCAGATTCGTCCGTTACAATGGTTCTAGACAGAGTTATAACATACAGGGCTGGCTAACACTGTTTGAGGTGACATTGCAACATTCACATAAAGGCAGAAGACGAGATGTGACTTTCTCAATTTTAAAATATATGTTTACGTTTTTAGTTCATCGTGTGTGGCAGCACGTACAGCCTTCCCTACCTTATCGTTTGACATTTATGTGGAGCTTCGTATTCGACCTGCTCCGCCGAAAGATTTTGATTTCGAGAGCAGGTCTTCCCTTATGACGTCAGCACCCAGCACAGCTGCATGGCATCTCTGTTATCGTGCAATCAATCAACATTAATAACAGCTGTTTAAGTATTACTTTTATATCATCAAGTTGTGAAAGATGGAAAGAATCAGCGTTAATTAAAATTTCAAGAAGGCAATGATTTTCGAAGCTACCAATTTTTTCGTTTTCTTTCTTACGGGCGACAGGGAACTGAGGTATCAAGATCAAGTGTAGTGAATATGTGTAATATTATCTACAAAACAGTACATTTACTCTTCTCTGCAAAAAATTCTGAATGAGTGAATTCAGTCAAAGGTACTGATCTGCAGATTTTTCCAGTATCTGTGTAGCCCATAGTTTTCCCAGTCAATAGATTACATCTCTACAGGGTGCGTTTGGAAAGTCCGCATAATACTCACATATGATTGCTACAATCACTTCAGTAAAATGTTAACTACGACATAAGTGTTGTTTGGAAGAAGTTTGATATAAATATTCTACGTTATTTTATTTACTTAGATGACAACCACACATTAGCGTCCTGGAATGGCCGGTTTCGACTATATGTGACTATATGGCACAGTCATATTCAGATCTACAAACAAGAACAAGAAATACAATCAAGGGTAACAAAAAATCCTAGCTTTATGGAAGGGTGTCTTTAAAAGTTTGTTGCGAAATGTTATGTACTATAGAATCCCATGATCCTTTAAGGACATGCGTTCTCACTCTTCCTAAGGTAACGTGTGAAGGAGTTACAACACAGTCATGGAAAATGAAAATCGTAAAATCACAAAACATCAGAATGTATTCAATGGATTTCTTTCGATTTTAAATAAAAATTACGTAAAATACACTTAAAAGTGACCCATAAATACAGATCAGCTGTAACTGCCGATAAAGTGAAATAAAAGAAAGCAGTGATGAAAATAAAGGTCATCACACACTAAAAGACGTAGATGCTGAAGGAAATAAGGTAACATGATATTAAAATGTTTATGTCCAGTAGAAAAATAGTAAGGAAAAAAGCCACTGATGTGACATATTTTAAATTTCTTGTACATACATAGTGAAATACACAATAATCAACAGTTTATATTAATAGAACTGTAGAAAATTAACTGTACTTGTCCACCGGAGTATTGAGCAGTATGTAGGACGCTGACGTGTTGACTCAAGACTTGGCGAGTTGTGTACAACAGAGGGGCCGTAGCACAGTGGATGGGTGCACGTACCGCTGGACCCTCGATGCATGAAACTGGAGGGTTGTCGGAAGAGATGTGCAACTCTTCACTAAACTCAAAATGTGTTCTTTCCACAGGTTGATTTATTTGAGGACATATGCGTGCTGCGTACAAGGCGTTTTCCCTCTCTAATAGTAATCTTTCTTACACCATCGTCATGTGCGTAATCTAACCCAGCAGGCGACCGACAAAAGGTCGTGCAGTGTGAGCGCCACTGGAGGTCCTCGGCCCTTCGGATCTGCTTTTTTCCGTGACTCGTGTGGCTACAAATAGATCCAGCTTTATACTGACGTCACCTAGGTATTTAGGTTAGCACAGGGCATCTCCAGGTCAGTCTTTACTTTCGAGTCCTCTGGGCCAGACACTGGCTGCAGAACAGGTCCCTAGTCAGAGCTCTCGCTAAGGACATCATTGGAACCATCAACGCCGCACTGCCACCAGTCATCACTGAACATGGAGCCACCGTTGACTACCTCACACATCTCAAGGAACTGACCCCTACACAAAGAACATTAGTACTGGCCGTCGCCATTATCTTAAGTTGTAACTGTTCCAGTACAGAGCGTACAAGACTTTCACTTTATCATAATTGTGTCCACTCTCAATTTACTAACTTGACTAAAATCAGTGATTGCCACGTTCTGCTACAAACAGTTCTTGTAAATACCTAACTCGATAAAGGAGCATTTATATATTTATTAATAAACTGTTTTCCTGGGTTGTGTTCCCGTTGCATCTCAACCAGTGCTCGACTTATACTTTTCTGTGATCCTCGTTTCTGACACTTGTTTAACCCCAAAGATAGTATTCTCTTGCATGTTTCATCCACGCTGAAAGTGCACTGATACTGACCTTCCATCGCAACCCACCTGATTCTACTGCCTGGGTAGTGCTACTGCTCCACATAGTGGCACAGGTTCACCACGTGAAACCCTGAAATCTCCAACCCCTTCCATGCGTCAATTAACTGCGAAAGGATTATGGACAGCCCTTCCACCATTCCAGGTGTTCGAGCCATGGGAAAACTGCTTGGCCAGAATGAGGTAACATTTTCTCGCACATGGTATCACAGATGGCACTCAGCAGCACGTGCTTTTTTTCCCCGTATGGGTGTACAGAAATTTATCAGTTGCTACAATGGCACAACCCAGATACAGTCTCATCCCCATATGAACATTTGAAATCTTGTCTCGCCGAATATTTCGATTCACAAGTGCACATTGCAGCTGCCAATGACAGGTATTTTTGCTACCACAAGCTCTGTGGAAATTTCTATAGGGAGTGGGTCAACTGGCTGCAGTGTCTGTCCATAGATTACCGTATCTAGTGTACCATTATCCACTGCAAACAATCTTACATATCTAGTCCAGGACAAGGTCCTTGTCCACTCACCAATGACTTCACAATGACCTCCTCTGATTAAAGGATTGTATGTTGGAAATGTGCCATCCCATCTTTCGACCTTTTTAACAATCTCTATGGTCTTCTGCAGTGTTCCACGTACCCTCTCAGGATTTTTCTATCTACCAGGCTCGTAGGTGCCAGCCCCAACCATGGACTTCCCACTGTACTGGGTCACCTGTTAAAGGCAAACCTCCTGCAGGTGAGCAACACCTACAAAGCCTAGCCTCATGCAGAAATTGTTTCATCGTGCCCATATGGGCCCCCAAATCCAGGATTAGAAAAATTTCTGCTGTCAAGATGCTCTATACATTCATGCCGTGCTTCCCATATCTGACAAACTCTTAATTCTTGTAGCGCAAGTTAATGCTGGCCCCACGGTTTTTCAGACTGATGCAGGTTCTTCCACGACTATCATTGTTTGGGAGACTAGTGGGCATCTGGGCTCCCACTCCAGGAACTCTCCAGACAACTTTTCAGGTAGAATAACGATACAATTGAAGTCACGGGACAGTTTACTGCCCGAATTCAATACCAGTCAACCGTCTTCATGGTATGCATCCTGGAGGTGACTTGGGGGGATCCACGAACATCCCCAGAATCTATGTTTTTAACGTCTTGGGCCAGGAAATCGATTGCTCTGCCAACAGCGTCCAGCCATCAAAACCCAGTTCCTATTTAGGGGACTTATGCAATAAGTATGAGTTAGTTTCTTCTCGACTCTCTACTGGCGTCACGTGGTTTGAGGCACCTAGCAGCCACACCCTAGTTTTTCAAGACATGCAACATCCTCTTTGCACTCAAGGAAAATCTACAGATGGTACACGGTGCCTAAAAGAAGAAGGCATCCTGGCTGCAGTACCTAATATTCAGTGGGCTACCCCATTCGTCACTGTGGAAAAACCAAATGGGTCACTTGGATTTGCAGAGATTTCAACGCCACCACTAATACTGTCATTAATACCGGTCCTAATACAAGTTCGAAGACAGCATGGTGTACCTTACATGGGGAGGATATTTTCGAACACTGACGTTCAGGACACTTATCTTCAATTCCTTTTTGACATCACACAGCATTTTAATGATCAATACCTCATTTGGCCAATTCCGCTACAACAAGTTTCCTTTCAGCATCACCAGTACCCTAGTTATTTTTGACAATACTTAGAAAACATGGAAAAAATGCTGATGATTTAGCAACCATCATAGACGCCCTTTTCTCAGTGCTCTGGCAAGCCAATCTCAAGTACAATAACTACAAATGCTGTTTCTTTATGCCACAAATCGAATATCTTGATCAAATCTTAAGTGCCTCAGGAATGTAGCCCACACCACACAACATTCAGGTCTCCTAGAAACTTCCAGTACTTAAAGACACTAAACAACTCCAGTCTGTGTAACGCCAACTAAATTACTATAGAAAATTCATACCCAATGCAGCAGAAACTGAGGAAAAATTCCATGTTGGATTGGACTCCAGCATATTTCAAAGCCTTCAGAGATCTACAACAAACTCCTCTTCGCCCAGTATGCTTTATGTCTCATGAATCTTCCAAGTTAGTCTCTGTGGCAGCTGACACGTGAGATTATGGCGTAGGCTGTGTTTCAGTCTTACGGAGTCAATGGTGTAGAGTACTGTATTGCGTTTGTCTCCAAAACATTAATGCAGGTGCAACGAAACTACAACTGGATAGAAGAGGAAGCCCAATTTTTCTGCCCTAAAGTATTCCAAAAGTACACATATGACTAACAATGTATAAGCAGTGTGTTAGTGCCACGATGTAATGAATTAGCTAATGTTCAAAGAAGTAATTTGGTAATTGTGCATAGGGAAATGGAGCGGGCGGCAAATAATGGCGTAGACAGTAAAACAATTAGTGAACAGGGAAGCATTATCGATCGATCGGTCGGCAACACCTCGCCTCAGGAATCCGAAATGACAGGACACAATCTTGCAAATACTGCAGATTCAGGTCTTGCGTCCTCACCGTTTTCTCAAATAAATCAAGACACATTTTCTGCTTTTCAAAATGGGAATATTGCCGGTTCAAATGCACTGCCGAATAGCACTGAGGAACGTGTTTCAGACACCAGTGCACTGTTATTACAGTTAATGCAACAAATGGGACAAAGGCTACAAAAGTTAGACACAATGCTTGACCAAAATCAGAAAAAAATGGGACGAAATCTTCAAAAGTTAGACACGATGGAACAAAATCTTCAAAAGTTACACACAATGGAACAAAATCTTCGGAAGTTAGACACCACACTTGAACAAACATGTGAAGATTTAACTACTGAGTTACATAACATTGAATCGAAATGTCAAAAAGTCTGTAATGACGTTAAAACACAAATTTGTGAGCATTTCCAACCTATTTTTTCGCGGCGTGAAAATGCATTATAGAATCATGAAGCAGCCATAAAAGAACTGCAAACTATTGTTCATGAAAATCACGACACCTTGCAAGCTATAATTGACTCAGTTCCATCTACCGATTCGGTTACGCAACTTGCAATAACTCAGGAAAACTTAAAGGACACAGTAGATACGATTTCAACACAAATGGACACTCTGAAACTTTGTTCAGAAAAACACACAGAGGAAATAATTTCACTATCGGATAAAGTAGCCGAACTTTCAGATTAGTTCACTAACTTACCTACAAAGGTAGATGATGATCTGAATGACACAAGACCTGTAGCCTTCACGGACACTGAAGAGTATGAACAAATTAGAAAATTCAAACAAAATCAAAATCAAATCGATACACAGTACAAAAGAGAAATCCGGGAAGTACAAGATCAGTTGGCACAAGTAATACAAGAATTACATATTTCAGAGGGCACTCGAGCTCCAGTACAGGAACAGGGACATAGAAATACGGAACAACCACAAAATAATAAGACAGCGCATTTCAGAAATTATGAAAGAAATTGGCAAGGTGCAACGAATTTTGAAATGGAACCGCCGAAACGACGTAACAATGACCGATATGTGACTCGCCGACATGATGATTTTGACTATAAGCTGTTCATTACTACACGTAAATTTAAAACATTTAAGAATTCTGGCAACGACATTCATCCACAAGCATGGCTTCATCAATTCTCTCATTGTTTTCCTCCCAACTGGTCATTGGAGCACAGGTTAGAATTTATGTGTGGCTACTTGGAGAATGAACCAGCTGTAAGAATGCGATCGGTCATTCACGATTGTCACAGTGAAGGAGAATTTTATCATGCCTTCCTCTCAGTATATTGGTCTCCAGCTACACAAGACCGAGTAAAACATAGCATCATAATGATGAAACATTTCGAACAATCTGAATTTTCCAGTCTTGTGAAATATTTTGAAGACATGTTGCACAAGAATCATTACATGTCAAACCCATACAGCCCCTCAGAACTCATCCGCATTTGCTTAATCAAATTACCTGAACATTTGCGACATATTATTTTGGCAGGACGTAGCAAAGATGACATTGAAGTTTTTCAGGGACTGTTACAAGAAATGGAAATTAACACTGACAATCGCGGAACGCGGAAACAGGAACACAACAATTACAGGTCACATCCGTCACAATTCCGCGATGAAAGAAATAATAACTGGACACGACAAGGCTATTCCCACAACACAAACCGTGACCAAAACAGACACCACCCGTATGACAACCGTTGGCAGAGTAGTAATAATTACGGGGAAAGATCACCGCAGTAGTGACTATCACAGAGACAAGCAGAGAAACAGACAATATAGGAACCAAAATAATTATTATCAAGGGAGACAGAATAACTTTAGACGCAACGGCCCAACGCGCAGTTACGATTGAGGGAGAAATTCTTCACCACGTGACCAACAAGAAAGAAACTATGGGATCTCCCGACATGACGACAGACGATATGATCGTAACGACAGACCTGAATTGCATCAGAACTGGCGGGATTCAAACAGAGCGGGGCCCTCTCGACAAGGCCTCTCGACAAGGCCAACAAAGAGACAATAGGCAATGACTCGTACTGCTGGCAGCCACAAAACGTACTTATGAAACTGATGACGCAGCTGCCGTAGCTAGTAATTACGTAAAAATGGAGGACATTAGGGACATCTTACTCCAGGAGCATGAGGTAAAACATAACAACATTGCATATTCTGTGATTCACATTACAGTAAATGATGTAAAATGTACGGCAGTACTTGACTCTGGCAATCCCATTTCAGTAATTAGTGAAACAGCCTTTAGCAAATGCAACAAATCGAACAATTGTCCTACATTACGTAAGATTAAATTACAAGGTGAAATCTTTGGAAAAAGTGTAGATGTATGCCAACAAACCAGCTTAGAATTCTTTTGCCAAAGCCCCAGTTTCTCTATGAACTTTCTTATTGTCCCATATACTGTCGACGGAAATTATATTGGGAGTACACTTTTTGAATGAATACAAAGCAATCTTAAACTTACATGATGCTGAAAAAAGTTTAGAGAAGGAAGGTAAGTCAATAGCTTTGAAATTTGAAGATTGGCTCTCAAACCATGACGAAGAAATTAATCGGCTTTACGAACAAGCACAGTTGGAATTCAATTCTTTGAAAGAATCGCTACTTAACGCGCCAATACTAGCTCATCCAGATCTGTCACAAGATTTCTGCCTTAGCACGGATACTTCTAAAGTCGGTCTTGGTGCCCATTTATTTCAAGAAGCCATAGAAAATGACACTACCGTTCAGAAAACCATTGCTTTTGCTAGCCGAGTGCTAACAAAATCTGAAAAAAGTTATTCCGTTACTGAATTAGAAGCTTTAGCTATCGTTTGGGCATTTAACAAATTCCGTTTCTTTCTTTCGGGTAAGCACGTAAAAGTATACAGTGATCATCGTGCATTACAATTTTTTATGTCTTCAAAATTAAATCATGACAGGTTAAAACGTTGGGCATTGTTTCTGCAAGAATTCCACTTCACAATAGTCTACATTCCCGGCAAGGAGAACATTGTTGCGGACGCACTGTCACGCGCACCGGCTGGGCTTGAGAAAAGTAACACAGAAGGCAACCTCGAGAAAAATTTCAGTATTCTTTACATTCAGAAAGTCGCCTTTGAAAACTTCATCACCACATCTTTAAAGGACATTGCTCATGAACAAGATAAAGATCAGATTTGGAAAGACATCAAGAGCAAATGGCATGAAAAGACACACACTCAGATTCGGCATTATTACCTGGTTAGAAACAACATACTCTTCAAACGCTGCACTGTTGCATTCCAGACGATTTTGTTAATAAGCTCATTTGGTACATTCATTTCAGCTACGCACATTTTGGTCCACGAAAATGTTATCATATTCTTCGAACGACTTGTTATTTTAACAATATGGAAAAGAGAATTCGAAGAGTCTTGTCTATTTGTAAACTTTGTCAAAAGGCGAAACCATCTACTATCTCACATCGTACTCCGTTGTTTCCTATTATTCCTTCTAAATTAAAAGAATTTGCTGCTGTTGATCTCTTGGGACCCCTTGTCAGAACGTCGAATGGATTTCGTACGTTCTAGTCGCTGTTGAACTTCTTCAAAATTTGTTTCTTTCACTCCGTTACGTAAAGCCACTGGACGGTCTGTAACCAACGCCTTTGTTAAAAATTTCTTACTTGAAGTTGGCCACGTTGCTAAAGTCATTTCAGATAACGGACCGCAATTCAGATCTGCTGTTTGGTCACGCATGCTTCGGAATCATAAAATCAAACCTATTTTTATTTCATTGTACTCACCATATTGTAATCCCTCCGAACGGATTATGAAAGAAATCAATAAGCTTTGCAGACTTTATTGTCACAGAAAGCATCAGTATTGGGAAAGATGTTTACACTTATTTCAAAACGTGCTGAATGAAATGCCTCATGACTCCACTGCTTTACCACCTACTCTTGTACTGAAGAATGAAGAACCACCGAACAGAATCAGAGAGCTTGTACCTTTTCCGAATACACGTAAACTTCGACACAAAGACATAATTGATTTGGCTATTATAAATATAAAATCTGCAGCAGACAAAAGGAGAAAACTACACGGTAAGGCAAATGCAAAGAAATTATATATTGGTCAGAAAGTTCTCATTAAAGCTCATTCATTGTCACATAAGAAGAAACACATGAGTCACAAATTCTTTCTAGTTTACAATGGACCTTACAGAATCCGACGTAAACCACATGATAATTTCGTTGAAGTTGAAACTCTGCGTACTAGGAAGAGTAAAGGTTTACACCACATTTCACATGTAAAACCGTTTATTGAAAGATAATCTGCTTTTTAACTTTGTCTTTGCCTTAAAACTTTTCACTTCACATTTCTAGTATGCATTGTCAGACTTAGAATCTTTTAACATGCAACAATGTTTGAAGTTAAATATCCAGTCAAGAACCAAGAGAACTTATTTAAACAGAAATTACGAAAGCATTGTTATTGTGAACAGACGACACAGTGTTACTGTGTGTGTACATTCTTGCTTGTTAGTTGCACGATTACGTAACGACTATAAGGCTTACATACTTAGAACATATACTGGTACTGCTAATGAGATTTTAATGCAACATTTTGGTTTACTTGAAAATACATTCTGGATTTAAAGTACTTTCAGTGAGATACCAGGTGACACAGTGGTTAGTTTATGTGACAGCTACACAATTTTATCATGACACTACTAATGAGTGACAATTTACAATGTTGCTTTTGCAGTGTTTCTGTTTTATATCTGCACGGTTTTTCTGTATTATTCTGGAAAGTAAAACATGTTTTAGTAGTAACTTTTGTGGTATAGCTACAATGAGACTGCCTTTTCCATAGCACAACCATACGTTACAGCACAGTACTTTCTTCATCACGGCAATAAGCGTAATAACTAAGATATCTATACGCAAAGCATTTCACTTTTGTTTATGATGAGGTAAGTACATTGACTTCAGCAGAGCTTAGCTTTCGGAGGATGGTAACTATGACACTTCCACAGAGATTATCTTACAACAAGACACACAGTTTAGCGCTACAGTACACGTATTTGAGTGATTAATTTTTTACTTAAAACATTTATTTTTAAAGATATTTGATGTACAATGATACAAAGGTTTTCCGTGATACATTTCATTCCATTGCCGTAATCTGTAACACCTGAGGGTATAATTACATTACTCCTCAGGGGGTACACGCCTACTTTGTGTACCATGTGTTTGGCAAGCACAAGGAGCCCTAGCTAATATGGTATTTGCTTATACTGTAAGTAGGCTGAGTCATGTATAATTGTTCTAAGGGGACGTTTCAATACAACTTTACACATAGGTACCATATTTCTCTAACACACAAATTACACAGCTGTCTGATCATTTAACTAAGAGACAAAAATTTTTATACAACATCAGTGACACATGTTTACGCAATTACACAGTTGGGTAACTTCACACTTGTGAAATTGTATTTTGTCTGTACTTCCTGAACTGTTCATATTTTTTCGGAACCATTGTGATACTATGAGAGCTCTGATTAATGTATTTGGCATGGGATCATGATTTTTAAAGTATGTTGGAGGTAGATGACACTATTGAAATGAGCAGAGGTTTTTTATTTAGGTTTTGAAATTATTGGAGGAACCTATGACGATTTTGAGATTTGATGGAGGTGTTATGATGTTATTTTTACGACGACGATGTGTATTATGCTGTTGAGGTATGTTTATGATCAATAAGCTGATGTTATATGATGAATTTGATTATGCTACGTATTTATTAAGATGAAATATTGAAGAAGTGTCGACGAATATGTATATTTGTAATAAGGTAAGGAATAATGAGTAGTGATTAGGGACTCTGACTTGTGAAAAAGGATGTTGGAAACCAAGAATCGTACTTTAAGAGTTATGAAATGTGTGTAAATGCCTGAATGTATCACAATGCAGGCAAACATTTTTTGCACACTGTTATATTCATAGGATTTTGTTTCTACACATTTGCAATGCAGATTCTCGACCTGTGAAATTTTTTATATGAGACTGTCACTGTAATCCAAACTGGTGTCGTAAATATTTCAGTAAGAAAGTTAAGTGACCACCTTCACGTAATGAGTTGTGGGCACCCAGCTGCGTGACAGTCGCCTGGAAAAAATTCATTAGTGTGTGCCTGTCAGAGGCACAGGTGGAGAAAAAAAAGGGGCCATTATCCTCGCTATTGACCTTCCTTTGCAGAAAGCATCGCAAATACGACACGCTCAAACTTGAAAACATATGGTTACACTGTATAGCTCTTAATTTATGATATTTACTAAAATGCCTAATGAAATGATGAGGAACATTTTACATCTATTGTCTTCCTAGTTGAGAGAATTTTTTTTGCTTTTGGAGACACCATTTGCCTAGTGAATGACGTTTCATATGTTGCTTTATATATATATTTGCTCATTTCGTTTAATATCTAGTTTCTAGCTGCACTGCAGCAATGGTTAAAATAAAATTTAATAGATGTACTAATATCACTATTTTCTGTCTACAGACCCAGTAAAGAATACGTTTATGAGGTATTTTCTTAGAAAAGAGAGCACAAATAGACATTTCCCTTCACAGGAACTGCATAAATAACTTTTTTAACGATTTGGTAACTTGACTGCTAGAGTAAGTTCTTGTGATACATCATTCTAGTGTTAAGATGTGACATAGGTATTAAACACGGCCATTTTTACTGTAATATTTTTTCTGCTTGAGCTTTGTCATGTTTAGATATAAGTTACTGCATTTGCTGCTGCTTGCTTTGCCAATTTGCATTTTTTTGTCATTGCTGTTTGTGTTAATTGTTTTGTGCTGCTGCATTGCCTTGTCCCTTAATTTAGCATCTGAGCTCAGTAGATTTACGTTAGCTTAAGAGGGGATAGACTATATAAGAAACTAACTATGATGAATTGGAAGAAATGCATTGAGAATTTATAAGAAAATGGTTTGGCCAAAAAAGTATTTTGAAAGGGGATATGAACAAAAAAGTAGGGTATAGAGACAACAGGTTTAGGTAGGATTTTCTTGGAAATAAATAATGAGGTAAGCAATATGTGAAATAAATACAGAAAGCATGCTTGGATAGGATTTTTTTGGTGGAAGCAAAGGTTGAAATAAGACGAAAGATCTATGGAATGAAGTTTTGGGTTGGACTGCAGTACCAAATGTAACACTGAAAATAAACCCTGTCCTGTACCTTTGTGTTATTATGCTATGTGAATTTGTATTTTTCCTGTCTTAATGTGTTTAGCTAGTAAGAGTTATGTTGTAGAATTTTTCTGATAATATGTTATTTCCTTTGTAAAGGTGTTTAGACATTATTTATTCTGTTCTGTTTTAATGCTCATGTGTGAAGTTGACGTTTCGAAAGTTATTCTGATCTTTTATGTATGTACTCATGTCATAATTCCTGTATCACTGATGTATATGTTATTTCGATTCTTTTATAAAGCCTGTACTACAAATGTTATCTGTATTGTTATGTTCTGTAATGATGTATTTTGTACCTTTGTAACTGTATTCTTATGTTATAAAATTGTAATTGACACCAGTTCATCATATTATTAACTTGTAAGTTCCATTTCACTGCACACGTTTATGTTCATCATAGTATATGGAAAATATGTGAGAAGTAGGGACTGTTAGTGTTTGCACATGTCTTAATAATTCAGCAAGGGACTGGATAACAGCATTGCTGGTTCTAAGGACAATTCCAAAAACTTGGTGAGTGCACAAGTGGTGGTTATGGACTTGCTATATTATCTGCAAGGCTCTTCAATGGTGATTGTGCACCTGCACAATCACAACAGATGGCTGCTGGCCATCTCTACAAGGACTACAGTGGGTCTGCACCTCTGGTGGCCCACCAATACCACAATCTCTACCAGGACTACAGTGGGTCTGCACCTCTGATGGCCCACCAATACCGTAATCTCTACCAGGACTACAGTGGGTCTGCTCTGTGATGACCTACCTACCAATATTCTTCAAAACTTCGATTGTCTCTGCTGTGGGTTTGCTCTGTTGTGGCCCATTACCTGTCTGCATGTCAAGAGTCAGCACTGTCTTTCCATTGGAAGGACAACACTACTTCTTCAAGACTGCATGGAAATCTATTACTTCCGTGTGCATTCTCTTTTACTGCTCAGACTTTGAAAAAAAAAACATCACTGCAATTTTACTGTGATGAATAATCAGGACTGTCTTTATGGACTGTGAGAAAATTTTAGCTTTTGACCAACATTGTATCAATAAGTGTGTGCATTTGATTTCTTTGTTATTGTAATTATGAAATTTTTTCAAATCTGTATTGGCCAGTGCCCAAAACAATTTGTAAAATTTTTTGTGGGGAGCATGGGGGCTATGTAAGTAGGCTGTTTATGTTTTCTTATTGGCAACGTTACGTAGCGCTCTGTATGAAAATCACTGGCTGCGCTGTGTGCAGTCTGTGGCTAGTTTGCATTGTTGTCTGCCATTGTAGCGTTGGGCAGATGGATGTGAACACCGCGCAGCGTTGCGCAGTTGGAGGTGAGCCGCCAGCAGTGGTGGATGTGGGGAGAGAAATGGCGGAGTTTTGAAATTTGTAAGACTGGATGTCATGAACTGCTATGTATATTATGATTTTTCAACACTATTAAGGTAAATACATTGTTTGTTCTCTATCAAAATCTTTCATTTGCTAACTATGCCTATCAGTAGTTAGTGCCTTCAGTAGTTTGAATCTTTTATTTAGCTGGCAGTAGTGGCGCTCGCTGTATTGCAGTAGTTCGAGTAACGAAGATTTTTGGTGAGGTAAGTGATTTGTGAAAAGTATAGGTTAATGTTAGTCAGGGCCATTCTTTTGTAGGGATTTTTGAAAGTCAGATTGCGTTGCGCTAAAAATATTGTGTGTCAGTTTAAACACAGTCATGTATAATTGTTCTAAGGGGACGTTTCAGCACCTCCGTTTCGATGTAGAGGAACCCTCTGTAGGTTTTCATGTTTCATTGCTGTTGATGCAGGTAGTGGCTTTCCATATGTGTCCCTCATGTCATCAACTCATCAGTCCAAACGATTCAGGCACTGGAACGCATTTTTTCTATTGAGGGGCTCCCAGAAATTATAGGCACAAGCAATGGCCGCCTGTTCAATTCTTTTGAATTTTCCATTCTTTGTTCAAGCAATGGCATCACTTTGGTTTCTATGGTGCACTTCCTTCTAGTATCCAACAGGCTGGTAGAACAGTTTGCCCTCACTTTCATTTCACAACTAGACAAAGTGCACCTACACCATGCTTTCGACGAAGCACCATCCCTCTTTTAACTTCACCTCATAAGACGGAGTGAATCCAGCCAAGAGATTACATGGATAACCACATTTTTTGCAACTTTTCATGCTTCATACAACCTGATTTACCGCTCTCCTTGGCAGTAACGCAGCCACTGTTAGTCTGTCAATGACGAGGTCTGGGTGCTGGTTTTCTACAAGAAACACAAATGATGGGTGTCAGCGGTGAACACACATCTATTGGATTAAGCCATGTTACAAGTGCAACTGCAAAGACCGCTCCACATGTTGCAAACATATCTACCACCAACTCCTTTTACAAATAGTCTTTCAGTCTTTGGTTGGAATACTTCCCTCCTAAGACCATGGGCAACGTCACGCTCCTGTCATCTCAATAGTTATGTGGCCTGCAGCTTTTCGCAGGGTTGGCCTTCTCTTACCCAGGCACCCACTGTAGGGTACATCATCCACAACCCTCCTGGTTCGCCAAGTCCGCGATCAGTTGACGAGGAAGCTAGTGCCTACCACACCCACTCGTCCATCGAGGTGGTGGTGGGATCATGCGTGAGAGCTGTTCATCCTCTCTATAACAATGATTCTTAGATTAGTGTCATGCGAGTGGTCTAACCCAGTGAAGCCACAGGGGCCATATTATCAGACGACAGACAGAAGATCGCCCAAGCTGAAGAGACCTGCAAGGGACTTCATGGGAACCACGAGCGATCTCTGGTGCTGCAGACCTACTTACTTCCGCACGTTATGTGGTCATGAATAGATGTAGTTGTATTCTTGCACCACTGGTACTAAGGCTATCCAGGCTAGTCTTTTTCTTCTAGTCCTTTCAGCCACAGACCTCTCGCTGACAAAACCATCGGAACCGTCAGTGTTACACAACCGTCAGTCACCGCCTAATGTGGGGCCGCCAGTGACTACCGCAGGCGTCGCCAGGAAGTAGCCTCTATGCAGGAGACTGCAAAGGACACTGATATTGGTCATCATCATTATCTTGCATTGTAACTGTTCCACTACAGAGTGAAGCAAGACCTTGACTTAATCCTTCATTGGGACCATCTGCCCATATACGAACTTGTGTAAAATCAGTGATTGCCACGAACTACTACAAACAATTTTTATAAATGACTTACTCCAGAAGGGAGCATTTGTTTATGTATTCATTAATGAACTTAATAATCTTGTTCTGCCTTGTTTACCTGGGCTGTGTTGAACATTCTGGTGAATAGTTTGCATCTTCTAACAATTCATGCTTCAGATCCTCCGTTTTCCTATGACCAAGTAATTTTTCGTACAGAAGCCATGTGCTGATTACTTTTCTTTGGAATCCTGGACTCTTCCCTTTTTCTTCTAGTAGATGAGTTGTGAATTAGTCGTCATCTATAGGTTAAAGCATCACAAAGTTATCAAGAATACCTTTTACCATCCGGAAAACATCGATCTTTTTAGCAGACCAAATCACTTCTGCCTTGATTTGTTGCAGGTTTGCCGGTTTCCACTTACTGCTTACACGTGTGGCATTAAGCGGTAGACCCCAGATCAGCCAGACTAACAGATCGGTATCCTTAGATTCCCTTGCATCGGTCCAAACACTCGTTTTTGTACTTTCCTTTGGTGTGCACTCAATAAATACAGCACTTCACTTACTTAGGAGTTTTTCACTGCTCATTACTCAAGTAAAGGGTAAAATATTTTATCTGATATGCCTATGTTATGATATTGAATACAAATCTTCTGTCACTCGTCGTGTGATGTCACATCACATCGCTATATTGTACGTGATCGGTGTTTTCATCTGCCTGGATATTTCATGAACGGCACTGGACAACACGTTACAACAGCACTAAAACGATTTCAGATATGCCAATGGCATATGAGTATCAGGGTGAGTCATTTTCACACCGTCCTCAGCAATGGACGTGAGCTGATAGTCGCCGTTTGCAAACGGGCAGTTTTAGCTTTTTGTTATGTGTTGCTGTCGTATGTTCTGCTACTTCACTTATTGATGATAGTGACGTAATTAACTCTCTCACAGCCGCCGTGTCCGATATACATCTCTTGACACAATCGGCAAGTGTGACGTAGTTAAGAGAAGGCCGGGAAGGGGTGGGTGGAGGTGAATGCAGAAGCTCTTTTTTTGTTCCGTCGTCATTTTTGTATTATTGGCTCATATTGCGGTGTCTCAATCATTAACAATCGTACATTTAATAAGTCCGATCGCAATCTCTAAATACAGCGTAATTGGTACAACATGATGACTGTTTAAACTATGGGTCAGTAATGCTACTAGCCTTGTGCCCGCTGCATCGTTCTCCGTGTCGCTGGGTTGTTGGAAGAGAATCTACTATTACTTACCGAGCCCCACGTAGCGCTTTTGTGTCTCTGTGGCCTTTCAACTTTTTCTTTGACCAGCTGTTAGTTCATGGTCTAGACAACTCGCCAGAAACAACACAATTTGGTCCACCCACTGCAAGCCCTGACTGCAACGATGTTCGCTATCTCATTCAACTCCAAACGCGTCACGTAAGCTTGTGGAGAAAATCTTTTCAAATTATTCTCTCTAAACCTTTTTCCAGTAACTAGATTTTTCAATTGGGGTTTCTTTAAATTGATTATCCTACAAAATGTAACTATACAATCGGTATATCCTTAAATATATAATTAAGAGAATTCGAAATTGGGAAATGAAACTCAATACCAGTTCCAAGGAAAGTTCATTGCAGTTAGTATGTGGATGACCTATTTACATTCTGAAGTTTTGTGCAGACATATGACAAAAGTTGGTGGCAAGTAATTCATCTATAATGAGCTAGCCATGCAGAAGTTCTTACATCATGAGGTTAATAGGTTAATGGAATTTTATGGACAGGAGTTACTGAACGTCATGAACCAATGGCAAAATATATAGTCCTAATGACTATTCAATCTTAACGTCTACCATTCATCTCATATTATTGTTAGTTCCCTAGAAATGCCAAATGACGGAAGATTATTTTACCACAACTCCCTACAACTCACCTCTTATCTCCTAGTACTGTCTGAATGGTTTGAAGCATTTTCTCTTTCGTAATACTCTTGAAATCCAGTTTCATCCCTATTCCCGCACTGACCATCTTTGCCACGTTGTATCCTTGATCCCCAAAAAACGGTATTCCAATGAGAGGCACTCCATAGTATGCTGCCTCATTGAAACTTTGAAGTCCGCCCTGGGTGATGAATAGTCGCACGTTTGGGTGAGCTGCATCAGAAACATAACAGAACACGCATTACCTTACAGAATAATTACAGAGGCATATCAAAAATAGCGGCAACTGAAACATGTCAGTACACTGGCTCTGAGTGTCGGACATTAGCGAGAATGTTCAAATGTGTGTGAAATCTTATGGGAGTTAAATGCTAAGATCATCAGTCCCTAAGCTTACACACTACTTAACCTAAATTATCCTAAGCACAAACCACACACCCATGCCCGAGTGAGGACTCGAACCTCCGCCGGGACCAGCCGCACAGTCCATGACTGCAGCGCCTTAGACCGGAAATTACTGAGTAGTTGTTGTACAAGCGAGTAATGCGATAGTTGGGATTTCTATGCTACATGCAGGGTGACTCGAAAAGTTTCCCAACATTTTAAAATTCAATACTTTAAGCAATAGTGTAGCTAGAAAGGCAGAACTTGGCACATATGCTTGAAATGACGTGAGGTTTTATTGAGACAAAACAAGTGTAGAAAATGATGAAAAGATGGCACGTCGTATGACACAAAAGCAGTAATTAACATAAGAACAGATTTTTAGCAAAAACAATGTTCTTCATCAACCTGTTAGCTGTCATTCATCAACAATACCTATAGTCGAGGGACAGTGTTGTGAACAGCATTCTACATCATATCAGTAGGTACGTTGAGAAACTGTCGTTGGATGTTGTCTTTCAGCATCCCTAATGAGGTCGGACGTTCGCGGTAGACTTCCGACTTCAGGTAACCCCACAATCAATAATCACACAGATTAATGTCTGGGGACATGGGAGTGACACCTCAGCACGCAATCCTCACCAAACGATGCGCGCAGGAAGTCTCTCACACACGTAGCAATAGAGGGTAGCGCACCATCCTACTTGAAAGTCGTACCTTCCGGCAATGTTTATGAGACAGGTTATGGATGAGGCATATTATGATGCCCATCAACAGCTTTCATTGACAATTGTTGATGTGTATCACAATACACCCTGTGGTATGGCATTTGTTTGTATCATAATACATGAAATTTGAAAGTCATATTGTCTTTTTTTTTTAATTTTCCCTAGTTAATGGTTCAGAACCGAAACCGGTCGGGAGAAATATGTAAAATACAATATAGCAAAGTAAACATGCATTTTCTAAAACAGCTCTGTAACACTTGTGTGCTGATTGAACTCACCGCTAACAAATCTAGCAGCCCGCCTCTGAATTGCTTCGATGTCGCCCTTTAATTCGACCTCGTAGGGATTTCAGAGACAAGAACAGTGCTCAAGAATGGATCCCACTAGCGTTCTATATGCCTCCTGTTTTAAGGATGAGTTTCTTTTTTTATTTTTATTTTTTTGTTTCATCAGTTTCCTGATTGATTTGATGCAGCCCGGCACGAATTCCTTCTTCTCAAAGTAGCACTTGATGCTTACATCCTTAATTATTTGCTGGATGTCTTACTCGATAGTGTCGTGTGGCGAGAACGAGTGTAGAGTTGAGTCAGTAGTTCCCGTGTGGCGGGCCTAGCTGGGCGGAAGCCAGCAGTTGTTGTAATGCGAGGTTTACCGACAAAGGGAGTGGCCATCGCCGCGGTTTAACCCCTTTGTATTAGAATAATACGGGAAAGTGATAAAGTATAATTACGAGCGTGATCAGTGATATTTCTGTACCGTTATTTTGATTTCGCGTCTACCGCGCCGGCATTATTTTGGATTTGCAGTGTTGGATTGCAGTGATTGTATCAGCGTGTGACGAATGTGAATAACGAAGAAACCTGTGCTGAGATTAGCCGTTATTAAAAGTGTATGACGAAGGCGGTGGCTGTCTCCTTCTTTTTGTGTTTTTGAGACGAATATACGTCTTGATGAGTGAAGCTGTGTTGGCGTTCTTCTTGTCACCAGACATTTCATTATTACAGCATTTGAGAAGGACAAAATGGAATGTAACAACTCCGTAGCAGTCCATTCCGATTTCCAGCCCCATTAGGTACACGGTCACATTAATTAATAATTTATTTGGGCTGCTATTCTGATCCCGATCGAGCGGGAACATAAAATACGGACGTGTTACACCCTTGGCTTACCGTGAAAGGACAAGTGCAATTTTCGGACGAATCGTATAGAACAATAGGTTATTTTACCTTGTTTAACGCGAGAAAATATTTTTCAATGTTGGATCGAGACAGAGCATAAACTTTAAAATCGCGACAAGAAACAGTGCATTTTGAACAATACGAAGTAATAGCATCTTACGATTGTGACTAAACTTTTTCCTTGCCATATTAGATAAGAATAACAGTGTCGATAAACTGTGTTGTAATGTGCAAACGCGTAAATCCGCATGAAAAACTGTGAAAAGTGAACACCAAAGAAAGACACGTGTGAACATTAAAATAGCAAAACGAGCCAAGAATTCGTCACGAAATTTTTTACAGAAGTGTTTAGTAGTAATTTTATGACTGAAATTGCCTTTTGAATAGTGAAAATTGGACAGCTTCTTGTGGACCCATAAACTGTTATGCGGACGACAATGTATTGTGGCGACGCAATTATTGAGTGACGTCACACAGACCTGTGCAGCAGCCGCGCCAAAGAGCTTCGATCCGCGAGGTGATTTCACACGTCATCCCAACTACCTGTGCAAGGAGTAGTTCAAGCACAGGCGCACTACACCGACGGACTTCAGCGCGACTTCGAGACACCGAGCGCCGACCCGGCATCCAGCGGCCGAACTACAAACTACGCCTGCCTGCAGCGCCATGGAGCGGCCGGCTGAGAACTACGACGTCCCGTCACAGCGAGCAGCGCGACCTCGAGACACCGAGCGCCGACCCGGCATCTAGCAGCCGAACTACAAACTACGCCCGCCTGCAGCGCCATGGAGCAGCCGACAGAGAACCACGACGACTCGCCACAGATCCTCAGCACGACTTCACGTGGCTCCAGCGGCAGTACAGCACCACGCCCACTTCAAACGTCAAAACATCGCGACTCGTGGTAACGTCAGTTGGTGAGTGAAGATGACTGGTTGTCATAACATTAAATTGTAGTGTGCAGTCTTTGTGGTAAATAAACAATTTTAACTGATATTTAAATTAGGAAAAATGCCCAATTATAGTAATTTCCGAAAAGTTTGCGAAACATACTCTGAAATATAGCATACCTATTGGTGCATACTGCGTTGTCTAAATGGTAATTATACATATATGCTCATTGTTTTTGGGAATTTTACATTTATAGATTTAATGAATGATGTGATTTGTCTTAGTTAAAATGTTTTACTTGAACTGTGTATGTGAGAATTGATATTTGAAATTATTAGGTGTTGAGCGTTGTTATGTTCGGTATTCATACGTTGTGTCAATTTTGGGATTAACTGAGAATACTGCAGGTACTGTTTGATTAGTTTCATGGTAATTAGGAGTGTTTTAGGTTGCTAGAGGTTATTTTATATTACTTGCCTGTGCATTAAAAATAAACCAAACATGTCTACTGAAGATAAGCAGGTTTGTGAGGCAGTAGTTGAAAGGAAAGGGATAGGACAGGAAGACAGAGATGATTCGGGAATCAGTGATTATGGAGTGTCATTAGATAGCCCATTAGCACATTCAACTAGTTATCCCAAGACACCGGGACAAATGACGAGAAATAAGTCAGTTTCAGAGGATGCAGATAAGTGGTCGATGTTGGTAGACTTGATAAAGAAGACTATGGCATCACTAAAGGAAGATTTACGAGAATCATTAGAGAAGGGTTTACAAGAAACTAGAGAAAGGGGAGAAATGTACCACGCATCATTACAGAAAGGTTTACAAGAAAATAACGCATTACTAAAGGAAGATTTATGAGAATCATTAGAGAAGCGTTTAAAAGAAACAAGAGAATCACTAAAGGAAGATTTACAAGAAACTAGAGAAGGGGGAAGAATATTCTAAGAATCATTAGAGAAGGGTTTACAAGAGATCAAAACATCGCAAATGAAGATGGAATGTAATCTGAAGAAGGAAATGCAGGAGTTACAAGAACGACTGAAGATGGACATCGACGAGAGAGAGAGGAAGCTACAGAAGAGCATAGACCAAGTCCAGGGAGACGTGGAGAAGATGGAAGGAAAGTTAACAAAAAAGATAGTAGACGATATTGAAGAAACGAAAGCCAAATTGGGAGAAAGAATCAACGAAGTAGAAACAAATTGCAATCATCGAATCGCCGAGGTGACGCAGATGCAGAAACAATGCAATGATGCGGTTAAGGGGATAGGAGATAGGCAAACCCAACTGGCTGTCAATCTGAGAAATGCTATAGCCATGCAACAAGAAGAGGATAACAAGAGGGTTGCAATGGAGGTCAGGCAATTACAACAGGGAGTGCAACAATTGGAGAGCAAGACAGAAGAAATTGATAAACGAATTAGCAATGCCACTTTAACCGTTGGGGAAGGTAAAGTCGTTACCTTGATGAGCAGTGACAATCGGTACATCCAAAGTAATACAGGGCAGAAATTTAGACCGAAAGGAGGGTTGCACACAATGATATTTATGAAATGGTTAAAAGGAGTTTTCCCAGCACATTTTAAAGGCTCAGACAAGATTCAATTTGCAATAGATAGAATGGAAAGTGAGTGCTTCACTTGGGGAGTCAGGAAAAAGGAAGGGACCACTAGTTATGATCAGTTTGAAGAGGAATTCTTGAAGAAATACTGGTTCAAAAGTCATCAGTGTGCAGCAATTGAGGACCTACTCCACCGCAAGTCACTTAGTACATGGAGAGGAACGTTGAGAGAGTTTGCTGAACATTTGTGGGGATTGAACGAGACTTTGGAACAACCCCTGAGTGATGACGTAATGATATCAGCGATAAAAAGAAGAATGAGCAGGAGAATACAAGAAACTGTATCCGGGAGCCTAATTAAAGATAGGGAGGCCTTGATGGAGATAGTGGAACAGTTGGAATCTGTTCGATCACAGGAACACAATGAAGCTAATGATCAAAACCGAGGGGGAAGTAATGACCCAAGGAATCATTTTGGTAATTCGTCTAATTATAGAGGAAGAGGTGGTGGCCATAGGTACAGGAACCATGGTGGTGAACGGCAATGGAGAAATGATTGGAGAAGGAGTGAAGAACCAAGAGATCATGAGAGAGGATGGGATAGGCGAATGAATGACACAGTGCATATAGAAGAGGTGGAGAGACCGGAAAACTGAATGACACTCCAGATGAGGTCCGGTCAGGAGTGAGAGCTACAAGGACCAGAGTAAACCTACTAAGACACGACAATGGTGGAGATCTGAGAGATCTACTGGAGGAAAGAAGTAGGATTCCCAAAGAACCCATGCTACCCATGATAGGGATCAAGCTATGTGGACTGAATATCGAGGCATTAGTCAATACAGGAAGTGAAGCACGTGCAATATCCAAGAGGTTATATGAACAAGTACTAAAAGCAAATATTAGCTTGCCTAGTTTCCCGGTGAGTGGAGTGAGAATTGTGAATGCATTGGGTGCAAGGAGTAAACCCATTAAAGAACAAGTGTTGATTACTTTGGAGATAGAGGGAGAAGAATACGAAGCAACATTTTTGGTGGTGGCTGGATTGAACACATCAATTATTTTAGGGATAGATTGGTTGAATGAAGTTGATGCAGTAGTGAGTTTTGATGAAGGTACTATCAAGGTCAAAGGAAGAAAGGGAGACGAGAAGAGATTAAAGTTTGCTGAGGGGAGTGCAATCGAAGAAGAGGAGGAATTCAGAAGGATAAATTTGTGTCATGAAGAGGAACCCACCATGGGATATGGGGAAGAGGAACTAGAAGAAGAAGTGTTGATATACCTTGAGGGATTAGTACGAGAGGATAGACATAAAGAGGATAAGATCAGTAAAAAGTTGGAGGAGATGACACACCTAGATGAGGGGACTAGGAGGAAATTAGCCACAGTATTATACAGACGTTGTAAGGTATTTTCTCAACGGCCAGGTATCATGAAAGGGGTGGAGTGTAAACTAAAGATAAAGAACCATAAACCGTTCAATATAAAACACTATTCCATTCCCCAGGCGAAACGAAGAGCAGTAGATGAAGAGATACAGAGGATGATGGACCTTGGTGTTATAGAAAGGGCCAACAGTCAATATAACAATCCCCTATTTGTTGTTGATAAGAAGGATGGAAAGGTGAGGATAGTTTTGGATGCTCGAACAGTGAACAAAATCTTCGAGCCGGAGCGGGACAAACCTGAGACTATAGAAGAACTGATTCAAAAATTCCAAGGAGCAAAGGTGCTTATTAGTATCGACTTAACTGCTGGTTACTGGCAAATACCATTGGCCACAGAGTCCCACCAGTATACAGCATTTACTTATGGAGGAAGGTGCTATCAATTTAGAGTGTTGCCATTTGGGTTTAATGTGTCAGTGTCTGAATTCATAAGAGCGATGGATAAGATACTGGGCGAGAAGTTACTTAAAAAGGTCACCGTCTACGTGGATGACCTCTTGATAGCAAGTGAATCATGGGAAGAACATTTGAATAGATTGGATGCAATCTTGGCAGCTTTTGAAACCGCAGGGGTAACTGTAAACCTGGACAAGTCGGAATTTGGCAAATCAAAGATAAAATTCCTGGGCCATATAATATCCGAGGAGGGTATCCATCCTGATCCTAGTAAAATGGAGGCTATTAAAAATTTTCCGACCCCCCATAGTAAGAAACAGTTGCGAGCATTCTTTGGGGTTTGTGAGTTTTATAGAAAATTTGTCAAAGGATCTGTACTTAATGCCCAGAGTATGAGGGAATTGACCAAGGCAAGGATGCCGTGGCATTGGAGTGCAGAGTGCCAAACCGAGTTTGAGAATATCAAGGAAGCACTATATAGTGCAGATATATTATACCACCCGGATTTTTCCAAGGATTTTTATTTAGGAGCAGACAGCTCTGACTATGGACTAGGAATACATTTGTACCAAATAGAGAGGAGCGGAAATGGTGAGAGTGTAAGAACAATGGCGTTCGGTAGCAGAAGTTTAAATGCTTGGGAGAGGAAATATTCAATTACTGAAAGGGAGGCATTGGCAGTTGTGTGGGGGTTTAAGCGTTTCCGGTATTATTTGGCCGGGAGGTATGTGAAAGTAGTGACTGACCATAAGGCCCTTACATTTCTGACCACAAGCAAGTTGAGGCATAGCAGATTAACGCGATGGGCCGTGGCATTACAGGACTATGACTTCGAGATAATTTATGAACCAGGAGCAACACATATAATACCTGATGCTTTGTCAAGATTACCAGCTGACTCGAGAGGAATGTTGGTGGACAGGCCAGAAGGAGAAGGAGTTAGAATTAACCTGATGAAGGGAGTACAGTATGAAGAATTCATAAGGAAGTTCCTAAAGAATGTGCGCAGGGAACAGAACGAGGATGAGAAATTAAAGACAATTAAAACAAATACAGGTGTGCATGAGAGGAAAGAATTCGCACATTTTATTATATTCATAATGGGATACTTTATAAAAGAAACAAGGAAAGTGAGGAGAACTGGAAACTCTGTGTGCCTGAGCATGTGGTAGAAAAGTTAATTTGGTATACGCACTATAGTAATGCGCATTATGGACCGAAGAAGTGTCTGGAAAAGTTGAAGTTAGATTGTGCGTTCAACAACATGGGAAGGCTTATACGTAAGATACTGAGTACATGTGACACCTGTCAAAAATCTAAAACGACTACAGTACAGCACAAAGGATATATGCATCCAATTGTACCAACAGAAATTAAAGACATAGTTGCAGTGGATCTCTTTGGGCCACTTCCTGCCTCACGAGGGAATTACACACAAATCATAGTAGTGGAAGAACTGGTTTCCAAGTACATAAAATTCTACCCGTTGAAGAAAGCCACAAGTAGAGCCATCATTAACCATTTTGAGAAAGACTATTTTCAAAAGGTGTGTATTCCTAAGCGAATTTTGAGTGATAATGGGTCACAATTTAGATCAAAGGAGTGGACAGAGATGCTAAATGAGCACCGAATAGAGCAAATTGCCATTTCTAGGTATAGGCCAGCTTCTAACCCAGCAGAACGAACAATGAAGGAATTGAACCGTTTATGCCGAACATACTGTCATAGGAAGCATGGTTCATGGAAAGAATATCTGGAAGAATTTGAGCGGGTCAGGAATCACCTCCCACATGATTCTACAGGGTTTGCACCATGTGAAGTATTGCTCAATCAAGAACCCGACAGTATTTTTCGTGAGTTGCTAGTCTACCCACCAGGAGGTTCATTGACCTGGGAAAGAAATTGGAGCTAGTGGAATTAAGTATGAAGGAGAAAGCTAGGAAAAGACAGGAAAGACACGACAAGCTAGTGAAACCGATAACTTACCGAGTGGGAGACTTGGTACTAGTAAAGGTTCATGCAAAATCAAAGAAAATATACTCTGAAATACATAAATTCAACCACGTTTACAAGGGACCATACAGGATTATAAAAATTGGTCATCCTAACACTGTGGAGTTGGAATATGCACGGACAAAGAGAGTGCATGGTAAAGAACATGTAGAAAACATAAAAAGGTACTACTCACACGAGAACAGAGATAACCCAGGTGAGGAAGGGGAACTCGATTAGGGCAAATGTCTGAAATGTAGTTGAGTAGGACATGTTTAGAACATTTAGTTGTTAAACGGACATGTGAAAAAGAAGAATGTTTATTTACATTGTGTTTTCTGATGTATTATAATTAGAATTGCATATTTCATATCGACGATTCCCTGAGAATGGGTATAAAACCTGTAACAACTAATTGGTAGTATAATAGTTCATATGTCATGTGTTCAAGTAATAATTTTTGATTGTATGTTGTGTGTTTCATTCAATATTGGACTATAGAGGACTATTGCTGTTTGATGTAAAGAAATCGTAATTTGGACAATGCCATGTTTATGAGGTGTAATAACCTTTTGCAAAATATTATTGTGGAGGCAGCCCACTACCGGAGTCGAGGGATTACTTGGTGAATTGTAATTTCATTAATTATTTACACTATGTGTTTTGGTCAGATGTAGTAATGTCAAATTCCCTTGCCGATTCTTTTACGCTGGAGGCTCCAAAGAAGTTTTCGAGGGCGGTGATGTAAGGGGTCCGTAGGCCCTTACTATAAGTTTGCACTCGGCACAGGTCGACAGGGCAAACTATCGATAGTGTCGTGTGGCGAGAACGAGTGTAGAGTTGAGTCAGTAGTTCCCGTGTGGCCAGTTGTTGTAATGCGAGGTTTACCGACAAAGGGAGTGGCCATCGCCGCGGTTTAACCCCTTTGTGTTAGAATAATACGGGAAAGTGATAAAGTATAATTACGAGAGTGATCAGTGATATTTCTGTACCGTTATTTTGATTTCGCGTCTACCGCGCCGGCATTATTTTGGATTTGCAGTGTTGGATTGCAGTGTTGGATTGCAGTGATTGTATCAGCGTGTGACGAATGTGAATAACGAAGAAAGCTGTGCTGAGATTAGCCGTTATTAAAAGTGTATGACGAAGGTGGTGGCTGTCTCCTTCTTTTTGTGTTTTTGAGACGAATATACGTCTTGATGAGTGAAGCTGTGTTGGCGTTCTTCTTGTCACCAGACATTTCATTATTACAGCATTTGAGAAGGACAAAATGGAATGTAACAACTCCGTAGCAGTCTGTTCCGATTGCCAGCCCCATTAGGTACGCGGTCACATTAACTAATAATTTATTTTGGCTGCTATTCTGATCCCGATCGAGCGGGAACATAAAATACGGACGTGTTACAGGGTCCAATTTACAAGCCCACCGTCGCTACTTAATTATACCTGTCAGTCTTCGTGCAAGATGAAAGTTTCCTATCGTGAAGTGTTCGCAAGTGTTCTCATTGTACCAGTTCCCATCGCTGACTGCAATCTACCAAGCGCATTGTTTTAAGTGTTTGCCTGCATTCGATACTTGTCTAAAAATCAGTCCTACAACAACAAACCTATTTGTTTGTAACTGGAACGCCTGCAGTTTGTTCAGGTCCCTCCAATTGCTTGTGAGTTGGCGGCATCCCTTTTGCCGTCCACCAGACTTTATACGGGGCTACTCATCTCAAAAGTGGCAAGCACTTCAGTCACGCCATCGCCGTCTGGCTTTTGAGATAGCCTCTCACACCAGCTGTCTCATCAAAAGCATCCGGTGACGAAGTATTACAGTATGTTGTTAATCACGAAGAAAGAGGTTTTTAGCAGAGGTATTCCACGAATCGTGGTATTTATAGTGCTAAACACAATTTAACGTGAAACATCCAGAGCCAAAACACGCTAGTAAAACATTCTCGAGTTTCAAGCCGCGTCAAGTGACTTACTGCCCACGAGCTTTCGGCAGGGATCTCCTCTGCCAATGTCAAGTGGATGACTGTCGTGTGGTTGTCACTGACGTGCTTGTATAGCCGCACCGTAGCTCGTGACGTTGCTCGTGACGTCACTGGTGCACGGTCCCGCATCATATATGGTAATGTTTTGGCCGAGCGACCGCCGGGCCCGCAACACCGCATTCCACGCTGTACTCAGCTGCATTCCACAGCCTCTATTGGAGGTGTTGTTAGAGATTCCAATCTCTATGGCCTCGTTTATCACGCTATACCAGAGGAGGTTCTTAGTAGTATTCTCCTCCAGCGATGTCCGTTTGAGAAACTTTGAAGTCTTCCTCACTATTCTGGATGTTGGTTCCCGAGGTAAGTTTTGGTATGTGTCTTCCTCCAACATCCGTCTGATTTTTGCGTCATAGTCGGCTCGGTCCATTAAGACAGTAGCATTGCCCTTGTCAGCGGGTAGGACGACGGTGAGATGATCATTACGGAGAGCAACTCCTCCCCAAGGCACCAAGACCGCCCACGTTCTATGGTCTGCCGAAGATGCATAAGAAGGACACATCGTTGAGGCCGATAGCGAGTACCATCGGATCGCCGACCTATAGACTGCTAAACATCTGGCCAGCCTCCTCTCTACGCACGTTGGACACTGTGGACACCATATAAAGAATACAGAGGACTTCATCAATCGGATTAAAGTTCTGCGACTTGCTGAAGGGGATATTATGGTTAGCTTCGATGTGGTTTTCTTATTCACGTGCGTCCCCATCACAGACTCTACTGACTTGGTGTCCCAGCTCTTTGACGACACTATCGTGGATTTATTTAAGCACACTCTGACGTCATCATATTTCTTACATGATGGAGAATATTGTAACCAAACTGACGGCGTGGCGATGGGAAGTCCATTAGCTTCAGCAGTAGCTAAACTCTTTATGGAGCATCTCTAAGACATCGCCTTGGACACGGTTCCTGCAAAGCCGAGCTGTTTTTATCGCTACGTCGACGATACCTTCGTCATTTGGCCACATGGACAAGAAAAGTTAGAAGAGTTCCTGGAGTACCTCAACAGCACCCACGACCACATCAACTTCACAATGGAAGTAGAGAAGGAGGGTTCCCTGTTGTTCTTGAACGTACTTGTCCGCCGTAAACCCGATGGGCCTCTAGGTCATAGCCTTTACCGCAAGCCCACCCACACGGATCGGTATCTCCACGCCACCAGCTTCCATCGCCCAGCACAGAAACGGTCAGTTCTGAGGACCTTAGTACATCGAGCTGAAACCGTCTCAGACGTTGAAAACTTGCCGAAAGAATTGGGCCACTTACGCAAAGTTTTTAAGGGAAACGGTTACAACAACAAACAGATCTCACAAGCAGTGTCACCCAAACCTCAAAGGAAGAAGACCTCTGAAGAAGACACCAAGCAGGTTGCATTCTTACCGTTTTGTGGTTCGACAACAGGGAACTCCTGAAGTGGCATAAAATATATACAATCCTCAGGCCACCAACAAAAATCCGGCAACTAATGAAATCTGTGAAAGACGATGTAGGCTTCAGAACACCAGGAATTTACAAGATACCGTGTGGATGTGGGCAGTTCGATGCCGCGCCAGACTGTTCGCACTATTGAACAGCGCCGCATAGAACATGAAAGGTGTTACCGTCTGTGCTATCCCGAAAAGTCAGCTGTAGCATAACATGCTCTGGAAAACGGTCACCGAATTGCATTCGACGAGACATCTATTACTAAACGGACTACTGGCTTCTGGGGTAGCTTGATAAACGAGGCCATAGAGATTAGAATTTCTGACAACACCTCCAATAGAGACGGTGGACGGCAGCTGAGTACAGCGTGGGATCCGCTGTTTAGGGAGTTGAAGCGGGCGCGGCGATCGCACGACCAAAACATTACCATATATGGTGCGGGACCGAGCAGCAGTGACGTCACGAGCGACGGTGCGGCTATATAAGCACGGCATTGACAACCACACGACGGTCATCCACTTGACAACGGTAGAGGAGATCTCTGCCGAAAGCTCGTGGGCAGTAAATCACTTGACGTGGCTTGAAAGCCGAGAATGTCTTATTAACGGAAATCGCCGTGAAAGCATGCATTCGTCAAAAACACACAGTCTCCGGAAGAGTGCCCTGTGAGTCGGAAGCCCATTACATGACCGTGAACGCTTTCGATAATATTGCACTTCTTCCCATTTTGTGCTCCACTCTCACTCGCCGGCCACAACAAGATCCGACACCGTTAAGAGTTGTGTGGTCTCTGACCTTTTCCATTCTCCATGGTGGTACAACCGCTGTCTCTTCAGCACAGCAGCTGTCTTTCATCCACTTGTAGATGAGTGAACATATACTGACGGTCTCATAACTCTTCTTGTTATACGGCCTACGATACTTTCGCTTGGGCCGTTATCGTGCTACTCTGGTTTCCTTAGAAATCATTTCGGGGAGCGATGTGATTTTGTCATTTTCTCATTAATCAATATCCACATCTATACTACATAAGCCACGTTATTGTGTATGCCAGAGGATACCTTTCGTGCCGCTTTCACCTTCTCCCATCCTTGTTCCATTCGTGGATGATAACGCGGAAGCAACAACTGTCTATAAACCTCTGTACGAGATCTAATTTCTATGACTTTCTCGTCGTGGTCATTTCGAGAGACATGTGTGGGAAGAAAGACTATGTTGCCCTTCTCTTCTTTGAACGTCCGCTCTCGTAATTTCAGAACCATACTACTTCGTAAAACGGAACATCTCTCTCGGAGCGTCTGTCACTTCTCTTTCTCTCCGGAACGCTCAGAGCACGATAATAGCTTCATCATGTTACTCCTGCGCCATCAGAATATGTTAGTTTTTATTTTTAAATTAATAATTTATGTAATATATTAATTATGTAATAATAATAATAATAACAATAATAATAATAATAACAGTATTAATAATATGTAATAATTTTAATAATCGTATAATAGTATGTAATAATTTTGTAATAATAATAATAATAATAATAATAAGCTAATCTGTGATGCAATTTTTAATTCCTCTATTAATTGCTGTATTACTGTGGAGAGTATCTGTTAGTGTCTTGGATTAAATAAGGACCCTCATTAATACTCATTAGTGATTAAATTGATACTGACCAAGCCGGCCATTGTGGCCGTGCGGTTCTAGGCGCTTCAGTCTGGAACCGCGTGACCGCTACGGTCGCAGGTTCGAATCCTGCCTCGGGCATGGATGTGTGTGATCTTCTTAGGTTAGTTAGGTTTAAGTAGTTCTAAGTTGTAGGGGACTGATGACCACAGATGTTAAGTCCCATAGTGCTCAGAGCCATTTGATACTGACCAAGTGAACAACACATATATTAACAGTGAAAAAAATTTTTGGTGCACTATGCTTAAAGAAAAAGCGGGAAGACATTTCATAATTGACTGTCATCCGGTAAATCTGTTGCATGACAGCCCTACTGTTGAGAATATTTAGGAAACATTGGCTGGGAACCCACGCCTTGTGATTGTAGTTCTGTGTTAGACAGCGTCTGAGTGTGGAAGTAAGAGACTGTTCTGTTTAAATAAATCATCTCACCACGCTGTAGTAAAGATTGTATTTCCAAAGATGGACAGAGATGTGTATCATCATCCTTGATGTAATCAAGATAGCAAGAAGTGTGCAAAAATAAAGACTAGCGGTTTCCTGAAGATAACTTTTTTCTGTTAGAAGACTACAGTATTATAACAACAAAGTTTTATTCTTAATCTCTTGTTCCATACTATGCGTATGTATGTTTCGTTCTTAGCTACGAAACTCTTTCCTGGGGAATAAACACTCAAAATACAAAGGTGACCTACATTATATTGATAAAGGGTCATAACATTAACAAAAAACAGTAACCACTTTTACTGCATATATCCGTTCAAAACTTGGGACATTTTAGTTGCACAATGTGAATGCATTTACCAATCAGTTACACATTTCAAAAATATCCTTGATTATTATTGTGCAGCCTGCTCTCTCATGACCTTGAAAAAACACCTAGACTGTACATAAATTAATCAAAAAAGAATAACCAATAACTCAAAACATCATTTTCACCAAGGAAAAAACTGAAAAAATTTTGTTAAGTGTATAAAAAGAGACTACTGAAACAAAGTTATTTCAAAAGAGTTTTAAATAGACCATTTAAGCAGTAAGTTTTATACAGTGAGAAAATGCTTAGATAACAAAGAAGTTTGATAAAATAATGTAACATTAGTTAATAATAATAAAATATTTCTATCGTTTCGAAACACACTTTCACACGAATACGTAGTTTCTTCTTTGTGAAATGTCTTACAGCAAATATTCGCAATGGATACTATTAAAATTTTATCCTTTTTCTGATCTCAATATCTAATACATCACGGGAGGTGGTTGGGGGGGGGGGGGGAAGGGGGACTCGGGCTCAATTTTTCAGGCAAGCGTATGGGAAGTTGCATAACAGAAAATGGTAGCCAAACATCATGGTCGCGGTTCTGGTGTCAGCCGACAGTGTGTGTATTGAGGGTGGAGATTCTAAACCCCAATTGGCCATCATGGTCTCGGTTTTCCGCGATTTCTCTAAATTACTTCAGGCAAGCGTCGTAATCGTTCCTATTACGTATCATATCCTTGACAAGCAAGACCTGGAGGCAAGTAAATACTTATATGTGTGAATTATGTTTTAGTTCTTAAACTCCAATACCATTACAGGTCCAATATCATTGCAAAAGTTATCCATAGGTGAATGAAACTAGCGTTGTTACTCCTACTAGTGCAGTAACAGTACCCTGAAATCATTACCGCGATGGAAGATAATTGCTACACTAAACAGTTTACTTCTTCTTGGAGACAAACAAATCATCGGCTTACTGGGGGACTTACCCAACACATCCTGCTGAGGCAGCCACTTGGCGACCATGACGTTGGCGGGCTTTCCCGGCAGCGAGTCGTCCTCAAACTTCCAGAGCACCCTGTGCGGCAGCTGTGAGAAAGCTTCCAGCAGGGCTCGGAGTGTGTCGCCGGGGAGGCTGCTGCTCTTCACGTTTGAGCCAAGGCTGAAGTAGATGGCGCCCTGCTTCGCTCCGTCAAGAAAGCGCTGTATGTCCTGTCAGACAAATAATTTCAGTAGGGAAGACTGTTTACCTCCGACCGTCATATTCTCATAGAATACTTTTATTTGTCTTCTGTTGTCATGTTACAATAGGTGAAATGTCAGAAGACGCTGGACGGCACTTTCCGAGTAGTAGTGTAGTAAAATTAAATCGAAGTCACAGTTGTGAATATCTTTTAACATTATGATCCAAGGCTTATCAGAATACAACCTCACCTTAAAGAAAGCAAATGAGACACTCCACTCACTTTTTTCCAGCTATTCATTATTTCACAAGCGTAAATAGCGTAGTAAGAAAAGACAACTGAAACACTTCATTCAGCACCAGGTAATCAATCTCCATCATTAATGCACTATACGACCCTGACACTAGATTCGATGATAACTTGAATTCTGGTAGTAGGGATGTTTGGTAGCATCTGAAGTGTGCCTCAACCGCTGAAACCACATTTATACATTGACATCGTTCCTTACAAAAGACTTCCAGTCATACTGCTTGTCTATGGAGCACCGTCTGAACTGTGCGAATGAATTCGTGATTTCCTGTGGTAACTGACGGAAAGTCATCGAGTAAAAGAGAACTGATCTGTCGCTCCCCATAGAATTATTTCAGGCCCTCTGCTGTTCCTAATCTATAGAATCGATTTAGGAGACAATCTGAGCAGTCCTCTTAGGATTTTTGCATATGGTGCTGTCATTTACAGTCTAGTAAGTCGTCAGGAGATCAGAACCAATTACAAAATGACTTAGACACGATATCTTCATCGAGCGAAAAGTGGTAGTTGCCTATAAACAATAAAAAGTATGGTGCCTCGGACATGAGCACTAAAAGGAATCCGTTAAATTTCGATTAACCGATAAAGTCCATAGATTTAAAGGCTGTCGATTTGACTAAATGCTGAGATATGACTGTTTCAAACAACTCAAACTTGAAACATCAGATATAACACGTTGCGGCGAAGATGACCTAAACATTGCATTTTATTGGCGTAACAATTAGAAGACGGAACAAGCCTACTAAAGAGACTGCCTACATTATGCTTGTCCCTCCACTGCTAGAGCATTGCTGTGAGCTATGAAACACTTGCCAGATACTACTGACGGAGGACATCGAAAAAGTCCAAAGAATGGCAGATCGTTTAGTATTGACGCGAAATAGGGGACAGATTGCCACGGATATGATAAGCGGGTTGGGATGAATATCATTAAACGGAAAACGTTTTTCGTTACAACGAATTCTTTTCACGAATTTTAAATCACCAAACGTCTCTTCTGAAGGCGAAAATATTTTGTTGATGGCAGCGTACATAGTAATAAAATAAGAGAAAACAGAACTCATACTGATACATTTAAGTGTTCATTTTTCAAACGCTATTATCGAGAGACGAACGGTAGGGAAGTAGTCTCAAGATATTTCTACGAGCGCTCTGCAGAGCACTTAAGTGCTAACTTCCGAGTAAACTTGTAGACTTAGAAGTAAATTCCACACGTTTTCTGAGAATCGCTAATTAAGGTTTTGTCGTGCACTTTCCTGTTGCAATAGCGAATGGTTCGCGAGGGTAACGACTGTTGATTTCCCTAATTTCTCTCATTATATTGTCTTGGTACGCTGCCAATTCAGTTTTACTACCTTTCTTCCTTTAAATAATGCTTAGGTCGTTAATACCTTAAGCTCCATGATCTTGCACAACCTCGTAAATGTACTGTACGGTATAGCTAGGGAGAGTGCAGGAACTGAACGATTTCGAATGACTGCTTTTGGTTCGTAGGCAGTTATGTTTCGTACCTGATTCCGATTGATCTCGCCTTGGTACTATGCCAAAATTAATTTCTTCTTTCTTTCTTGAAATAATGCTTAGGTCGTTAACATATTAAGCGCCAGGATCTTCTAGAATGCGAGAAATGTACTGTACGGTACGGTCAGGGACGGCGTAGGAACTGAGCGATGTCGAGTGACTGCTTTTGGCCAGTTGTCTCTCACACCTGATTTAGATTGATCTTGCCTACACAAATATCCAGTGGTCGCGGCTTTGATACTTCAAGAACACGCTAGTAGCAAACTGACTCCCCAATGCCACTGCGTTGATTGATTACGACCAAATCTGTCAACTCTTAACGACACATTTGAAAGTGGATAAAGAGCCACACACAAAAACGCCACGACAAATAAGCCGCCTGCAGGAAACACATCGCTAATACCGTGTAACACCACCTGTAGCCATGCCAATGGCATCAGTTCGACGAGAAACGAGTCAACAAGTTTCTTCATGTGGGCCACATACAGCTGAAGCCACTCATTGGTGGTCAGATCCTACGGAGACACCTTACTGCTGGATGGTCGACCGCTATGTTTAACGTGCTGCTCCAGATAGTTTCTGACATTTTCTACGAGTCTGGTGTCGGGTGTCTTCAGTGGGCCAGGCGAGATGCAACAGAATGCCTGGGTGTTCCTCAAATCAGTAACGTTGCGCACAAGCTCGTGAAAACATCATGATCTTACAACACGGGTGTGTCCACAGAATACTGATTATGGTGATGTAGAATAAAGGGAAACACTCGGTCGTGTTGACGGTAACCTGAATCAGTGTGCAAAAATGACGATAAGAGAAATGACCCGAAGATATTACAGACCAGCTCTACCTTTAGTCCTGGCCCTCCACACACTTCGGGATAAATTTCCCAAGAGGGTTTCTGATTCGGAGAAAACTAGAAGCCACCATTCAGCAATAGCCCAGTTTCAATGTTATTTTGGCCCACAGAAGACGTGCGGCCTTCAATTTGCGGCTTTTTACCGAGTATCCGACCTCAAATGTCCCCTGCAAGCAGTTCCCTTCGCAATGTTCGCTTGGAAACTAGTTGAGATAGAACTACAGACAACAGAAAATCCTGCCGCCTTTGAAACCGATTGTCCTGAGGAGGTGTGACACTCCTATCTGGTCGCGATAGTTAGTTAACATCTGTTTACGACCAATTTCTTACACCATGTTACACAGCTGTGCGTGGTACAGCAAACCTTGTTGCACCTAGTACAGTCCGCGTTGATGCAGCAAAAACATCGGGCAATTTCAATGTATGTCTGGTCACTGGTACGTCTCACTGGTACGTCTGAACACAAGAGCACTTCTGCACCACTTGTCACTTCTCTCCATCCACCGATTTTACTTTTCTGATTCCACACAACCGAATGGCCCATACACGCCACTTTACTGCCATGACGTAAGTCAACGGTTGAGGTTCACACGATCGTCTGATAACAGTCCTAAACCATCTACAGTGCTCCAAATTTACCAAACGGTAGTTAATATCATATATGGTAACGTCCGTTCCTTAGAAATGCGACAACACTCGTTTCTTTTAGGAATACGTCATATTTGTAGGGCACTGTAAAGAACAACACACTAAATGCTACATAAATATATTCTATTAGCATATTATTCTTTTCTGTGTTGCTGTGTCTAAAGGAATGGTTCAGACTATCTTAATGGAAGACGTTGCGCAGTAACATATATTTCCAATAACAGGATACATAAAAGTTAACAACTATGTTAATGTGACTGTACTGGATTTGGAGTTTAATGCCGTTTTCTTCTGTAAATTGTGTCTTTTCGTAGCTTCCCTGTTGTCCCATCTCGTCTTAACACCGTGCAATGTGTCGGGAGGTCTCTGGCCACTGTTTTTCAGAGAACGGTGACTGAGTTATATTTATCTCGATTTCATGGTTTCATATCACAAAACGGTAATGATTATCCTTTTTAGGTCAGTCGCTTCAAAGTTACTCGGTTATTTAAAACTAGCATCTAAAAAGTTTGATTGTTTTTTTTCCTGTGGCACTTTCAAAATATGCAGTTTTGTTATATAATGACATGGTTGGAGACCGTGGCTGTTATTTGAAAACAAATGTTGATCGTGTTGAGACAGCAACCAGCCACAAATTTATTTAAGTTCCTTTATTCAAAAGGTACCGTTACCGGTTTCGAGTCATTATAGTTCATCGTCAGACGGCTTTCATGCTTTCATTAGAACATGTGGTGCTTTTTTTATTGATTAGTTGTCCTAAAATATAAATACTACATGATTATAAGGACGCCACACAGATGGTTGCGTTACAGGTTTGCATTGGAATGTGACTTACGTGAAATGTCGGTCTGGAGTATTTGTTTCTATATTTTTCTTCCAACAAATGATGTTCGTAGTTTTCACCACATTCTTATCGTTGCACACATAAATGTTTATCATTGCCATTTCCACCACATTCTTATCGTTGCACACTAAATTTGTATCATTGAGCACTTTAGATTTGTCACAGGATACATTTCTAACTTGCATCACACGTTTTGATAGATACAAAGAATTTACAAGTACATGAGTGTCGAAGATGCTATGATATATCGTAACATTATAAAGACTTCCAAAATAACATAGCAATAATCATTTAATTCATTTTATTCGTTGTACTCATGTGTTGTAGCAGATTCCATTCCGGCGTTTCGTAGATTGACAACTACAGGGTGCCTCTAGTAAGAGACGCCCGGCGAATTTTCTCTGGTGTTTCCGCAGATATTTGTCATTTCGTTTTTGCATCGCGTGGTTGGGGTGATCCCAAAGACACTGTACTCATCACGTGCCCGGTAATCAATATCCTTTTTAGGTTTGAGACGGAAAGGTTCGGTTGTTTCCCATTACAGACAAAAGAATTTAAAGAGGAATTTTATGTGCCCATTCGACACAGTAGTTCCAGAGTAGTTTGATATCTGTTTTATGAATGTGTATTAAAAGGGACAGTAAAATACGGATTACCAGTACTCCTGCTCGGACTCAATAGTGCTGCGTCCTTGGTGGTAGCTGTCCCCCCGTTAATAAATATCGATAAAGTTAATATCGTACGAGGCTAATCCGGAGCTGCTCCATCGAATTTGCAAGTAAAATTTCTCTTTAAAAATCATTTTATTTGTAATTGGAAAGGAACCGACGCTTTCCTTCAGCACGTCGCGTCGCAAGAAGGACATAGTAAGCACTATTTGTTTGAGCTGGCTCCAGCTACACAGTGCAAAAACAAAATCGAAAATTCGATGAGGAAAGGCGCTAAAGTGATGAATTAAAATTTGTGCTAAGGCCAGGACTTGAATCCTGGTCTCCTGCTTACTGGACAGATGTGCTATCCACTACATCACGCCGGCCGGTGTGGCCGAGCGGTTCTAGGCGCTTCAGTCTGGAACCGCGAGACCGCTACGGTCGCAGGTTCGAATCCTGCCTCGGACATGGATGTGTGTGATGTCCTTAAGTTAGTTAGGTTTAAGTAGTTCTAAGTTCTAGGGGACTGATGACCTCAGATGTTAAGTCCCATAGTGCTCAGAGCCATTTAAACCATTTAAACCACTACACCACCCTGACATGCTGGCTAACTGAGCTAACACAAACATCAATTCACGTCTCGGTCCACCTTGATTCCCCCCCCCCCCCCCCCTTAAATCGTCAGTATTGCCTAAGCACTCTGATAATGGAATAGCTCTTCAGCTTTGTGCGTAATGGGGAAATCTTGCGTGTAACCCAGGCGTAGGTGATGTATTCATCTGATAGAATTACATTTTCCTCTTCGATAAGGACAGAAGCCAAAGCAGTGATTTCAGCGTTCATGCTTAGCACAAATTTTAATTAATTACCTCAGTTTCTATCATTGTCGAAGATAAAATTGTGACTCAGTACGTCTCTTGGAAAAAGTAATTCCATCAGACCAACAGAAATTGAAAATATCTATTGAAACACTAGAAAAAACGCTCCTAATGCCTCTCAGGAGAGACACCGTTTATGTGGATCACGAGCTATTTATTGATAATGTTAATAGGCTGCCAAATAGCATTGTACGTCGCTCAGTGGACCTCTCGGTTGGCGGCTGATAGGTCATCCATTGCAACTTCTCACGGAACTCTTATGGACCGCTAGAAAAATTTCCGTTTGTAGCTTTGCAGCAACACCGTACTTTTTAAACTGTTATTTTCTGAAGACTATACAATGAACAAGTAAACATATGATTCACACGCATAATTAATGACAGTTTCGGATAATCTGTTGACGTTTAACGTACTGGGAATAGTAAAGTGAAGAAGGGAAATGTAATGAAGTTATGTAGTGCCCATTTCATCCTAAACAAGATAGGAAAGATGGTGATAGTATAGTAGTCCTTCGAGGCCATAAATAGTTCAGTGTTATCACCACTACATCAGTAAAAATGGACATACCTGTGGCAGTGGGTTATTCTTTCCTGTGATGTGAAGTCCTGTCATTTGTATTACGTTGGGCTGTAGCGGCTTTGGATAGCCGGTGCAGAAGTGGTTGTTGGCGAGCAGCAGGCTGATGTTGTACTGCAGCTCATCAATACTGCGGATGTCGCTTCCGAAATGTTTTCTCATTGTCTCATCCTGCCTTGGCCCAAAGTCTCCGGGCATCCGGAAGGACTGCAGGGTATCGTAGGCGTTGTGAGCTCTCTCCCAGAAAGTCATGTGGTCCGTGTAGGTGGACTGGAACTCCGGGAAGTAGGCCGGGTTCACGGGGTTGCCCACGATGCGGTGCAGCTGCGGGTACAGCTCCGCCGACCAGAAGCCAACCACAGGAGGAGCGCCCAGCTTCTGCACCATGCCGAGGTAGCAGAAGTGCAGGAACAGCTCCATGATCACCACGTCGAATTTCTGACCGGACCTGCAGCAAATGACGACGATGCTATGACTAAGCGCTTCAGCCTAAATTTTTTACCGACAAAAACACATGATTTATTTCCAAAACAATTTTGGTGGAATACTTCAGGTGTTCGACATTGTCTCGACAATGATTTTTGCCCCATTGCTTCCTGTTTCCTACGCATAATAATGCAAATCTTTCGTCTCCGTGTTTTTCTAATAGGGAACTAGCTGCCGTCTCCATTTTGTGGCGGAGGCAATTATCTCTCAATGAGGCGTAACAGCCAAAGCGCATTACATGGTCGAATTTTATTGAAATATCTGAACTCTGCACATGCAACCATGTCTCTACCAATAATGCCGTTCTTAATATAGACAGTCATCCTCAATAGCTTTAGTGCTGAGAGTAGCAATATGTACTATAACTACAGTTACTCTGAACGCAGAATATAAAAGAGATGGGCTAAACTTGAATTATGCGTTGAAGTTCCAGTCAAGTAACGGGTTCCACAAATCCTACTAATTTTTCAGTGTAGGCCATGAAAAACCGTAAGATAACAAAAATACAGAAGGTTGACGTCTGCAATGTGTTATTTTCGTAATAGGTGGTACCGTACTCATTAATATTAATATTTAAATATCGTCCGCCCCCGGCATTTTCTTAATCTTAAGTATCTGTGTTTGCGCAACAGACATCGTACGGCTAATGTATCGCGACAAAGACATGAACAACCATGTACACGAAGACGCTGAGTGCAATGACCGAATAGCTGAATGTGTGCAAAATCTGTGGAATAATCACAAAATGATAACTAAATCTCATGGAGAATAGGTCGCTATAAGCTCTTAACACATAAAATTGGGAAAAGACCTTGTGAACTACGAGAAGGAAATAAAAGTTTACAGTGGTATATAAATGAGTACACGAATTGCAAAAAATATTTATATCAGTAACGGAAGCAGATACGAGTGTCTATACATGAAATGAAAAGGTTTAAGGCTCACTGTAAAAATAAAATAAACAAAAATAAAAAAAAATAAACTCGAAGAATTGAAACAACGAAATTGCGCACAAAACTATTATGCAGGCGCGAAAATGGAGTACATAGCTATAAAGCACTTGTCAAGTGGCAGAATTCATGTTTTATGTATTAATGAATTTGTAAGGTTTTATACACACAAAAGACAGTAATTTATTCTGGAAAACGCATCATGCAGATATATCAAAAAATTGAAATCGAAGAAATTAATTCGATTCTATACAATCACTCAAGGACCTCTTTCACATTCGTTAAAGATAATGGGTGAGAAACGATGATGATAGTAAATAAAGTTTATTGTCTCTATAAAATTCCAATGGAAATGCTTTTCCAGTTTGTAAGGGGTCCGTAGGCCCTTACTATAAGTTTGCACTCGGCACAGGTCGGTAGGGCAAACTATCGATAATGTCGTATTTGCGAGAGCGAGTGTAGAGTTGAGTCATTCCGGTGTGGCGGGCCGAGCTGGGCAGAAGCCAGCAGTTGTTGTAATGCAAGGCTGTACCGACAAAGGGAGTGGCCATCGCCGCGGTTTAACCCCTTTGTGTTAGAATAATACGGGAAAGTGAAAAAGTATAGTTACGAGAGTGAACAGTGATATTTCTGTGTCGATATTTTTGGTTTCGCGTCTACCGCGCCGGCATCATTTGGATTGCAGTGTTGGATTGCAGTGTTGGATTGCAGTGATAGTATTAGCGTGTGACGATAATGAATAACTAAGAAGCCTGTGCTGAGATTAACCGTAATTAAATATGTATGACGAAGGCAGTGGCTGTCTCCTTCTTTTTGGTGTTTTTGAGATGAATATAGGTTCTTGATTAGTGAAGCTGTGTTGGCGTTCTTCTTGTCACCAGACATTTCATTATTACAGCATTTGAGAAGGACGAAATGGAATGTAACAACTCCGTAGCAGTCAAATCCGATTGCCAGCCCCATTAGGTACACGGTCACATTAATTAATAATTATTGGGCTGCTATTCGATCAGATCAGATTGGGTCAAAATACATAAATCGGAGGTGTTACAAGTTCAACTGAAAATGTGCCAGAACGGAAACAAAAAGTTCTGTGCTCGATCGTTCTTTCTTGGCCTTTTCTTTCTGGAATGTATCATGATTTATAGAAAGATTACACTTACTGCACTAGTTCCTTCACAGCTGGAAATTCGAACTGAGCTTCACAGTCAGATACAGCAACTCCTCCCATGAAGTTCGCGGCATCGAACTTCGGAAGTTGAGACAACTGGAAGAAATCGACATCTCTTTTCCACTTTTCGTACATGAAGGATATATCGACTTGGGTACTGTTTGGCGGTGGATCCTGCAAGGTAAATAAAATATAAATCAATACAAATCATAGAATTCCTCTGCAAAACAAGTTCAGAAAACACTAAAGCTTTTCTCGCGCTTATTTCCTTGGATAATCTTGTGAGGTAATGTGTGTGACTAGGGCCTCCCGACGGGTAGACCGTTCGCCCGGTGCAAATCTTTCGGTTTAACGCCACTTTGGCGACTTGCGCGTCGATGGGGATTAAATGATGATGATTAGGACAACACAACACCCAGTTCCTGAGCGGAGAAAATCTCTGATCGAGCCGGGAATCGAACCCGGGCCCTTAGGACTGACATTCTGTCGCGCTGAACTCTTTTTTTTAATCTCATTTTGTTCGCTTTTGTTCGTTGCATCTGCTCGGGGCGGACTTCGTAAGACAGGACTTCACAACATACGTGCTCACGGAGCAAGCTGTGAGCAGCAAGGCGCGAGCATGGAGCAGCGCGAGCACGCTACCCCCACTACCGGACCAGAGCGGAGAGTGGGGAAAGTCACGTGGGGCACACAACAGTTGCCGCCAATCAATGTAAATCCGCGGCCACCTGCAGGGATATCACTCACGAATTATTACTGCGACAAATGAAACAAATAAAGGAGAATGTACACGTGCCACATAATTTTATTAGCTTAGTGTATGCCTCTACATTCGCACTAATTTGTGAACTGTTACACAATAAAATGTGTCACTGATGTGTGGGATTCTCGGTTATCTTGTACTTTTTGCCCTTTACAATTGCGTCTATGTTCGGAGTAATTGTTCTTGTGCATTTTAGGCGCAGCGCGTAGTTTAAATTTCGATCAGACAATGCGTTTCTCAGGCGCGTCTTGTTACATTTCATTGCAGAGAACAGTTCAAAAATGGCTCTGAGCACTATGCGACTTAACTTCTGAGGTCATCAGTAGCCTAGAACTTAGAACTAATTAAACCTAACTAACCTAAGGACATCACACACAGCCATGCCTGAGGCAGGATTCGAACCTGCGACCGTAGCAGAGAACAGTTGTTCACAAACATACGTGGAACCGAACATTGATATTATTGTAGCCGCCAGTTTGTGCAAACGAGGAAATCTATCCTGAGTGAAGTGTCTGTAGAATTCCAAAATGTTTTTCTTGTTCTGAAATTTGTCTCTGTATTCTCTGTCACACTGCAGGTCAATAATTTCTTGCTGCAACTCAGGACGAATCTCTTAAATATTCGCTGAATATGGAGAGAACAGATCAAAATCACTGTCTAGTGCTGTCAGATCTTAAAAGCGCTGATCAACTAAACTATGTGAATAACGTTCACAGTCTTTGTGAACATCTTGCATGGATGATAATTTAGGAAAATGAGCTAGGTTTCCTGTTTCCAGCTGACTCACCCAAAGTGTCAATTTCATTTTAAAAGCTCGTATTCGATCTATGAAATGAGTAATTAGCAGATCTTTACCTTGTAGTAAAATGTTCAAAGCATTCAGATGGGTAGTTAAATCTGCTAAGAACGCGCATTTCCCCTCCCTCCCCTCCCCTCCCCTCCCTCCCTACTCCGCGACCTTGCACATGCTCGCGAGCACGTGCCTGAGCAGACGCGAGTCCTTGCGCTCAAAGCCGGCCAGTTGTTAAGCCCTGTCGTAAGACATCCGTTTAAGTTCGCTGTTGATCGATTAACTCAGGGCTGCTAACCCTCTGACCGAACATGCTGAGCTACCCTGCCGGCATCACTCAGCTACCGGGGGCGGACGTTAGTTAAAGAAAGAAATATTTGATAAGAAGGTAGTTTATAAGAAGATCTCTGGATCGTATTTCCTATTTCTGTGGTTCGAAAGCTTTCAGACAGGAAATTATGTGAGAGTTTCGTGTGACTGTACCAAAAAAAGGAACACAAATTTACAACTCATTCTTGTATTGCGTATCGGGAACACACACAAGAAAACTCTTTAAAGTTTACTAGCCTACATCTAAGCACGTTGAGCCGTGCGCGGCTCGTGTTCGTGACGTTTATTGCTTGGCATCTTGTCATTGCGGTTATGGCATCTCGCTTCTTATTCGATTCACTGGCGTCACTAAGTTGCTGGATTGCCTGCCTGTGAGTGGCAGCAGCAGCGCTTATCGATAGTGTGGTACCGTCTTTGGAGCGGCCTCTAGTATTTCCGAGCCGTCGTGTGTCGAGGGAGTGAGTTGGGACGGAGCAGCAGTGAGGTGCGGACAGCCAGTACTCGTCCGACCGCCGGCGACACACGTGCACTGTCCGACGGAAGGATGTGGTCGCGAGAGTGCACGACCACGTCAAGGGCCGCATTCAGGGAGTTTCAGTTGAATGGACCGTGATATTCGAGTAGTGCAACTTTCACTGGGGTGTGTGTGTCCGCCCGTCGAAGTGACCTCATGGCATAAGTTGTCAATCCACGATTTAAACTGGGATCTTTCCCGTGCCTGACTTGAGTGGGAACGACCGTTGGTTGTTCGTTCGGTCGGTCGTCGCAGCGGAAGACGTGCATCTGGTCTTCCGATCGCTACCGGCTTCCCTGTGTTTGTGCCGACTTACAATTCGTCTGTGTTGTTTCACAGTGACTGGTTTTAGTATTGTGAGCTGCTAAAGGAATTGTTTTCCCAGATCCATGTGTATCTTGTGGTTTTGAATGAGCAGTTATTTTAATGCTGTCTGCGTACTGGATTTGGTGGGGATTACGGTTGGGGGTGCAGCAGGTCCGTGCAGCGCAAAGTCAAGCCAGGGCCGATGGTGGCGTGCTGCCACTGCCGGATCGAGGAGGGGTAGCTGCGAGAGCGACGACTTCGTTGCACACCGAACCCTGGACGTTTAAGCTGAGTGAAGAGTTAACTGCTAATGCAACCGCGACTATTCTGAGATCTCGCCTTTGGTCGGCGGGTTGTTGCTCCCAGGGCCGCTGAGCCTGGCGCCTACGACTGAAGTGTTTCGAGGCAGTGAAATATTGCAGACGTCTTTCTCTATTTGTTATTAATCATTGAATTTAGTAATATTCTTATTATTGAAGTGCATCCAGCGGTATTTTCTGCCTTGTGGCCGACACCCCAGTTACCTGCCCTGTAGGTCAGCGTACTTTTCCGGCAGTAGTTCGACAGCCTCTTGTATTGTACTAAGTCTACCTTGGTTCTAGTGTTTCCTTCGGCCGTAGGTGTTTACTGAAGACGTAGTGTTGTGTGTCCCTTTGCCCTTGCCTAAAAATATTCCTTCAATGCACCGGTGATCGGACGTTAGGCAGATTGGTTAGTCGGTCGGTCGGCGCATAAGCTGCCCCTAGTTTGAGTTCCCATCCTGTTACGTGAGTTCAACCCTTGGATGCCTGTCTCACCTTACCTTATGTTTGAGTTGCCTTCCCAGGCCGACCCTTGGAACACTTGCTTAGAACGCTTGCCGTGATTCCTTAGATGGTGATGTTTGTTTTAAGGATATTTGTAATTTTCTAATTATCGTTGGTGTGGCGTTCACCCGAGCAATAATTTCACTTCTTTGGTGATAAGTCCTTCAGTCGTTTTACAGTTAGTTTTTTTAAGCAAACTTGTTTTAAAAGCAGGGGATTTACTTTAAAAGTGCTACTTGGAATTGTTTTCCTGACTTCTAATTCAGTCCTTCAGCCGTTTGTTATTTGAAACTGTTTTCTGGCCTTCAGCCGAGTAATAATTTCACATCTTCATCCGTGTTGCAGTTTGTTTTAAAACGAAGAATTTATCTTGATATGTGCTATTTGGAATTGTTCTTCTGACTTCTAATTCAGGCCTTCAGCCATTTGTTGTTTGAGGTTATTGTTGGCCTGCGGCCCTAAAATTGTGGAATTTTTTATCTATGATAAGGCCTTGAACCGTCATACAGTCAATTGTGTGTTTTTTAAGAGATTGTTTTAAAATTTTAATTTCGTTAAATAAAGTTTACGTATTTGTTGTGCAACCGAGAGTAACTGATTATCGTTCGATCGACAATCGTAGCCTTATCCTGCCCCATGCGGAGAAACCAGCTCTCATACGTATTCCACAGACCAGCGTATGACGCACGGCGAAGGCTACTTTGCAGCACTGCTGGTCATTTCCTTCTTTCTTGTTCCACTTGCAAATGGAGCGCGAGAGAAACGAATCTCTGTATGCCTCCGACGAACCCTAACTTCATTTATCTTCGCGGTCCTTAAGCGAAATGTACGTTGGCGTCAGTACAATCATTGTGCAGTCAGTTTCAAATGTCGATTCTCTAAATTTTCTCAACTTTCGCGCAGGAAGTAAAGTAGTCCTCTCTCCAGGGGTTCCCATTTAAGTTGACAAAGCATCATCATAATACTCGCGTGTTGATCGAACCTATGGGTAACAAATCTAGCTTTCGCATCTGAATTGATTCCGATGTCTTTCGTTAGCCCGCCCTACTTTCCTAGTATTCTTCCAATAAACCAAAGTTGACCATTCACTTTCTGTAACACCGTCCTAAAGTGCATGTTCCATTTCATATTACTTTGTAATGTTACGCCTAAATGTTTAATCGACCTGTTGGTATCAAGAAACACGCTACTAAACTTGTATTCGAACGTTGCACAATAGTTTTCCCTGCTAGTCTCCATTAAGTTACATTTTTATACATTTAGAGCAAGCTGCCATTCATTACACTAACTAGAAATTCTGTTTAAACCATCTTGCATCCTCCCAAAGTCACTCAACGTCGACACCTTCCGTACACGGGAAGAAACGGAAGATAATGTCTGGTTGGACGACGATAAACAAGGGGATCAACAGTTAGTCTGATGTACTTCAAAAAGTTCAACAAAAATATAAATTTGGATTGCCGAATAGAGATTTAAATGTGAGTACAGCTTGTCAACCACTGACTCTCCTTGTCCTGTCAGATGGAGGAAACTGGAATACTGTGAGGAGGCTGTAAACATTAATAACGCCCATGGCTCCCGTCAGAAACTAGACAGTTATCTGTAAGAAGCGAAGTATGTGAAGTTAAAACTAGGGGAACAACGACTTTTTTTCAATGAGATCGTTTGGGATATTAGGCAGCATCATTATCAAACACTAAAACAACTATATAATAGAACTGTCCAAAGTCTCTTAAATGACCGACTAAAGAGCACTTTAACTCCTCTGAAAGGGTTTTATTAAAATTAACATTGACGTAGATCGCTTACAAATTTATGATCAAGTTGTTTCTTCTCGTACTTAGGGTGAAAAATTCATAGTTCTTTACATGTTAGTATAAAACACTAGATGTTGTATACAAATGATTGTTTAATTTATAATAGCAATTTATATTTCTCTGTAGGCAAAGTTACTTTAATTAATAGGCTGCACAATTATTTCCTGAAAAAGGAAAGGTCTAAATATACCAGTTTTTCATTGGTAAATATTAGTTTTAAATTCAGTCACTATCAAGTCAAACTCAATTCCAAATTCGTCAAGAAGTGTTAAGGCAACACGGGAACTCAAGATTGCCATGTTAAGTATAGTCTTAATGAAAGTTACTGAACATTCACTTCCTGCTAGCTGGTCTTTCCGTATGGCCTAGATTACTATGAGAATTACTTCTGCCGTATACTGACATGCTGAAGTTGTTATCGACGAACATGGAACGAAAGAAAGAGAGAGGTAGACGCCTATTGCCAGCATACAATCTATTACTCTCCGATAGTTCCATCGAAACGCAAGGCATGAAATACGCTTTCAGTTCACCGCCAACCCTCTGGTATGCCCCACACTGTCAGACTGAGTTTAAGTTCTATTTTAAACCCCATAGATTTGTGATACTGATCTGCCATGTGTCGGCACAATCTCTAGGCTTCGAGGAGCTTCTGCCGAGTGAAGTGGCTGACTCAGTGGTACTGGACTGAACTGCCGCTTGGGAGGATGATGGATCAAATCCTCGTCCGGCAATCCCGATTTTGGTTTACCCTAGTTTCCATAAATTGCATAAGAAGAATGCTAATTCGACGCCTTCTTCACAGAAATACGGCACGTGTTCCACTCCATCCTTCCCCAACCTAAACTTGTGCTCTGTCTCTTATGATCTTGTCATCGACGGGACGTTAAACTGTAGTATTCCTTCTTTTCTTGTTTCTAATATCCTACAACAGGAGCGAGTGGCACTGCAGAGCCTTGTATTAGAGATCCTTCTTTTGGCAGCGGGCCTTCGCAAATGCAGACGATGAGTTGTTAAGGTTTACGGTATTCACGTCAATGGTATGGAAGCGTTTGTAAATTAATATTTTAATTCTGTTGCTTCATTTCCATAGTTCATTAATTATCTCATCTAGTAAGGTTGGAAGGCGAAATTTAACGGAATAGTTTCATTTGTAGAACATACAGTACGGTTTCTCTACCTATGGTAACAGACTACGCAAAAGGAGACAAAAGCTAAACGTAACACAAACGTACTGCACAGCATTTTATTTCGAATTACCAGCAGCTGACGGTACATTTTGGACTCGACGAAGGATACACAGGTATTTGACTGGGTTACAGTTCACCAACTACCCTACAGTCGAAATTTTTCGCTATGCTTTGTAACTAATGAAGAAGTGTGTTCCTCTGGAGAGCTTTTATTTCATCCATGTAGTAAAGAACTATTTCCTCGCCTTGTATCAACACTTACAGTAAGTTTTCTAGATAAATGGAATCTAGAGGAGCTTTTCCCCGTAGAATAATTTGCTTTGATAAGTGTTCCCTTAATACGTCAAAAACCAATTTTCCTTGAATGAAGTACACAAAATTACAATTTTCGTAATGCCATATAAACGTTTTATATTTCTAAGGAAATCTTCCTTACCTTCATAGGGTCAGTGGTGATGATGGTGACGTGGTGACCATGTTCAGCGAGAGCTCGCATGATGATGAGGAAGGGCAGCTGGTGGCTGATGGACGGTGTGGGATTGATGCCCAGGATCCTCGCACATGCGCACGCATGGAACAGCAGCGGCAAAAGCAGCAGGGCGATCTTCATGTCGTGATGCTGAAAGAAAAATGTCCACATTACGCTATTAATATTCAGGATGTTAATAACTAAGTACAAATAATTTTAGTAGTGTTTCGGAACGATGTGGTGATAGAATTTACGTTATTAAATTTCGCTTGGTACACTTTTCATAATGCGAGAATACTAGTGGGGAACTGAAGTTTCAACTTACGTTCATGTACGCAGAGATTACCCGACAAGCGAAGTTGCTGCAACAGGTAAACTAGCTGAAAAGAATCAGAAAGTAGTAGCACAGACACGCGTTTCGTTTGTAGTAGAGGAAGTACAGAATTGCGTTAACGATAAGTAGATTACGTGTCGTGTCTCTACTCTTTACAAGGTTTCTTTTAGTACACTCCAGAATGAGCAGTACAATAAAAGTATCTACGGCAACTACGTGTAGGTATTTTAAGGCAAGAGACAAGTATCGAATTCAAAATGCTTTTAGGTTCATATCTAAACAAATGGTGGGAATCGTAGTATGATACATTCTCATTTCTCAAATGTTTAATTACGTCACTGCTACCATCGATAATGCGGTATCGATAGCTACGATGCCACAGTGTAGGTACAAGTTCTTAGGTTGGCACTACGACACCGACACCGACGACAGCGCCCTCTAGCCGGCGCTGTGCAGCTCTACGAGCGCCGCTCCAGATTCTGCCCATTTGTTCGCGAGCTGACGATCAACCAACATTGATTCATTTTCACAGTGGGCGAGCCACTACAGATTTTGCCTGTGTTAGCTTTGATACATCGGGCTTCGCACCTACGTGCTCATCATAGCCAAAGTTATGTAACCCTGTATTTGTCTTACGTAGAGTAAAACCACTTTAAAAGCAGTACCGATATTTTTACCTCACCTGCTCCTACTCGCTTCCTACATTTGGCCTACCTTTCAGTTTACAGGAGCAGACCCAAGAGCCGCCTGCCAGGTGGGATACAAAAGATAATCGGTTCTATGACAAAATATGCTCAAAAAGATGTAATTAATCTTATTATAGGGTTCTATGCAACACTATCACGCGTCTCTCACACGCCCCCATACAGCTTTAATAGCTCCACAGATTCTTCGTTCTAAATGACCTTCGTGGATGATATTAAGACAGGCGTTTTGTAGTGATCCAAAGAGAAGAAATGTAATGTACTCCTGTCGGGATTCACCAGTGAAGATGACTATATCATAATTGCCTAATTACCCCGCTAATACGTGTGAAACATATACATTTTTGTTTTTGTTTCTCCTCTTTAACGTTCTTGGACCAGTATGCCTGAAGCTCTAAAAAAGACAATTACGGGGAATAGAGACAATTAAGTCTCGTTATTCACGCAGGTAGCTCAAATGGTCCCATTACAGGTGTTATCTTTAAAATGTGTGAAACTTTATTGAACAACAGGAGACCCGTGCGAAACGTCAACACTTTTATAGTTGTAAATAATAGCAGTATTTGCAATAATTGTTGTGGTTGGGATAAGGGTAGTTGACAATGACAGAGATGTTTGTCATTTCGGAAAATGTATTAGTTTACTAAAGTCAACATATACGAGGGGCAGAGACAATGAACTACCGTAATGGTCATGGTTATTATTTATGACACTGCTGTATACAAATTATCGAGTTAATGAGTTCGTTAAAAATAAAATGGTATTTGTAATAAGATAATATGAAAAGGGAGTTTTTCATTCTTGATTTATGAAGTAGCTCGAAAAGTATAGGTACGAAGCTGGGCATCCATCATACCCTTTTGCCTATGGTAGTTAAAAGTCCCCTTTATGTTAAAATTCTCTACGAATAGTACGTGAAACGTGGCAATGTGCTGCGCACGAATGACCACGCTTCAGATACGCAATAGTTTCAACAACTTCATGTGATCCCTAAGAATGTGGAGTAGCTAGAGCCGATTAGAAAGCAGCGGGCTCGCAGACAGACGGACGGCCAGAGCGGAGGTAGCGTGCCGAAGGGTTACGATAAGAGAAGAGTCGGGCGCTGTGGGCCAGCACGGTGACTTGCAAGAACGTGAAGGCGGAAGGACACAGAAAAGCCAGGGGTAGCTTAGATATACGACGCAGCATCCACAGGCGGGCATCCCTTCGGGATTGAGAAGGTGGATTGGTCCGACCAGAGGCTCCAGAAGAGTAAAAGAAGCAGTTCCATTGAAAAACTTTAGATTAGAGCAGGGGGCCAGAGTAAAATTTGCAGAAGAGTGTAAATCAAAAGTGCATTTTTGCATAAAGCAAGAGGGAAAGTATAAGGTAAATAGGAGTCTGTTTTTAAGGGCAGGGATGGTGGCTGACGTCAGAAGCGGTTTAGTGGGGGAGAAGGAGCGCACAGCTCGCCATTGTTGAGGACTGGCGGTTAGACCAGGGAGCAGTACGGATGGCCGGCAGTTGCGCTCATGCAAGATTACAAACTAAGCTTTGCTTTTTGGCTAAATCTGCACAAGACCGTGACATGGGGGTGAAGTTATTTTAACTGTGAATAAATGTTTATCTTAATGTGTGACAATTACTGAGGTTTAGACGCAAATAGTTAATAGAACAAAGCTTAGTGCATGCAACAACACGACAGTCATTGAACCCAGTAAGTCAGCTGCTGTGCTCGCTCCAAAAATGGTTCAAATGGCTCTGAGCACTATGGGACTTAACATCTATGGTCATCAGTCCCCTAGAACTTAGAACTACTTAAACCTAACTAACCTAAGGACAGCACACAACACCCACCCATCACGAGGCAGAGAAAATCCATGACCCCGCCGGGAATCTAACCCGGGAACCCGGGCGTGGGAAGCGCGAACGCTACCGCACGACCACGAGATGCGGGCTGTGCTCGCTCCTGCTGTTGCAATTCTGTATTTGTTTTCTGATAATGATCATTATGACCAATTGGTTATGCTCATGCTTATTTTTACGCGGGGTATCGAGTGTAAGTAAAGACTGAGTTCCGTGGCATTCAGTAATACATGATCCTGGCCTTGTGCACTAAAAGACCCAGGTGGCAGCTGAGTGAATGATATTAAAACAATCACAACTGGGAGTAACCTGATTGAGACAACAACGAAAGGCAATCGGCATCCGACAGTGGTTTGAAACCCATTCAGAGGGGCATATCTGTCTGACCGCCATCTGTCTGCATTCTGGCGTGCAAACTACGATTTTTCTACTTGGTTGTAAAAAAATTGCATCAAAAGATTCTGAGGCCAACGAGTCTCTAGAATTTAACTGCTTTTATCAGAGTTGTGTTGCATTATTTAGTAGCACCGGAATTCCTCTCCATAAACCTTAGTTCTACGTATTTACTACCAACTACCAACTGAAATCGGGACCCAACTGACCAGGCCACAGTTGTCCAGTTGCCTAGAGTCACGAACCCACTAGACGCGCTGCAGGCGATATCGTGCTGTTAGTCTTTCACGTCGGTCGTCTGCTGCCATAGCCCATTAACGCCAGATTCCGCACACTGTCCTAAGGGAAACGTTCGTTCGACGTTCCACATCGATTTCTGCGGTTATTTTACGTACTGTTGCTTGTCTGTTACCACTGACACCTCTATGCAAAGGCCCTTGCTCCCAGATTTCGACCACTGTGTTGTTGGTGGTGAGAGATAATGCCTGAAATCTGGTATTCTCGGCACACTCTCGACACTGTGTATCTCGGAATACTGAATTCCTTAACGAGATCCGATATGGAGTGTCCCATGCGTCTAGCTTCAACTACAATTCCGCATTTAAAGTCGGTTAATTCTCGTCATGTAGCCATAATCACGTCGGAAACCCTTTCACATGAATCAGGTTAATGACAGATCCGGCAGTATACTGCCCTTTTATACCTTTGTGTATGCGATATTATGGCCATCCGCATATGTGCATATCGTTATCCAATGACCTTCGTCACCTCAGCGTAAAATGCTACAGTCGGGAATAAAACGTGATGTGTGTCTAAAACAGGGTTTTAGTTTTATTACGTGGTAACTATTTCAGAAGCATAATTTAATCAAAAATACATAATACATCTGTTATCACATTAAACAGCAGCTTACAGCACACGGCTGTAACCACGCCACAACACCTAGGCACGTCAGTCCACAACAGCTCCGGAGCCGGCACAGTGCGACAGCATATTTGGTAGCTATGGGACGCCCATCGACTTGTGTCAACAACTTCAATGTAAGACGAGGACCCACAGTTCAATATACTTTTAATTCTGTTTTACTCTACGGACTTTCCAACTATTTGTGATGGTATTTTGTCTTTTTAGTCCGTTTAATTTCATGACATAGATTTTACAACCTGATGATGGGAGCATTGTCTCTTGAAAAACGTTGTTAAAATACATGTATAAGAATCGCGGTTGAATGCTAACAGTGATAACCAGCTGTAATATGTTCTTGTTTCTTCAAATGCTGTAAATCAAAGTTTTTACCTTTGGTTAAAATGAATGCCAATTTAATTTAGGAGTGTACTCAGTTTTTAAATAAGTAATGTTCGACATTTTATTAAAGTAGCTCCATCATCATTCCCAGAGAAACACGTGATTACGGCCGGCCGCCGTGTCATCCCCTGCCATACGGCGTCAGCACGCCGCTCTCTCGATCGCCGTCAGCTTTCCAGAACCCCTACTCCTCGTTCAAAAAATGGTTCAAATGGCTCTGAGCACTATGGGACTTAACTTCTTAGGTCATCAGCCCCCTAGAACTTAGAAGTACGTAAACCTAACTAATCTAAGGACATCACACACATCCATGCCCGAGGCAGGATTCGAACCTGCGACCGTAGCGATACCGCGGTTCCAGACTGTAGACTCCTCGTTCAGGTAGCCCCTCAAATAGTCTCACAAGGCTGCACTCCATTGCTCCAGCCTTCCCACAAACAAAAGTCCCTGAAAGTACCGGTAACTGAACCCGGATCCTACACATGGCAGTAAGAAGTCGTTGACATGTTTTGCATGTCCTCATTAGAATTAATTTCAAGTTTCACATTGCTGAATAGAAAAATATAAATAGAATGGATCTTAAAACGTATTACTGTAAGTACCCCAAACGTTTAAACGGACGTCATGGTCTCAAATGGCACCACTGTAATATTTTAAAGTACTAAAATACTAAAACAGAAAAAAACAGGTTTAGAGGGAATATACAGTAAATGTCGGTACATACAAATGCCAAGCTGTTATGAAGATTGCACGCATTAAAACTGAGCGACACACATGGGTCATATGATACCGTGAGATAAAAGAGAGATAACTGTCTTCCCGTAATCGCCTTTTCTTATCGATAGCCTCAATAACGCGTAAATGAAGGACGATGACGTCTGCTGCAGACCTGTACTGACCTTCATCCTTTGAAAACCTAATTCAGGTACTGACATTTTTGAGTCTCGTTAGTGACACAAAATCGCTTATGTCGCGTTAGCTTCTTCGGAAAGGGTACCTCAAATTTCCTTTCCCCTCTTTCCCCAACCAGAGATACCAGTCCGTCTCCAATGACCTAGAACTCGATGGGTTGCTAAACCCTAAACTTTCGTCCTTTTTACTAAAAGCTTCAGATCCTGAAGGTAAATTGTGTTGTGTCGTTAGATTACACTAAAATCATTAAGTGAAAGTACCGGGTGATCAAAAAGTCAGTATAAATCTGAGAACTGAATAAATCACGGAATAATGTAGATAGAGAGGTACAAATTGACACACACGCTTGGAATGACATGGGGGCTTATTAGAACCAAAAAAATACACAATTTCAAAAAATTTCCGACAGATGGCGCTTCATCTGAGCAGAATAGCAATAATTAGCATAACAAAGTACGACAAAGCAAAGATGATGTTCTTTACAGGAAATGCTCAATATGTCCACCATCATTCCTCAACAATAGCTGTAGTCGAGGAATAATGTTGTGAGCAGCACTGTAAAGCATGTCCGGAGCTATGGTGAGGCATTGGCGTCGGATGTTGTCTTTCAGTATCACTAGAGATGTCGGTCAATCACGATACACTTGCGATTTCAGGTAACCTCAAAGCCAATAATCGCACGGACTGAGGTCTGGGGACCTGGGAGGCCAAGCAAGACGAAAGTGGCGGCTGAGCACACGATCATCACCAAACGACGCCCGCAAGAGATCTTTCATGAGTATAGCAGTATGGCGTGGTTCTAATAAAACCCCATGTCATTCCAAGAATGTGTGTCAATTCTTACCTCTCCATCTACATTATTCCGTGGTTTATTAAGTTTTCAAATTTATACTGACTTTTTGATCACCCGGTATCTTCCACACTCACAAAGGAACATTGTCGCATGAGAATGTTGTGCGAACTAAACTGTGACGTGTTAGAAGCATAATTTGACAGTCAGACGGCTATGTATTTTACTTCATGCACATATTACAGACAAATATGATTTCAACAAAGGAAAAATGCATTCTATTAATTAACACTGGTATCCAAAATTAAAGCAACAAACCGCTGTTTTCCGTCCTATTTCTAATTCACGATATAATCATACGAACTATCAACAGATATCCGTACGATCGTGTTCTGCACGGAAGATGTCATTTCGGTCAACGGGAATACGACGACATCAGGGCACCTAGAAAACGGAGTAGTGTTTGGCGGGTAGTCCCACAATCACAATCGCTGTGTACACAATCCCAGACGATGCCGTATGGCACAGAGTCTTTGCGATGGAGGGCCATAGGTAGAATGGAAGCAGGACAGTCGTAAACTCATGAGGCCCGATGGCTTAACGTGAATTGTTCAGTTGTTTCTTGGATGTGGCGACAGTTTATAGAGACTGAAACTCTATTCCAAAGACCAGTCCAGGGCCGTCCGGTGCGAACTCTGAAAGAGAGGACCGTTATATGGCTGTAACGACATTACGGTACCGCCTCAGAACTGCGCAGCAGCTGGCATCTGGCCTCTCAGCATCCACTGGACGTGTTGTATCGAGGCAAACGGTGTAGAGAAGGGTTCGGCAGAGTGGCCTTTACTGTCGGAGACGTGCTGTATGCGTGCCTCTGGCGCGTCTTCACAGAAGGGAACATGTGCAGTGGAGTCGTCAACATGCCACATGGACAGTCGAACAGTGGACTAATGTTCTTTTCACAGATGAGTCTTGATTTGGTCTGGACAGTGATTCTCGACGGAAGTAGTAGGGTATTAGCGGTACTGTTGCAATTTCGATTTGCAAATTCATTAAATTTATCAGGTAATTAATAACCCCTACACCCCGAGTGTGGCCAACCCCACCCCTGGATGATATCTTGTATTTTTCTCAGCCTGCACGTGGCTCCCAGTCCTCTCCAACCTCCCCACCCCTCCCATTCTCTTTTATCTTTGGGAATTTCGAATTTTGGTGGGAATTACGAATTTTCTCAGGAAGTTCGCATTTTGGTGCCAATTTCTTTGTCCCAGGGCTGTGCTGGCATGCCACCCAACAACTTACCCAGGAATTGGCAGGATATTAAAAATGGCAGAGCCTTTTCTGAGATCAAAAATTGGGGATCCCATACAGTTGGTGCTCTCCTGCCATGAAAAAATTTCACAGTACCACCCAAAACTAGTGGCAGGAACACTCAGACTCCACCTTTCACCTACAAGCCAGTGGGAAAATGGCTGGGGTGTAAGGTACTACCTTTATTTTTTGGTGGGAAATGTAGTCAACTGACAAGTTGCTGGTGTTGGAGAAAGAAAAGTTTAATAAGTGTATTACCTGTAGGCATACAGCTGAGGACACAATCTTTCACCGTTTGACATTAGAGTGCACTACGGACACCTGTTTGAGGACCTTGCAGTCCAGTTAATCAAAGCCAATACACTCTCCCATAACTGATGGAAAAATGCATCACTTCTAATTACACTTCTAAATTCTCGTGGAGAAACCAGCACTCATAATAAATCAGTCATCATGCAACACATGTACAGTGGAAAATCGTCGTCCCAAAGGAATGAGAGAAGGCGGTAGTTGAACAAGCATTCTCCTTGGTGTACAAACACAAACTGCTGAAATTCGATGCCCTCTTACCTCCCCATATCTCTCTCTTCCTTCTCTCCCTCCCTTTGCCCCTCGCTCTCTCTGTCTCTCCCTCCACCTATGGGTGAAGGGGGGGGGGGACAGGCTTTTTCAAATGGTCAACTGCTATCACCGAGCACCTGATGGTTTTTCTGTGGCCAATAGCCACCACCTCACAGTCGCTGCCTACATCTGGCATTCTGCCATACCCCTGCAGATGACACCGATACCCACTCTGCCTTGAGGTGATGGCCCTTCACCAACACAAAAGGAAAATTTAGTTGTACCGCCCCACTTCTACATCTGTGTTAGGAGACCACACACATTGGATGCTGCCATTCTGCAATGGAAAAGAATTGTATTTAATGTCAACACATTTATAATTCAGTATCTATTAGAAATGAGAACACAATCTATACAATAATATATGTCCTCTTTCCAGAAAAATACACACAGTCCATTTTCTTTTAGTTTTATGAGCAAAATTAGTTTTATGAGCAAAAATAGTATAGTTTTTACGTTCGAAGGAGAGAATTTAAACTCCAAAGGAAAAAAGCTATGTTAAGAAATTTCTTTCAGCTTCTTGGACAAATTAAAGGACCTGAAGGCATCTCTTGTGTTCAAACAAATGTCTATAAATAAATTGTCATGCATGTGTCTATTACAAACACTTCAGACACATGACATTACAGAATACAATCTTTGACACTATTGGCTCACATTTTGAACAAAACAATCATTTTTACGTTCAGCAGCAACATATAATTCAAGAGGATGTTGTTGCTTTGTACACTATGGCAAGTCCTGTTTTATCGATGCAAAGCTATATCACTCCTGCATTTACGAAACAAATTGTGAGAGCCTGTCTTGTAACACAACTTTAAATAAAATCTCTCTCCCTGCCGCTACATCGAAACCAGTTACCATATCATCCATAACTCCCGAAATGACTGCAAAGCTTCTAATCATACAGCAGATTCTCGTGTTCTAGTTTTGTAAACAATTTGATCATCACAGCCTGTTTCTTGCAATCTACTCACATGTCAAGAAAGAAGATAACACTATCATTTCTAGGATCTGCATTGAGTAATAACTCAAGTGGTGTTTTTATTTTACAATTAGAGTCTAAGAAGCATAAAAAAACGCAGGACTGTGGTGACACCTGCTTTTTAAACACACAGGCGTGACAATAGTAATAAAAACACTGATGATTTCAGGCGAGTACTGGGACTCATGTACTGGTTGAGAAAAACACAGGACATCATCCAGGGTTTGGGGTAGGCGTAGTCCAGGGTTATAAATTGATCAATTTAATTAATTTGCATATCAATTTGATATCAAAATTGTATCACTGCCGCCAGTAGTACTGATGGATTCACATCTGAGCACAATTTCGAGACCCGAACATTGTGGAAAGAGACCGATATCGAGGAGGATCGTTAGTGGTGTGGACAGGCACTGTGTTGATCACTCGAACACCCCTTCATGAAATTTTACGGTTGAACTGGAAAGATTTAAGTGCTGTTAGATATTGTAACGATGTCTTGGGACATCATGTACAGTTTTTGCGAGGTGCTGTGCTCCCCCTACACTTCATATTGATAAACGATAGTGCTCGACCTCATAGAGATCGAGTGATTGATGTTTTCTTGAAACAGAAAATACGGCACGCATGATCAACGTCCACCGACCACTCTCCAAGACTTGCGAGCAGCCCTGTAGGAAAAATGAGCATTATTGCCTCATCATTGATGAAATGTAGGATGAGATAAAAGAAATTATTCAGATAGTGGAGGGAGACGAAAATTTAATAGTCATGGGTGACTGAAACTCGACAGTAGGAAAAGGAAGAGAAGGAAACGTAGTAGGTGAATATGGAATGGGAGTAAGGAATGAAGGAGGAAGCCGCCTGGTAGAATTTTGCGCAGAGCATAACTTAATCGTAGCTAACACTTGGTACAAGAATTATGAAACAAGGTTGTACAAAAATGAGATCGACAGGAAGTGCAAAATGGATAAGCAGGGATGGCTACAGGATAAATGTACGGATGTAGAGGCGCATATCACTAGGGGTAAGATGGATACTGCCTACAGGAAAATTAAAGCGACCTTTGGAGAAAAGAGAACGACTTGCATGAGTATCATGAGCTCAGATGGAAACCCAGTTTTAAGCAAAGAAGGAAAGCAGAAAGGTGGAAGGAGTATATAGAGGGTCTATACAGGGGCGATGTTCTTGAGGACACTATTATAGAAATGGAAGAGAATGTAGATGAAGATGAAATAGGAGATATGATACTGCGTGAAGAGTTTTACACAGCACTGGAAGACCTAAGTCGAAACAAGGCCCCAGGAGTAGACAACATCCCATTAGAACTACTGACAGCCTTGGGAGAGCCAGACCTAACAAAACTCTACCATCTAGTGAGCAAGATGTATGAGATAGGCGAAATACCCTCAGATAGATTAAGGAAAGGCAAACCTACGTTTCTAGCATTTGTAGACTTAGAGAAAGCTTTTTACAATGTTGACTGGAATACTCTCTTTCAAAATCTGAAGGTGGCAGGGGTAAAATACAGGGAGTGAAAGGCTGTTTACAATTTGTACAGAAACCAGATGGCAGTTATAAGAGTCGAGGGGCATGAAAGGAAAGCAGTGGTTGGGAAGGGAGTGAGACAGGATTGTAGCCTATCCCCGATGTTATTCAATCTGTATATTGAGCAAGCAGTAAAGGAAACAAAAGAAAAATTCGGAGTCGGAATTAAAATCCATGGAGAAGAAATAAAAACTTTGAGGTTCGCCGACGACAATGTAATTCTGTCAGAGACAGCAAAGGAATTGGAAGAGCAGTTGAACAGAATGGACAGTGTCTTGAAACGAGGATATAAGATGAACATCAACAAAAGCAAAACAAGGATAATGGAATATAGTCGAATTATATCGCATGATGCTGCCGAAATTACATTAGAAAATGAGACATTTAAAGTAGTAAAGGAGTTTTGCTATTTGGGGAGCAAAATAACTGATGATGGTCGAAGTAGGGAGGATATGAAATGTAGACTGGCAATTGCAAGGAAAGCGTTTTTGAAGAAGAGAAATTTGTTAACATCGAGTGTAGATTTAAGTGTCAGGAAGTCGTTTCTGAATGTATTTGTGTGGAGTGTAGCTATGTATGGAAGTGAAACGTGGGCGATATATAGTTTAGACAAAAAGAGAATAGAAGCTTTCGAAATGTGGTGCTACAGAAGAATGTTGAAGATTAGTAGGGTGGATCACATAACTAATGAGGAGGTATTGAATAGAATTGGGGAGAAGAGAAATTTGTGGCACAACTTGACCAGAAGAAGGGATCGGCTGGTAGAGCGTATTCTGAGGCATCAAGGGATCACCAGTTTAGTGTTGGAGGGCAGCGTGGAGGGTAAAAATCGTAGAGGGAGACCAAGAGATGAATACACTAAACAGATTCAGAAGGATGTAGGTCGCACTAGGTGTTGGGAGATGAAGAAACTTGCACAGGATAGGGCAGCATGGAGAGCTGCATCGAACCAGTCTCTGGACTGAAAACCACAATAACAACAATTGCCTCAACATTACATTGATGACGTTATTCACATCATGTTGTCAGTCCTGTATTGCTGCCAGGTCTGTATTGCTGGTCACACCACACAGTGAGCACGTTAACCAGTTGTCGCAATGTGTGCAAATTTGTTAAGTTGAAAAGATACGAAGAACATTTTCGTATACTGTTATCAGATGTAGAAGTATTAAACCGGAATTTGGTTGCAGTAATTACACGTCTGTTGTTTGAAACTGGTAAACAATATTTTATTCAAAATAAAATCCATTGCTGTCTATATGTTTCTCCCACCTCTCCGGCACGCTATGAATGCCACGCCAGAAAAAACAGTTCTTCTTTTGAAGCGAACCAGTTAGCTAGTCATTTTCGTACATTTACATACGAACTGAGGAGTTGTTCAGCGAGAGCGTGTCCCAGTGATGCAAGTAGATGACAATCGGACGGAGCCAAGTGTGGACAATAAGACGCATGCCCTAGAATTTGCCAACTGAACGCCTCAATCGTTTCCCAGTCCCGTTTTGCTGTGTGTGATGGCACGTTAACATGGAGAAATATTACTTTGTGTTACATTTGTCCATATTCCGGTCGTTTTTCACATGATACTCGATTTAAACCGATGTAGCGATCAGTGTTAACGGTTTCACCAGGTTTTAGCAGCTTACAGTAGATGACACCCTTCCGATCCCACCAAACACAGAGCATTTTCTTTCCAAAGCGATTTGGTCTTGCAGTGGATGACGATGGTTTGCCAGGCTTCACCCATGGTTTACGACGCTTAGGATCTGAAAATACATCCATTTTTCATCACCTGTCACTATTCGACGAAGAAACGATTTTCGTTTGTATCTGGTGAGCGGCATTTCACAAATGGTGTTTCGATTTACTTGCTATCTTGCATTCAGTTGATGCAGAACCTATTTTCCCACTTTCTGTGCCTTTCCCGTACTTTCAAGCGAAGAGAAACGGCTTTCTGCGTCACATTCAATTGTTGCGCGAGTTCCTGTTAAGTTTGAGTATGATCTTCATCCATTAAGGCCTGCAATTCGTTGTCTTCGAACTTTTTCGCTGGTTTTCCGCGCTCGTCGTTTCTCAAGTCATAATAACCACTTTTGAGTTTTTTGAACCACTCGAAACACTGTGTTGTCCCAAGAGCATGTTCGCCGAAAGCTTCGACAAGCATTCGATGCGATTCAGCAATAGTTGTCTTCAGATGATAACAGAAAACCAATGCTGTCCGCAAATTGGACTTCGTAGGCAAGGACCTCGACATGTTTACAGGTTTGAAACAGATATCGATGTTTGGAACATGGCTTACCGTGTGTTGACATTCTTCTTGAGCCGTTACAGAAAGCAGAAGGCGCTCTGGACGCGGTCTCACGGGCCATACGCTGACGGCTAGCACCATCTATAGGGAAATTCCTGGTTCATACTTCCCCCCGTGGTATCTATGTTGCAGTTATCTATGTTCTGTATTCGTTAGGTTGTTTCCACTTTACTATCACCTGTTTGTACCGTTTTGTAGCAAAATAAATGCAACTTTGAGAAATTTCCGTTTGTTGCTTTAATTTTGGACATCAGTGTATAGAAAGCGTGGCATACAATTTCTAACGTAATGGAATAACACGTATTTTCTAAAGTTATATTTTACAGATTAGCTCGGTAGTGTCTTTAACATTTAGTCACAATATAAATTGTTCTCGATTGCAGGAACAATATTGGTTTTCAATACTTCGTGAAATATCCTTTTTGTTTCACAACCGCTATCCAACGGTCTTGGATGTTACCAGAGAAGTGTGCTTCGGCTCACTATCCTGTAAAAGTTTAAATTTTTCTGTCATCGTTCTGCTTCAGAATGACCAGATGTTCCTTCTTCTTTAAAGAGCTCTTAGTGACAGAAATCTGCCGAACACCACCTGACGAAGTACAGCACGGCATTAAGACATTCTTTCTACCGTGTTTTAACATTTGTTCACAGTTATCCGCCTATAGCTCGTCGTTTTGCTTTCGCTAGACGATAGTTATTCCAAACGACGTTGAATTTTCTCTCATCAGCAAACATAATATCGTTTAATCTCTTTGAGCTTTAGTTTAGATGGTCCCTTGAGAAATGGGGACTTTTTTCCAGGTTGTCTTTGCTGACTTACGGCTTTTTCCTTGCGATTCTTCTGCTGAGCGTTTTTTCTCAGATACTCCTCAGTGCAGCTTTAGGTTACTACATTCTTGCAGCAGTTGGATTGCAGTTTAACGCGCACGTAACTGAAAATTACACTTCATCTTTAAAAATAACTAAGCGTCTGCCTCTTTCGTTTAGGATCCCTGGCTACGCTTATTGTGGAACAGAGTCTAAGCGATCTTCCTTCTCAGTATAATCAGCAGACTTGCAATATCTCTGTGACTGCAATTTTCACACGGTAAGAAAAACAAATTATCGCTGTCCAAACGTCGTCTTAGTTCCCTTGTGTCCCACTGCGACTTTGTGGACCAAGCAGCAATACGGAATAATAAGATGACAGATTATTTTACAGTGAGTCAGTGTCTCAGTGTTTTTTTAACATTTATAACTCTACGGATCCGGTGCACGTTTGTCTACACTTAACACTTACTGATACGACTGAAAACGAAAATTATTAGAAATAGTACCTGATCGAATATTAATGACATCCTCTGTAAGCCGCAAAGTAGTAGAACATCATATGTGTCGGCAAAGGAGTTGGGTTTAGTAACTGTGGCTACGTGTTGCGTGCGTGTGGCGCGCAGTACTCGAGCTGTGAGAGACAGCAGGAGGGTACAGTATACGCATTTTAATGACATGGTGCATGACTGTACCAGCGGCAGGTCAGGGCCATGGTGAGCGCTCAGGAGGAAGGGAACTTGCCATGGCAGCGTGAGCAACGTAGACGACGTACATGAAACCAACAGTAGGACTACGCTTCTGCGTATCGGAGAATATCAAACTAGCACAGCACTTGACGTGACTATAGGTCTTGTAGCAGCACCTGGTCATACTTCTCCCATCGCACTTTGTATCAATGTATGTATATCAAGTAATTTGTTTATTAAATTAATAAAGACACATGAAACTGTAGGCCTAATCAAGTTTTTCTAGCTAATTCATTAAAATGTTCAGCAGTATGCATGTCCTGACAGAAATAAGTAACTCCCGATAGTACGATTAAAACTATTTGGAACATTGTCAAATAGAAGACAGAACAGCCAGTTAGCGTACAAGATTCCATAACAATTAAACTAAATGACAGTTCTGTGAACAACATTTCACAAGTTACATGTACTTTTAACAATCACGTTCAAAATTTAGCAGAAAACATACGATTAAATCGTTCAGTTCAAGAAGCAAGAGAATATATTACAAACGTCACTCTACAAAACTTTAAGAAACTAGAAGTATCACCTACATCCTTCACCGAAATAAATGCTCTTCTAAAAATTCTAAAAACCGGAAGCTCATAAGGGTTGATGGAATTTCAAACAGAATTCTGAAAAGTTGTTAGAGCTTAATAAGTAATGCCCAAAGCGAAATTTGCGCCACGGCATAGGGAGTTTTTCCAGACAGGTTAAAATATGGGTTATTAAACTGCGTCATAAGAAAGGTGAAAAGGCAGATTTAAACAACTATAGTACAGTTATCGTATTGACATAGTTTTCCAAAATATTCGAAAAAATAATGCTCTCAACACAAGTCGCACACTTTATGTGGAAACAATTTACTTATCATATCATAGTTTGGATTGCATAAGGGTCACTCGACTGAGAATGCCACTTATACATTTACCATCAAATGGTACAAGCCTTAAATAATAATATATTTCTTGTGATCTTTCCAAGGCATTTATTGTGTAGATTATGATACTCTTTAGAAAATTCAAGTTTTATGGAACAGACAGACAGACCGTGTGCAAAACGTCGTACTAAGTAATTCAGACAATGTTGGAAATACAGAAAATTGTAGTGACCGGGAAAAAAAATCACGAAGCGAGTTTCACAGTGTCCAATTTTGGGACACCTATTCCATATATTCGTGCATATGAATGACCTTGCACTAAACATTCAACAAGCAAAACTGGCATACCCTTTATACAATACTAGTGTTATAATAAGTTCTGTTACACAGAAAGCAACAGAAGAGTTGGTAAAACCTGATTTGCAAGGAATTATTAAATGGTTCTCTGAAAATGGACTCTGTAGATACCTCTTCAAGGACCTAGGCATTTTATCCGCACCATCACAATGCATATATTCCCTAATGAAATTCTCATAAGTAATACATCACAATTTCAGAAGAACAATGATGTATATATCTGCAACACTAGAGGGAAAAATGACGTTTATTACCCTTTGTTAAAGCTCTCAGTGGCTAATAAGTGATTAAACTACGCAACAACAACAAAGCTTTGATCATTTTCCCAATAAAATAAAATGTCTGACAGGAAGCAAAGCAAATTTTAAATTTACTTTTAAATTATTTCTCCAGTATAGTTCCTTCTGTTCTATTGAGGAATTTATCCTTAAAAATTGGTAGCCAGTTAAACAAAATTAAGTGTAGTTGCATGAGGAGAACTAAAAATAATAATGTGTCCATTAACGTTAGCAATGGTCATTTATACGGATGCTGTAAACTGACACGTTCTGAAACTTATCATCATAAAATAAAATATGTCACATTTTGTGTAACTTTTGAAGAAAAGTCAAAAAATCAGTAATGAAAAATATTTTCGTATAAAAACTGTAATGTATTTGAAGGGCAAAGAATATATTGTATTGCATAGCATTGTAACGAAGCAGTTACATTAAACTCTGTGACACTTTAAAATTTTCTGAAACAAAATATAGTGTTATCTGGAAAAGGAAGAGGTACGTTAATGAGGTCTCTGTTTCGAAATATATAGCTCATAATAGTTCATATTTTGGTAAAACCCTGTCAGCAAATCATCTGCAGAATCCTTTAGTGGGTCAAAATGATGTGTATATGAGTTTCTTCATGTTTCAGTCGAATAGGTATCTAGATTGTGCACTTATTTTTTGAGAACAGGACGACCGCATGTCATATCGCGTTGTGTTGTCTAAATATTGTTTACATTCAAGATCGAACCTGCAGTTCTTTTCTTGGAGTCCAAATTAATATATGTAACCACATTTATTATGTGGAAATTAACACTATATTACCACGGTCATAAAAGCTTTCAAACAATGAAGATGTAAAATAGCCACCATGGTACGATACATTCTGCGATGGAATGTAGTGGTAAGAAGGAAAAATACACTATGATGTAAGTATATGATGTACTTTATTCTGATAATTGCATCGTACCATCGTACTTGTGATGTACTTTTCATGAGGCAAATCATTCTTAAATGTACTGCATAAACTTTTGTCATATTTAAATATTTTTTCCAAGTTTTATGCCGCTAGTAAGGAAAAGTTATCTTACAGCTCCACATCATTTCGATGAAAGAATCGTTCAAATGATCTATGGAATATGTAACTAACTAACTAATTCACTAACTAGTTTAATGTTCTAGCCATTGGTGCATGGTAAGTTGAGAAATTTAGTAATTAAGTAAAGACACTGTATGTAATGTTTTTTTTCTACAAACGAAGATAGTGTAACAGATGTCCTCACAGGGCACTGCTGGTAGTAGCACACTTTCAATATAGATTGAGATATTGTCATATACGTTGTAGACAAGGAATCAAGTTTGTGAACTCATCAGTAGGTTATCAGTGGAGACGCTAGATAGAGTAGCATTAGATCAAGGTCTCTGGTAAGAGAAGAGGGGACAGGATATTACACTTCTTGTGTCATCTTACACACTTGCACTAGTTATATTCCAGGTCACCCCTTACCCCCCCTCCCCCTGGGAAATCACCACCAATTTTTCAAGGTCACTCCCACCACTCCACTCCCTCTGTCCCCCTCTTGGCCCACTCTCCCCCTCTCCCCGCCTGGACAGTGTAACGGAACATATTATATATGCATTTTTTAAATGCATATTATATTCATACATGTGACTTCTCTAGTGTTTGTGTTTATATATCATGTCCATACTTATAATTATGTTCTTTGTTTTCATTTCTTTTATGGGGCTCAAAAAGAACAGACAGTTGCAATATTTTCCTATGGACATATGACCTGTCCATCTATGTAATATATTTATGTTCTTTCTATTATCTTGATTAATCTGTGACTTAATGAGAACTGACTTTGAAATAATTTACATATATTTTTTATATATCGTAAAATCGCATGTGATATATTTATGTCTGTTTTTGATCATTTTCCATGTGGCTCACTGGGAGCAAAGATTAACATTTTTTTTTACTTTCATATATTACTAAATATTTTTATTATGCTGTCATACTGAATGACATAACACAAAGTGCATTTGAAACAACAGGACTAAAATATTTGCAGGAAAAAGTCATTTTGAAACGTTGTAACGGTCCTTGTATACATACACATTATGCATAGTAAAACAAAAAAAAACATTATTAAAGTAGTACTTTTCCAAATTTTAACAATTTGACACATTTGTCCTAGTCGGCTAATATCATTAACGTTCTGTAAATGATATTACCCGAGGGGGGTATTGTAACGGAACTATTAAAGGCTTTACTGTACCGAAGTATGCGATACCCTCCAAATTCAACCAGTTTAACGAGTATTTATGATTATAGAAAAGTTATTGTGTATGTTAACAATGATTGCATAACATGTCTGCATAAACAGTCAACCCATTAAATTATACTGAGTAACTGATCCACACAAAAGTTAATATCACTTGATCACTGATACAGCAAATGTCATCATGTAAAAACACTAAGTTCATCTTAAATAATTAATATGAAGTACGAAAAATAGTGGCCAACTTAGGTATTTTGGATCTCCTTAAATAAAAATCACCCAGCGAAACCTATTTGTTCACTGGGAGCGTTTTCACTCAGTATTCACGAAATCAATCCTATTTTAGACGAAAACCAATGTAATTCTTAATAATTCATGTTATTTACTTATTTATGCAAATTAGAGAAGTCAATTGACAAACTTCTAAAAAACGGCCTTTTTGTAACAAAGAATTATTCTGTCAAGTCAACAAATCTGTCTGTCATTTTAATAACATGTTAAATTATGTCACTCGATGCAAATTAATAACTTTTCTGCACAAATTATGATAACAGATGTACATGTGACTTGTAAACTATATCTCTTTTTAGTAGTTCTTTGACAATGTTATAAATACAAGCAGCAAGAACGGTCGGGAGGAAGTCGGAATGTCACTTTGGTAAAGTGTGTTTGTGTGTTATTGTTTGAGGTGGATAAACAATGCAAAGAACATGTAACGGAAATACTACTTTGTGTTGTGTCATGGTCTTTGGTGGACAGTGGAATTAAGATGGCCACCAGAGTAATAAATATTTGAAGTTTACATATTTGTTGGTTTCGCTCGTTCTTTATCATCAAAAGCACATAAAAAACATGGGACCTCATGTTTTTAACCCTAGACAACCAGATATAGAGCCAGCATCAGCATCGAGAGACAGCAGCGATCCAGCAAGTAGCAGCGATTACTACAACACAATGCATTTTAATGGCGCCAACCTAACATCAAGTGCTAACAAGCTCCGTAAATGGGAGTGAAATAGTGCGATTATAGCAATTAGCAATATCTACGACCAGGCGACCATTACAACAGCAAGGTTCAAGCATCTCTTCCCCTTCCTGCTTTTACAACTGGAACACATGTGTTAGTTCATTGTGGAGCTGTGTAGCATAGGGAGAGGATTAGGATGTGGCTATTTATTAATAACAAATTAATTTTATTGTAATTGCATTAAGTCATGTCACTCAAGTTCCTGATTGCAGTGTACAAGTGATAAATAATTATAGATTAGATCTATTATTTTTTAATGCTGCGTCGTTCCACTTGATAGCTAGGTTGTATTTGGTTATTTAATAAATAATAACAGTAAGAATAATTCATAACACTATATTTTCAAACACAAAAAAAACCAGAGGACGATGGAAGAACCCCTCACACTGGCAGGTAACGATACAGGGCAACTCTGACATATCAGCAGAGGCAAATCTAATCTCCCTCACCATCACTGACAGCATTTACAGAAACTCTCTCCAATGTAGGTAAATAACAGTCAATTGTCTACGTGTCGAAAGCAGTATATTTCCTAGTACTTAAATTGATGAAGGGACCAATCGGATGAAATCGTTAAAAGCAAGATAAATTATTCAGAAAATTAGACAAATCCGAGCAACCGTATTAGATGCTAATGCAAGTCATGTAGATAAAACATATGAGACCTGTGATCAGTAAACTTCTCGTGATTTCATTTGTAATAGAGTCAATATGTGATCCTTGTGTACAATACCACTTAAAACTGCATCCAAATATCTTACGATTCCAAATATAGATGACGTGCAGCTCACATATTTTTTGAGAGAATATGACAGCATTCAGAGTGCAAATAAATAACGTTACCTTTTCCTCAGGCACAAAGTACCAGGAGTATAACAATTTCGTCTCATCACAATGTCTCCGTCAAAGGCATTAAAGCATGTGCAGTGTCAAACCGTCCCTTATGTCTAGTCGTTATATTAAGGACCTACAGTCCCCATCAGCCACATATTCCTATTACTTCACCTGTATGATGTCTTTTTATTTCTAAGTCTACGTGTGACGTCTCCCCCTCCCTCTGTACAAATGACGAGGTCACTACCAACTCCACAGCAATACATGTACGTGGGTGTGTTTTAATGTACGGCAAAAAATGTGGCAATTTTGGGAAAAGACTATAAGATATGGCTATACAGGATTTGTCTATTTATACGTAGAAAATAGTTCATATTTGTGACATAAGCACAGCATCAAATTATCTGAACATGTCTTGAATACTTTCCTAGAAAGCTACAGGTTTGCGCTCCCGTAGTTCTCTGTACATGAGGCAATAGTACGTTATTTATCTGGATTCTGAATGTTGTGATATCTCTCCCAATACATGCGAGTTGCAAGTCATATGTCTGGAATCATAAAATATTTGGATGCAGTGTAAAGTGGTATGGTACACAAGGATATACAACAAATAGAACCGCGAGAAGTTTGCTGATCACAGGTGGCATATATTTTCTCTACATGAGTTAGATTAGCTTCTAATATTACTGCTCGTCATTTGCCTACTTTTTGAACCATTTATCTTGCTTTTAACCATTTTTTCGACTGTTCTCTCCATTAGTTTATGTCGTGGGGAATGTATAGCTTTCAACAGGCAGACACTTGACTGATTTGGATTAACCCACACTGGAGAGAGAGGAGTCTGGAGATACTGTTAGCTCTATTGCTGCTCCTATCTCTAATCGCTACTGTGAGAAATGGTACAGCTACCTCTACCGATTCGCCATGGTCTCTCTGTATCGTTATCTGCTGGCTACGAGGTCCAATCATCGTCCTCTGTTTTTAATTATTATTAATAGTATTGTTTAAATAGACATAACGCCCTAGCTAAGGAAGCGGAACTGGATTATGTTAAAAACTGATTTTCTTCCATTAGTATGTATTTTGGTGCGTCGGGTAATATTGTGCATAGAAAAAAATCAAGTCCAACTTACCCCTGGCCCTGCCCTGTCCATATTGCAGCACACGCATACAACATTGTGTAATTATGTCTTTACTCAGAAGTTTTTGTTTCCGATATGAATAATCGACTAAACTGTGATTGATAGGGTGGGGTTCCAATGCATAATGTTGTTTGTCAATAATTTTAATTATTTGACGCAGAAATCCATTACACCAACTTGGGCTATTGGTATACTAATACCAAATAATGTATTATGAGATATTTACTACAAGAATGGGTACATAACCACTTGGTTAGGTAAGTACTGACGGCCAAAGTCTTAGTTATGCATATTATTTTATCAAAATACACGTTTTAGTTCTACTTAAAACCATATCAAAGTCATCCTTACATTATGACAACCCTTTGTACTAGGGTATCGTAATCACGTTCTTCTACGCATTTGTTGGGGTTGGGTTGTGCTAGTCCCTTTGGAGTGACATCTTGCATTTTTATAGACATTGTGGCTGACACTTTAATAGACGTACACCTATAAGCATGCGTTTTCGGTGTGCAGAGCTACACTACATCCATAACTCATGGATACTGATTGTCGTCGCTGGATCCACACCCCATCCATGGTCGTGGGGTATCCAAGTCGCAGCACACACAAAGTAGTGTAGTTGGATTGCAAGTCCAATCACATTTAAAAGGTATAACCAGAAGATCACGCGACTGGAAGAGTCACCATAATGACCTTTTCCTGAAGGATTTTGCTACTTGTGTGAATAATCATCATCAGTAAAACGCACATGCTGTTGGTGGATGTTCTGACCATGTCGCTATTCTCAAATTCTTTCCACTGTATAGCCTATAAATTTATGAAGACTAAGATAGACTGACATTGTATCTAAACCAGCATCTTCCAGAGAATTTAAGTAAATACTTTGGCTTGTGTGGATGTACACTCGCTCCAGGTAATCAGGACAAATAACTGTTTATAAAACTACGCTTTGTATGTCTATAGTTTTAGTTATTTAGCGTGAAAGTTGATTACAGGAACTGCCAAAGAGCTATACTGACAGTTCTATTGTAGACTATATCTTGGTGGTATTCTATGTTTTACATCTGAATGTCTATTTGTCGTAAGCAAATCAGTGTAGGATACAATGGCTTTCCAGAAAGTTTCGTTAGTGTTGAGAATAATAACTCTAGTGACAGTAAATCAAAGAATGCAAAGTGCAGCTGTACATTGTTAAAGACCTGACTGACTTGGTGCCAAATATATAGATACCCAAAGAAGTCAACATGTCTAGCAGCTTAGACAATTACCTGTTTAAGTTTTCGATTATCTGGAATTTTTGTAACATTTCATAACTAGTATTGCCCTTGGAGATATGTAATTGAAGTTAATATAGTCTGTATTCTAATGAGTTGCTGTTTATCAAGTCTGAGTCCATTTGTGTTTCTTGTGGTGAGTGGTTAAGTCCTGCTCTACGCACTATCTATTGCATATAATCGAGAGAGCGATAATGTCTCATCGGCGCAGCGTAGCTAAGAACAATGATACACGTATGCCTTCACATCACACTTTTTAAAAATAAAATGCATTTATTATCCTACAACTTTTTGTGACAAAATTGTTTGCATTGTACTTTTAAACCAATGTGTTGAGACGTTCCTGTATTAATAAGGGTACCTCTTCCAAAAGAGAATCGTCCATTTACTGTGCCTTAAGATGTAAGATGATTTTGCTGTAGTAGATATAAAGCACAAGAAGCATAAAGACGAGCAAAGTAACGCACCTATTGTTACAGCTTACCTGTCTGAAGTACATAACACTACGTTCTTCAAACCTAGAGTGATACATCGCTCAATGTTTACCAGATATGCGAAGAGTTACGTGATTCTCATGGTATAGTGGAAGATAAATCCATTGGGAGAGCAAAGTTCAAGAAGTTTAAGGATGGCATTAAGACTGATTTCCAAGATTACAGAGTAATGAATGCAGCTATATTTCTCTTTACAGTATGTGTGTGTGTGTGTGTGTGTTTGTGTGCGTGCGTGCGTGCGTGTGTGTGTGTGTGTGTGTGTGTGTGTGTGTGTGTGTGTGTGTGTTTTAAGCACTGTTCTAGCACTGGAACAGGTAATATTATATCTGAAAATGTGCCACATTTGCACCACACTAAGTTAAATGTCAATATACTACCATAAGAAATACCTGTGACTGGCTATCATGATCTGTGTAATCTACATAGTTACCTATCACTTAAATACCACATTTCAGGAAATGTGGTTCACTGTAGTTTTCCGATGTGTTACGCAAAAATGCGTCATGTTACGTGATTTGCTCGTATACTACAAAAAAAAAAAAAAAATTGAACGTCTTACGGTTGCCTTGATTCAGCGTCCGCTGGCTGCAGAGTGCATTTTGGAGGTGACGCATTACCCTCCTTATCGAGTTGCGGCGGCACATGGGCACTTCTCAGCTGCTGTTTCTTTTACTGGCCACAGAGTGGCCTCTGTTCGAGGTGCTGCGATCGGAGATTGGTGGGCAGCGGGAAGGAAATTCGCCGTTATCGCGAAACTGGTCGGGATTGTCTGATACGGAGGAAGATTTACCGTAGTTATTTGTAGTCACCGATCATGGCATTGTACGTATGGTGGTACTTCACTGGCTAAACGGCATATGTATATTTAAAGTGCAGACATGCTGTGCTTCTCAGGGTGATGGTTGTTCTCGGCACGTGAGAAGTCCCAAGCTGCAGTGGCAGCGTCCACCAGAGGCGGTCGCAGATGATTCGAGTACGTGCAGGTTGCTTTTGTTTCTTTTCAGCGGTCATTGTGCGCGCTTTGTTCGCAAGTTGATTCCTGTTAGTTGCAATTATGCGTGAGTCTTTGGGGAATCATCTAAATTGTTATTAGTAATGGATGGATGAGATCTTCATCAGTGTGGCTGCAGAAGGTACGAGGTGATGCTGAAAAGTAATACCTCCAAAAATTTTTATGTGAAAACTCTGAAAGCTTTCTCAACAAATCAAACTACAAAGCGTCAACATTCTAGATCTTTATTCTTGATGTCTGTATATTTATTTCTCAACACAGTAGCCCTGTGGATAAACATATTTCTCCCACTGACAGGCCAGTTTGTTGATACCGTCACTGTAGAATGTCCATACTTCGTCTTTATAAGGGCTTGAAGTCTGCTTGGGACATTTTCAGTGAGGTATCTGTATATCTGTTGAGGAATGGCAGGCACCGTCCCTCAAGAGCCGAAACCAGGGCAGGTAGTGATGCTGGATGCTGGGGTCTGAAGCGAAGTCGACGCTCTAATTCATTCCATAGGTGCTCCATTGGGTTTAGGTCAGAGCTCTGGGGAGGCCAGTCCATTTCAGGAACATTCACAAACTACCTCTCAAGGTAAAAGCTGAGGTGTTGCTTCGCAAAGGGTAGGGCTCTCACGCCCCGCGTCTCTAGTGACCTACTTGTCGACGGGACGATGAACTCTAGTCTTCCTTCCTTATGTCTACTGCATACTGTTCGTTCACTATGTTCCCTCGGAAACTAGTTGATAAGCACCTACAGTCACAAACAGCAGCAATCTCTGTCGGGTTGGAAACTGTCATTGACGAGACATCTGGTTCCTTTCGGTGTGCACCTTTTTACGACCACTGTTCTTACGTCATCCTGTATAGTTTGCGAGGTGGACACCATTCCGAGTAATCACAGTTTCAAGTTCCATTTAAATATTCGGAGCAATATCAAATACTTATTCGCCAGTTTCTCTTGTAGGAAAGAGATTTTTCTGTTCAATCTAACATACGGTTTGTTTACTGGAGTACATTCCAATCCGTACTAACTACAATCGACAAAATTATGGAAGAAGGAAAGCAATGAAAGGTACATAATACTTTTACACTCACGTTAAAAAAGTCCCAACACCAAAAAATAATTATTGTACAATAATGAAATTCATTTAGTCGATGAAAAAAGGAAGTACAAAAATGCTGACGGAAAATCAGGATTATAGAAATACAAGTCACTGAGGAACGAAAGAAGTAGGAAGTGTAGGGAAGCGGAGACGAAATGGCTGCAGGAAAAATGTGAAGAAATCGAAAAAGAAATGATTGTTGGAAGGACTGACTCAGCATATGGGAAAGCAAAAACAACCTTCGGTGAAATTAAGAGCAAGGGTGGTAACTTTAAGAGCGCTACAGGAATTCCACTATTAAATGCAGAGGAGAGAGCGGATAGGTGGAAAGAATACATTGAAGATCTCTATGAGGATGAAGATTTGTCTGATGTGATAGATGAAGAAACAAGAGTCAAATTAGAAGAGACAGGAGATCCAGTATTAGAATGAGAATTTAAGAGAACTTTGGAGGTCTGAAGATATAATAAAGCAGAATCGATAGGTAACATTCCATCAAAATTTCTAAAATCATTGGGGGAAGTGAAAACAATACGAATATTCATGGTGGTGAGTAGAATGTATGAGTCTGGTGACATTCTACCACTTGTATACAAACCAGACGGCAGTTATACGAGTCGAGGGGCATGAAAAGAAAGCAGTCGTTGAGAAGGGAGAGGGTCAGTGTTGCAGCCTATCGCCAATGTTATTCAATCTGTACACTGAGCGATCAGTAAAGGAAACTAAAAAAAACATTGGGAGTAGGAATCAAGGTTCAAGGAGAAGAAAGAAAAACTTTGGGGTCTGACGATGCCATTGTAATTCGGTCAGAGACAGCAAAGGCCTAGGAAGAGCAGTTGAACGGAATGGACAGTCTGTTGAAAAGAGGATATAACATGAACATCAACAAAAGGAAAACAAGAATAATGGAATGTTGTTGAATATACCAGGTGATTTTGAGGGAATTACATTAGGAAACGAGACACTTTAAGTAGTAGATGAGTTTTCTTGTTTTGGTAGCAGAATAACTGATGGTGGGCGAAGTAGAGAGGATATCAAATGTAGGCTGGCAACGGCAAGAGAAGCGTCTCCGGAGAGAAGAAATTTGTTACCTTCGGATCTATGACAATTGAAGTGTTAGGAAGTCTTTGGTGAAAGACTTGTATGGAGTGTAGCCGTGTATTGGAGTGAAACATGGATGATATCACGACGAAATAAATCTGGGGTGAACAGCCTGGTATGAGTGTGCATAGGTCACATGTGTGTCCTATGCACACTCATACCAGGCTGTTCACCCGAGATTTATTTCGTCATAAAATACGCCTGGAGAAATTGATGGATGATATGAGTTTAGACAAGAATAAATACTTTTGAAACGTGGTGCTACAGAAGAATGCTGAAGATGAAATTGGTAGATCATTTAACTAACGAGAAGGTACTGAACAGAAGTGGGAAGGAAAGAAATTTGTGACACGACTTGACTAGAAGACTGACTGATAGGAAACATTCTGATACACCTATTTAGTGTTGGAGGGAAGAGCGGTGGTACGATTGGTAACGTTTGCTTGGGCATATGGTTTTCGAAATTGAACATTCTCTGTAAGACTCGAATTTTCTACTGCTTGCACCTCTCGCTCTTCTCACAATTACTTAACGAAGTTGCTTTGATGGGAGAACTTTAGCTGACTAATCGTTACACTTATCGTCTTCGTAAAAGGCGTGGGAGTCCGAGATTATTGACATCGATGCATTTTTTCAAGTCATCACTCTTTCGATTGATTTAATTCTGTGCTCTTTCTTACCTGTAATATCAAAATCTTTTCATCCCCACATAACTTTCTTTTGTCTGTCCCTCCTGTTTTCCCCTGTAGTGCTCCTTCCAGCGCCCACTTAACTATTCCTGGATGCCGAAGCACAGTTCCCTCTAACATGCCCCTTCTTCTGGTGTCTCTTATAGACTCCATTCTTCATTTCTTCTTTGTATTACTTTTTTATTTCATAATTAATTTGTACACTTAATTTTTAGCTCGCAGTGTTAGTGCCAAATTACAAATTCTTCTTCTCTGAATTTCCAGTGATCCACGTCTCGCTTGCATACAATTCTGTACACTTTCAGGAGCTTCTTCCCAAATTCCATGTCGATATCTAATGCCAATAGAGTTCTGTTACTGAAGCTAGCTTTCTTCGCCTATAATAATCTGCATGTGATATCTTCCTTTCTTCGGCAATCCTGTTTAATCCTGCTACCTCTACGGGAGTGTTCACTTCTATCACTAACGTGTCGTTTGCAGTTTTGATGTCAAGTAAGTGACTATTCTTCATCGCCTTTGTTTTCGTTCTACACTGACGGAGAAAAAAATCACAGCACCAATAAGGAGTTGTGTGACATGAAGGAAAGTTGGTAGGCGTGTTTCTACATCTGAGAGATGATGTCTATTCAGATTTCGGGTCAGTCGCACATGACTGACGCTAGTAGCGGCGCCTTGAGGATACAAATAGTGTTTGCTTTAAACATGTGATGTGAGCGTTAGTTACCTTTGAGATGGGACGTCGTGAGTTGATGTTTATCAAGAATGCCTTTATTTCGACGAAGACGCCAATATCAACAACTCGCTGAGTTTGAACTAGGTCGCGTAATAGCGCTGCGAGAAGCTGGGTGTTCCTCCAGCAATATTGCATAAAGACTCGGCAGGAATTTAGCCGCTGCAAATCATTGGTGGCAGCGGTGGTCACGAGAATGTGCTGTTTTAAGAACGGCCACGTGGTACTAAAGAGAGGGGACCCCATCGTAGGAGGCGTATGGCTCTCGTACTGCATCTGTAGCACCAATTTGAGGAGCATTTGGCACCACAGTGGCACAACGAACTGTTACAAATCGGTTACTTGAAGGACAGCTCCGAACCAGACATCCTGTAGTTTGCATTTCACTGAGCCATTTGTGACTTCAGTGGTGTCAAGCGAGAGTCACTGGAGCGCAGGATGAAGGCCTCTTGTGTTTTCTGATGGTCTGTGGTCACGATTTCGTATGACACCGGAAGCACTCTCGAGGTTATTCCACGCACCCTGACTGCAAATTTAAACGTCAGCCGGTGACCCGAATTGTTTTGCTGCCATTCATGAACAGCATTCCAGGGTTTGTTTCTAACAGAATACCACGCGCCCACATACTGCTGTTGTAATCCAGCATGCTCTGTGAGCGTCGACATACTGTCGTGGCCTGCTAGATCACGAGATCCGTCTCCAATCGAGCACCTATGGGACATCATCGAACGACAATTCCAACGTCATCCACAAACAGCATTACCCGCCCCTGCATTAATCGTGCATGTGCAACAGGAATGGAACTCCATCCTACAAAGTGACATCCGGCACCTGTACAACACAAGTCATGCTTTAATTCAAGATTCTGGGCGTACCACCGGTTATTAATGTACCATCATTTCTCATTTGCAATGGCTTATCTCGCGCTGACGTTGACCTGTGATCTTCAGTCTTAATGTATTACAAATGTTACCTAGATCGACAGGAAGTGCAAAATGGCGAAGCAGGGATGGCTAGAGGAATAATGTAAGGATGTAGAGGCACATATCACTAGGGGTAAGATAGATACGGACTACAGGAAAATTAAAGAGACCCTTGGAGAAAAGAGAACCACTTGCATGAATATCAAGAGCTCAGATGAAAACGCAATTCTAAGCAAAGAAGGGAAAGCAGAAAGGTGGAAAGAGTATATAGAGGGTCTATACAAGGGCGATGTTCTTGAGGACAATATTATGGAAATGGAAGAGGATGTAGATGAAGATGAAATGGGAGATACGATACTGCGTGAAGAGTTTGACAGAGCACTGAAAGACCTAAGCCGAAGCAAGGCCCCAGAAGTAGACAACATGCCATTAGAACTACTACCTTGGGAGATCCAGGCCTAACAAAACTCTACCATCTGGTGAGCAAGATGTATGAGACAGGTGAAATATCCTCAGACTTCAAGAAGAATATAATAATTCCAATCCCAAAGGAAGCAGGTGTTGACATGTGTGAAAATTACCGAACTATCAGTTTAATAAGCCACGGCTACAAAATACTAACACGAATTCTGTACAGAGGAATGGAAAAACTGGTCGAAGCCAACCTCGGGGAAGATCAGTTTGGATTCCGTAGAAATATTGGAACACGTGACGCAATACTGACCCTACGACTTATCTTAGAAGAAAGATTAAGGAATGGCTAACCTATTTTTCTAGCATTTGTAGACTTAGAGAAAGCTTTTGACAATGTTGACTAGAATATTCTCTTTCAAATTCTGAAGGTGGCAGAAACCATATGGCTGTCGAGGGACATGAAAGGGAAGCAGTGGTTGGGAAGGGAGTGAAGCAGGGTTGTAGCCTCTCCCCGATGTTATTCAATCTGTATACTGAGCAAGCAGTAAAGGAAACAAAAGAAAAATTTGGAGTAGGAATTAAAATCCATGGAGAAGAAATAAAAACTTCTAGGTTCACCGATGACATTGTAATTCTGTCAGAGACAGCAAAGGACTTGGAAGAGCAGTTGAACGGAATGTACAGTGTCTTGAAAGGAGGATATAAGATGAACATCAACAAAAGCAAAACGAGGATAATGGAATGTAGTCGAATTAAGTCGGGTGACGCTGAGGGAATTAGATTAGGAAATGAGACGCTTAAAGTAGTAAAGGGGTTTTGCTATTTGGGGAGAACTGATGATGGACGAAGTAGAGAGGATATAAAATGTAGACTGGCAATGACAAAGAAAGCGTTTCTGAAGAAGAGAAATTTGTTAACATCGAGTATAGATTTAAGTGTCAGGAAGTCGTTTCTGAATGTATTTGTGTGGAGTGTAGTATGGAAGTGAAACATGGGCGATAAATAGTTTCGACAAGAAGAGAATAGAAACTTTCGAAATGTGGTGCTTCAGAAGAAAGCTGAAGATTAGATGGGTAGATCACATAACTAATGAGGAGGTACTGAATGGAATTGGAGAGAAGAGAAATTTGTGGCACAACTTGACTAGAAGAAGGGATCGGTTGGTAGGGCATATTCTGAGGCATCAAGGGATCACCAATTTAGTATTGGAGAACAGCGTGGAGGGTAAAAATCGTAGAGGGAGACCAAGAGATGAACACACTAAACAGATTCAGAAGGATGTAGGTCGCACTAGGTGTTGGGAGATAAAGAATCTTGCACAGGATAGAGTAGCATGGAGAGCTGCATCAAACCAGTCTCTGGACTGAAGACCACAACAACAACAACCTAGACAGATATATCCCCGAAATTTCGTACTCTACTTTAATCATTTTTTGATGTTGCGATTTCTTCCGTCAGTGTATTTATCCTTAAGCTATATTCCATATCATGTACGTTGTCCATTCCTTTTAATAAGTCAGCTGAGTCTTGCAGTAGTCGGCCTATAAGACGTCGTATGTGAACCTCAGCGTGGATACATGTTTTTCTTGTACTTTTATACCTCTCCGGTAACATTCTTCATCTTCCTTCACTGTTTCTTCAATATACAAGTTGAAAACACTAGTGATGAGCTGCAACCCCGCCTCACTTCTTAACGCCAACTTTTCTTATTTAGCCATCTACTTTTAAATACTACCACTAGATGCAGCACGCTACGTATTTAAAGAATTCAGTATAGCTCTCACTGTTGACAAGGCAATGCCTCAATTTCTTGTTCGTTCATGTTAGTTGCTCATCTTAGTGGCTCGGTGATTCATACGGGAAGCAGACTAGGTTTATGGAAGCTCAGGGTCCAACTCTACGACCGGCCATCCAGATTTCGGTTTTCCGCAGTTTCGCGATTTCAAAAAATGGTTCAAATGGCTCTGCGCACTATGGGACTTATCATCTATGGTCATCAGTCTCCTAGAACTTAGAACTACTTAAACCTAATTAACCTAAGGACATCGCACACATCCCTCGCATTCGGGAGGACGACGGTTCAATCCCGTCTCCGGCCATCCTCATTTAGTTTTTCCGTGATTTCCCTAAATCGCTTCAGGCAAATGCCGGGATGGTTCCTTTGAAAGGGCACGGCCGATTTCCTTCCCCATCCTTCCCTCACCCGAGCTTGCGCTCCGTCTCTAATGACCTCGTTGTCGACGGGACGTTAAACACTAATATCCTCCCCCCCCCCCCATCCATGCCCGAGACAGGATTTGAACCTGCGACCGTAGCGGTCACGCGGTTCCAGACTGAAGCACCTAGAACCGCACGGCCACACCGGCCGGCTTTCGCGATTTGACATGAACTTCTCACCTAGACGCCATCGAAAACATACACGCCAATCAGTTTTTGCCACGGACAGACTTCACTCGTCCGTGTACGTCACAGGTCCCTTTAGTGAAGTTGCCGTTTGATATGTGTAGAGATGGAATAAAAAGGAGTGATCCGGTAACATTCCCAGCTCGCACATGGCAGATACTCCGTCAGGATTGTTCCAAAAATTTATCTTACAGCGCTGTCGAACACCTTGGCCCCAATGGCTCTGTATGAGACGCTATTGCTGCTCGCTGACACAGCATAGTAAAAAACGGACATCATGGGGCCTCGTCCAGCTGTCCTTGTGACGTCGTATGTTTACAGTAGCGAGTCCACAGTCCATAAATCAAAGATGTCGACTCTCTGGCAGATGCGGCATCGCGACTAAATGTCCACCTATTCTGGACTTAAGTAACCGTTTTTGCTACTTGCCGGTCGATAAAATGTTGCTTAGCATATGTTACACTGAATACACATTACACAAATAACTTTAATCTATGTAATAATTTTCAATACTCTACCACATCGATTGTCGCTTTCTTTTGCCACATCATTAGTAACCTTAGGAATGGTGGAAAGAGTACTTTCAAGTCCTCTACTAGGGGGAATATTTGTCAGATGTGATAGAAGAAGGACCAACAGTCGATTTAGAAGAGATAGGGCATCCAGTATTAGAATCAGAATTTAAAAGAGCTTCGAAGATCAAACAAGGCAGGAGGTATAATTAATATTCCCTCAGAATTTCTAAAATCATTCGATGAAGTGGCAACAAAAGGACAATTCACGTATCAGTATGGCGACATTCCTTCTGAATTCGGAAAAATATCATCCAAACAGTGAAAGAGGTCACAAGTGCAAGAATTATAGCACAATCAGCTTAACAGCTCATTCATTCAAGTTGATGACAAGAATAATATACAGAATAATGAAAGAGAAAATTCAGGATGTGTTAGATGATCATCAGTTTGGCTTTAGGGAAGATAAAAGCACCACAGAGCAATTCTGACGTTGCGCTTGAGAAATAATAAAGAAAAATCAAGACATGTTCATAGGATTGGTCGATCTGGAAAACGCGTTCGACAGTGTAAAATGGTGTAAGATGTTCGAAATTCTGAGAAAAAACAGGGATAAACTATATGGAGAGATGGGTAGTATAAAATATGTACATTAGCCAAGAGGGAACAATAAGAATGGATGACCAATAACTAAGTGCTCGGATTAAAAAGGGTGTCAGACAGGGAGGCAGTCTTTCGTCCCTACTGCTCAATCTGTGTACCGAAAACGCAATAATGGAAATAAAAGAAAGGTTCAGGAGTGGAATTAAAATTCAAGTTGAAAGGATATCAACGATACGATTCTCTAATCACATTGCTATCCTGAGTGAAAGTGAAGAAGAATTACGTGATCTGCTGAATGGACTGAAAAGTTAAATGAGTACAGAATATGCACTGAGAGTAAATTGAAGAAAAAAGAAAGTAATGAGATGTAGCATAAATGAGAACAGCCAGAAACTTAACATCAGATTGATGGTCACGAAGAGGATGAATTTAAGTAATTTGACTACGTAGGCAGCAAAATAGCCAATAATGGACGGAGGAAGGAGGACATCAAATGCCGAATAGCACTGTCAAGAATGGCATTCCTGGCCAAGAGATCTCTGCTAGTATCAAACGTAGACCTCAACTTCGGGAAGAAATTTCTGAGAATGTATGTTTGGAGCACAGAAACGTGGATTGTGGTAAAACTGGAACAGAAGAGAATCGAAGCATTTGAGATTTGGTGCTACAGACGAATGTTGAAAATTAGATGGACTGATAAGGTAACGAATGAGGAGGTTCTGCGCAGAATCGGAGAGGAAAGGAATATGTGGAAAACATTGATAAGGAGAAGCGACAAGATGATAGGACATCTGTTGAGACGTAACGGAATGTCTTCCATGGTACTAGAGGGGACAGTAAAGGGTAAAAGTTGTAGACGAAGACAGAGACTGGAACACACCAAGCAAATAACTGAGGACGTTGGTTGCAAGTGCTGTTCTGAGATGAAGAGGTTGGCACAGGAAGGGAAATCGTGGCGGGCCCCATCAAATCAGTCAGAAGATAGGTGACTCAAAAAGAAATGGAACTTGAATGCGATGGATAAATAAATAAAATGATCGTATGTCATTTCTGGCCAGGAAACCCCGCTAGGATTATGCTGCCGCGGGCAAGTGTTCCTATTTGTTACCACTTGCGGCACTTGTGCATCAGTGAGGATTTGATGAAAATGAGTACGAAGAAAATCTCCAACCCAGCAGGAAAGCGAGGCTGGAACCCCGCGATCCCCAGGCATCGAACTTAACACCACGCAACAGCACGAGCTGAGTATTAATGTATGACTAAGGCAGGCTTATGGCGTAGTTACCGTACACCTTGCGTCTCCGATGCCTATTGCTGTCCAAACAGTGTTAACTAGCTGTATTAAATAATCAAAATCGTATTGCGCTAATTCTTTTCAACAGAAAATAAGTTTTAATTTCATTGGTGTAAAGTAGTTAGTACAAGGTTAGCTCTACATCAAGAAACATCAGCATTAGAATGTGCTCATCTTATATGCAAGCTGAAATAGTAGAAGCAATTTTCTCTTCGCCTTACTGTTCAGCTTTTATTCCAGGCTGCTGAACATAGTTGTATCAGAGTGACGTAAGCAGCATGTATTCCTTTTAAGGTAAGTCTCATTTATTGTACAGTCTCAGTTGCACATTTTTAATTAGATTACATATGTCGATCGCTCGTGATCATCTTCAGATCTAAGACAAAGTAAAAAAATATTGTACAGTAAGTATAAATAAAGGAATTCTCCATAAATGTAGAACTTACCTGGTCAGATGCATCAACAACCCTTCTTGTCCACTCACAATCAATTACAAGAGTACTGTGTTTTGCAACTGCGGTCGATGTTTTAAACAGTTACATTGTTTACTGTGGATTAGATCTGGAGGTGATCCTGAGTTGTCGAAACATCTAGTCTCATTAAAAATGTACAACTGACACTAAATAATAAGTGAGAATTATTTTAAATATCAGTATAGGTGCTAACTCTCACGAGACGAATATGTCGAGTATAGTGATCATGTACTCCAATGAAAACCCGCAGTTGGTTAGTGAAATCGACATCCAAACAGTTGAAATTACACGAGAATCATCGCAAAATAAGAATCTCTTTTTTACGGGGACGACCTCTTGTAAGAGTGCTTTGCGATTACAACATCCACCAGTTTGTGAAACAGGTCAGTGTTTCTGCCTTTGTAATGAATGTCTCTCTACCCCCCTCCCCCCCACCCACTCTGATTTCAAGATACGGATAAGGTAAGTGAGCGAGCAGAAATGGACAGAGGCTTGTTGCCTTTCACTCTGCTATGAATGTGAAAACCAGGCTGTGATACAACCAGTAACTGAAAAGTTCTTCGGGTTTCGAAAATTTCGGATGAACAATAAGGTAATAACGAATGCATACCATCTATGGTTCAGGTCCCACTTGCATCAGAGAATCATCTCGAATAACCATTTGCACAACTGTGAGAAGAGTGAAGAAAACGACGTAAACCACTTGCTGTTTAGCTGAATTTCTTCGAAGTACAGTAAAATAACTTCCGGCAAGACCTTGTGAAAATGAAGATACTCCTTCCAGTAAGAATCCAGCTTTATTGTGCCACGAAGACACTCAAATGAGAAAAACTCTTTTTGATTTTATGCTCGATGGTAAAGTGCGTTAAAGAAATTTGATGCATAAGGAGAAACCAAAAAGCTTCCGTTCGAAGACTACACAGTCCAGAGTCGGTATAGCAATCAGCCAAAATCGCCGTGAGTACTATAGCAATCATTCAACTGCAGCGTGTCCTGCTGCGTGAAGTAGTCCGTAACTGCCTGCTGCACATCTTCGTACGGCAGGAATCGTCGAATTTTCACGTCCTTTTTCAAAGGAACGAAGGTGCGATAGTCGCGTGGGGAGGGATCAGCACTCTACGGCGGGTGCTGCAGTGTCTCCCTCTTTAGTTGGCGTAACTTCTGCGTTACGACGTCTGTGGTTGGTGACGTGTGCTATCACGAAGCAACAGCGCCCGTTGCTGCACCGTTCCTTAACGGTGATTTTCGTCAGAACCTTTTTTTTTTTTTAAGTCATCAGTCTCCTGACTGGTTTGATGCGGCCCGCCACGAATTCCTCTCCTGTGCCAACATCTTCATCTCACAGTAGCACTTGCAACCTACGTCCTCAATTATTTGCTGGATGTATTCCAATCTCTGTCTTCCTCTACAGTTTTTGCCGTCTACAGCCCCTCTACTACCACGGAAGTAATTCTGTGATGTCTTACCAGATGTCCTATCATCTTGTTCCTTCTCCTTGTCGGTGTTTTCCACATATTCCTTTCCTCTCCGATTCTGCGCTGAACCTCCTCATTCCACAACTTATCACTCCATCTAATTTTCAATATTCGACTTAAGCACCACATCTCAAATGCATCGATTCTCTTCTATTCTGGTGTTCCCACAGTCCATGTTTCGGTACCATACAATTCTGTGCTCCAAATGTACATTCTCAGAAATTTCTTCCTGAAGCTGAGGCTTGTGTTAAAGACTAGTAGACTTCTCTTGGTCAGGAACGCCCTTTTTCCAGCGCTAGTCTGCTTTTGATGTCCTCCTTGCTCCGTCCGTCATTGGTTATTTTGCTGCCTACGTAGTAGAATTCCTTAATTTCATCCACTTCGTGACCATCAGTCCTGATGTTAAGTTTCTCGCTGTTCTCATTTCTGCTTCATCTCATTACTTTCGTATTTCTTCGATTTACTATTAATCCATATTCTCCATTCATTAGACTGTTCATTCCATTCAGCAGAACATGTAGTTCCTCTTCGCTTTCACTCAGGATAGCAATTCATCGTATCATTGATATCCTTCCAACTTCAATTTTAATTCCACTCCTGAACCTTCCCTTGATTTCCGTCATTGCTTCTTCGATACACAGACTGAACAGTACGGGCGAAAGACTGCCTCCCTGTCTGACACCCTTTTTAAACCGAGCAGTTCGTTCTTGGTCATCCACTCTTATTATTCCCTCTTGGCTATTGTACATGTATATTACCCGTTTCTCCCTTTAGCTTACCATTATTTTTCTCCGAATTTCTAAGATCTTGCATCATTTTAGATTGTCGAACGCTTTTTCCAGGTCAACAAATCCTATGAACGTGTCTTGATTTTCGTTTAGTCTTGCCTCCATTATCGACCAAAACGTCAGAATCGCTATCTGGTGCCTTTCACTTTCCTAAAGCTAAACTGGTCGTTACCTAACACATCCTCAATTTCCTTTTCCATTCTACTGTGTGTTATTCTTGTCAGCAACTTGGATGCATAAGCTGTTAAGCTGATTGTGCTATTATTCTTGCATTGAACAGATCTTGCTGTCTTCGGAATTATGTGAATGATATTTTTCCGGAAGTCAGATGGAATGTCGCCAGACTCATACATTCTACACACCAACGTAAATAGTCATTCTGTTCCATTTCCCCCCTCGATTTTAGCAATTCTGGTGGAATATTACCTATCTCTTCTGTTTTATTTGATCTTAAGTCCTCAAAAGCTCTTTTAAATTCTGATTCTAATACAGGATCCCCCATCTCTTCTAAATCGACTCCTGTTTCTTACTCTATCACATTTGACAAATCTTGCCCCTCATAAAGGCCTCTTTCCACATAGCCGCTCTCTCCTCTGCATTTAACTCTGCAATTCCGGTTGCATCCTTATGGTTACCACACTAGCTTTTAATTTCACCGAATGTTGTTTTAACTTTCATACAAATGAGTCAGTCCTTCCGACAATCATTTCTTTTTTCGATTTCTTCACATTTGTCACGCACTCATTTTGTCTTAGCTTCGCTGCACTTCCTATTTATTTCATTCCTCGGCGACTTGTATTTCTGTATCCCTGAATTTCCTTGAACATTTTTGTTCTTCCTTCTTTCATCAATCAACTAAAGTATTTCTTCTGTTACCCAAGAGTCCTTCGCAAGTGACCTTCTTTGTACCTATCTGTTTCTTTCCAACTTCTGTAATTGCCCTTTTTAAGGATGTCCATTCCTCTTCAACCGTACTGCCTACTGAGCTATTCCTTATTGCTGTATTTATACCCTTAGAGAACTTCAAGCATACCTCGTCATTGCTTAGTGCTTTCGTATCCCACTTCTTTACGTATTGATCCTTCCTGACTAATCTCTTAAACTTGAGCCTACTCTTCATCAGTACTAAATTGTGACTTGAGTCTATATCTGCTCCTGCGTACGTCTTACAATCCATTATCTGATTTCATAATCTCTGTCTGAAAACGATGTAATCTAACCGAAATCTTCCTGTATCACCCTGTCTTTTCCAGGTATACCTTGTCCTCTCGTGATTCGATATTACAAGCTGAAATTTATTGCAGAACTCAATTAGCTTTTCCGCTCTCTCATTCATTTTCCCAAGCCCACATTCTCATGTAACCGTTTCTTCTACTTCTTCTCCTACAACTGCATCCCAGTGCTCCACGACTATTAGATCTTCATCTCCCTTTTATGTACTCTATTACCATTTCAGCATCATCACATACTTCCTCTCTCTCTCCAGCTTCAGCTTTCGGCGTCGTTGTTGGTGTTGGTTTCATGTCGATTCTAATGAGCACAACCCAGTCACTGAGCTATTCACAGTAACGCACTTTCTACCCTACCATCCTATTCACAACGAATCCTACTCCCATCATACCATTTACCGTTGCTGTTTATATTACTCTATACTATCTGACCAGAAATCCATGTCTTCTTTCCATTTTACTTCATTGGCCCTTACGATATCTCGATTGAGCCTTTGTATTTCCCGTTTCAGGTTTCCTGAGTTCCCCACCACGTTCAAGCATCTGATATTCCACGTCCCGACTCGTAGAACGTTATCTTTTCGTTGGTTATTCAATCTTTTTCTCTTGGTCACATGTCCCGTGGATGCAAGCCATGTATCTTTAATGCAGTGGTATCCATTGCCTTCTGCATCTCCATGCCGTTGATAATTGCTGATTCATCCCGCTTTAGGGACAGCTTCCCACCGCAAGGGCAAGAGAGTGCCCTGAAACTCTGTCCGCTCTTCCGCCCTATTTGACAAGGCCGTTGGCAGAATGAGGGTGACTTCTTATGCCGGAAGTCTTCGGCCGCCATTCCGATTATTAATCAGAATTTTTAATGGTGGCGGGTTTCGAACCCAGGATGGTTTGATTACTAGTCAACGACGATACACCTAGATCACGGGTTCAGATTCTTTTCCTCATATATACTGCCTGAAACACATTCTTCATTCTCCGGTGGATGTCGACCGGTGTTTATCGTTTGGCAGCCGAGAAAAGAATAGCAGCACATCGCCCCTGCCTGGACGCGTTTGGTAATGACGTCGCCATAGCTCACTTTACCGCATTTACCACGCGCACATCGAAAGACAAGAGGGCCACACTAATCCTTTTCTACAAGTCGGTACTTATATACCCGCATCGGAACCGGGGTACATTGTATATATATAGAAACACTCTCAAACTGCAAATTGTTGATAGCCTCTTACACCGTGAGTGGCTACATCAACACTTTAACCTCTAGGTCTGTACTCTCTATTTTCTGTTGAGTTTTTTCATATCTATTTTGTTTACAGTTCGCTTCATTTCAAGATTCCTTAGCTAGACGTATTGTAACTATGCAAATATTTTAAAGTAAGCTGAAATCACTGCTCAAATTCTACATAAAACGACCCAGGAAGAATGATCAATTTTCAGGGATATCACCGAAGCCAAAAAGCAAGGAAGTCTGATAAATATGAACCCTAAAATGCCTAAATTAAGACCTATGACCAATTGGTCTGTAAAAGATATGTATGTCACCTTATCTAAGGTGAAGAAGTGCACATAGCTGTTAAGGTATGCATTTTACAACCCATGTACAACAGACTTTTGCTTCAGTTGATCGTTGAATACTAACCATTCCTCTTAGGACACCCTGTGTATTGTGGTGTCTCTGTATGCATGTTTTTATCTTTGTAGCATGCTTTTGGCTGTTGGCAGTAATATTCTATAAACCCGAGCAAACCGAAAAGTAGGTAAATAAAACTATAACCCGTAGTCAAACAGCGCTTTTCGGGTGCGTGTGCATCGGCCGTGCTCCTGCCAAGTGTGTCGTGCGTAAGCGGAAGTGAGGTGGAGAGTACTCTCAATATTTGATGTCAATATACCATAATACTATTATGTTCTAGCAAAAAGTCACTCATTGGAATACCATTTTAATACCGTAACAGAGACGACAAGATATACGTGTCTACTGGGTAAACATTCGTAGAGCTGTAGGAAAGTGAGAAAGCATACCCAAGCTGTTCGGTGAACTGCTGATCTCGAAGTTGGGAGTAACCAGCTACTTCATTTTCTTAAGCTTAAGTACGGGGAGAAGCATTTGACGACAGCACTTTCAAACACGAATATCTGGATAACATCAACCGCAGCAGCTGTTAAATATCCTTTATTTTCCGTCTCAGTGTACTGCAATTTAAAAGAGTGTTCTACCAGGTGTTTTTATTGACATAGCATCATGATTAGTGTTATACCCTGCCTACTCTTCGAATCTGAATCAGCTTGCCTGGCTTGTGCGATTTTACGACAGTTCAGTGGGAAAGACTGAAGCAATTCAGACTACTGAACATCGATATGACAACAAGATGCAGCAGAAGCGTCAAGTCCATTTCAGGGCCAATCGGAAGGCGTGGAATTTGGTGACACCATACACAATAGTCAAGGCCGCTTTCTCTATTTTTTGCCTCGAAAAATTTGAAGTCTAGCCGATCAACGAGATCTAAAGCAGTGACTTTGAACTGTATTGTTTCACTTGTATACACTGAAGAGACTTCTTATTTGACTGTCGCCAATTGCTTGCGACACACCTTTGTCAGTTCCCAGAGTTAAGTATTGTCACTTACCTTACTGTAACAAAAATTCATTAATACGATTTGCATGAATTTTTGTTTAGCAGGTTTCCTAGGCACTCTAAATTAGACGAGTAGGCACGACACAACAATTAGTGTCTAGTGTTAACAGCTGTTGTTTACATGTTTTTGTAGAGAACAGGTTTTTCTTACATTGCAAACAAAGTTTGATGTGGATCGTCTTTGGACCAGACTCTGTAATTCAGAGTCTAACAGAACACAAGGAAATTCATAAATTCAAAAAAAAAAAAAAAGACTTGGTTAAAATTCAATTATACGATGTTACACCCAGTGTCGACGTATGGAGACGATGGCATGGGGCAGGAATTGTTGGTACCCCCCACTCCCCACCGGATACTGACTGCTGACTATGTGGCGATCACATGAAGCTCCCTCTCTTGCCTGTCACCATACGTCATCTTTAGCCCATAGAACACGATGTACGCGACACATGTCAAACACCATGAATACCTTCATACTATGCCGGGCGTTATCGTTAAGTTTAGGCCTATATGTTTACATAATATAACATGAAGAAGTATAATTGAGAAGCCAATGGCAACACTTGGCGCTGAAGGACGACTTGCATCCAGCAGAATTTGAAAACCATAAGTGGCTGAATCGAATGCAATACGGCAGAGGCATAGCATCTATGAGTGCTAGCAGTAAGTCGTCCGCGTAGCCGGGCGACCAGCGAGGTCTTGCAGCACACCTTTGGTGTACACAAAGCCCCACAGAGGACAATTCACCTATGTGTTAACTGATGTCAATGGCTGGTCAATCACACCTTTTCACAATATATTACGTAAAATTTTAATTGTGTAATTTATAAATTGTTATTCAGATACCAAAAAAATTGTTCAAATGGCTCTGAGCAGTATGGGACTTAACATCTGAGGTCACCAGTCCCCTAGACCTTAGAACTACTTAAACCTAACTAACCTAAGGACATCACACACATCCATGCCCGAGGCAGGATTCGAACCTGCGACCGTAGCAGTCGCGCGGTTCCGGACTGAAGCGCCTAGAACCGCTCGGCCACCGTGGCCGGGTATTCAGATATACCTTAACGAAAATACCTAACATAGTCTTAAGGTTTATATTATGCTGTTTGTTATTCTTTGTATCCTTTTGGTTAAGAATGACGTATGGTGACAAGCAAAGGGTGGGTCATGTGATACCGCCACACTGTCAGCAGTCGACATCAGTAGATGGTGTCCACAGTCCCTGCTCCGTGTCATAGTCTCCACACGTCATTACTTAGTATATCAAAGTACAACTTATTTTTAGCCTAGTATTTGTTACATTATATGTTTCCCTCTGTTCTGTTGTATTCTAAATTACAGAGTCTGGTCTGAAGGCGATCCACATTGAGACAAAATTGATCACCATTAATAAACATATGTTGTTATGGGATGAAGAGCGTTCTACATAATATTTCATTACTTTTCTTTGTGATCATTGCTATGATCAATATGTTTGCAAAGATTATCAAGGTAGTCATCTGCCGGCCGCGGTGGTCTAGCGGTTCTGGCGCTGCAGTCCGGAACCGCGGGACTGCTACGGTCGCAGGTTCGAATCCTGCCTCGGGCATGGGTGTGTGTGATGTCCTTAGGTTAGTTAGGTTTAAGTAGTTCTAAGTTCTAGGGGACTTATGACCTAAGATGTTGAGTCCCATAGTGCTCAGAGCCATTTGAACCATTTTTTTGGTAGTCATCTGTCGGTCAGACATGACCCACCAGGGTTCAGTAATTGAAACACTGTACTTGTTCAGTGACTGATTTATACTTAGGTATCTGCAACACATATAGTCTTCAGGAAACTTGAGCGTTCGTAATGAGTGCACCAACACTTTCACCTCACCCCTTTCCATTTCCGAACGGACTGGTGCGCGGCAAGAGCGATTGCTGGTCAGCCTTCGTGTGGGCTCCATCTCCCTTATTTTACGTTGCTGGTGTTATCGCGAGGTACATGCAACCGGCGACAACAATCTTACATAACTTCCGACGGAAGTTATACATTACAGTACACTGAAAACAGTTATGGTTCTGTAAGATGACCTTGGGGTAGGCCCGAAGTTACTTTTACATCTTAAGATTTTTCTTCGTCAAGAATGACACTCTGTGTTCTGTCTGCTAGGAACTCTTGGATCTAATCACAAAGCTCTCCTGATCTTACAGCAGCCCGTATTTTTATCATTAGGTGACAGTACGGAACTGTATCGAATGCACTCTGGAAGTCAAGGAAGACGGTATCAACATGGCGGCCGACAGACTGCCTGCAGGGTCTGCTGGACGAACAGATTACTGTAGTTTGTCATTGCGAACGTATTGCTTAATTCCCGCTCGAGTTGATGTATCTGAAGTGTTATATCTAGCTTAATGACCTACTTGTTCAGTCCCAGAATTTAGATGACTCAAATAAAATAGACTCTCAGTCGCAGTACCCTCCGCTGCAGAGAAAACTTGCAAAAGTTATTTCAATATCTGGTTGCATGTGTGTGAATCAATCTTTCATTTATGTTCTGAAATTTACGAAGCTCAGCCAGTGTTTATGAGTAACAATTTTTGATCTCTTTAACCGTACCCATTTGGCTGCAGTGCAAATCATTGTTCCAGATATATCAGGTACTTGCAAATACCATAATGCAGTTTTAAATGTCTGCATGAAAACTGTTTTGTGTAATAGATCACATGTACGCAACAGATCACTTGTTACTGATATTTCAAGTACTTAATCATGGAATACTCTCTTTCAAATTATAAAGGTGGCAGGGCTAAAATAAAGGAACGAAAGGCTATTTACAATTTGTACAGAAACCAGATGGCAGTTATAAGAGTCGAGGAGCATGAAAGGGAAGCAGTGGTTGGGAAGGGAGTAAGACAGGGTTGTAGCCTCTCCCCGATGTAATTTAGTCTATATATTCAGCAAGCAGTAAAGGAAACAAAAGAAAAATTCGGAGTAGGTATTAAAATCCATGGAGAAAAAGTAAAAACTTTGAGGTTCGCCGATGACATTATAATTCTGTCAGAGACAGCAAAGGACTTGGAAGAGCAGTTGAACGGAATGGATAGTGTCTTGAAAGGAGGATATAAGATGAAGACCAACAAAAGCAAAACGAGGATAAAGGAATGTAGTCGAATTAAGTCGAGTGATGCTGAGGGAATTAGATTACGAAATGAGACGCTTAAAGTAGTAAAGGAGTTTTGCTATTTGTGGAGCAAAATAACTGATGATGATCGAAGTAGAGAGGATATAAAATGTAGACTGGCAATGGCAAGGAAAGCGTTTCTGAAGAAGAGAAATTTGTTAACATCGAGTATAGATTTAAGTGTTAGGAAGTCGTTTCTGAAAGTATTTGTATGGAGTGTAGCTATGTATGGAAGTGAAACATGGACGATAAATAGTTTGGACAAGAAGAGAATAGAAGCTTTCGAAATGTGATGCTACAGAAGAATGCTGAAGATTAGATGGGTAGATCACATAACTAATGAGGAGGTATTGAATAGAATTGGGAAGAAGAGGAGTTTGTGGCACAACTTGACAAGAAGAAGGGAACGGTTGTTAGGAGATGTTCTGAGGCATCAAGGGATCACAAATTTAGCATTGGAGGGCAGCGTGGAGGGTAAAAATCGTAGAGGGAGACCAAGAGATGAATACACTAAACAGATTCAGAAGGATGTAGGTTGCAGTAAGTACTGGCAGATGAAGAAGCTTGCACAGAATAGGGTAGCATTGAGAGCTGCATCAAACCAGTCTCAGGACTGAAGACCACAACAACAATAATGAAGGGGTACTTGTAGCACACTGAAGAAATATAAAAGGTTGAAAGCAATTCCACTGATTAAATTCCATTGGCACTTCCTAGAGACAGCGACACTTTTTTCCAAACAGTTCTGCTGTTGGCCGCTTTTGGTGGCATCCAGTATACAGCCGCCTCACTAAATCAGCCCTTCGGAATGGTTCCATGATGGGGAAAGTCAGAGAGCTAGCCAAAAGCAGGGAGCCAGAGGCACAATTCTTGGGCACGACCGCGTTTGTATTTCAGTTAGTACAGAACACAAATTTTACAGTTTACGTGCCAATCGCACGTGGTGAGTGCGTCAGTTCGTCAGTGCTCTTACCTGGAAGTCAGGCTGCGGCGGGAGAGGCGCCTGCACTACTGGCGCGAGCTCACAAAAACGGAAGAGCCGGCAGTCCGCGCCGACCGCAATGACGTAACGCAAGGGGCCTTGAGCCGGAGTCCCCCAACAGCAAGGAACTCAATCAGCGGTTCGCGGCCGCCTGCCGACGTTGGCCGAGATACAGAGGCTAGGGACTGTATACGGCACTGGACAGTTGGCGCTATCTACATCTGCATTCGTAGACTGTCAACAGCGGTGAAGTGCATGGCAGAGGCTTCTTCTCATTATATGCCGTTTTCGCGTTTCTTGCCTTGGGAAGAATGACTACTTGAGTGCTTCCTTGCGCGCCTCAGCTGCTCTAGTATTCGCTCTACATTCCGTGCAGCGATAACGCAAACTCACAACACGAGTGATACCGAGCGCACACAACATAAATATTTTCAGCTCTCGAAACATACCACTTGGTTATTTGTTGCACGTTTGCATTTCATCTCTCTGGCAATGGCTAAAACAGTTCATGTTTTCCAAATATGCTAGTACAGTCACTTGAAGATAATTTGGCTTCTTCGCACTCTCAAAAAGCAGTAGTGTAGCGTATTGCTCGGACTGAAACTATACAGATTACCTACTAAAAGGTCGTTGCAAATGACAACTACATTTATTTTAGATCACAGCATGAGTCTAGTAAAATTAAATCTTGTTACTAGATTCATCCATCCCTACTCGCTAAAACAATTGTATCATTAACAATAAAATCAGGAACTGTAGACTTCCTACAACTATTATTGCCACGAGAATTAAGAGGACACTGTGCTCACTTGTGGATAATGCAAAAAGAGTGTAGCACGCGTCTGTAACAAACACTCTGAGCCGTGCCTCAGCTCTCGTTGGTGCTGTTTGTAGGTTTACGCCCTCTGTTGGAGGCCAGACCGTATACTTTAATTGGCATGGTTGCGGTTGTTTGTCTTCTTCTCTTCTTAACTGGCGCCACACGTTTCGCAAGCGTTGCCTGTCCGCTAGTAGCAGCAGCGGCAGATATCGATATGTAGTAACTATTGACCTATCTTTGGGGCGACGTTGTTGTTTTTCCGTGTCGTATGAGTGTGGCAGTTCGGTTGGGGACTCAGGAGGAGCCAGGTCCGCGAAGTGTGCGAACATGCCGGACCGCTGGCCTCGGGCGTGGACTGCCGGATGAAAGGGCTGCGGTCATGGCGGTGCACGACCTCGTCGTAAACGGCCCCGTCCACACTCGTAACCGAATCCTGCCTTGCCTTGACTAACAGGTTTCATATTCTGCAAGCAAAAGAAAGAAAAACTAATTTGATATGCACGTCTCGGTGATTAATAAGTATATTAACACGATACTCGTTATTTTATGAAGCCGTAATGACTGCAAATAGATTACGAATATCTGTAGTCTATCGAACAGTATTTTAAGCGAAACAGATGCGTCGTGAGGAGTCCAAGTGTGAGGTGGGGCAGTTAGTTATGTGAGTGTCCACTGTCCATTCTCATTGTACTCTTCGTCCAGATATGGATAAATTAAAATAATTAAACAAATCATATGCAACCAATATCTAGTTACATAGAGAATTTTAATAGGTTAATGGATGTGAAAACAGCGACGTGAACCGTTGTACGAGATATTTACATTATTATTCGCCTGGTCGACCTTAATTCGCGAGTACCCGAAGAGAGCAGGAGGTGGTGGGGGGGGGGGCGGTGTTGGCCGGCAAGTAATTAAGTTGGTAGTCTACTGTTTCACTGTGTGCTCCCTCATTGTTTGTTGTCCAATTATCTTTGCTGATGATCATTTGGGTATGACAGGAAAGATTTCAGTCATTTTGAGTTCGTTGCTAAGGTACCACCAATTCTAAAACTATCCAGGCAGTGTATGGTATCAGGACACGCGTAGCAGGCGCAAGTAGAGTACAGTGGGGAGAGATTATTATTGTGCTTTCTGGTGCAAGTAACTGGTCTTGTGTGTCGGTAGTTTCGGGGCGAGAGGATAAAGTTATGTCCGCTAGTGAACTGTGAATTCTGATTCAAGCAGCTGGTACTTTATATCAGTGCTGCAACGGATGTAAACGTACGAAATTGGAGGACGCTGAGTGTACACAATGTATACTATGTGATCAAAAGTATCCGTGCACCAACAAAAACATATGTTTCTCGTATTAGGTGCATTGTGCTGCCACCTACTGCCAGGTACTCCATATCAGCGACCTCAGTAGTTATTAGACATCGTGAGAGAACAGAATGGGTTGCTCCGAGGAACTCACGGACTTCGAACGTGGTCAGGTGATTGGGTGTCAGTTGTGTCATACGTCTGTACGCGAGATTTCCACACTCCTAAACATCCCTAGATCCACTGTTTCCGATATGATAGTGAAGTGGAAAAGTGAAGGGACACGTACAGCACAAATGCGTACAGGCCTACCTCGTCTGTTGACTGACAGAGACCGCCGACAGTTGAAGAGGGTCGTAATGTGTAGTAGGCAGACATCTGCCCAGACCATCACACAGGAATTCCAAACTGCATCAGGATTCACTGCAAGTGCTATAACTGTTAGGCCGGAGGTAAGAAAACTTTGATTTCATGGTCGAGCTGCTGCTCATAAGCCACACATCACGCCAGTAAATGTCAAACGACGTCTCGCTTGGTGTAAGGAGCGTAAACATTGGACTATTGAACAGTGGAAAAACTTTGTGTCTAGTGACGTTTACAGTACATCAATGTGGCGACCCGATGGCAGGGTGTGGGTGTGGCGAATGCCTAGTGAACGGCTTGTGCCAGCGTGTGTAGTGCCAACAGTAAAATTCGGAGACGGTGGTGTTATGGTGTGGTTATGTTTTTCATGGAGGAGGGTGGCACCTCTCGTTGTTTTGCGTGGCACTATCACAACACAGGGCTACATTGATGTTTTAAGCACCTTCTTACTTCCCGCTGTTGAAGAGCAATTCGGGGATGGCGATTGCATCTTTCAACATGATAGAGCGCCTGTTCATAATGCACGGCCTCTGGCGAAGTGGTTACACGACCATAAGATCCCTGTAATGGACTGGCCTGCACAGAGTCCTGACCTGAATCCTATAGAACACCTTTGGAATGTTTTGGAACGCCGACTTCGTGCCAGGCTACACCGAGCTATATCAATAATTCTCCTCAGTGCAGCACTCCGTTAACAATGGGCCGCCATTCCCCAAGAAACCTTCCAGCACCTGATTGAACGTATGCCTGCGAGAGTAGTAGTTCTCATCAAGGCTAAGGGTGGGCCAACACCGTATTGAATTCCACCGTTTCCGTCGAGGGCGCCACGAACTTATAAGTCATTTTCGGACAGATTTCCGGATACTTTTAGTCAGATAGTGTATCAAGATTTTACCAGTTTTGTCTGTTGTTTATTGATTAACTTAACTACTTCCCTAGAGTCTTAGTTTTGGAGTGTTTTTGTACCCAGAATTCACAGACTGGGGCGCCAATTAGGTTTGACAGGTGTGGATGGTGCGGTTGGACATCAAATTTGCAATAAGCACAAGCACTTTATTCACTCATCACAGAGTCCTGATACAGGCAGTCGACGCGTTATACGTTGCTACTTAAGAGTTTGTACCGTTGGTATTTCTCCTCGTCACATACCGATGCGTTTTAATATAGTAGAGACGGCCGCGCGATTAGAGGCGCCGTGTCACGACTTGCGCGCCACCTCCCGCCGGAGGTTCGAGTCCTCCCTCGGGCAAGGGTGTTGTGTGTTGTCCTTCGATTGAGTTAGTTTAAGGTAATTTAAACAGTGCGTATGTCTAGCTACCCGTGACCTCATCAGTTTAGTCTCTTAGGAATGGACATACATTTTTTAGTAGAGACGAAAAAGTGTAACAAGAGCTAGACATTTGAAACGCGAGAGGGGAGACCGACTGCGTTAAATAAGAAAGCGAAGCGGACTGTTTGAAACAGCGCCCTTGTAGTTTAACGCGACTGATTCATGCATCTGCAACAATCAGTCATGCAACTCGACGTTGCGCATATCTGTGTGGCAGGGTCTCAGCGTTGTGACAGCTCTGCAGACGACTTTTGTTTTTAGACACAAAGGTTCAAAAGGGTTATCTACTTGAAATACGGCAAAAACGTTACGCTTTCAGCAGCTAGTGTTCCTCTTTCGCCCCAGAGAGTACACTTCTTTGGGCTATGCACCAAGCGTTTCCTCAGCTAGGTATCAGAGTGATATGACACTGTGTGGTGTTTAGGTCAAATCTTCTTCTTCGCTGTTGAACCCTGAAGTTGACTTACAATAGCACGCTATCACACTCGTATCTTTCCTTTCCTCTTCATTTCCACCTACGTAGAGCATCCCACATCATTCTTATTCTGCTGCATGTCTGACGTACTTAGTCGTCTACGGTGATTCCTTCCCGCAATAGCTCTTTCTTGTTTTGTTCCAATGATGTTACTGGATCTTAAAATGTGTACTACGTGAGCTTGTTTCGATGTGACGCCAGAGCAACTTCCGGTACTTTTCTCAGCACTACTTCATTGGTGGTTCTATCTATCTAGCCTATCCTCATAATCCTTCAGTAACACCAGATCTCCAGGATTTCTAACCATTTTCTCTTTTTGTTTTCGTAGTGTCAAGTTTTCACACTCACATTGTCGCTGTCCAAGTCTTGTGCCTAATTTTCTTTAGCCAGTAGATCATTGCGATTATCTGGCTGCCTCTGCTTCTTGGCTGTAGATATTTTCCATGAAGTGAACTCTTTGGCACCACCAAGAGGACACGGAAACTGAAATCAATAACATGAACACGCTGCTGGCAACAAAACTGTCCTCCACAATTACTGAACTGCCATGCATCCAGAAGAGACCCGTCGAGTTTCCTTGAAGTAAATTCTTTAGCACCACCGAGAGGAGTCATTACGTAGTCTAGCTCGATGCTCGGTGATGTTAATACGCAACTCTTTATTTAACAAGTTGCAATTTTGTAGTTTTTCATTTCTTTTCTTTTAGTTCTAATTCTCTCTTATCTTCAGTGCTATTTAATTCTTCTTCAGAAAAAGAAATGAGAAACAACATCATATAAACTATCTTTTAGGCTTTTAGGCAACAAGCACGTCTCAAAACTTCAATCAGAGCGTACGAAAATGTAATCAAAACACCTGTTATAACTTCGGGGATTGGAAATGACAATCAATTGTGGCTTCAGTACTGCAATTATCTGGCGTCCACTTTCCGTAGCAGTAGGCTTGACGAAATTACAACCTTCAGTTTTATGCGTTTCAACTTTGAAAACTTTTGACATTGTTTTTGCTCCAATTTAGACACAACATTCATTTACATAAAGACGAAATGTAATAATTGTAAAATCCATCCTAAAATTATACCTTTTCATTCGCTAATCCTCTCTTCATCCTTCTCTTAATTTTTCATAACACGTTTTGTAGCTCCTCCATTCACGATCTCGATTTCCAGGAACAAGTCTTTTTCGCATGGGGAGAAGTCTGAAGATCGTTCAGATTTCTCTTTACTTTCGTCCATCTTTATAACATGACACCTTCAATATTAAACACTGAGCGTCTACGATGTACAATTAATATCTGCGGACGGAGGGCAATAATCGGGTCGACAGCTGTAACTTAGATCAACACAGAGCTTTATTTGGAAATCCAGGTTCAGTTTTATACAACAGAGCGGAGTCATAAACAGAGTTCAGTTTCTGAACTAACGTGAAATTTGACCTCCAATAGGCGCTTTGCTTTCTGACAAAGAAAAATCGTTACTTATAAATTGCACTCGTACAAAAAGTTTGCATTCTTAGATCTAGTGGCAACTCTTGTTTGGTTAATAAATCAGAGGGTCAGCAATATTACAGTAACAGCTCTACAATGAAATTTTCACGCTGCAGCGGAGTGTGCGCTGGTATGAAAGTTCCTGGCAGATTAAAACTGTGTGCCGGAAGTTTAATAGCTCTACAATTCTGGAAAAGGAATTTTACCGGATTTCATTTCGTCAGTGATACTTAGGGACGATGTAGTTATTTGCACACTTGTCTGGTTGTGAATTTCTCGACTCAGTAATAGTCGGATAATGAGACACTGCCTCACACGTAATCAACCATAGAGTACTAAATCTGATATTGTGAATATAAATATGAAATACAGAATCTGCAATTATCCGCCAATTCGTGTAGCAAGACAAAACTAGAACTTAATTTTCTCCTAAGGCGCTTCTGATTTTTTGCACAGTTCGATTTCCTACCCGCATTTACGTTTTTATCCGTTTTGAACTGAAAAAATGTGCACAACAGACAAACTATCGAAAGTGTGCGCTGTATGCCTTGTTTGGAACAAACTTGTTCCATTCAGTCACGTTAATGCTGTTGACAACAGTGATGCTCAATTTACACTTCGCCCTCAAGCTTGTCTTCAGTACTTCTCTGTAGTGTTTGTGTTTGTTTTCCTGTCATTGATGGTTGTACGTTAAGTGACACACAGTGGTACAGACAGGTTTACTGCTGAAGAGCGGCAAAATATGAAGATACCAGAGGCTTGTGATGAGACTGCCACTGCTGCGGAAACAGGCCACAGGAGCATCGTTGTGTCCCTCGTGCATGGCACGCAGAGAACCCGTATATCAGATGCATTTCGGGCAACGCTTCGTTAGTAAACTTGTTCATACTCCTGAGTATCACCTTTAAATACAACTACAACTGACAGAAAAACAAACCTGAGACATTGCAAGCAACACAGAATGCAAGCTTTGAAACACCCCCTTAGAAAAAATTTATGAATTACTGTGCTGGTAAACCTCTTAGTTATTTGATTTTCAAACAGCTGAGCAGAACTGAACATACTCAGACATTTCTCTCTTTACTTATTCTGATCATCACTAAACTGACACATAATATTTTTAGCGCAACGCAATCTGACTTTCAATAATCCCCACAAAAGAATGGCCGTGACTAACAATAACCTATACCTTTCATGAATCACTTACCTCACAAAAATCTTCGTTACTCGAACCACTGCATTGCAGCGAGCGTCAATACTGCCAGCTAAATAAAAGATTCTAACTACTGAAGGCTCTAACTAATGATAGGCATAGTTAGCAAACGAAAGATTTTGATAGAAAACAAAGAATGTATTTATCTTAATAGTGTTCAAAAGTCAATACATATATATATATATATATATATATATATATATATATATATATATATATATATATATATATATAAAATCAGTTCATGACACCCAGTCTTACAAATTTCCTTTTTCTGACGGACACACGCCCAGATCGCCCGCTCTCAAAATTCTGCTATCTCTCTCCCTACATCCACCACTGCTGGCGGCTCACCTCCAACTGCGCAGCGCTACGCGCTGTTCACATCCAACTGCCAACACTACAATAGCAAATATTCCAACAATGCCAACCAGCCACAGACTGCACACAGCACAGTCAGTGATCTTCATACAGAGCGCTACGTGGCGTTACCAACATAAAAACCTAAACAGCCTACTTACAAGATTCACCAGATTCCAAGCACACACCGGGGAAACGTTATTTCGTCTTAAAGCTCATCAAAACAATCCTTAACCCGCGGGGTCAAGGGGTATCGTACCCGATTAGTAACCAAAGCATCTTCGGTTTAGGGTTCGTAAGACGGGCACCGCTCAACATTTGGGAAAAATAAAAGCGTCGGCAGCGGCGGCCGAAGATTTCTGACATAAGAAGTCATCCTCATTCAGCCAACGGCCTAGTCAAAGAGGCCGGAGGAGCTGACAGAGGGCTTGCCGCGAAGTGAAGCCATCGAACTTCTTATGCCAAAATTCTTACAGACTTTTAACTAAAACAAGCGCTATTAACCTTCTACGTCTTCATTCTTCGTGCCTACTATTTATTTCTCAAAATAGTCACCCTAGCGACGAACACGTTTCTCCCAATGGGAGACCAGTTTCTGTATACCGTGACTATAGAATGTTTGGCTTTGTTGACGCTGCTAAAACCTCAAGTTTGCTAGAATCTCTTCATCAGTATCAAAGTGAAGCTCTAGAAGTTGTCCTTCATGTTTTCGAAACAGAGGAAAATCGAAAGGGGGCAACCCCGGGCTTTATAGACGATGGTCGATAGCAGTGAATCCAAGAAATCAGATTACTGCAGATATCGCAGCGATCGTGTGTGGTCTGACATTGTCTTCCTGAAGGAGATGGTGCTCCACTTGTGGACGAAATCTTCGAATTCGAAACTCAATTGCAGCACGCTCTTTCCCACACGCCGACATAGTTACGTTACACACTGCTACGGTACACGCCAGAATTCGGAGCCCTCAACAGGCGGGGGGCTGCAAATATTTAGGCCCGAAGAATAAGGGCGTAGAATGTTAATAGCGATGGTTTCATTTTTTTAAAAAAGCTTTAGGAGTTTTCAAATTAAAAACTATGAGGCAAATCATTCGTTGTTATGATTAGCACCGGATGCAAAGATTTGTGGATAATCTTAAACCTGAATGAATATAAAATAATCAACAGAAAGAGAAAAGAAATGAGTCAGTGTCCTTTGACTACGCATTGAGTCACAACTGTCTAGGAATTTCAGACCAGAGCAATTTAAGAAGAAACCAACACATAAGTTTTGGAACAGGGGCGTGGCCGGCCGTAGTGGCCGTGCGGTTCTGGGCGCTACAGTCTGGAGCCGAGCGACCGCTACGGTCACAGGTTCGTATCCTGCCTCGGGCATGGATGTGTGTGATGTCCTTAGGTTAGTTGGGTTTAATTAGTTCTAAGTTCTAGGCGACTGATGACCTAAGAAGTTAAGTCGCATAGTGCTCAGAGCCATTTGAACAGGGGCGTGAGAGAAGCCTCCACGAAGGGTGTCTACCGACTACTAATCTCTACACATCCAGCCGTCCCCTGGGCGTTTAGGTATTACCTACACGGCTGATTCTCTCACACCAGAAGCAAACATGCGAGCAAACAAACGGTCCTTATCAGAGCCAACTTTAACTGTGATTTCTATAGATATTGAAGGTGTATCATCAGCCAAAGAATATCTGTTATCCAGCCTATGCCGTGGCAAAAAATGCGACGTCCTGTGCACACAAGAGACCTACAGAGAAGGGCGACAGAGACCACCAAAAATACCGGGCATGAAATTACCTGCAGAAATACCGCACTTTCAGTACGGAAGCGCCATATCTGTAAGACCAGGGCTTTAGATAATGAGTGCCAACTGCACTGTAGAAAATAATATCGAAGTTATTTCAGTGGAGATGAGTAACTGTGTGGTTACCTTTGTATATAAGCCTCCTTCTGCTGTATTTTCCTTTACACCACCTAAGAACTTCCACAACAGCAAGACGTCTATTACGATCGGTGACTTTAACAGCCAAAGTCGCGTATGGGTATATCCTGAAGATAATGAAAATGGGGAAGCAGTCCTCCCCTGGGCTGAATCCTGCCAGTTGTCTTTTATACACAACAGCAAGCTACCCACTTCCTTCAACAGTGGCAGGTGGCAGCTTGAATTTAACCTTGAAATCCTCTTTGTGAGTCAAAACATCGCACAGCTGTGCTCCAAACCAGTGTGCTCACCCATACCACAGACACCACGCAGGCCACTGCTGCATCAAGGTCTCCCAGCAATAAGGCTAAAGGAGGTGAATTTCAAAATGAGATACAACTTGTAGGAAGCTAATTGGACGAAATTTTCTAACATGCTGGTAAAGAAGATTAGGTCAGTGCCATCCATACCTGAAGAGTGTGAGAGCTTTGTTCAAACTGTAAAATACTGCTCCCGGGAATCAATTTCGAGAGGGTGTAGGAGAATGTATCTGCAGGAAGTGACACCTGAAACAGCTGCTCTGCTGGACAAATATTACCGCCTATATGAAGAAAATCCTTATAGCGAGGAAACTTATCTGGCTGCACAGAGTACTTTCTCTTCAATCTCTGAGGCGAAGAGAGAACAGTGCATTAAACTAATGACAGAATGTGAGATGAGTGGGCCGGCCGCGGTGGTCTAGCGGTTCTGGCGCTGCAGTCCGGAACCGCGGGACTGCTACGGTCGCAGGTTCGAATCCTGCCTCGGGCATGGGTGTATGTGATGTCCTTAGGTTAGTTAGGTTTAAGTAGTTCTAAGTTCTAGGGGACTTATGACCTAAGATGTTGAGTCCAATAGTGCTCAGAGCCATTTGAACCATTTTTTTTTTTTTTATATGAGTGGAAGCTGCCAGAAGGCCTGGAGGGTGTTACGACGTCTCATCAACGATTTCTCCCAATCAAATACACACACAAATGTGAAGGCAGATCAGATTGCATACCACCTCTTGAAAAGTGGTAAACCTGACCGTTCCAGTAGAATCGGGAGACGAACTCTGCAAAGGTATCCCGAGCAAGAGGGTAACTTTCTGTCTCGACCTTTCAGTCTGAACGACCTCGAATTGGCTCTAAACAAGTGGAATGTCGGAAAAGCATCAGGGGTTGGTGATATAAGAACTGAGCAGATCAAGAACTTTGGTCCAGGCGCAAAGTGCTGGCTACTCGAACTATCGAACAATTGTATCAAGAGCTGCAGGATACCTAAATCCCGGAGGAAAGAAAAAAATCGTAGATATACATAAGCCAGGAAAAGACTGGGATCATCCCAAAAGCTCTAGGCCTATCTCCCTTCTATGTCCCCTGTATAAGGTGTTGGAAAGGCTGGTCCTCCAAAGAGTAACAGATGTGATAGACCCTTTAGTGATCCTCCAACAAGCAGGATTTAGACAAGGGAAGATCTGCACGCCACAGGCGTTGAAGGTGACACAGCATATAAAGGACGGCTTCGAAACGCGGCAGATCACAGAAGCTGTGTTTATAGATGTCTCAGCAGCCTATGACACTGTCAACCATAGACTCTTGTTGCTGAAGTTATACAACCTCACGGAGGATTACCAGTTAACCTGTATGATTAGAAACATATTGCAGAATCGAAGATATTTTGTGGAATATCAAGGATAAAGAAGCAGATGGGGGCAGCTACACTGTGCGGTTATTTTTATTCTTTGACTGGTTTAATCTCTAAACCATAGTGTGTGTAGAAATGTAATGAAGTAATGTATACAATAGTGTTTTAGTTTGCTTCTGATACGAAATAAAATATAAAAATCTTGGAATGGGGAACCTGTTGCCAGACACTTGTTTACGATGGAGTACAAAGGAAGTAAATTGCACGCATGGAAGAGGTTGCCTGCAAGAAAGAGACAGAAAAGAGATACAGAAGTCCACACACGACTTGATACAGGTTTGTTTAGCCAGCGTGAGTGTGTAGTGGAGGTGCTCAAGAGACTGCAGTGGAAGGGCAACAGGAAAAGTGCTAGGTATCGGAAGAGATATTAGAAGAGTTCACGTTCAATACCACTCGGAAAACCTGATACTTCCTCAGAAATACAGCTCACCCAGTGACTACGATGCTCCTTATTCTTCTGCGCTTGAAGTTAAGGGACTTGTGCCTGTTTCAACTTTACTTTCCACTACCACCTCGTTCTGGTTTTTTCATGTCTGACTTTTCTTTTGGATGCACAGTTTCTCCTGAGATCCTCTCTATACTCATTCTTCGTAGGTGATGTCTCCATATTGTTTTATTTTCTTCAGTCTTTTCAGTAATGGTATTGTTACGTACTTGATTCCTAATATTCATTCATTTCTTTTATGGTCTTCTCTGTTAACACACGTAGATTTTCACACAAATCTCATTCCTTTGTTGTCGTTCATGTTTATCACATTTCTCAGGCATCCATGAATCACTTCTATATACCAATACAGGTGTAGCCAATGTTTTGTAAAATTTTAATTTTTTTTGTCGTTCCGTATCTTGCTTTGGAATGTTTTATTTACCATTCTGCATACGCTTTGCCATATGTTAGTCTTATTTTCTATATCCTTGTCCATAATATAGCTTATATCACACCGTGAAATGTTAAATCTGGAATCCTCCTCAAAATGGCAAAAGGGTTGGGGGGTAGGGGGGGGGGAGTATTACCTATTATTATCTTTTAGTGTGGGGGAAAACAGTGTGAGCATGGGATTTCTTATGACGAGATACAATTTTGGATTTTTATTGATATATGAAGATTATATTATTTTTCATCTAATTTATTTGCTTTACACATTGATTTTTGTAGTTCATCTTCATTCTTCCAAAATTGTTACATTATACGGATGGATAAGAATATTAATGTGTTTATTTCTATTAATATGTATAGGCAGATTTGCTTCCTCTCTGAAGTTGTTAATTAAATCATTTAGAGCACATTAAATGAAGCTGCTACATCGTTGCTTCTCATTAATTTATTATTGCCAACTTTTATTATAATTTTTGTATTCTTCTATAAACTCCTTGTAGCTTCAGGGAGATGTGCAGGACATCCGGCATTACTCATTACGTCCCATTGTTCTATATGTTAGCATTTTCAAAAGTTTTTCGAAGTGAATGAAAGCTGAATTTGTCGCTGCGTTGACCAATCGTCATTTTTCTAAAATTCTTGGTATTGTAAATACTTTATCACTGCCTGAACAGCCTTTCAAGAATTCACTTTGTTCTTTTAATAGGAGGATTTCTGTTTTGGTTTTATAAAAATCATCATCATCGTAATGATCGTCGTATCATTGTCGTCATCATCATTATCGCCATGAACCTGTTCAATCACTTGGTGATGTGGGCTCTTTGTGCCGGAGTGGAACATAGGGTCCCAGCAGGTTCTTCCGTTTCGGACGATCTTTGCTTCCCGCTGCCAACTGAGGCCGTCTCTGCCCGTCGGTATTTTTGGTAAATTTAAATACAATCTAGTATGTGTTTTGACCACCTGCCATCCTCTTTTCTAAAGATACGAGCAGTTCACTGCCATTTCGAGGTATTTACTCCTTCCATTATACCACTGATGTTTTTGGACGTCAGCTACCATTCTGTCTTTCTTTGTGTAGCCAAGCATTGAGCTCTCATTCGTAATTGAGCTACTGTACATTTGGTAACAATGAATGCATTTAATGTCCAGGTTGGTCGCACAGCCATACGTTTACTGATAATATACGTTGGTCGAAACTGGTTTCTTCAGCTCAGCCGCCATCTCAGACTTGAAAACTGAAGAGTATCTTCCGTGTGCTTACCGGTTCACTTCAATAAGTCGAAATACTTCCTGTTTTAAGTTGCCTTCTATAATTAAGTGTTGAGCCAGATATACGTACTCCATGGTCGTTTGCAATTGTGTGTTTCCAACACCTATATTCCCCTCCGGTTCTTTGACTATGATCTTGGTTTCTTCATAGTTCATTTTTAGATTGTGACAGGAGAGACTAATGCAAATTCGCTGAAATTCTTTTGTAGTAATTGCTAATAGAACTATATCATTAGAAAATCTCACGTTATTTAATCTCTTTCCCCAGAACGTGAATTCCCTATGTTTTCCAATTCAATTTAGTCACTGTGTTAAGGTTTATACGATTGTAAGTTGGCGGATTTTAGGTTGGGTCGTTTTCTGGGCAAATGAGGTGAATTCTTGTAGGTTTGAAGCTGGCGCAAAGGAACAGTGAGGTAGCGGGTGTCTGCGACCGGTGGGCAAGGTCCGCTCGAACAATAGCAGTGACGTCAGAGTGACACCGCTAGTGACCGGTGATGCGTGCAACGGAAAGAAACGACGGATTCTCCGGGCTCGACCGAGTAAGGTGGATGATAGACGATATTCAAACTGAGTGACCACAGGGCTTTGTGTGACAGATTATTCTTCCCCACTGGAATCTGTCCCTTGGCAACCGCATGTTGCCATTTGTGCTGTTTGTTTCGAAATCTCCGATTATAAACTTGACTGACTGGTTTTGAAAGGTACTTGATTCCCTAAACATGAAATCTGACCCAGTGGCTTGTAGCTGGAGGTCACTGTGTAGGTCTTCTATCCGATTGTTAAAATTTCTGTATTATCTACAGGTGTCAAAGTTGCTCTTCAAGCCATGAAGTTCGGTTTTGTGAGTGCTGCACTTCCGTACTGTTCAAGGGGTCTTTTTGAATCTAATATCAAGCCTTTGATTTTCGATCTGTGGCTAGTGGGTCCTCTACTAGTTTCCTGCAAGATTTAAATATAGCTTTTGCATTTGCTGCACATGTCAGAGAGTAAAAGTCCTTTATTTGCTGATAAACCTTCAGCGTTCACTGAAGTCATTTTTAAGGCTGGTTCTGAAAGGGATCTTTGGTTCACATTTATGTTTCTCCTTGGTGTACTGATTTTAAAATGCTTAGACGGCTGCATACGGCTTCCAGGAACGTCCGAAATTTACTTGATCTTCCAGGAGGCTCCTTCTGTGTCCCCGCCACATACATGTAAGATAAATATTGACACACAGTGGCATGTCATTCAAGACTCTCAATAACAACACAAATAAATTTACATTTTACCTATGAGACTCGTTCAGACATGGCCAAGGAGTCGAGGCTGCGCAACAACATACGTAAATTGAAGGTGGAGGGGAGGGGGAGAAAGGAAAGGAGTGGGAAGGGACTGTGGATGTCAGCTTTATCGGGACTACACGCTGATTCAGCAGCGATGAGTGAAACTGTGGTTGGAACCCTGGACCTCCTAATTCAACGCAGTTGTATTAACCGTTGCGCCACACGAATACAAAGTTTATAGTCACAGTGCGGACTGACGCCTCACACCCGATCTCCACGTAGCGCCACCTATGCGCAGTCCCCACCCGTGTCCTACATGCTCCCTACCCCGAAGAGATCAGACGTAATTGTGCAACCGAACTGCAGAAGGTCGATGCGGTGCCCATCGAGGTGAAACAGTTATGTGAATGCGTGGTGTCTGTTCTTTCGGACATGTCCGGAACAATATATACCACACTTTCGTACAATTTGCAACAACAGGTAGTCGACATTGCGAGCTGTGCAAAGCTGTGCAGCGGATAGTCAATGTACTTAGCCTATGGAATTCTAGGGAAACTACTAGCGGTTCATCGACTAATCTAGGCCTGTTGTGCGGTGTGCCTGTTCAGTTATGACTGTAGCATCTTTGGCTCAAAGGAACGTGTATTTATGCTGGTTTAAAGTTTGATGCAAAAAGCCTTTATAAAAATTATAAATGATCTTATGCGTCGCCTACATCATTTTATGAACTGCCTCACTTCAAATGAAATTTTAGAAACTTTCAGCAAGACGCTGAAGACCTACACTTGGAGTGAATATGTCATTATGGCGCTGCGTAGATACCTCAAGAGGCCAGAGTATTCAGCATACGTAGCTGTTCCGCCGGTAATAGAATGTTTTATTATTTTGGTGCCCGACCCGGTGTTTCAGTTCGTAATTTGGGATCTCGTCTGGGAATTTTCTATTTAACTAGCCTGCCGGATCGATGAGATCCGTTGATAATATTGTGGATCCAGTTAGGGACAATTACAGTACTCAGTGCGACTGTGCGAAGCATCGGTCCACGGCGCTTCAGCGTCGTGGTTCTAGGGCGGCGTCGACGGAGCGATCATTGGCAACAACGGCTGCAGCAGCGCCGGTCTCGACGAAGCGTCGGTAATAGCGCCGTGGGCTTCCCGAGTTCACACCGCGGGGAATACGTGGAGTCAACCACTAGCGCCAGTGATAGGCGATGTCTTGCATACACGTTAAATGAGCAGTTGTACGATTGTACCAATATGCTGTTCTTCAGCCTCTTTTGTTATGCTCGTGAAACTCCTGGATGCTTGTGCCTTATTATAACATGGTGCTCTTGAAATCGTGGGAGAACTAGTGCATAATGACTGCCTTTGATTTTTAGATGTCCGCTACCATTTCTCTTGCCAATCGAGGACAACCGCTTTCTGAACAGGGGTGTCATATTTGTGAGATATTATTTAATAGCTCCATGCAAAGATGCCTGCTTTGCTAAGGCATCTACTTGTTCATTTCCAGGTATCCCACGTGGTCTTTCATCCGTACCATCTCGATGTTGAGACAGTTCCTCTGCACCCGAAAATCAACATCGACAATTGCTGCAACTATGGGGATGGTTTTGTGATGGTGTCTATCGAGTTGTAGGGCTGGTATACTATCAGAGACGATGACTACTGCGTCTGCTATAGATTTCTTTGCAAATAATAGGGCTTCCAAAATGGCAATCAATTTGACTATCGTGTAAGTGAAGTGTGGATCCAAATTGTACAGGCTTTGTTATTATCTTCGGGGTACCCAATAAAAATTACCCGCGCCTTACAAGACTAGGACCCATCTGTACAAACAACGCATCGGTGATAGTGGGACAGAAATTCCATTGCCGTTTCGTTATCTGTGTTCTGGTTTTGTCACGTTAAACTAGCGATACTAGTCCTGGCATCACTCTGTTGACTGCATCTATGAAATTGTGGTATGTAGGGGCTGTGCCCCTTGGAGAAGGAGGAAGGCGGTGTTCTAGTTGGTATAAATAGTCTCGTCGGACCACGCTGTGGTGGGATTCCCCTACTATCTACAGAATTTACGCTTTGCTGGTAGGGTAGTTGGGCATGCTGTATTGGAGTAGGGACTTGTGGCATTGGCGGTGCATCCAATGGAGCCACGGTTTCTGACGTCTGCGGCACTGTCGTCATAAGATAGGTTGGTTGCTGAAGATCATAGGTGGGGGTGTTGATAGTTGTATTGAGCTGTTGTTGAGTGGCAGGGGCGGGAATTCTGCACACTGCCTCGTAATGTTTGGGGAAGAAGTAACTGCATTCACATACGGTCTGTTTTTCAACACAGCTGCTCCTTCTCAGAAGGTTGGGTTTGACATCTTTTCCGGTCGTTTCAGTGTTCCTCGTAAAGTTTTTTTTGAGAGTGAAAATTCAGTTTCTTCCAGTATCCGACACTATAACAGTATGATACAGCCTTTAACTATCTTTAAGAATATTCGTTATATGCTCCATATATCGCTTGAACGGTTCTTTTATCGAAATGATGTGGACCTAGTCAGTTTACAGGATAAGTATACATTGAGATGACAAAAGGGATGGGATAGGGATATGTACACTGGCGGTATATCGCGTACTCCAGGTATAAAATGGCAGTGCATTTGTACTCAACTGATTCATGTGAAAAGATGTCCGATGTGACTGTGGCTGCACGAAGTTAATCATCAGATTTTGAACGCGGAATAGTAGTTGTAGCTAGATATGTGAGACAAACCATTTCGGAAATCGTTACAGAATCCTATATTCCGCCACCCCAGTGTTAAGAATGCGCCAAGGGTATCAAATTTCAGGTATTACCTCTCATCACGGACAATTCAGTGGCCGGCGAGGTGTTCACTTACAGTCATCAGTGAGTGCTAATAGAAAAGCAACTCAGCGTGAACTAACCGCAGAAATCAATGTGAAACGTACTACGATCGTATCGAGTAGGACACTGCGGCAAAATTTAGGGTTAATGGGCTATGGCAGGAGACGACCAACGGGAGTGCCTTTGCTATCAGCATGAAATCGCCTGCAGCGTCTCCCCTAGTCTCGCGACCGTGTGTGTTGGATCCTAGACGACTGAGAAACAGTGACCTGGTCAGATGAGTCCCGATTTCAGTTGTAAGAGCCGATGGTAGGTTTCGAAGTTGGCGCAGACCCCACGACCCAAGTTTTTAACAAGGAAGGCACTGTGCAAGCTGGTGGTGACTCTACAGTGGTGTGGGCTGTGCTTACATGGAATGCACTGGATCCCCTGGTCGAACTGAACCGATCCTTGATTGGAAATGATTGTGTTCGGCCGCTTGGAGATCATTAGCAGCGATTCATGGACTTTATGTCCCCAAATGAAGCTGGAATTTTTATGGATGATAATGCGCCAGATCACTGGACCACAATTGTTAGCCATTGTTTTGAAGAACATTTGGACAGTTTGAGCGAATGATTTGATCACCCAGTTTTCTCTACACGATTCCCTTTATTGGACATAGTCGAGAAGTCACTTCGTGCCCAAGCTCCTGTATCAGTAATACTTTCGCAATTATGGACGCCTATAGAGGCAGCATGGCTCAGTATTTCTACAGGGAACTTCCAACGACATGTTGAGCCCATGCCACGTCGAGCTGCCTCACTACGCCGCATGAAAGGAGGTCCGACATGATATTAGGAGGTATGCTGTGACTTTTGTCACCTCAGTGTACATGATTAGTGTTAACATTAACGAAAACTCTGTTATTTTTAGCTCTACTCAAGCAACTACGCTTAATTTTTATTATTTTTTATTTTTGTTTAATTTTTACTGGCTGCCAGATTTTAAATATTAACTCGTCAGTAGAATAGAAGGAGTTGTCCAGAATATTCTTTCAACATGGTTAATAACAACGGTGACTTAACTCTGTGGCTCGCATCAGTTGTATATCCAGCAGAACAAAACTCAACGACTGGCAGGAATCGCCAATGTCTTTGTATATGGCGGAATGAAATAGCGAATCACTTTAGAAACCATGGCATTGGGAAGAGGTTCCTCTGTCTGATTATTTATGTGGACACATTTGCGATTTAGTTCCATTGTTTAGCAATAGTAAACAAGTAAAGGTAGAGGAAATGGGGCTCCCTGTCTGGAATACCGCAGCGAATGTTCCCATAGCCTTCTAGAACATCCGTTATCATGATTGAAATTGGACAGTTTGTCAGTCTGGATGAACACGCACCAGCTAAGTAGCTAGTGAAGGTTACTTATCGGTGTCGTTGGTCACACAGGAAATCTGGTAGAGCACCGCAATTGACCATTTTCTCTGTGTCGTGATCTTCGCAGTTTGTACATACTGAATGCGAAAATCTGTAAAGTAGTGACTGATTAAAATTATTATTTCAGACTGTAGCAAGGTTTATGTTATAATGAACCTTTCTGTGGTACAAAACTGAAATGGATTACACGAGTGTTTAGTAAGCAATTTCCTCTGCATAGTTACTGCATTGTCCCAGTACCGTACCACTGAGCCCGTGTAACTGTATTTCATTTCTCTACAAAAAGTCACACCAATATGTGTGTATGAGACTGGTTTTATTTGTTCCTAATTGATATTTTAATCTGAGGTTTACTGGTGTCGTAAAGCGTAAACTTTTACATTTCAAAACATTTTAAGCCCATCATCAGTTCGAACTATACTTTGAAATCTTGCTAATCAACTACATATTTGTGAAGACTTAACATAATTAGTTACAGGTAACTAAATAATCTGAAAAGTTTGAAGATGCTATTAATATGAATCAAGATGAAACAATGAGTTAGATACGTCCTCGTTGCCACAGTAGCAGAAGTTGAAGCTGCCTAAAGTTGCTTTCAGCATAGGGATGGAAGGTCTGTGATCTATCTGAAAGTCTGCCATTAATAAGGCTAACGTTCCACTTCCACTGCTTTCGCTGATAGGACCTAGCTCTGCAAGGGATAAGGTTTCAAACAGCCTGCTTTTCGACGAGGCACTGAAGGGGAAAAAATGAAAAAGCAGCATAAGAATTTGCGATAGACGTAAATATCTAAACATGTCGAGCCATATTCGACTGTACCTTTTTATGTGAATACATCATAACCTTTTACACTTGCACATATTAGATATTCATATTTTTGACAGGGGCATATTGTTCTAGCAATAGACTGAAAATAGCACCCATTCCCCAATTCTGACTAAGCTGTTTCAGAAATTTTCCTTATTTGTAAGAGCGGTGTGCTGACCACATGCCCCTCCATATCAGCATCCAGTGACTCCTGTGAGCTGAGGATGACACGGCGGCCGGTCGGTACGTTGGGCCTTCATGGCCTGTTCTGGAGGAGTTAAGTTTCAGTTTTTTTAAGAAAAATGCAAGAAGTGGAAATTCCCCTAAAATTTCGCTAGTTGGGAACCCAATGCTTCACTCCAGGATAGCTAGGTTTGGCTGATAAAAATTAGTCTCTTTAATCGACCAGATCTCGAACAACACTGCAAGATTCCTCGTACAGAGAATGGAATTCTGAAAAAAAAAAATGCGTGTATGAATGGAAGAGGCTGATCCGGGGCTGCAAAAGATGTGTTTCCTTTACCAACTGTAGGGCAATTATGTCGTGCAGCAAAATCGTACTGTTGCAAAGCAGCCTGGACCACGTGAAAGACTGCTGCAGAAGAGGCGTTGGAGGGTCTTCTCCTGTATGCCCTGATTGCACTGAAGTTCGCAACTTTTCCATTCTTCGTTCATTTTTGTATAGTATGTGATCTGTGAATTATGTCTGAATGTCTCTTGTTATTACTTGCTTAACTCTTTCATCAGTAGCGCTGATTATCGTACCAGCACATATACTACCTTGTATTCATACTATGATGAAGTTTATGCCCAAGTGCTTGGATATGACCGTTCCAAAAATTAAGTGGCTTTTCAAAAATGATCAGCTCCATAGAAATGCACAACTTCTGAAATAGTTAAGATATGACAGTTATTACACAGACAGGATGCTAGCTCTTTGAGAGCCTTTGGTACAGTAGCTACCTTAGCATGTTTCTATGCCTCCAGTAATGCCCAGTATGGAGCACACCACTCAAGGTAGTTGAGATGTTGTGGACTACATTGGTGATCATGGACGTTCCAGGGACAGACACCAAGAGAAGAGAAAGAACATCAGTGTGGCAGTACTTATCTCCTACCTTCCTTCCTCGGTTAAACTCCACACAGTCGTTTCTTGTCATGGCACACCTTACAGCACAGGCAGCTGGGGGCAAAGGGCACAGCAGCGATAGTCAGACAACGACTCTGCTGATCTCAGCATGGAAAGTGCCAGGGTGCCTATTCTGTATCTTTACGCCATTGTGCCGATCGTTTCGGTACTCAAGAGCACCGAACGGTCTGGTACTCTTTATTCAGTATGCATTTCGGTGGCGATACCTTTCGGATCTAGAGAACCGAAGCGCTGTTGTCGGTTCGCGTCGCGCAAGCCAATCAAAAGCAAGCGGCCGCACATCCGCGTATGCGCACTGCAGCTCGCACAGTGCCACGAACACAAAGCGGCTAGCAGATGACATAGGCGCGCTATTCTTCGGAACTTGCATTTTCGCAGTACGAAGTGTTGCTAAAATACCAGCGAAAATGATTCTCAGCTGAAATGCATAGAAATTTTTACAGTTTCCCTGACCGCATGTGTTCCATGCATGCATAATAACGATAGCGTTTTTGACTATATTCTGCAGATTGTCGTAAATTCCGCATTATGTCATCTTATTCTCATTCACACCGACATCGTGTTTTGGATTTTACGTTTCGGAAAATGAGTTAGGAATAGTGTGTAGTACCACATTGCACTGATACATCTATAAAATCACCCAAAGAATTGATTGAGAGTTTCAAAGAATAAGAAGATAAACAGAATGTGGTTATAACTCGCTCCTAGAGATCCAAATGATTAAGTAGCCCATTTCTCTAAATGATACGTCAACGATTTTGGTCTTGAAAACATAATTGAAAAAACGCGTTTTCGAGAACTCCTGCAGTTCATCGAAGTTTATAACCTAAAAATATTACGGCGGAGATATTTCATCTCTGTCTACTGTTGTTGAGGATTCGATCGCAGATAAAAACTTGTGACAAGCAAGATTATGAAGATGACTGCTGCTAGTTGCATTCCCAGTAATTTAAATTGTACTCTTAGATTCCTGTCTAACCGCATACTCGGAAATCTCTACATATTCGGAAAAAACGGTGAATTATTTCTAACAAGAAAAATATAAAGGTCACTGTCGGTTGTTTCATTCACAGCAAATTCATCTCCAAGAACTTCATATTTCGTATTTTAAACACACAGAAATCACGAAATCATTACTGAGGAAGTGCGCTCTTAATGTAAGTAATATCGCAAAAAAAATCTTAACTTACAAGAATAACAATGTCTCAAAACGTGTTGCATATATGAAGAGGAAAAAAAAAATTTCGAGTCCATCCGTGCGCGAACGCTTGTCCTTGCATGCAGCACTCCCACACGCTAACCACATGCCTACGCTAATCAACAGCTATGTGTGGCTGAAAACTTATACTATTGTGGAGGAACGTAGTGTGGCTTCATTGCCAAACGGTGCTGCTTAAGTCATAAATGCTTGATAGTTTGGAAGGTTTCCAGTATCAGGCTTCACATAATTGCTTTCCATTGTTACTTGAAAGTTGTAAACACGTTTAGATAATTACTAACCAAACCATTTGTGGGAAAAAGTACACAAAGTCACTAGTAACGTCAGTTCACACTCATGTAATATACGAAAGCAGAGCCGATGTCTTGCTATTTAATGATCTTTAAACTCTTATTTGCATTAAAATAACACGTATTCTGAGAGAATATTGACCGAAAACTTTTTCTTTTTGGATGTAATCATTCACAGGAACAACCTAACCTAACCATATTTCTAACAAAGGAAAGTAGTCTATTATGAACTCACTTTCCAGCCGGATGCGTCCTTTGGTGATTCTTTAGTAACACAATCACTAAATCCAAAGCTAAAACCGCTAAATATGTTTAAAATAACAAATTATAGGTGTACATAAACCATAGCTTACCGATCGACAGAGCCACACCGAAATTCAAAACCTCTCGGTACAATTGTCGTAAAATCGGTGGGAGGACCGTTCGATAACAGGCCTCAGAAGCTTACTGAAAAGGATATTTCGATAAAGAACCGGAAATGACGTCACTACCAAACAAACCAACTATACCGATCGATATGAATGATAGAGAATAGGGCCCTAGATGGCGGTACGTTGAGGTCGTAGGTCTGCCCGGGAGATGCACGTTGAGGATTCAAGTTGGAAAGAGCTCCCTCTAAAAACATAAATCTCCAGCGCGAATACCGTTTCATCGCAAAGTTGAAACCTTCTGTGAACGTTAAAGTCAATGACAAAAACATTGTTTTAAAAAAGTGAGGAAGATGGTAGTGAAACAATCGCACCTTCCAAAAGTACTTGTCCTCTATTATAAAGAAATTCATGACGGCATGACCATACGCTGCACACGTTCCGAAGCTACACAAGGGAAATTCAATGAAACCTTATAAGAATCACTGACCCGTTTGATCTATCTAAAGCGTTATCGAATCACAAAACAAATTTAACATAGGAGACAGAGAAGGTTCAAATAGAATCTAGAGTATTTATTCATACTTTTGTCTGTGACGCGAGGAATGTTGAGGAGATGCTGAATAAACTACGGTATGTGACTGTAATCACAACATATCTGTTAAGACCAGGTTCATTGGTAGCCAAAACCACATATATTGGCCTCTGCAGTATGGACAGTGCGATATTTTACATTCAAACGCGTGTGAGAGCATTTTCATGCAGTCAGAGGGTGTCAGAATTGTGTGGGATGGTTTTATGTGCAATATTAATGAATATGCGAATGTGAGACTGATGATGACAACAAATGAATAAGGAGAAAGGCGATGAAACGAAGAATTTCAACTAGTAACATTGATGGAGAAGATGGTAATAAAGTGTTGTTAAAGAAGTACTGTCTGGTTTTAAGTGTCTCAAATGGTTTAACTTAATAGTTGCATTGAAAGATAAGATACATTAATGGTTGTATGCTTCGATCGATCCAAATTGTTATGGTTTTCATGGGGAATACTCCACAATGGCACTGTAATCGGTAAAAATGGCATTATAACTGTAACAATAATGATGAGCGAAAAGTACGAACTTTTTCTGTCAGTTAAAATATCGCAGTGCTTGTGTCGTTAAGAAGAACAATGTCGTATTCCTTCAGACATATATACATGTCTGAAAGAACTATCATCAGCTGTATAAGGGAATGACGACAATGAAAATTCGTGCCAGACTGGGACACGAACCGGGATTCCCCGATTCATGTATGCGGATGCCTTAGCCATTCTGGGTATCTGTGCATGACTTATGGCCACATGTCAATTTCCATATTTCTTTCGTTCCTGCTTCACAACTTGTACTTGTACACACATACATGGGAGGTCGTCCTGCCGTGAGTCATGTACATGTAGCCAAGGCAGTTAAGGTGGCCACTTGCGTAAGGGGGAAAATTCGGTGTCCATTTCCGGCCCGGCAAAAATTTTCTATCTCGATATTTCCTTATATAGCTGATGGTTGTCCATATTCGCAACTGTGAAAACATTCCATGTATTTCATAATGACTGTAGTCGCCACAGTGCCTATTCCTTCAGACATGGCCGCCCGGGGTGGCCGAGCGGTTCTAAACGCTACAGTTTGGAACCGCAAGACCGCTGCGGTTGCAGGTTCGAATCCTGCCTCGGGCATGAATGTGTGTGATGTTCTTAGGTTAGTTAGGTTTAAGTAGTTATAAGTTCTAGGGGACTGGTGACCTCAGAAGTTAAGTCCCATAGTGCTCAGAGCCAGCCACCTTCAGACATGCATGTACGTCCGAAGTAACTTTGCATCGTAATTCGCAATAATACAAGCCCTGCAATATCGTATTCATTCAAAATGTTCTCCCCTGTACGGAGAACATTCCCCTGTACGGGAATTACATAAGGTGTGACGCAGAAACGACAACGTAGTGAAGTTTGGGTCTGGCAGAGCGTCATGCATCAATAGCCAAAGAAGTCGGTCTTAGTGTTTTGTTTATGTCTGTGCCGCATTAGTGCATGCACAGTTTTATTGCCATTAACAATTGTCTCCGAGCAGTTTATTTCCTTCGGTGCACCGTGACATATGTATAACGAAAATCGACATTGAAGTTTAGTTTCACGGCCAAGTATGAGCAACCCCAGAGTTGGAAACCGAACAACTTTTACGAGATGACGTTCTCATCGATTGTCATGAACTAGCAGGGATTCACCTCTGCACCGTGAGTAGCGTGGTCTACGTTAAACTGGTGGACGACGTGGCTCGTGAAAGGATCATAAGTCGAGCGACCTTCATTCAAATATTTGAATGGATACATTGGCTCTGTGATAGTGGAACATATAAGTCTCAGCCAGATGACAATCCATGTGTTCAAGCTGCAGTTTGAGGCATCAGCAGAGATGCTGATAGGAGAAGTGCCACCCTATGACGTTGTGATAAGCCATTCAGGATCCAAGAAAGAGGGACATCTCAGATCAAGCTGTATGCACCGTCGCATCATGCAAATACCAATGGAGGAGGAGAAGATGTCACCCAATCTAATGGTGCTCCCATTGATGTATGTGACGGCTCCTCAATCTGTTACATCTGATCATCGACTTTCGACAGAAGTGTCATATCCAGTCGACATTGAGTACCACCCTGTGCGCTGGCAGGGCATTGCGGGTGGACGGTCCGCACTGCCAAAAAATTCCCCTGGCGCTGATCTTACAACATGAAGGGATAATAGCCCCACAGGAGAGGTTTGCAGCTGCAGATTTGATGGGGAGAACCGACACTTTTGTCCCTGATGGCAACGACCGCCAGTCGTTGTTAGATACTGACATTTATGTCCGAAAACAACGTTCTCCGAAGAGACGGACTAAATGCCGACCCTCTCCATCTGATACCTGCAGGTAATGTCGACAGAGTACAAAGAATTCAATCGTGGCGACAATCCCCAGCTGGAAGATATGGTCGTCGGTCCCCCCCCCCCCCCCCCATGGGATTCAATGGGCAGCGGATTCGCAGAAGACCTCTCACAGCGTCATGTTTCTGGATGATGGACAGCAGACGGATTCCGTCTCTGCCCACGTCTCGGACGTGTTGCAACCTCCAGCCGTCCCGTTAATTCCGAGGGGTAATGACTGCAAAAGCGTAACTGCGTGTGCCGACGATGAGGAGAACGCGACATCTGCTGGCATAGGTAAAGTGGTTGCAGTTGATTCACATTAGGACAGTTAAATGCCGATGGACATCCGTTGTCGATGGCAGGGCCTTCTTTGTGTCTCCCACCTCCACCCCTCCCAACGGGAGCTAACAATACCGCCTCCCCTTGCCAGACCTACCGGTTTGGGACCGTCAACGTCAATACCTCCAGTTCCACGATCAAGCTGCAGATGTTTCACATGTTGTGGGCGGGGATCTAGACGTCACACTCCTACAGGAAGTGTGCCTCTACCAGTTTCTCCTCAATTTGATACATTTAGAAGCCGCCATGCATGGGCAACACCAGCGGTAGGGCCATTTTTGCGAAGGAAGGCATTGTGATGTGGTGTGACCTGCATCCCGTCTGCACAACGACTTGTTATTACGTAGCAGGGCGTCAGGATCGTGAAAGTGTATGCCCGCTTCGGTATGGACAGGAGGAGAAATCGCCCGAGGTTTTATTGTGTGGGAGGTCGCACTCATATCCGAGGCACGCCTCCATCAGATGAACGTAGGGGCAACTTCACATGCGTCCTGTCACCACAGGATCAAATTCCACACTTAAGCTGGTGAAAGGAACTGCAACGGTTGGTGTGAGACCTTCGCTTCGTCTATACCTGGTGGCGTATTCATGGCGACAGGGATATACATATGATACAAGGCATTGTCGTTATTTTTTATACAGCTGATGGTTTTTCGCATTCGCAGCTGCGGATACATTTCATGTATTGTAGCCTGTTAGGGTTGCAATGCTTGTCGAAAAACAATGGCTTTATTTAAGTATATACACTCCTGGAAATGGAAAAAAGAACACATTGACACCGGTGTGTCAGACCCACCATACTTGCTCCGGACACTGCGAGAGGGCTGTACAAGCAATGATCACACGCACGGCACAGCGGACACACCAGGAACCGCGGTGTTGGCCGTCGAATGGCGCTAGCTGCGCAGCATTTGTGCACCGCCGCCGTCAGTGTCAGCCAGTTTGCCGTGGCATATGGAGCTCCATCGCAGTCTTTAACACTGGTAGCATGCCGCGACAGCGTGGACGTGAACCGTATGTGCAGTTGACGGACTTTGAGCGAGGGCGTATAGTGGGCATGCGGGAGGCCGGGTGGACGTACCGCCGAATTGCTCAACACGTGGGGCGTGAGGTCTCCACAGAACATCGATGTTGTCGCCAGTGGTCGGCGAAAGGTGCACGTGCCCGTCGACCTGGGACCGGACCGCAGCGACGCACGGATGCACGCCAAGACCGTAGGATCCTACGCAGTGCCGTAGGGGACCGCACCGCCACTTCCCAGCAAATTAGGGACACTGTTGCTCCTGGGGTATCGGCGAGGACCATTCGCAACCGTCTCCATGAAGCTGGGCTACGGTCCCGCACACCGTTAGGCCGTCTTCCGCTCACGCCCCAACATCGTGCAGCCCGCCTCCAGTGGTGTCACGACAGGCGTGAATGGAGGGACGAATGGAGACGTGTCGTCTTCAGCGATGAGAGTCGCTTCTGCCTTGGTGCCAATGATGGTCGTATGCGTGTTTGGCGCCGTGCAGGTGAGCGCCACAATCAGGAGTGCATACGACTGAGGCACACAGGGCCAACACCCGGCATCATGGTGTGGGGAGCGATCTCCTACACTGGCCGTACACCACTGGTGATCGTCGAGGGGACACTGAATAGTGCGCGGTACATCCAAACCGTCATCGAACCCATCGTTCTACCATTCCTAGACCGGCAAGGGAACTTGCTGTTCCAACAGGACAATGCACGTCCGCATGTATCCCGTGCCACCCAACGTGCTCTAGAAGGTGTAAGTCAACTACCCTGGCCAGCAAGATCTCCGGATCTGTCCCCCATTGAGCATGTTTGGGACTGGATGAAGCGTCGTCTCACGCGGTCTGCACGTCCAGCACGAACGCTGGTCCAACTGAGGCGCCAGGTGGAAATGGCATGGCAAGCCGTTCCACAGGACTACATCCAGCATCTCTACGATCGTCTCCATGGGAGAATAGCAGCCTGCATTGCTGCGAAAGGTGGATATACACTGTACTAGTGCCGACATTGTGCATGCTCTGTTGCCTGTGTCTATGTGCCTGTGGTTCTGTCAGTGTGATCATGTGATGTATCTGACCCCAGGAATGTATCAATAAAGTTTCCCCTTCCTGGGACAATGAATTCACGGTGTTCTTATTTCAATTTCCAGGAGTGTATTTACATACGTTATTCGTAATAATTTTCTTAAAATGAGCCATACGTGTAGTATTACGTAAATGAATTGAAATGTTTCATAATAAAACTGTATTTCAATCGAAGCAGAGACATGCCACGGGTACTAATCAGACCACGACAGCTGTTAACCTTGCCATGCTTACCTGTGTGTGAGTTCCACTTCCTATGTTGATAGACTCTGATTCCCTTTATTGAGCTTATGACTGCTAATGTCCATTTAAATAGAAGACCCAGTAGCGACAGGACCTTACAAAACGCTTCAAAATAGATGTTGCATTTATGGACTCGACCTGTACGTATTATGCCTTATGATATGGGTAAAATTCATATTAGTCACAAGGTTGTTCGTAAACGTCACAGCGTAAAAGAAGAATATTCATACAGAATTTAAGCGTCAGTCTAGATAACAAAATAATTTCTTTGGTTTTAAACGGTCTCTCCCGCAGTCTAGATCCTCTAGTGACGATGTAGCGTGTGGCGGTTTTTGTATCATCAACATCGACAAGTGCAATGAATATGGATGATACGATACTCTATGATATTCTGCGGTTTGAATTCACTCTGTTTTTTTTTTTTTTTTTAGCAGTTGGATTGATTTTATTTTGTAAATGATACTGACAATATTACAATATTATACACATGTATAATGCATTATTCAAACTACAACTTCTCCCGGATAATTATTTTGTTCAAATTGCACAAGAATTCCACCTGACGTAGTGTAATAATGTTGACTGTAAGCTGTGTTCATATCACTAAAATTACAGATCGTACATCAGAGCTTTTATAATTTTTTTCTCTTCGACGTATTTAATTATTCTTAGCAAATTGATCACGAAAAGGAACTACAGAATAGAACCCGCGCACAACACTGACGTATGCTACCAAAAGTATTTTTCTCCGTGATTCGTGCGTAGTTTAATTTTTGCCACATACATCAGCAATGAAATCTTGGTCAACAATAAACACCATCAGCACTGTTCTTAGAAAATGCAGTCTGATTCGATTAATTTTTCTTTTTTCTTTTTTTTTTATAAATAGAGTTCAGTGCCATCGGTGCACATTTGTTTCTTACACATCGGTATATTGAAAGTTTGCAGTTTCAAGTAATTTAAATTTGCCGCTGTAATAAAAGTTAAGATGGCGGACAACAGAAGATAGAGGATTTCTTTTTTAATTAATATTTTCCTTTTCCCAATAAATCATTTAAATTGATGCCACCAATAAAAAAAAATATTTATTTTTTTGCAAATTAGTTTAACACAAACCCATGCTATTTTCAACTAGAAGTACAGACGAAGTTGCTATATAATCGCAACTGACAATGGGTGCACTTCTTGCAGCTATGACAAAACAATTAATACAAAATTATAATTAAAAGAGGAAGTGAATTTTCAATAATTAATCATAAATAATTTTAACGCATTTGGCTCTATTTGTTTTTACCAGCAAATGAACATAAAAGTACAATAATTTTTCATTAAATGTTTTTCATTTAACAGACCTCAAATCGATTCGCGTACATCAGAAGAAGACGACAAAAGGGTACCAAACAAAAGAAAAGAATAACATAGATTAACAAAGAATGTGAGACAAATATAGTCTCTGTTTTACATAATTATCATCTTTTTAAGAAATAATTACATTCCACTCGTAATAAAAACTATATATATATATAACTATATATACTATATATATATATATATGGTGGATGTTGTAAGTGCAATACCTCACGCGTCGTTCATGTCAACCGAGCGGAGTAGCGCAGTGGTTAGTACACTGGCGTCGGTTCAAACACGCGTCCGGCCACCCTGATTTAGATTTTCCATGATTTCCCTAAGTCGCTTAAGGTAAATGCTAGGATGGTTCCTTCGAAAGGGCATAGCCGCTTCCCTTCCACATCCTTCCCTAATCAGAGCTTGCGCTCTGTCTCTAATGACCTCGTTGTTGACGGGACGCTAAACAGTAATATCCTCGTCCTCCTCGTTCATGACAGATATACCCACTTCGCAGACTTTGTGCACTTTTATTTGGGGCCTCCCCCACAGATCGTAAACACTCTTTGCTCTGCCATACGTCTACAGGGGAGCTCCTGAGTCATCCCGTGAACTGTTTGTCATGCGGCTCTGACGTAGATAATGAAGCTCATTATGTTTCCATCAGATTATGTAGCAATTTCAGAACAAATCATTGTGTTTGTGCTTTTCTTTACTAATTTTCCTTGTTTTACTAGCTACTTACATCTGTTATCACTGTTTGTTATTAGCGATTCTGTGGTCTGTGTCTTTTTACACAGAGTTGCTGATGCACAGCCAATAAACAATTTCTTTACGTTATTTTCATGGGAGTCTCAGATTTAACACCAACCTTTGGACTACAGTTAAGTTACATTACGCTGCTGACATATAATGTCTAAGAAGGCTAATTTAATAGTACAAATGTGTACTGCGTAAAAGTGACAAGTAGAGAAAAGCCATACTCCTTGTGTCGACGTTACATGCTGTCCATAAGGGCAAATTGAGTAAGTACTTCGAAGACGGTCGTCTGTATACACTGTTTACTTACGGGAGTAGACATTATCTGACGGTCGATATATTTCTCACAAATAACTGACAGTATTTATTTATTGACAATAAAACTTGCAGTATTAAAGATTGTCGGAACATACACATGGCATGCACACTGATTTGTTTAGTTGCTTTGTAAGCAAAATAAAGCAGTTATACGATAATTAAATAAAATGTTCAGCAAAGCTTTTATTTATGAAAAACAACGTACAATATATCACTTATCCAAAGCTGGTCCAATCGTTTGTCCATTGTTGCATCCGCTATCGATTAAGAAACGATCGAAGGAAATGTCTCCGAAGATCAGTTTCATATCTGTTAATGCTCAGTTCCATCCTCTCCTTCCACTGTCTCATTTAACTGAAAAGTATTTTTCTTCTAATTTGTTACTGAGAAATTAAGATATTAATACATGAAAGGTTTATTAAAAGGATAGTGTCGCTATAGTATGTGCTTAAAGCGATTCAGCGAAGAAAGCGAACGGATCTGTGTATATGTGTGGGACTGACAGAGTTGTGCAGAAATCCACTGAAGTAGAAAAGGCGAAGGTACTTGCAACAGTCATCAGTTCATGGGGCCGCCTGACGGTGAAAAGGTGCTGGACTAAAGATATAACAAAATAGTCCACCTGTTCGTCTTGTTCTCTATAGACAATAATGTAATAGTTTCGCTTCCCGCTCGAAATGCATTTATAGGTACACCCACAGACGATCATTTTAAGCACATGAGTAGGAAGATTGGCCACATAGTTAGAGCATAAATAAGAAAAGGTAGGATCCTACTATTCGTGGGGAGTACCACCTGCTTAGAAGAAAGAATTAAAGCGTACTGCTGAAAGTAACTGAAAGGAAACATAACTGTGCTATGATGCGGCATGGTTGATATATGGATTGTGGTAAACTCTTTGGTTGCGAACAGAGGATATGATGGAGTGGAGTTAATGCTCAGTAGTGCCTACTTGGTGAGAGAAGGAGAGAAGAAGTTTGGACGGCCTCCCTTCCCGCAGCGCGAGCTCTGGTGCGCTCATAGTGCTGGCTGTGCACGCGCTACGGACTTCAGGGGCGAACGCCTGTAGCACGCCTGTGTTGCCGTGGTCTTTCGAAGCAAGTTGCGGCGAGAGGGTTCGCTGACCTGTGTCACAGCGGACGGAAGCTTCTATTGCGCGCGTTGGGAGGAGCCACAGCTGTTGTGACACAGCAGTGCTACGGTGACTTCTCTCTTTGATATGATACATCCTGTCGACCCAGCTTGATTTTCCCGCTTGCTGCGAAAATTTCCTTAGTTTAATGGTGCGCTCTGATTAACTTCCTTGGGAAGTTGTGATTACTACGGGGTGTCCTACCAGCCTGAACGCACTGTTGTTGTCTGCCATCTTGACGCTTTCAAAAAAGGAAGAGGGTCGGTGATCAAGCTGAGTGTACTTATCTTGGCTGTGATGAAATTTGTCCTGAGACTTCTGGAGTGATTAAAGTGTACTGAGCGCGGTCAAGTTTGTGGTCGAATAATTACCTAACTCGTAAGACACTGGTCGGAGCCGTTGAGACATTTAAATAGTTATTTTGAGAAAGTTCCTTAATCAGCATGATAGTTGCCAAAGTCCAAGTAGTTAAAACTTGTTCATTTGTGGAAATCTGAATGGGTTCCTTTTTAAATGTGTTCGTCTGTTCTGTGCCCTAAGTCCGTTGTTACTGCAATTCTTAAGACAAAGTGCAGCTTAATTGATCTGTAAAATTTAATTCCTTGAGTAGCTCAGAAAGTACATCGTTTAATGGAATGTTGTGTAAGGTTTTAATTGGTTTTTAATTTTGCAATATTACTTTGCTCACTGGCAAATTTTGTCGCTGTAACAACCCTTTGGCTTGTAGCGGCACTAATGTTCTGGAGTTTAAAGTTAACTGAGCGTTTCAAGGCTTAGAAGAGAAACTAAGATTAAGTTTTTTCTGTAACGCTTGTTTGTCTAAGTCCATTGTGAATATGATGAATTAAAGATATAATTAAGATCCTGTTTATCACCTGAGAAATTTATTTGTAATAAATGCGTTTTAAAGCATTATGTGTTTATTTGCTAATCCAGCCTCTCACTATTCCAGCACATAGATCCTGGCTATCATATCATTTCAGTAACATACATTTTGCGTTATGGATAACAAAATATTATTGTGATTGCTTCTCAGTTTTGGTTATTAATAACTTGATACCAGTGTCTGAGTTTAATTTGTACATATCAGCACTGAAGATGATCACTATATGATCGAAAATCGATTCTGCCATCAATAAAACGTCAATATTACAGCCAACACTGACTTTCCTTTTAATTTAAAATAAATACTAACATGACTCACAGGTTCGAATCCTGCCTCGGGCATGGATGTATGTGATGTCCTTAGGTTAGTTAGGTTTAAGTAGTTCTAAGTTCTAGGCGACTGATGACCTCAGAAGTTAAATCCCATAGTGCTCAGAGCCATTTGAACTAACATGACAGAAAAATACGGAAAAGGTACCTGACTACTCGATAAGCTTCAATATTGTGGAACACACGCTGGAAGGCTCCAAATTTTGCTATCTACATGTAGAAAGCAAATTGACAAAAAAATATTAAAAACTACTTCTAGCCTCATTAGATATTGAAATTGGTTTGTTTTAATGGAAGCTACATTTAAAGCAGTTGAAAAATTGAATAAAAACTGGAAAGTATTACAATGTGGTGTTTCAGAAGAATGTTAATAATTAAGTAGACAATTAAAGTAATTGTTAGTTACTAAGTGGATGGTTAATATAGGTAACGATAAGGTACTGTAGAGAACAATGAGGACAGAAACGATAAGGAAAACTCGTAATAATTGTGGAAGTGACGAGTTGGTCCAAGTGAAAAAAGGCAGGATAAGAATAGTCTCGAGAAACTTTATCAGCAATACTGAGTGCAGTACGGATGTGGAGAAAATATTTGGATATCACAGTTGGAAAAAAAGGTGCCGCTCAGTTAGTGGAAAGACTGACTAGGATGACAACTTAAACAAGAGTAACTAAAATATAGCGCCGATAAAGGGGTTCAGTTAATGCATCACTCTGTTAGTTAAAATTTAACTTTCCTGTCGTGACTGACTGTGTTGTATGTCTGAAGGTATTCATTCTAGGTCAACATAAATTAATGTTACTCCTTGTCTGCATATGATCTGTAGAAATACAGAGTAATACAGTTTACCTCAGATATACCCTGAAGCGTTTAACGTATAGTGACTCAGCTTTCACCCAAGTGAACTGTGAAGAAGTCCTTACCAAATGACCTACAGTCTCTTTTCATAAATGTATTGATTACATAGGGATCGGTATAAATTGCGTTTCTTCAAGTGGAACTATAGTAATTTCTATTGCTAGTATTACAGTTCTATAGGAGAAAAAATCAACTGTGTATCACTCTTCAGAATCCAATTAGTAGTTTCGGAAACAACAACATTTGGAACGTAGGATTTACTTGTTTTGAAAATTAAACCGATCGCTGTATAAGGCGGACGTTGGTGCTACATATAAGTCTTGCATCAGGCTGATATGAAGCTCCAGCTTCACACAACAAACAGTGTATTTTATTGGGGTGATGTTGTACAGCTTTAACGAATGTTAAGAACAGCGTTATGAATTATGCACAGCCATAGCAGTGTATTTCATTAGAGACGATCGATTTCGGTCTAAGATCAGAATGTCATTGGATTCAAAAACCATCTCAGGTATACATTTGCGTAATTCGAATAGGAGAATAATCGTTACCAGATGTACATTGTTCCTTCACCGACAGCAGCTGCATATAGGTAACATTATGTCCATTTAACCTCATAGATGTTTGTACGTAACGTACTCATGCGTTGAACAGAGACTCTGTTCAGTGCTTGAATCTACCAAACACAAATATCTATTAGGTTAAATGGATATAATATTACGTACAAAACGTAATGTTAAATATATACACTACTACCGGTACTGGACAATGCACATCTGATAACTGTTATTGGAAAAAAATGGTGCATATGAAAAATTGAATGAATTTGTAAAACAGGATCTGAAGACAAAAGCTTGTTAAATAATATTATCACTTCATGAATTTGATATCCAGAGACACACCTACGTAGAAAAACTAGCTGAATAGCCAGTCTTACATGGGTAAGTATTAGTTCCCATCTTCTGTTAGTCCATCTCCTCTTATAGCCCCTGTCCATCTACTCCTCCCCTCTCCTCCTACCCTCTCCCCCTCACTGTCCACCTCCCCCTTCCCCCCCCCCCCCCGCCATTCTCCGTGTCCATCTACTCCACCTTCCTCTGTCAGTCCATCTACCTCTCTCTCTGTCTATCTCCTCACACTCCCTCTCCCTCTCTGTCCATCCCTTTCTCTGCCTATCTCCTCCTCCTCCTCCTTACTATGCCCACCTGCACCTTCCCTCATCTGTGTCCATTTCCTCCATCCACCTCACTGCCCATTTCCTCCTCCCCATCTTCTGTCACCATCACCCGGTTATCACCCAATACCAACAACAGTGTGCTGGTTCTCACCCCACAGTAGCGTGTGTACCAAGTGTGGTAGACATAGATCCAACGGTCTAGGAGGACTTTTTATGCGAGTACGCACATGTCACATATATTTAATATATATTTAACCTATCTGACAGATATTTGTGCGCGTATTTTATCTGTATCTGTAACGAATTTCGGCCTGTCGTTTCGTTTTCAAGCATCTCAATCTTTATGACGTCGTATCTCCTGAGAAATGATATATTTTTGTAATTACGTTCAGTGCCATACTTGGATACTGTGTACATTACGTATTGCGAATAGATACTGTTGCAAAGAAGTAACACATTAGAACGTCATGAAGGATGCAGCAGTCTTTTACACATGTTAGTGTTTATGACATCATATCTTCTGAACTATGTGTCGTACCATAATATAATTTTCAAGTTACATTCAGTGGTGTATGTCAATACTGTCTGAAAAATTTGTCAATAATACAGTTAGTAATAAGGGAGTAATAAATTTAAACGTCTTGCGTGATGCGGCATTTTTATCGCATGGACAGCGATAAAGGAGCAACCGATAATTTTTTTTCCTTTCATTGTTTTGTAGATGTCGTCAGCCAGAAAAGTTCCGTAAAGGCTCTGAATTATGTTTAAAATCCATTGCAAGGCACTGCTCTCATTCTCAAATACTTGATTAATAAAACCCGGGTATTCGCGTGTCTTGGACTATAGGTCTTTTTTACCCTCACCCCCACCGCTTTGAATAGGTGCGTGGATCTTATTCCCAAAGCAAATCATTCCAGACAGTAAATCGTTCGTTGAAATCGTTCCAGTGGTATAGGAAGAGAAGTGGAACATACATACATACCTAAATTCGTGCACAGGTAAATTTCGATACTATGTATGAATTACATCAGCAACAGCAACAGGAAGAAAATTGAAAACGACTGTAGTCATAAGCACTTAAAATTCCATTTATGTCATCAACTATTCGAAATGTCCAACTTCTACTGCAATATGCCTTTGCAGTCGCTGGTGTAAGGACTTCTGGAAGGACTGAAGAGATTCCTTTGATTCACTGCACATGCTGCAACAGTGCGATGTTTTAAATCTACTGCAGCCGTCGGAAGGTGTGCATGGATTTCATCTTTGAATTTATCCTAGAGAAAAAAGTCCAGACGCGTCAAATTAGGCGAACATGCAGATCAAATGATAACGCTTTTACGTTCCATCCATCGAATAAGCTGGATAAGCGTTTTCCTTGCCACAAGTATGTATTTCATATGGTACTTACTCTAGGCAAGTCCGTGGCGCGTTAGTACGAAATTGTGTGTATATTTTATCAGTTACAATTTTTTGTAATGAAGTAAGGACCAGTCATGTAGTCTTCAGTAAGCTCCAACGAACGTTCTCACTCCACTACCTCAGCCAACTCTCATAACACGACGGTGTGGGTTGAAGGTACGACGTTTTCATACTTGTTTAGTGAGGGAATTGCAGAGTTGTTAGATTTTTACGCGACGTATGGTTCACTCTTTGCGAATTTATTGGATTACTTGTTTATGAAGCCTCCCGAATATTGGGGAGTACAGGGAGTTAGAAGAAATTGAAAGATATGGATGGACTGAGAAGATACATCAAAGGTAATTATTAGGTGTACTCTGTTCAATAATCGCAAGAGGAGGAGGTATATTGGAAAAGATCAGGAGATACCGGAAGATTTCAGGTAGATTACATCATGGTCAGGCGGAGATTCTGATATCAGATACTGTATTGTAAGGCGCACCCAGGAGCAGCTATAGACTCAGATCACAATTTAGTAGTGATGAAGAAACGAGTGAAGTTAAAGAGGCTAGTCAGGAAGGATCAATGCACAAGGAAGCGGGATACGAAAGTACTAAGGAATGAAGAGGTACGCTTGAACTGCGCTCAGGCTACAGATATTGCTTTAGCAAATACCCCAGTAGGCAGTTCCTTTCAAGAGGAACAGACATCTCTGGAAAAGGCAATCGTAGAAGTGGGAAGGAAAAACATAGGCACAGAGAAGGACACTGGGAGGCAACCATGGGTAACAGACGAAATACTTCAGCTGATCGATGAAAGAAGGGTGTACAAAAATGTTTAGGGAAATTCAGGAAAAGAGAATTGCAAGTCACTTATGAATGAAATAAACAGTAACTAAAGGAAAATGAAGACACGTTCATAGGATTATTCGACCTGGGAAAAGCATTAGACAGTGTCAAATAGTGCAAGATGTTCGAAATCCTGAGAAAAAAAGACGGGTGCACGGATTAAAGAAAGGTGTAAGACAGGGATGTAGTTTTTCGTTCTCGCTGTTCAACCTATACATTGAATAAGCAATGACGGAAATAAAAAAAAAATTAAAGGCAGCATTGCAATTTAAGGTGAAAGGATATCGATGTTAAGATTCGCCGATGACATCGCTATCCTCATAAGAAGAATAACTGCGGGATCTACTGGATGAAATGAACAGTCTAGTGAGTACAGAATATGGATTGAGAGTTAATCGAAGAAAGACGAAAATAATGAGAAGTAGGAGATATGAGAACAGCGAGGAACTTAACATCGGGATTGGTGATCACGGAGTAGATGAAGTTAAAGAATTCTGCTAACTAGGCAGCAAAATAATCCATGACGGACGGAGAAGGAGGTCATCAAAAGCAGACTAGCACCGGAAAAAAGATAATTCCTGGTCAAATGAAGTCTACTAGTAGCAAACATAGGCCTTAATTTCAGCAAGAAATTTCTGAGGCTGTACGCTGGAGGACAACATTGTATGGTAGTGAAACACGGATTGTGTGAAAACCGGAACAAAAGAGAATAGAAGCATTTGAGATGCGGTGCTACAGACGAATGTTGAAAATTAGGTGGCCTAAGGTGAGGAATGAGGAGGTTCTCCGAAGAATCGGCGAGGAAAGAAGTACACTCCTGGAAATTGAAATAAGAACACCGTGAATTCATTGTCCCAGGAAGGGGAAACTTTATTGACACATTCCTGGGGTCGGATACATCACATGATCAGACTGACAGAACCACAGGCACATAGACACAGGCAACAGAGCATGCACAATGTCGGCACTAGTACAGTGTATATCCACCTTTCGCAGCAATGCAGGCTGCTATTCTCCCATGGAGACGATCGTAGAGATGCTGGATGTAGTCCTGTGGAACGGCTTGCCATGCCATTTCCACCTGGCGCCTCAGTTGGACCAGCGTTCGTGCTGGACGTGCAGACCGCGTGAGACGACGCTTCATCCAGTCCCAAACATGCTCAATGGGGGACAGATCCGGAGATCTTGCTGGCCAGGGTAGTTGACTTACACCTTCTAGAGCACGTTGGGTGGCACGGGATACATGCGGACGTGCATTGTCCTGTTGGAACAGCAAGTTCCCTTGCCGGTCTAGGAATGGTAGAACGATGGGTTCGATGACGGTTTGGATGTACCGTGCACTATTCAGTGTCCCCTCGACGATCACCAGTGGTGTACGGCCAGTGTAGGAGATCGCTCCCCACACCATGATGCCGGGTGTTGGCCCTGTGTGCCTCGGTCGTATGCAGTCCTGATTGTGGCGCTCACCTGCACGGCGCCAAACACGCATACGACCATCATTGGCACCAAGGCAGAAGCGACTCTCATCTCTGAAGACGACACATCTCCATTCGTCCCTCCATTCACGCCTGTCGCGACACCACTGGAGGCGGGCTGCACGATGTTGGGGCGTGAGCGGAAGACGGCCTAACGGTGTGCGGGACCGTAGCCCAGCTTCATGGAGACGGTTGCGAATGGTCCTCGCCGATACCCCAGGAGCAACAGTGTCCCTAATTTGCTGGGAAGTGGCGGTGCGGTCCCCTACGGCACTGCGTAGGATCCTACGGTCTTGGCGTGCATCCGTGCGTCACTGCGGTCCGGTCCCAGGTCGACGGGCACGTGCACCTTCCGCCGACCACTGGCGACAACATCGATGTACTGTGGAGACCTCACGCCCCACGTGTTGAGCAATTCGGCGGTACGTCCACCCGGCCTCCCGCATGCCCACTATACGCCCTCGCTCAAAGTCCGTCAACTGCACATACGGTTCACGTCCACGCTGTCGCGGCATGCTACCAGTGTTAAAGACTGCGATGGAGCTCCGTATGCCACGGCAAACTGGCTGACACTGACGGCGGCGGTGCACAAATGCTGCGCAGTTAGCGCCATTCGACGGGCAACACCGCGGTTCCTGGTGTGTCCGCTGTGCCGTGCGTGTGATCATTGCTTGTACAGCCCTCTCGCAGTGTCCGGAGCAAGTATGGTGGGTCTGACACACCGGTGTCAATGTGTTCTTTTTTCCATTTCCAGGAGTGTATGTGGAAAACACTGACAAGGAAAAGGGGCGAGTTGATAGGACATCTGTTAAGACATCACGTGATGATTTCCATTCTACTAAGGGGGTGAGAGGGAGGGGCTGTAAAGGGTGACAGTCTGGAACCGCGCGGCCGCTACGGTCGCAGGTTCGAATCCTGCCTCTGGCATGGATGTGTCTGATGTCCTTAGGTTAGTTAGTTTTAAGTTCTAGGGGACTGATGACCTTAGAAGTTAAGTCCCATAGTGCTCAGAGCCATTTGAACCATTTTTTGTAAAGGGCGAAAACTGTGAGTAAAATAGAGATTGGAATACATCCAGCAAATAGTTGAGGACGAAGGGACATGGAATTAACTAGCTGCTGTTTGTTATCCTTCTGATCCGTATGAAAAAACAATTATGTCCTTTAAGTAGACTATATATTGGTGTGGCTTCTGATAGACAGGAGGACTGTCTCCCATCGGGATCCTACGTTGTATCAAGAAGGTCGCTGGTAATGGTCCGCTACAACTGAACAAGTCCCTATAACGCTCCATCCAAAAATCGCTTATATAGGGCCGGGTGTATTCAGTAGTGCAAACGGTGGCCACTAATATTCGTAATCTCCCCATGGCAACCGCTTTTCAGACCCACTGTTAAGAAATACTAGCACTGATCTAGGTTGTCACGTTTCTGTGATATTTGGTATTAAATGTGCGACAGTCAGAATTCTGCCATTTAAGTAATGATAGTACCTACAGAATCCGTGTTTCCTCATCGCATCTTATGAATTTCTGAGCTCTCCAGGGGCAGACGCACTCTTCAACAATGTTACCCCTCCACTATCGATTCATGAACTCCCCCATTATCAACTTCAGGTGATGAGGTATTCTGTATGGCTTCTGATAGACAGGAGGACTGTCTCCCATCGGGATCCTACGTTGTATCAAGAAGGTCGCTGGTAATGGTCCGCTACAACTGAACAAGTCCGCGTACAGCAAAAATAGCGTTTCTGTGGCTACGCTATCTTTCTCTTTCAGACGCTGTTCTTTTTCACGTAACGCAGATGCACTGAAGGACTGCTTATGGTAAAGGTCTACACCTGACCTGTCAGGATCAGGACATCCAAATTCGCTACTAACCACCACTTCAGCAAATCCACTTCATCGGTGCTAAAATTATCCATACCAACTGGAACCTTGTTTCCGCCATTCAACAACTGCACATGTGTCACATTCCCACACATAAAACAATGTGCCATATCCAAGTCGTCATTGTGTTGCTATGGCTCTATAACATACAAAACATCACTCGCTAAACGAGTAGCTAAGCTTACTCAAAGTAGTTTTCAGGTATCTTTTCGTACCTACTCATGCAGAGCTAGTCTTAATGAATGAGTAAGCATTCCAATCGGTTCTGCTTACGGGTGGCCCTTGCGTCAGCGTATCATCTGCAGCAGTTTCTCCCATCTGGAACAATGCTAACCCCAGGATCATGCAGTGCCTCCACCAAGACGTGGCTACACTTCCATGTGCTTCCAAACATTCCTAATTCCAATTCACCATTTGAGCAACGCTGATCCCAATGATGCCCTTCATTGCCCCCTACTCAACAAAATCTACAACTCAAGTCTCTTCCTACGCATGAGGTTCAGACTCGCCACCGACACATGAGCCCCTGTGTCCGCCAAAACCCTGCGTTTTTACCGTTCAACGTACGAGATAAGCAACTTTCCGCCTCCGCATATGTCCTCGTAACACCTTCTTCTACCTTATTTCTTATTCCTAAACTCCCGCAAAGCGGAGCCCTGCCAGTGGTAGCACTGTGTTTGGCGACATTTCTTCCAAATGTGGCCCACAGGTACACATATCTTTTATCTTCGAGGAAGAAACACTTTGCTTACCTGCACTCATGTTGCTATATGCACCTCCTGTGGGTGTGTAGTAGCCCTAATCGCAGCAGCACTTCCCTCGAATTTTCTATCGAGTGGAAGTCGCTACCTCCCACCCCCCCCCCTCACCCACCCCCCAAAAAAGAAAAACATATAATACTCTGTGCCCCATCTCCTGGAGGATAATTTCGTCCATTATATCCTTCTGCATCAGTTCATAAATTTGGCCATTATCTTCGTAATCCTGTGGGATAATCTTTCCACACATTCTTTCCATTAGCAGGATATTTCATTGAGCTGCTCCCTAAAAAATCTGACGGCGTTCTCTTTACGGTAGTGATGAATGAGTCTCATTTTGAGATGCAGAAATGTATGCGCCTTATTCAATCCTTCATGGTACGTCTTTGCTTCACCAGTTAGTCATAGCTTGGCCATGTGCAAACATACTTCTTCCGATCAACCAGCCAGGTCCAGAATAAATGCTGACACATCCTCATTGGCCAGTCTCGAATAAGAAGTCACTAGACTAGCCGCAGCCAAATTCAAGGAAGGCGTGGGTACGGTGAATGAACTTTTTGTTTCTGGCACCCCAGCTAGTACACCCTGTCTACCCACGAAGCCTCCAGTCAAAATATCCATTTTCCTTTGCAAAACAGTATTTTTCCTTCAGCTCAGCTATCTGTTTCTTCAATGATTGACTATCTTCCTGAGTCGTGTTTGTGATCCTGGCATTCGTTCAAATTCCATCCACCAAAAATGCTATACACTTAAAGTACACAAAAATTCAAAGACTGTCAGCACAAGCATTCAGGTGTAACAACAATAAGAAATGCCTACAGTCATTACGGTGAATACCTAATCACCTCGACACCCTACACTCATGCGCCTTTACCCCATAACATCAGAAAGTACTACACATTGTTGGCACCAAATGCTTACTAGTCAACCCGTGGCCTGCCATAGTTACAATGCTGGTATATCACTTGCCGTAATTATTGTTACCTATATTTCCCTAAACTGAGACACAAGTTTGGTCGTTCTGGTTTCACAAATCGCACCTGCAGCTTTCTTTGTCCCCCTCATAGTTCAAGAAATATTCTTAGCATTATTTGCCTTAAGTGATACACACAATAAGAATAAGTTACTTTGTGTTGGTTACCTGCAGCAAATATTGTTTCTTATTTTACTTATTCCACATCCAATAGGATCATTTCTTTTATGGTCCGTAGAAGAAACATTAGCCTATCATTTTCCTTATAAATATGTGTCAAGTGTTCTTGTATTATGACGTGATCTACTTCACTAGGTATCTCCAAAGTACAAATCTATGGAACAAAAGTGTTTTTAATTTAATCTAATCTAAAGAACAAGATTAATAACTTCAGAACTTCAATTCTATGTTTTTCTTGCTGTGTCCCGCTTCATGTTTGTTAAGAATGCTAATAACACTCTCACATGGCGACAGTGCATTTATTTCAGGATAGGCAAGGTCTGTTTGAGGATACACCGCATACGAGTTGAGTAAGTAACGTGTTTCCTACAGAAACTAAAGAGGAAAGGAGAGTAGAGACGACAGTAAAATTACAGAATATGAACCACCAGTAGGAAATCTGGAAGAAGGTAGCAACGATTTGGCCATAACCTTCTAGATGGAGGTATTCTCCTATTTATCTCTCGGTGAAGAAGGATACGAAAGATTAAAGACAAAAGTGGTTTACTGAGAAGGTGAAGCTTGTAGATTTCGTAAACTTCTCACTTTACCGCTGAGGTATGTCACACCCTTCATTCCTCCATAATTTTCTGCTCCTCGTGATGAACTGTCGTCTGTTATTTGTCTCTCCTATTACAGTACTGATGTACCCCAGGCTTGGTACCATTTAACAATACAAGTTCACCGAACAAAAATTGTTGGTAGTGTACAGATGGGAAGGAATGAAAGACAGACCATCCCAAATTTGTCCACAACGAGTAAATACATTGTGGATAGGTTTTCGCGAGACTGTAACTGACAATGTGGTGAATTCTATAACGCACACAAGCAATTTCTGACCTTGATAAACTCTGCATTCTTAAACCGGTTTGTTTTCTTTTCTTTCCTTTTTTAAATGAAAATAAGTACATGCTCCCATGGCACTTGAAAGCCCAAATAGGACTTCAGTGACAGAATATGAGTAGAACTTGAACTGACAGTAATACGATAATAGGGACGCAAACTGCTCTGCTGTCAGAAGATGTCCAACGAACGTCTGCCTTATTGTACCAAATATAAGCAAGCTCGTACCTGAGATTATTCGTTTATTATTTCTGGTGCCATATCAAGAACTCAGGACGTTGGCTTTGAACGGTGAACCAAGCCATAAAACAATTCATGGCAAACAATAATGGTAGCTGAAATCCATCTGCAGTTATCGCAGCACAGATCTGTGTTCTACGGTATTTCATGTCTTTGGGAGTCGTCGAAGTTCCCTTGTAGACAATTGGCGTCTTGCAATTTTAAGCGTAGTGAATGGTAAATCTGTTTCAACACGTAGAAATGCAAGTAACAACGACAGTGAATATGACAGTCTCCGATTACAGGAATATAATGAACTCCTGCAGTCTCTTATACAGTGATTTGGCGTGATTTTACGAACCCAAATGATCTGGATTGAACACATTAAATCAGTTGGAGGGAGGTCGATTGAAGGCTCTGTTTTGTTGAGAGATTTCTGGGAATCTGTGGTGCTTTTGCAAAGAATATCACATAAAAGACAGTAGTAATACCTGTTATTCAGTATTGCTCTACAGTATGGTGTTCTTACTAAGTAGGCGTGACGGAAACCACAAAAGATCAAGAGACGCGCTGCTAGGATTGTAGCAGGTATAGTACAACATATGAAACGTTAACGAAGAAGCTTACTTAACTTGAATGGGTGTTTTAGGAAGAAAGGTGACATTTTCGCGAGTCATTGTTGGATTAATTTACAGCTCGAATTATACGACTTCGTTACTGACAGGTTACAGACGTCGGCGGCAGTATTGCCGGCGTCCAGCCAGCCTCGCCCGACACGCTGCATGCGTACAATACGTACAAAACAGGACCAACCCTAAGAAAAATTTGCGCTCGAGATAGAACGATCTGCCGAATGCTAATCACAAAGTTGTTTTCGTCGAAGGATTGAGGACCCGCGTGCGAGGAATTTTGCCCAACCGTTCTTCGTTGTTTATTTCTGTTAGAGACCATGAAAATTAGGTAAGTGAGATTAGTCCGCGAATAATGGCATACAAACAATTAGCCGATTTTATTACACCGTGTGCTGTGTAGTGAATTTCGGCTTATATATGTAGACAGAGTACACAGAATGTAATCTGCTGCTCGTTGGAAATACAAATTCAACATTTCAAACAAGGTGTTCGTCGCTTCAGGCAACTTGTTTAAGACGTCTTGTGACAGATTAAACAGTTGAGTAGGCGCATTTTATACAAACAACTTGTAAATCTGAGACATAAGACTAACTAAATTAGGAATACTGTATACAAAGCACATGAGTCGTTGAGTTGAATCCGGCTACCAATGCTCACTACGGTTTGAAAAGTTTAACAACTTATTGAGGGCGCTACGACACAGTGTTGGGATACCGGAGAGCGACTGATCTTCTCAACTGCTGTTGAGCGTAGAATGGATGGTGGCTATGTATCTCGGTCTTGTTGCCGGCCGGTGTGGCCGAGCGGTTCTAGGCGCTTCAGTCCGGAACCGCGCTGCTGCTACGGTCGCAGGTTCGAATCCTGCCTCGGGCATGGATGTGTGTGATGTCCTTCGTAATTAGGTTAAGTAGTCTAGGGGACTGATGACTTCAGATGTCAAGTCTCATAGCGCTTAGAGCCATTTGAACCATTTGAATCTCGGTCTTGTTGCTTACATGTAGTCCGTTTGAGTACGCATGGAGTGCCACGTGCAAGGTGTGACTCATATCCGTCAGTGTCGTAATCACACAGGCACATACAAGTAATCCGGCTCTTAGGTAGAAAAGCTGTTGATAACGTCCGTCTGACGTTCTGTTGGCTCTAGAACGAGTCTTCTTGCAATGTCACTGCCGTTCTTGTTAAAACTGGTTTTCAACACCACAGTATTAAATGTAGTATTGATAGTATGTAGTACTATCATGCTACTGAAAAATTGAAGACAATGTTAAATGTCAATGACTGTAGTCAATGAAACCGTGATGCACCTGAGAATTTAATTCACCAAGGTACTAAGTGGAATACCATCTTATAGAAGTTTATGCAATATGGGAACATGTAATCTATTTTCTACTTACGTTGAGAAATGGACAAACAAACGAAAATCCTCATGCTACACCTAAGAATATCCACGGTAGCTCTGAAAAATTGAAGACAATGTTAAATGTCAATGACTGTAGTCAATGAAACCGTGATGCACCTGAGAATTTAATTCACCAAGGTACTAAGTGGAATACCATCTTATAGAAGTTTATGCAATATGGGAACATGTAATCTATTTTCTACTTACGTTGAGAAATGGACAAACAAACGAAAATCCTCATGCTACACCTAAGAATATCCACGGTAGCTCCACATCATTTCCCCCGTCAGTTGTAGTAAATCGCCTAAGGAGCATACACGATCAGTAGTACGAACTGCAGTAACGTATATTACACCGCAGTGAATTCCCGGAGTGTCACACAAATGCATTCTTGATGTTGCTGAGCTGTAGTACAACAAGATTACATTTTTTTAAATATAATATGCGCTCTTATGAGTTATATTAAATCAAATACTATACCATGATGAAACATAAATACTTTGAAGATACGTTGCGTAGCCTTTCATAGATCATTTTCAGAGGTCACTAATAGGCATGATTTAGCTCTCAAAAATAATAAGTAATGTCACTACTTTGTGTCAATATTCTTCTACTATTTATTAAGTCAGATCATCTATTACATCTTAAAATTCTCAATCGTGGATAAAATCGTTGTTTTCCGGCAGAATGAATGATGCTGAGGGTATCAGGAGCCGTGTCGGAGTATACAGGGTGTAAATTTTAAGTTGACAAACCGGAATAACTCGAAAAATAAGCTTCACACGAAAAAATGTGTGGAATACAAAGCTGGTTATTTTCGAGGTGGACATCTGGTGGTGCTAAAATTAGCCCACCACCCCAGCCCCCTGGGGGTGGGGCGGGAGGCAACTTCAAAATTTCAAATGGGAACCCCTATTTTTTATTGCAGAATCAGATTCCACATAAAAAATCTACGTACATTTTATCTTAAACACTTGTTTTGATTCTTGGTAGTTGGCGCTGTAATTCAAGAAAATCTTAAAGGGAATGCGTTCATTTTTAGTTAGCGAGTGGGTTAGTCTCTTCCTCAGTTAGTCTTTTACTTTATTTACTCTGTGAGTTAATGACTTCACTCGTTAGTAACTAGGATGTCTGATTAGTTAGTTAGCTGGCCAGATGATCTGTTTGATAATTAAAAGTTGTATGGCCTCATGACCACGAAACAAATAAAACTTATCCGAATCTGCGGAAAAAATATATATTTGGGTCAAGATACGTAAAATTCTAATTCCTCTCTCTCTCTCAAACCCCACCCTATGCGGAGAGAGGGAGATATTTAGCTTTAGCGAATCAAAATTTACGGAGCAAATAAGTACGAGTACTTTTTATTTATCCATAACCATTTTCCACACAAAAATGAGAAAATGGAAAAACCCAACTGCTTGTAGAGGTGCACATTGTCGCCAAGGATAGAGGCATACTTGTGTTGATCCATTAAGCCTTAGAGAATGAACACAGCTCACCCAGGGAAAGCCCTCCAGCTTGAACCGTTCCGACAATTACGGCAGGGCTTTTGTTTTCAGACGTTTCACGCCGTACATACCAACAGCCATCTAACCGATGGAGCATATAACGGGATTAATCTGAAAAGGCCACCTTTCGTCGCTCAGTGGACGTCCAGTTCGTCGCCGATGGACAGATGTCAGCAAGGGTGCCTGAGACTGGAGCCTTCTGCTGAGACCCACACGCACAACGCTCGCTGAGCGGTCGTAGTCCGGTTTGGCATTGATTGGTAGAGTGGCCAGTTGGCGCGCTAGATCGTCAAAATGTGAAGACTCTGTCCATAATACTCCAAATGTTCCCAGTTGAGAGGAGATATTCGGCGACGTTTCTGGCCAAGGTAGGGTTTGGCAAGCACAAAGACAACAGTATAAACTCTCGCCATGTACGGCAGGCATTATCTTACTGGAATGTAAGCTCAGGATGGATTACCATGAAGGACAACAGAACACGGCAAGGAATATCGTCGAGTTATCGCTGTGCTGTGAGGATGCCGCGGCTGACAACCAAAGGGTCCACCTATGATATGCACCCCAGGTTACTGGGCCATATGGTGGGTGACAGTCAAGTTGGTACTTCTCCTGACTCGTCTTCGCTTGTCATCGAGGCTCAGTTCGAATCGCAGTTCATCAAATAAGACAATTCTACTCCAATCAATAGGATTCCAGGACGAAGATGGCTGACATCACTGCCAACGGGCTTGTTGGTGTACAGACGTCAATGGTAGTCTCTGCAATGGGCCCTGCGAGCTCAGCTTCCTTTCTGTAAGCCGTCTATAAATAGTCCTTGTTGTCACTGGAGCACCAGCTGCTCGTTGGATCGATGATAATGACGAATCCGAGACTCTGAGTGCCTCTTTGACGATTGCTCGAGCCTCAAGTTCTGTCGTCTCTCTGGGTCTACAGTTTCCTTCTTGATGCTGTGTCCGGCCATAGTTCACCCATTCCTGCCAACAACACTGAATAGTGGCATGTTGTTGTTGTTGTGGTCTTCAGTCCTGAGACTGGTTTGATGCAGCTCTCCATGCTGCTCTATCCTGTGCAAGCTTCTTCATCTCCCAGTACCTACTGCAACCTACATCCTTCAGAATCTGCTTAGTGTATTCATCTCTTGGTCTCCCCCTACGATTTTTACCCTCCACGCTGCCCTCGAATACTAAATTGGTGATCCCTTGATGCCTCAGAACATGTCCTACCAACCGATCCCTTCTTCTAGTCAAGTTGTGCCACAAACTTCTCTTCTGCCCAATCCTATTCAATACTTCCTCATTAGTTATGTAATCTACCCATCTAATCTTCAGCATTCTTCTGTAGCACCATATTTCGAAAGCTTCTATTATCTTCTTGTCCAACTATTTACCGTCCATGTTTCACTTCCATACATGGCTACACTCCATACAAATACTTTCGGAAATGACTTCCTGATACTTAAATCCATACTCGATGTTAACAAATTTTTCTTCTTCAGAAACGCTTTCCTTTGCATTGCCAGTCTACATTTTATATCCTCTCTACTTCGACCATCATCAGTTATTTTGCTCCCCAAATAGCAAAACTCCTTTACTACTTTAAGTGTCTCATTTCCTAATCTAATTCCCTCAGCATCACCCGACTTAATTAGACTACATTCCATTATCCTTGTTTTGCTTTTGTTGATGTTCATTTTATATCCTCCCTTCAAGATACCATCCATTCCGTTCAACTGCTCTTCCAAGTCCTTTGCTGTCTCTGACAGAATTACAATGTCATCGGCGAACCTCAAAGTTTTTATTTCTTCTCCATGGATTTTAATACCTACTCCGAATTTTTCTTTTGTTTCCTTTACTGCTTGCTCAATATACAGATTGAATAACATCGGGGAGAGTCTACAACCCTGTCTTACTCCCTTCCCCACCGCTGCTTCCCTTTCATGTCCCTTGACTCTTATAACTGCCGTCTGGTTTCTGTACAAATTGTAAATAGCCTTTCGCTCCCTGTATTTTACCCCTGCCACCTTTAGAATTTGAAAGAGAGTATTCCAGTCAACATTGTCAAAAGCTTTCTCTAAGTCTACAAATGCTAGAAACGTAGGTTTGCCTTTCCTTAATCTTTCGTCTAAGATAAGTCGTAAGGTCAGTATTGCCTCACGTGTTCCAGTATTTCTACGGAATCCAAACTGATCTTCCCCGAGGTCGGCTTCTACTAGTTTTTCCATTCGTCTGTAAAGTATTCGTGTTAGTATTTTGCAGCTGTGGCTTATTAAACTGATTGTTCGGTAATTTCCACATCTGACCACACCTGCTTTCTTTGGGATTGGAATTATTATATTCTTCTTGAAGTCTGAGGGTATTTCACTTGTCTCATACATCTTGCTCACCAGATGGTAGAGTTTTGTCAGGACTGGCTCTCCCAAGGCCGTCAGAAGTTCCAATGGAATGTTGTCTACTCCGGGGGCCTTGTTTCGACTCAGGTCTTTCAGTGCTCTGTCAAACTCTTCACGCAGTATCGTATCTCCCATTTCATCTTCATCTACATCCTCATCCATTTCCATAATATTGTCCTCAAGTACATCGCCCTTGTATAGACCCTCTATATACTCCTTCCACCTTTCTGCTTTCCCTTCTTTGCTTAGAACTGGGTTTCCATCTGAGCTCTTGATGTTCATACAAGTGGTTCTCTTATTTCCAAAGGTCTCTTTAATTTTCCTGTAGGCAGTATCTATCTTACCCCTAGTGAGATAAGCCTCTACATCCTTGCATTTGTCCTCTAGCCATGCCTGCTTAGCCATTTTGCACTTCCTGTCGATCTCATTTTTGAAACGTTTGTATTTCTTTTTGCCTGCTTCATTTACTGCATTTTTATATTTTCTCCTTTCGTCAATTAAATTCAATATTTATTCTGTTACCCAAGGATTTCTACTAGCCCTCGTCTTTTTACCTACTTGATCCTCTGCTGCCTTCACTACTTCATCCCTCAAAGCTACCCATTCCTCTTCTACTGTATTTCTTTCCCCCATTCCTGTCAATTGTTCCCTTATGCTCTCCCTGAAACTCTGTACAACCTCTGGTTCTTTCAGTTTATCCAGGTCCCATCTCCTTAAATTCCCACCTTTTTGCAGTTTCTTCAGTTTTAATCTACAGTTCATAACCAATAGATTGTGGTCAGAGTCCACATCTGCCCCTGGAAATGTCTTACAATTTAAAACCTGGTTCCTAAATCTCTGCCTTACCATTATATAATCTATCTGATACCTTTTAGTATCTCCAGGGTTCTTCCATGTATACAACCTTCTATCATGATTCTTAAACCAAGTGTTAGCTATGATTAAGTTGTGCTCTGTGCAAAATTCTACCAGGCGGCTTCCTCTTTCATTTTGTAGCCCCAATCCATATTCACCTACTACATTTCCTTCTCTCCCTTTTCCTACACTAGAATTCCAGTCACCCATGACTATTAAATTTTCGTCTCCCTTCACTTTCTGAATAATTTCTTTTATCTCATCATACATTTCATCAATTTCTTCGTCATCTGCAGAGCTAGTTGGCATATAAACTTGTACTACTGTAGTAGGTGTGGGCTTCGTATCTATCTTGGCCACAATAATGCGTTCACTATGCTGTTTGTAGTAGCTTACCCGCATTCCTATTTTCCTATTCATTATTAAAACTACTCCTGCATTACCCCTATTTGACTTTGTGTTTATAAACCTATAGTCACCTGACCAGAAGTCTTGTTCCTCCTGCCACCGAACTTCACTAATTCCCACTATATCTAACTTGAACCTATCCATTTCCCTTTTTAAATTTTCTAACCTACCTGCCCGATTAAAGGATCTGACATTCCACGCTCCGATCCGTAGAACGCCAGTCTTCTTTCTCCTGATAACGTCATCCTCCTGAGTAGTCCCCGCCCGGAGATCCGAATGGGGGACTATTTTACCTCCGGAATATTTTACCCAAGAGGACGCCATCATCGTTTAATCATACAGTAAAGCTGCATGCCCTCGGGAAAAATTACGGCCGTAGTTTCCCCTTGCTTTCAGCCGTTCGCAGTACCAGCACAGCAAGGCCGTTTTGTTATTATTACAAGGCCAGATCAGTCAATCATCCAGACTGTTGCCCTTGCAACTACTGAAAAGGCTGCTGCCCCTCTTCAGGAGCCACACGTTTGTCTAGCCTCTCAACAGATACCCATCCGTTGTGGTTGCACCTACGGTACGGCTATCTGTATCGCTGAGGCACGCAAGCCTCCCCACCAACGGCTAGGTCCATGGTTCATGGGGGGCCCATATAGAACAACTCATACCAATGGTTCAGCCTCAGTAAACTTACACCCTTTATACAAGTACTAGATGCCTGCTTCTGACTAAATATTAAGTGTTTAGAAATAATGAATATAATTCAACATTGAAATGTAATTTGATGCCACACGCTAAATAAGTAAACGGAGAAAACTTATATATTCTTACTGTAGCATATAACGTTATGGGTTATTACTAAAAGAGCAAGACCCCAATAATGTTACTTCTTTCATAGAAATCAAAGGTTTGACCGTGAGTGTTTACAAATGGGAAGCAATCGAACTGTGTTTCATCATGCAGAAAGATTGCTTGCTTATTGAAAGGTCGCAGTAGTGGCATAGCTCTTATTTAAATTTCGAGCGATTCGCTGATTACTCCAACCGGCTTCTTTGAGCACAATTGCGCGTCCTATCCGTTCTCTTTCAAATGCTCACATGTGAGTATATTTTTCACGTACCTTCCTGCTAGCATAGTTACTGTACAACTGGGTACACGGAATGAAACACGTAAAGACTTTATGCCTTGCTATCGATATATCCTGCCAGATGCATGGCGAAGTTCCGCTGTAGCGTCAAACACCCATCTACGGCCACAAACGTTTACAATTTTGCTTTTTCCATCGATACCTGTACGAATATCAATTTGTGACCAATCTGCGTAGCTCCTTCGTGGTGCGCAGTTTTTTGGTTTTAGAGTGTATTTACTGATAAATGTAGTCATAAATAATTAATCAATATTTTAGAAGAATAGTAATGCCCATAATCACGATACTAGAGAGCAAGAAATGTAGTTGATGGTGCTTCATTTCCATGGGTGTAAACCTCACTGTGCCTTACACGAGACCCTGGGTAGTGCTAAGAAATCAACTGGCCGACAGAGAATTTTTTTAGGTCTCCAACACTGCGTCAAACACCGTTTTCAGGACCAAACATCCAGAGAAGCTGGATCAGTTATTAAACTACGTCAACGGAACACTGAGGGCGTTAGCAGAACCGAATCACACATACTACAAAAGTTATTGATTAAGCGCAACACTTACGTGGTTGCCCTACAGTAAACTCATACGGTTAATGAAGACCACGTACGCCATAGAGCAAGAATACCAAAATATGATATCGCTGGCGCAACGTACCGAATGGCTATGGAATAGCCACATACTTCCGGAATAAAATAGAGAACGCTCACCTGATACCCACTTCCACAAACGACAGTACTCACTTAGTAACAATCGAAATCGGGGATCTGACAATACGAAGTATCTACAAACCATCAATTTGTCCTAGGACGACTCATGTTCTTCAAATTTGCCGACGTACTGTAGTCTTTGTGAGAGACGTTAGGTAACTACACGCAATGGCGATATAGAACAACTCATACCAATGGTTCAGCCTCAGTAAACTTACACCCTTTATACAAGTACTAGATGCCTGCTTCTGACTAAATATTAAGTGTTTAGAAATAATGAATATAATTCAACATTGAAATGTAATTTGATGCCACACGCTAAATAAGTAAACGGAGAAAACTTATATATTCTTACTGTAGCATATAACGTTATGGGTTATTACTAAAAGAGCAAGACCCCAATAATGTTACTTCTTTCATAGAAATCAAAGGTTTGACCGTGAGTGTTTACAAATGGGAAGCAATCGAACTGTGTTTCATCATGCAGAATGATTGCTTGCTTATTGAAAGGTCGCAGTAGTGATACTAGGGGGGGATCAAACCAACAGTACTAAAGTGAATAAAGTAATACTGTGATAATATAAACCAAATCGGACACCAGACTAATGAGGCAAAGTAGTTACAATATATTGCTAATAAAGTAAACTAAGTACAGTATGAATTGGGATATAAACCACTTTTAGAAATCGGACACGTAAACAACAGCACACCGTAACATGTACCGGTAAATCAGCTAACCATGAGCAACAAAGATAAAAGTTTAAAATGTGTTGGTAACAAACTTTCTCCCACTAACAAACAGTGTTTTGAAGTGAAAAACATAAAGATTATTACCTATTACTATTTAGTATGAGATAAACACGGATAAATTGGACATTAGGTGCCTTTAATCTTCACTGTTAAGAGAAACTAATTTCGAATAGATTACCAATCTGTTTTATGCTAACCAACGTGGGCACTATTTATTTTCATGGGAAGCATATCAGTCTTTGTATTTTACAGGGCAGAACTGAAGTATGACATTAAATCTGTTATGGTTTTTCTAAGCTGTTGCAACTTATATTTACAAGAACATAAATGTCTCTGGAACGAATACCAGGCTTCATAAACACTTTCACTCCAAAATTTACTGAACTACTGGCTCAGCATAAGTGGGGACCCGCAAACTCATCTGTCTCTTAACTGGGTTGAGGTCTAACACTGCTAACATGAAACAGTTATAATAAGCATATATATATTTATCACATTATTAAAAACCTATAGCACTAATAAGATAAGTGCAGACTCTTTAACTGCTATGGCCTGTACTTCATTTTTCTCAGTCAGTGTCCTGCTATGTTAGATTAAGTATTGACCAAAGCTTTTAATGAGAATGAAAGTAGTACTGTAATAAGGCCTTCTTAAAACACTTATTCTTTTGTAGAATTTTTAGTATTCACATTACTAACCGTGTGGAATATTTCATGCAAACAACTAACTAAGCACATGAGAAAATTATTACTCAACGGAAATAAATAATTCTTTTAAACAGTAATGATTTCATAGTCCATTATAACAGGACACTGGGATATTTTCAGCACTACGAAGACGAATCTATATAGGAAAATGACTGAGGATAAATCAGTATTCTCCATTCAGACTTGAATTTAGAACACTTATTACTTGAACATTAAGCAAATTACTGGTCCATGCAAATGAATATAATACTAAACTTTACTTGTCGTGAAGATGGTGACAGTGGCGATCTTCTGTGGCAAAAGAAAACTCGTCAGGTGTAATCATAGCTCTTGATGTAAATGCTCTATAAACAATGTTCTTGACGTCGGGATTTTAAGCTTAAGAGAAAAACAAGAAATGGCACTATCTAGTAGACCGTATAAATCCACATCCGAGGCGTACTTAATCTAATTTTGCTACATTTCTTGTCCCATTAAGCACTCAGGAAGGTAGCTGGTCGGATGCTGGCCACCGACTACATCTGCTGCAAATAACTCTTGTGCTACTTCACGCCAGTCCATCTTTTACTCTCCCACCTATAGCTTTGCGGCTGGATTTCCCTCCAGGATTTACATTTGATACAATCGTATATGCCCTGCGCATGAACCACTCATACGTACAATAGTTCAACAAGTTTACATTAGGAAAGAACATAGTTTTAAGACATACTTTCACAAAATAATTCTTATTAAATAACTTTATATAAAAGAAGAATATTTGTCTTGATTTGTGTTTAGTCAAAGAACATTTTAGCACAGATATTCCAATATTCATAGGAAACATCAAATCTACATAAAAGAAAAACAGTCAATGTCGTACATGAGTCCCAAAGTTGTCAGGGGCTCGAGGAAGGATTCAACGCTCAGCTACAAAAATCTTGGGTGATTTGGTCAAGGAATAAGAAAACGAATTTTAAATATAATCTGAAATTATTTCTCCTGAACAATTCTTTCTGTACAATGTATGAATAGTTAATTAGCCACTAATACCATGTATAACTTCGTAGAGAATTACAATTACTTTATCATTAAATTTTTGTTCATTCTTAGTCTGTGTAATAACACGGACCACCGTGCTCATATTCATTAAATTTCAGACACTGTGATGTTTAGTATTCTGTAAATTGTCATCATGCAATCATATATGCAAATAAATAATGTATACATGCCTTGTAACTAACATGTTCTACATGCTTTAGCTAAAAATCATGAAATTATCCACGAAACTGTAATTAGCTCAATAAGGAAATAACTAACAACTGAATCCGAAGGTAAAACATGTGAGCTATTGCATATTTTTATCTACATCGTCCTCTGTAACTTGGACAATTTCGGTACGGACTATTCCAGGCCTGACTTCAGCAGAGGATGCATCAGATGTTGCTGTTACTCAGATAATTAGGTGTTCTCACGTGGAACCCCTATTTGGTACTATTGTCTCAGCTGGATGCAGCTGTAACGGTGATCTTGGTATTTGTGTGGTATGCTCTGGGTCCTGTTTTTAGACAGAGATCGGGAATTGGCGATTTTTTTAGGTATCCTAAATTAATGGCCAGGTGATGGTCAAACATATTCACAACTGTAAACATTCTTTTACAAACTATGCTAGTTATGACACAGACTGTCCTTCGCTCTTCTCATTAGATGATGTTTCTGTGTAAGGAAATGAGATGCATATTATTAATATTAGGCTGTTCGATGGAACGGTGTCAACATATTACAAGATGACTAACATTTTCGGGTCATCTGTTTCCTCTAGTTTCTGTTTCTGTACATTAGATGTGACCTAAGAAATGCGGGCCATGGTCTCCCATAGTCTGTTGAAGTATGGAGTCTTCACAATAAATCAGCAGTAATTTTGGAGAGAACTGTGTTTTACAGAAGTGCTTACTTCTGTCCATTATTTATTTAATAAACATTTATTTGAAATTCTGGATGTTTGCGTGGGAAATCCAGTCTTCACATTCCGTCAGCAACACATGTGCCTACCTCTGTCCACTATTTATTTAATAAGCAGTTATACAAAGTTCTGGTTGTATGGGAAACGAACTGTTTCTTCTAGTTTCTACTTGTATATATTCCATGTAACCTCCCATACACTGGTGAAGTAAGCAATCTTCACATCCCATCAATAACACTTTTGGAGAGAACTGTGTTTTACACGTCTTGTGCTTCCTTCTGTCCATTATTTATTTAATAAACAATTATTTTTTTGCTGTGGCGACACTTGAAGAGCAAGGTCTGTAATCAAACTCACACACAATACAGATACTGAAAGACATCAGATGTGAAGTTGCCCCCATCGATATCCGAACTTTACACCGGGTTTATCTGAATATGCTTAGACTTGCACAACTGTTATTGATGTTGCAGAGGGTAGTTTTCAACATCTTCCATAAATGTATTTTTCACTGTATTTTTCTTTGTAAATCAATTTTAAGTCCATTTCAGCTCTTAATTTCTGTAATTTCACTGCATTTACTTTATAATTTCACGGGCTTAATTCTAAGTGCGTCACCCATTACAACGTTGGGGCCATTTAGTAAAACGGACAGTATTTACACTACTGCCCATTAAAATTGCTACACCACGAAGATGACGTGCTACAGACGCGAAATTTAAGAGACCTGAAGAAGATGCTGTGATATGGAAATGATTAGCTTTTCAGAGCATTCAAAGAAGGTCGGCGCCGGTGGGGACACCTACGACGTGCTGACACGAGGAAAGTTTCCAACCGATTTCTCATACACAAACAGCAATTGACCGGCGTTACATGGTGAAACGTTGTTGTGATGCCTCGTGTAAGGAGGAGAAATAAGTACCATCACGTTTCCGACTTTGATAAAGGTCGGATTGTAGTCTATCACGATTGCGGTTTATCGTATCGCGACATTGCTGCTCGCGTTGGTCGATATCCAATCACTGTTAGCAGAATATGGAATCGTTGGGTTCAGGAGGGTAATACGGAACGCCGTGCTGTATACCAACGGCCTCGTATCACTAGCAGTCCAGATGACAGGCATCTTATCCGGATGGACGTAACGGATCGTACAGCCACGTCTCGATCCCTGAGTCAACAGATGGGGACGTTTGCAAGACAACAACCATCTGCACGAACAGTTCGACGACGTTTGTAGCAGCATGGACTATCAGCTCGGAGACCATGGCTGCGGTTACCCTTGACGCTGCATCACAGACAGGAGCGCCTGCGATGGTCTACTCAACGACTAACCTGGGTGCACGAATGGCAAAACGTCATTTGTTCGGATGAATCCACGTTCTCTTTACAGTATCATGATGGTCGCATCCGTGTATGGCAACATCGCGGTGAACGCACATTGGAAGCTTGTATTCGTCATCGCCATACTGGCGTATCACCCGGCGTGATGGTATGGGGTGCCATTTCTTACACGTCTCGGTCACCTCTTGTTCGCATTGACGGCACTTTGAACAGTGGACGTTACATTTCAGATGTGTTACGACCCGTGGCTGCATCCATCATTCTATCCCTGCGATACCCTACATTTCAGCAGGATAATGCACGACCGCATGTTGCAGGTCCTGTACGGGCCTTTCTGGATACAGAAAATGTTCGACTGCTGCCCTGGCCAGCACATTCTCCATGCCTCTCACCAATTGAAAAAGTCTGGTCAATGCTAGCCGAGGAACTCGCTCGTCACAATACGCCAGTCACTACTCTTGATGAACTGTGGTATCGTGTTGAAGCTGCATGGGCAGCTGTACCTGTACACGCCATCCAAGCTCTGTTTGACTCAATGCCCAGGCGTATCAAGGCCGTTTTTACGGCCAGAGGTGGTTGCTCTGGGTACTGATTTCTCAGGATCTATGCATCAAATTGCGTAAAAATGTAATCACATGTTAGTTCTAGTATGATATAATTGTCCAATGAATACCCGTTTATCGTCTGCATTTCTTCTTGGTGTAGCAATTTTAATGGCCAGTAGTGTACATTATGGAACCCATTTCGTGACTTCAATTTTTCAGACTTTTAAAGTTATTTAAAGTTTTTCTGTCTCTCTAGGGTACCATAATTTGTCAAAATACTAGAAGTAGTTAACACCCGATTTTACTCGGCGTTACGCTGAGGCGGTAGGCCCATGCAGTGGCGATCACTTGACGTGTGTTGAGTTACAGCAGAGACGGCCGCCCTGCGGCGCGCCTATCAGCCGGCAACCCATCGCCGGCGTCGCAGTAATGGCCACCTAAAACACAGGCGTTCCCCTGAAAAACATTCGGTCGACCGCTGCCGCCGACCTGGGTAAGAAAATAAAATGTGAGTACACCACTTGACGGTTGTTGAGCTGAAGTACAAGCGGCCGTGGTACGGTAAGAATATAATCTCCAAGTGAAGACGTGTTAGACAAAGCCAGAGTTCCCATAATGAGATTTTCACTCTGCAGCGGAGTGTGCGCTGATATGAAACTTCCTGGCAGATTAAAACTGTGTGCCCGACCGAGACTCGAACTCGGGACTTTTGCCTTTCGCGGGCAAGCAAGTTTGGAAGGTAGGAGACGAGATACTGGCAGAAGTAAAGCTGTGAGTACCGGGCGTGAGTCGTGCTTCGGTAGCTCAGTTGGTAGAGCGCTTGCCCGCGAAAGGCAAAAGTCCCGAGTTCGAGTCTCGGTCGGGCACACAGTTTTAATCTGCCAGGAAGTTTCATATCAGCGCACACTCCACTGCAGAGTGAAAATCTCATTCTGGAAACCTCCCCCAGGCTGTGGCTAAGCCATGTCTCCACAATATCCTTTCTTTCAGGAGTGCTAGTTCTGCAAGTTTCGCAGGAGAGCTTCTGTAAAGTTTGGAAGGTAGGAGACGAGATACTGGCAGAAGTAAAGCTGTGAGTACCGCGCGTGAGTCGTGCCTCGGTAGCTCAGTTGGTAGGGCGCTTACCCGCGGAAGGCAAAGATCCCGAGTTCGAGTCTCGGTCGGGCACACAGTTTTAATCTGCCAGGAAGTTTCAAAGCCAGAGTTGTGTAAAGAGGACTAGTTTCGCAGCGATTAATTGCAAAAAGCTTTGTTGCCCTGAAAGGAGTATACTGGGGCACACTTGTATGTGACACCAGAATAAGATAAGCATATTAATAAATTAAAATGGTACTGTTGTTGTTGTGGTCTTCAGTCCTGAGACTCGTTTGATGCAGCTCTCCATGCTATTCTGTCCTGTGCAAGCTTCTTCATCTCCCAGCACTTACCACAACCTACATCCTTCTGAATCTGTTTAGTATATTCCTCTCTGGTCCCGCTCTACGATTTTTATCCTCCACGCTGCCCTCCGATACTAAATTGGTGATACCTTGATGCCTCAGAATATGCCCTACCAACCGATCCCTTCTTCTAGTCAAGCTGCGCCACAAATTTCTCTTCTCTCCAATTCTATTCAATACCTCCTCATCAGTTATGTGATCTACCCATCTAATCTTCAGCATTCTTCTGTAGTACCACATTTCGAAAGCTTCTATTCTCTTCTTGTCTAAACTATTTATCGTCCACGTTTCACCTCCATACATGGCTACACTCCATACAAATACTTTCAGAAACGACTTCCTGACACTTAAATCTATACTCGATGTTGACAAATTTATCTTCTTCAGAAACACTTTCCTTGCCATTGCCAGTCTACATTTTAGATCCTCTCTACTTCGATCATCATCAGTTATTTTGCTCCCCAAATAGCAAAACTCATTTATTACTTCAAGCGTCTCATTTGTTAATCTAATACCCGCAGCATCACCCGATTTAATTTTACTACACTCCATTATCCTCGTTTTGCTTTTGTTGATGTTCATCTTTTACCCTCCTTTCAAGACACTTTCCAAGCCGTTCAGCTGCTCTTCCAAGTCCTTAGTTGTCTCTGACGGAATTACAATGTCATCGGCGAACCTTAAAGTTTTAATTTCTTCTCCATGGATTTTAATACCTACTACAAATTTTTCTTTTGTTTCCTTTACTGCTTGCTCAATATACAGATTGAATAAAATCGGGGAGAGGCTACTACCCTGTCTCACTCCCTTCCCAACCACCGCTTCCCTTTCATGTCCCTCGACTCTTACAACTGTCATCTGGTTTCTGTACAAATTGTAAATAGCCTTTCGCTCCCTGTATTTTAGCCCTGCCACCTTCATAATTTGAAAGAGAATATTCCAGTCAACATTGTCAAAAGCAAAAATGAAACTAGTGTACTATAAACAATGAATGTCTCTGATGGGAACGATAATGTGAATCGCTGACTGTGCGCGACCAGTTAGCCAAAGATACTGTACTGCTTTGTTGGTGTAAAGGAGCGCTGGTCACAGTTGTAGGTAGCTGTCTGTGAGCGAAAGACGATGAGTAGGCAGTTTCTGTGGTTTGCTGTGTGAAGCCACCAAGAGTTATACTAATGTAGGTACGTCAATATTGTTGAACATGGAAGCATAAGTCTTCAGGCAAATAAGGTAAAGATTTTAAATAATTATGATTTCTGCTTTTTGCAGCGCGTTAGTATACATGAGTTGGTTGATAATTTGTAATTGTTGAGTAACCCCAGAATGTACGTAAACTGTTTTGAGAAAGAGACTAGTTTGATATATCATGTCTGTAATGCTTTTAAGATTTGTGAAGAGAGCTATGTGTAATTTGATGCTTATGTTGGATTAAAGACGAATCAATTGTGAGTAATGTAACTGCGATAGTCAGATGTTTTTGAAAAGCCAAACTTAACTTGCAATATAATTTTGTTAAAAAAACTGAATGTTAGCAATTCACAGTAATCAGTACTGGCTCCCAATCCAGGTCATATAATTTTTAAGGAAGTTGAATTTTCTAAATATTCTCGTTTATCAGCCAAAAGAACTTCAGTTGCATTTGAAGTATTATGGCCAGCATTGCACGCTGCTGAACCCGTAGCTAGCACTCATAATTTTTGGGAGAGACCACAATGTATCGTGTTACTCCGTTGTTGCTTTAGAGGTAAGACAATTTAATTTATTTGTTATGTGAACAGGCCTTAGTATTCAGAACTTAAGGGGCTGAATGTATTTTGCAGTGACTGTAGTTCTTTATTGGTACTGGGAGTTGCATTGCCCAAACGATTCGTGAAGTTTTGCTAACAATAACACAGAGTAACCACACAACTTGCAGTTACAAAACGCAACATGACAATTCGAGTTCTGTAGCCAATATGATTTGATCCTCAAGGGGAATATTGTGCATTTCCCAATCCTCATGGTCCCAAAGTGTAACAAAGTCAAAGATTTTTATGAAATTTTTGTCACACTTGAAGCATCTGAACATATCAGTCCCGAGTTGACCGCATCCGGTTGTCATAATTTTCCAAAACTTCAAGAACACCTTCGGAGACTTAAATTTCATTTGACGGAGCTCTGCAAACAGCTGTGATGTCGTGGCCCCATCAACAAAGTCCAGGAGAGAGAATCGAGTTGTCATAAAGGAAGCGTGTGTCTCTTGTTACTCTGAGGATTTCAGTAAATTGTTCACACTCGTGTTTAGGTGAGGAATAGGCTGTTAGAGGTCACTGTAAAGCCGACGTTCGATCTGAATGACGTTCCAGTGAATCTTCTTAGTTAAATTAAAAACTTGCTTCTCTTACTAAAGGCCGTAACACATTATGGTGTATTGTATGGCCTTGCTAAGAGACACTGGCTCTCTGCGAAGTAAGGAAATGTGAAACATTTCGGAGAGTAAACCTAATTACTGAACTTCGTGTAAAGATCCGACTATTACTAGACCGTTTTTCTAATCGGAATGCCAATGTTTCGATATACACACACAAAAAAAAGTTTTGCATCACCCCGGTTCCCAGAACTCCTGAAGATAGACGTTAACTGTGGATTTTGTATCACAGACACAGTCCCTTTGACTGTTAAGAGACGTCACTATACCCACCCAAAGACAAACAACCATACATGAGTAGCGCCTATTAGATGGAGGGGGTCCGACAGCCGATCAATTCCAGTCATTCCACCAGGAAGGAGGTACACGGCTCGTGTTGTCTGTAGTTCAACCGTGCCTAGACGGTCAATACCGCGGTTCGATTTCGTCCGCATTATTACGTTGTGACAGGAAGAGCTCTCAACAAGGGAAGTGTCCAGGCGTCTCGGAGTGAGCCAAAGCGATGTTGTTCGGACATGGAGGAAATACAGAGAGACAGGAAGTTGATGACATGCCTCGCTCAGGCCGCCCGAGGGCTACTACTGCAGTGGATGACCGATACCTACGGATTATGGCTCGGAGGAACCCTGACAGCAACGCCACCATGTTGAATAATACTTTCGTGCAGCCACAGGACTTCGCGTTATGACTCACACTGTGCGCAATGGGCTGCATGATGCGCAACCTCACTCCCGACGTCTATGGAGAAGTCCATCTTTGCAACAATGACATCATGCAGCACAGTACAGGTGGGCCCAACAACATGCCGAATGGACCGCTCAGGATTGGCATCACGTTCTCTTCACCGATGAGTATCGCATATGCCTTCAACCAGACAATCGTCGGAGACCTATTTAGAGGCAACCCGGTCAGGCTGTACTCACTGTCCACTGAGTACAGCAAGGTGGAGGTTTCCTTCTGTTTTGGGTTGGCATTACGTGCGGCCGACGTACGCCGCTGGTGGTCATGGAAGACGCCCTAATGGCTATATGATACGTGATTGCCATCCTCCGACCGGTAGTGGAACCATATCGGCAGCATATTGGGGACACATTCGTCTCTACAATTCGCGATCCCATCGTGCACATCTTGTGAATGACTTCCTTCAGGATAACGACATTTCTCGACTGGAGTGGCCAGCATGTTCTCCAGACATGAACGCTATAGAACGTGCCTGGGATAGACTGAAAAGTACTGTTTATCGACGACGTGACCCACCAACCACTCTGAGGAATCTACGCTGAATCTCCGTTGAGGAATAGGACAACGTGAACCAACAGTGCCTTGATGAACTTGTGGATAGGACGCCACGACTAATACAGGGACGCATCAATGACAGACGACATGCTACTGGGTATTAGAGGTAACGGTGTGTACAGAAATCTGGACCACCACCTCTGAAGGTTTCACTGTATGGTGGTACAACATGCTGTGTGTGGTTTTCACGAGCAATAAAAACGGCGGAGATGGTGTTTATGTCGATCTCTATTCCAATTTTCTGTACGCGTTCCGCAGTTCTCGTAACCGAGGTGATGCAAAACTTTTTTGTTGTGTGTAGATGGTGTAAGCAAGAGCGTATAGTTTGAGTTCGGTGGAAAAAAAAAACTGATAAACATTAACATTTCTACCAGGGTCTGTGCTTTGTTATTCAATGTGAACTTGGTGGCAGTACTTAGATTATCCATCACTAAAATGCAATGCATGTAGTTTTGAAGTAGCTTATCAGTTTACCTCATTCTTCCGGTAAAACTAGAAACGTAGTGAAAACAAATTTACAGTACATTAACTCTCAACAGAGAGCAGTTTGGGACAATTTGGATACATTAAGTCTTTCCTTGAATCAATTACATTAGCTGTTGCTTTGGATTTGATAGCGGTGTTGTGGAGTTCACTGAGGTACGTGAACTATGAACAAAAATTAATCGTACCACCACAGGCGGTACATTTTAAAGTGTGTGAAAAATAGAAACGAGGTGGACTGTGAATTCGCAAAGTTATGGCTCCTTATCTCTCTTGGTACGTCATTCTGATGATTTAAACGCCGCCTGCATCAGTTATTGCGCTTAGCCCACATCCTGTTCCGTGTCTCGCTTGGATATATTATTGTTACAGTCAAAACCCGCTTTTAGTTAGAACACGTTCTTACAAGTTAAAACTAGTTTTTACTGACCCACTTCGTCAAAACGCTGACTTTCGCTTTTGACCAGCAGTAAATTATAGTTGTAGCTAAGGCTAGCAGTATCAGCTAGTTTCAACTAGTAAGAACGAGTTCTAACTAAACTAGACAGAACTAGTTTTCACTAAATTTATTTACGGGCAAATATTAAAATTAAGAGCACTACGTGATGATTGAAATAAAAAACATCATTTTTGTATAGTGCAATGAAATATTTATTGGAGTATTGGTCATACATCCAAACACATTCCAGATAGTGAAAACAAGAAGGCGCCGACACGAAAATCGCGAGTATTGCTGCAAACTGGATGACAACGGGAAAAACATAGGAAGAGAAACGCGTGTGTATTGTGAAGAGTGCGATGTTGGATTGTGTGCAATGCCATCCTTTGCGCTATACCATGCAAAGAGTCATTTCCAATAAATATTCTAGAAGAAATTGTGTTTCCTTTAGATCTACCACTAAACCCTTTCCTCATTATTTGTTGTTGTTGTTGTGGTCTTCAGTCCTGAGACTGGTTTGATGCAGCTCTCCATGCTACTCTGTCCTGTGCAAGCTTCTGCATCTCCCAATACTTACTGCAACCTACATCCTTCTGAATCTGCTTATTGTATTCATCTCTTGGTCTCCCTCTACGATTTTTACCCTCCACGCAACCCTCCAATACTAAATTTGTGATCCCTTGGTGCCTCAGAACATGTCCTACCAACCGATCCCTTCTTCTAGTCAAGTTGTGCCACAAACTCCTCTTCACCCCAATTCTATTCAATACCTCCTCATTAGTTATGTGATCTACCCATCTAATCTTCAGCATTCTTCTGTAGCGCCACATTTCGAAGGTTTCTATTCTCTTCTTGTCCAAACTATTTATCGTCCATGTTTCACTTCCACACATGGCTACACTCCATACAAATACTTTCAGAAACGACTTCCTGACACTTAGATCTATACTCGATGTTAACAAATTTCTCTTCTTCAGAAACGCTTTCCTTGCCATTGCCAGTCTACATTTTATATCCTCTCTACTTCGACCATCATCAGTTATTTTGCTCCCCAAACAGCAAAACTCCTTTACTACTTTAAGTGTCTCATTTCCTAATCTAATTTCCTTAGCATCACCCGACTTAGTTCGACTACATTCCATTATCCTCGTTTTACTTTTGTTGATGTTCGTCTTATATCCTCCTTTCAAGACACTGTCCATTCCGTTCAACTGCTCTTCCAAAGTCCTTTGCTGCCTCTCACAGAATTACAATGACATCAGCGAACCTAAAAGTTTTAATTTCTTCTCCATGGATTTTAATACCTACTCCGAATTTTTCTTTTGTTTCCATTACTGCTTGCTCAATATACAGATTGAATAACAACGGAGAGACGCTATAAACCTGTCTCACTCCCTTCCCAACCACTGCTTCCCTTTCATGCCCCTCGACTCTTATAACTGCCATTTGGTTGCTGTACGAATTGTAAATAGCCTTTCGCTCCCTGTATTTTGCCCCTGCCACCTTTAGAATTTGAAATTAATAATAAATAATGTTTAATTCTGCAACGGCGTTACTACTGTGAAAACCTTCGAATTGTTAGGTATTTAGTTGTTAGATAATAAATTGCCCCACAACAATCGCACATAAGCGTGTCAAATACGCGCGGCTACAATAAGCGCTAGAGGCGCGGAAAGAAATACACGCGCGTGATCAGTTCTAGGCGACAAAATTCCCGCCTGAGCAGCGCCGCAACGGCCGACAATAGCCCGCCACTGGGCGCTTTTCGCCACAACAAACAACACGGTCGAGGGGTTAAGCACATGCAATTCAGCTTGTACGTATTTACCGTGGCAGATCCAAATCAAGAAAAGCGATGGAAAGAAGACCTTGTGAGAAGGACGTTACAGTTTGAAGAACACGACAAAAGAGAAAACCACTACCATGTTATGACAAAAGAATCTTACGATAAATTAGTAGACCAAATTGAAGAAGCACAATCAGCTGAGAAAAAGACACAGAAGTAGTAGAGAAGATTAAATCGATTCAAGGTTATTAATATTGTGGGACCAGGAAGTTAGTGACACGAAAACAGCCTGTGCATTACTACTTATGTGTCGAAAAATTTTCGACATTATTGAAGCAGCTCATCAGGCCGTTGGTCATGGAGGTCGAGACATATTAAAGTTTGAAACTTCAAGAAAATATGCAAACATAACATTGGAGATGATAAACATTTATCTGTCTATGTGTGAAACTTGTCAGCGCAAAAGAAGCATTAAGAAAAGGGGGCGTGTTTCGAAACCTATACTTCATTCAGAAATGAACAGTAGTTGCCAAGTTGATCTGATCGACATGCAAACTCAAGAAGATCGTGGATTTTGTGCAGACATTGCTAATTAGGCATATAAAATTTTTTTTCGTGATTTTCTTTAGATTTTTATTCTTTTTCTTTTGTTCACATGGGCATTTCTAATTGTGATTATTTAACATTCTACTGTGGTTTTTAAATGTAAAGATCTAATTGTGATTATTTCCTTTGCCAATGGATAAATATGTTGCTTGCTTTTTACCTGTGGTAAAGTTTGTAAAGTTCTCTTTTGGAATATTATTAATTGTGAAAAATGGAGTCAATCACATTTATAAAGATTTATGTAATTTACGATAACGATATAACATCTATAGACAGGAGACAGCGATAGTGATATCGATAGTCGAAAGGCTGTTGTGCAGTAGAGGGAATGGTGGATGGTGTGTCTGTGAAGCGTACGTGGAAAAATAGTACTGTGTTTTATGAAAAGCACACGTAATTGTATGGACAGTGATACCGAACTATCAGATTGTTAATTCTCTTTACCACTGCGGTATGTAATGCAATCGCCAGCGAACTTTAAAAGCAAATAAACCGGACTGTGAAAGTGCCGCTAACAATACTTTGTTGTGGCCGACACGAACAGTGCTTTTATGCGAATGAACTTTGCTGGTATTGGTTTTGGGTGGTGGAACTGTTGTCTATCACATTCTATCAAGCCGTGAAAGTGAAGACTTTGATTAACAGTGCAATATAAATGACTTTCAGTGAAGTTGTCGAAGTTTGAAATGCGAGAACAGAGTGGACATTGTTTACGGTGTGCTTCACACACAAGAACAATTCTATGAACTGTGTATTTGTGGCTAAGACTATATGAATGTGACGAACTGTGTAATTAGCGTCACGGACAGTGCATAGAGTGTAAAAACGAGCGATGTCTACGTAATGTACTTTGAAAGAGAGGACATGTCAACAAAGGTCGTATACTTGCGTCTTGTGGTTTGTTGATCACCACAGGGTTAATGATACAGCTGTGCCAGAACTTTATTTGCGTTTCGCCGGAGAAGATTAACCAGCGGAACTGCCTGTATCCTTCTCTCATCATCGTAACCCGCCGACATCGTGCTGCCCAACGCAACGCTTAGTATGCAACAGAAAGTTAAGAGATTTCGCTGAACGCTATCCCCTGACCTAGAAACTTTCTTTCTCTATTAAAAGTATAAGAATTACAGACTCTATTCGAATAAATTCTTTGTTTAGCCTATGTTTGCTTTCTGCTAACGAAAATAAAATTACAATCAGTGAATTAAAAGTTGCCTGGTAGTCATTGTTGAAACACCAGTAAATTTAAACTTCTTCCTCTCATTAGAACTAATTCTCCTTGCATGTCAAAATTATTGTAGTTATTTTATATAGTTTTATGTATTGTTATGAGACTAGATATATGACAGTGACTAGTAAGAGTATTTTGTCGCGAAATATGGTGTCGCGCGAGAATTACGGCGATCGCCATAATTGCTTGCGTTCTGACCAATAAAGTAAAATCTGCTATTGCCGTATTGGTGCATTTCCTAACGTGAGCGTGAATTATAAATGTCAGCTGTCAAATCACGTAGGGACTGTTTACCCAGTAATAAAAGTTTTTGATATTGTATTGCTATGAGTCGTAGTATTAAGAGACACTGGTTATACTCAAAAATGGGTAGATGTATGGTGAACTCCCCCAGTGTTCATGCAAATATTAACAGTAGTGTGTCTGATTCACGAAATTTTGTCACTTTTTCTAATTCCTTTCAGATATTGTCTTAGATGTCTTTGAAGTTCCAGAGAATATATACACAATTTTGTCGGTTCAGGTTAATTTCAGGGCAGTTTCTCGTGAATATTAGAGTTTTCAGTTGATAAACAAAGTGGGATCGTTACCAACTGAGAAGTATAACAAAGAGTGTGGTTTTCCAACTAGAATTCTGGATGACTTCACAGTTCAGATTTTGATAATTATTTTTCCTGTGGGTTGAGGTCATCACAATTTACGTATATAATGGTGTATCAAGACCACTTTACAAAATTTGTTTTGTTACATGCACTGCAAAGCAAGAGGGCAGATGAAGTGGCACATCATTTAGCAGATGTATTTTTAACATTTGCTGCTCCTTGTATTTTACACTCTGACAACGGCAGAGAATTTGTTAGTTCTTTCATAAGCGAGCTGGCTGTATTTTGGCCTGAGTGTAAAATGGTTAACGGAAAACCGAGGCACAGCCAAAGCCAAGGTTCCGTTAAAGGCGCCAACGAAGACGTTGATAAAATATTGGCTTCCTGGATGCAAGACAACATTACCACCAACTGGTCAAACGGTCTTCGCTTTGTACAGTTTATGAAAAATCGGGCATATCATTCTGGTATCAAGCAAACATCTTAAAAATCCATTCTTGGCAAGACTGCCAGTAGGGCTTATGATTTCGAGTTTGCCTCTAGATGTTATTAAGAAGATACAAGATGAAGATGATCTTAAAGAGGATTTAAATAAAATTAATGTGGTAGAGGCAGTAAATGAGACACCTGATGAACTGGAAATATCACACGACTCAGAGGAGATTGTGTTTATGGGTAGTAGCAATGGACAGATTACAGCTGCAGCAAGACAAGAAGACGCAGAACCTTAGCCCAGTACAAGTATACAATCTCCAACAACAGCAGCAGCGAATCAAGAGGATCCAGAAGCCGTAGGTAGTACGAGTGCAAAGCCTCAAGTAACTCCAGCTTGTCACGAAGATCCAGAAGCTGAAGCTATTACGAAACGACAATCTCAAATACGAACAGCTAGAGAAAACGCTCATGAAAACCTGACGAAACAATCCAAAAGAATGAAGATGGCTTCAGATTCAATACACGCCATTGTAGAAACCAGTGACAATATAATTATACCGATTCCTGTTATCGACAGAGCCAAAGCAGATCTCCCCAATATTATGGGAGTTGTTCTTCGGAAAGATGAACAGGGCTTGCACAAGATTGGAAAGAAATATGGGATACGTGACAAATTGTATTGCAGGTATGTATTTCTGAACTGATTTAAATAATTAAGGACAAATGTCAGACATATTCATTACTTCATTGATTTAATGCTCTGAAAATGTTGCTAACTATTCAAGTAATTAATTAATATTTTAAGTTTTAGTACTTATATTGTAATATATTTTATAATATGTATTAAGTACCTAATCGCCTTTCAAACAAGCTAATTAAAAATTCTCTTCCAGATCTGAATTCTACGTGTCCAAAGAGAAATTCTTGCTGGTGAAAGACGTGCCAGAGAAAAGGTAGCATTAAGAACTGCTGCCGAGATGGCAGCCTTAGGATTAGGACAAGGATTTGTTCACTGTGTGTGTAAGAAGGTATGTATTTCAAAAATGTGCTTTTGTAGGAAAAAGGTGAAACCTTTGTAACACAAAATGTCACGACAGTTTGCCTTGCAATAAGAAGTAATCAAAATTTAATTGTTAAATTTTTTGGTATGTTTCTCTTTTATTGAGACTGTAGCAACTTTTGTCAATTGTATGAGTAATTAATATAATTTTACTGTATGATTATTTTGTTTCCACTTTCGTAACTAATACTGTTAATATGGCTCTGTAATTTTCCTTAAAATGATTCTTCTGTGTATAGTTATTTTTGTATTACTGTAGTTAACTTTAATGACTTAGATGTATGATCAATATCCTCAATAAATTTTGCATTGCACAATATAAAAATGCTGTTTATTATTTCAATCAACACGTAGGTGGTCTTAATTTTAATATTCGCCCCTAAATAAATTTAGTGAGACCTAGTTCTGTCTAACTTAGTTAGAACGCGTTCTTACTGGTTGGAACTAGATGATACTGATAGCCGTAGTTACAACTAGAATTTACAGCTGCTCAAAAGCAAAAGTCAGTTAATAAGGCAAAACGCGTTTTGACGAAGTGGCTCAGTATAAACTAGTTTTAACTAGTAAGAACGCGTTCTAACGGGTTTTGACTGTAACATTATCACTTCGATGAATGTACAGATACTTATTGATGAAAGATAGTAATCTAGGAGGGGGAAATAGTAATTAGGATATTGGTGTTTCGAAGTTCACCCAGAGTTCTATGTCATACATCTCTTGAAACCATTCATTTTTCCCGTTTCTTTAGACATCTGGTCAAGTATGAAACGTTCAGTGTGACCAATTTAGGATTTCCCATGGAATCTTGTAATGATTTGTTGAGGTCTCAAATCATGCTAGTAGGTTCCTAGAGACAAGTAAACGTAAGGGAGATATGCGTGACTGTGTCTTGGTCCCAGTGAGCTGGGATTTGTCTGGGAGCTTTGAATCATTTCCTGAGATGTTTCGTCTTGACAGCCTCCCATAAGATCGTCAGAAGGTACGCTCCTGTGTTTATTTGTCCATTACGAGCATACTGTGTTAGCGTCTAATTTTTTATTGCCAGAAAACATTCGACATTAGCATGCGTGATGATGGTTAGGTCTCAGACATTTTCGGCCATCGTGAATCCGCATGATTCCATTGTATGGCTTGTTCGTTTACCATGAGGTAATAGTGATACGAGTGTCGTTCAATAAGTAATAAGAAACATATTTTTCTTGGTCAGTTTCGGTCGAAAATATGCAGAATAAGATGTGGGATGTCGTGGAATACTCCCACTTCAGACCTTATAGTTTCATGAAGTTCCGAGAGATAGTGACGCTAAACATAGCCTCCAAAATAGCGTCTCAAACGGAGATGCGTTTCAAGGAGAGAGCTACCTCTGAGATTTTTTTTGGAGGAGGGGGGGGGATAAAACTAGAGCATCACAGATATTCATAGGCGCTTGCAGAATGTCTACGGAGACCTGGCAGTGAAAAAAATCAAGATGAGTCGTTGGACTCCTGAAACATCGCAGCGTGCGTTCTTTCTCATTCGACTTGACCGGCAAATCACAATCAAACACCATGCTGTGCAACTGGGCGTCTTTGTTGGCACTGCTGACACACTCGTCCGCCAGGGGGGTTGGTGTACTCACAGGTGTATGCCAGCTGGCTTCCTGGGCGCCTAACGGAAGACCTAAAGAAAAATGGTTCAAATGGCTCTAATACTATGGGACTTAACATCTGAGGTCATCTGTCCCCTAGACTAAGAACTACTTATACCTAACTAACCTAAGGACATCACACACATCCATGGCCGAGGCAGGATTCGAACCTGCGACCGTAGCAGCAGCGCGGTTCCGGACTGAAGCGTCTAGAACCGCTCGGCCACAACGGCCAGCTAGACCTAAAGAGCAACGACGAATCATCTGTACTGTGTTGCTTGCTCCTTACGAGGCTGATCGTGACAATTTTTGTCGAACATCGTCACGGGCAATGAAACTTGGGTCTGTCACTTCGAATCACAAACAAAATGACAATGCGTGAAGTGGTGCCACTCTGCATCTCCTCCAAATTAAAAGTTCAAAGTCACACCCTCACCCAGTAAAGTCCTTGCGACCGTCTTCTGGGAATCTGAAAGGATCATTTTGTTTGATTTCATCTCTCACGGTGCAGGGATCAACCCTCAAGAAACTGAGGAAACAACTTCAGCGTGTTCGTCGGGGCAAAAATGCAAATCTACTTCTGCGTCTCCATGACAACGAAAGGCCTCACACAAGTCTGCACATCAGAAAACGTCATTGGACTGTTTTCCTTATCCACCCTACAGCCCTGGTCTCACATCTTCAGACTTACATTTGTCTGCCCACAGGAGTGGATGATGTATGGTAGGGAGGTTATTGATGCAGCAAGACATTGTCTCCGACGTCGATCAGTAGCATGGTTGTCGCATTGAACGGAGATGGAAAAAGAGTGAAGGGGGAATAGTACGGTGTATTGGAATCCTGAATAAAACCAATTTCCTTTCAGAAAAAAGAAGAATGTATTGCATTACATACGGAATGAGCCTCGTACATACAACACCCGTCTTACACGGTTCTTAGTCGTCTAAAGAAGCCATCTGGACTGACACATCTGGGACGTGTCTGCTGCTGCCGAACTTCGGAGGGCCCTCTGAATTGGTGCGAGCACTTGCGGAATGCAGCGGACGGCGACGTTTTCACCTTTTCTATGATCGCCATACGTAGGTCCTCGAGCACCAGGACCTCCACTTCTCTTGTTATTCCCAGAGTCTCACAAAAAGATCGTCTGCCACTTCGTTCTTCGTCATTCATAGTTGTTTAATCACATTGGGAGCGTCTGCATCACCTAACCACTGAGACATGTTGCTTTGTTCCACTAATTCACAAGGACTGTAGTAAGTTTGTCCTTCAAGTGCGCAGTACTCCACTTTGTCAATGGGCTGAACCATTTCCTTTTGGATCATCTAGTGAGCGTGCTGCTGTACTATGACAAAGCAAAGTGATAGCACATCCTAAGAATCATCATCATCATCATTTATGACTGATTATGCCTTTCAGCGTTCGGTCTGGAGCATAGCCCCCTTACAAAATTCCTCCATGATACCCTATTCAGTGCTAACATTGGTGCCTCTTCTGATGTTAAGCCTATTATTCAAAATCATTTTTAACTGAGTCCAGGTACCTTCTCCTTGGTCTACCCCGACTCCTCCTACCCTCTACTGCTGAACCCATAAGTCTCTTGGGTAACCTTGCTTCTCCCATGCGTGTAACATCACCCCACCATCTAAGCCTGTTCGCCCTGACTGCTACGTCTATAGAGTTCATTCCCAGTTTTTCCTTGATTTGCTCATTGTGGATACCCTCCTGCCACTGTTCCCATCTACTAGTACCTGCAATCATCCTAGCTACTTTCATATCCGTAACCTCAACCTTATTGATAAGGTAGCCTGAATCCACCCAGCTTTCGCTCCCCTACAACAAGGTTGATCGAAAGAGTGAACGGTGCACAGATAACTTAGTCTTGGTACTGACTTCATTCTTGCAGAATGGAGTAGATCGTAGCTGAGCGCTCACTGCATTAGCTTTGCTACATCTCGCGTCCAGTTCTTTCACTATGCTGCCATCCTGTGAGAATATGCATCCTAAGTACTTCAAACCGTCCACCTGTTCTAACTTTGTTCCTCCTATTTGGCACTCAATCCGTTTATATCTCTTTCCCACTGACATTACTTTCGTTTTGTAGATGCTAATCTTCATACCATAGTCCTTACATTTCTGATCTAGCTCTGAAATATTACTTTGCAAACTTCCAATCGAATCTGCCATCACAACTAAGTCATCCGCATATGTGAGACTGCTTATTTTGTGTTCACGTACCTTAATCTCATCCAGCCAGTCTATTGTTTTCAACACATGATCCATAAATAATATGAACAACGGTGGAAACAGGTTGCAGCCTTGTTTTACCCCTGAAACTACTCTAATAAATAAATAAAAAGACGCACCACGAAAGAGTCATGCGAATGGCACGGAAATCGGTATACGTAACGTACCTAAAAAGACTAACAAATAATTAAAATATCGGAGAAACTGGATGATTTATTCAAGAGAAGGAGCTTCACAATTTGAGGAAATCAATGAATGCTTAGTCCACCTATGGACCTTATGCAAGCAATTATTCGGTTGGGCATTGATTGACAGAGTTTTTGGATATCCACCTGAGGGGTATCGTGCCAAATTCTGTAGAGTTGGCACATTAGATCGTCAGTTTTGCTACCCTTCGTGGAAAGCCATCATGAGCTTACATTGAGAACAAAAAAAATCGTCAAATGTCTGTGAATTCCTAAGGGACCAAACTACTAAGGTCATCGGTCCCTAGACTTACAGTCTACTTAAACTAACTTACGTTAAGAACAACAGACGCACCCATTCCCAAGGGAGGACTAGAATCTCGAGTGGGAGGGGCCGCGCAAACCGTGACATGGCGCCTAAGGCCGAACGGCTACCCCGAGCGGAGTCAATTCTTTCTGCTATCGAAAGTCATTTTGAAACCGCAAAGAGAAACGTCTCACTCCCCTAACGAAATAAACTGAAATGCTGACAGAAGAATGCTAACAAACGATTATTTCCATACATCTCTCCATTGTTGTAACTGTTTATTTCAGATTTCGAAATATTGTATTAGCATTCAAAGGGCAGGCGGGTTAAATTTAACTGCACTACTCTGTATACGTGACACACTTTACATAACATCATTCACACGTTGACACATATGACGTTATTACTTAATTTCTACCTGAATTCGTTGCCCCGTTAAATAATTTTGTGGCTATTATAAAGACTCCTATTATTACTAGGCTAATCACTATTTAGCTCTACAGGGCCTTTATACTGAAATGGTTCTCCACACCACCTAGTATTGACTTCTATGTGTGTGAGTAACTGTTTGTTCACTGTTGTGGGTAAATACATACAGCGTACACAGGGCGGTGTGTGAAACTGATAGCGATTACACTCTTCCGCTGTTGTAGAAATCTGCTCCAGATGCTGCAGATACCGTGTTGAGCTGAAAGTGGTAACCAAAGTACGGAGAAATATTCTTCGGGGCTCTGTTGCATAGCAATCAGATTGCTTTCAGTTCTGAGAAATGTCCAGTTACTATTGTGGATTTGAATGATCCATGAAGTGACTTCTTTTCCGAAGAAAACATCGAACTATTTCACTAGAACTGAACGCTCCCGTCGGAACTGTTCTCAGCTGTGGGATATTAGTAGATCACAATAGCAGTATATCGCTGGGTGTATAATAAGACGTACCTTCTTGAAATGAACAATATTTTTATTGTTCTATTAACTGATTTCCTTCCATATGCACTTATATTTTACAATATGAATCACAAACTCGCAATGGCGTCGATTTTTACATCACCAGAATGGCTCTCCTCTCCTCAAATTACTCTTAACAAGAACAAAACAAAAAAAACTCTATCCTAAGAATAATTATGTGAGCGCTGACCGCCACAGAGTAATAAACAATATCTTTGTCTCTCTCTCGCACTGTCACAGCAAGTTACGCTGCATGATACATCATATATGCCCCTCTTGTGGACGAACGTTTTTGGGCAAAAACAAACACGAGCGTTCACACAACACTATATCGATGATTGTTTATGACGCTGTATTAAAGTCCACTAGAGTATTAATGTCCACTGTATTTCTTATGGTATTTGGTATTAGTGAATGACTATCTAAATGTAAATTATAGATTTGGTGCATATACTGCTGACAAAGGCTGTTCTGAATTCCTGATGCAGCATATATGCATAGCTTACATGCTGCTTTTATTCATTTGTCGAGGATGGCATGAGATGTGATCAGAAACCTTTTTCATCATCACTCAAAGCTTCTGTCACTCGCCTTGGGATGTCTCAAACGGATAATCTAGCCATTCGGCCAAGCCCCACAAAGGAAACCCAAGGAAAACCTCGGGGTAGATTTACCATCCTCGTATTTCTCATTTGCAAAGATAATTAATTGAATTACAATGGAAAATAAAAAAATATTTACAATATGGATTTTTTTGTTGTTGAATGAATTTAAACACTGTTCACAAAAGAAACACAATACTGTTAATCTTCTGTGTCTTGAGGTGAACCGTCGACGCGTTGATTTACGTCCATCTACGATTCCCTTCTATCAGTCATCTCCGGGTAACTGATTGCATTCTATTCCCATTTCACTGTCTCCTCGTGGGTATTATGGTTTTCCGCATATGGTTAACATGAAAATAAGAGTCAGTGTAAGTTCCGTGGAAAAGGTGTTTGATCTATGCTGAGCTGAAATAGAATCTAAGATTAAAGTTCTTTCTAATTCTCTGTCCTGAATTCGAAATATTCGGAAGTCGTAAGGTGTTCTTCATTTCTATCAACAACCCTAGAATGCACTATACACAAATCCAACTGGAGCTGCCGTGTCAACTTATGCTCGTCATCCTTCAGATGGACTTTAACACTTGTTGATGTGCTTGTAACTGAAAGGCATTCGCTCAGTTGGTAACTTCGCGAGCAACAATTGATACAACATAATTTACATACACAGGTATGTTACAACAATAGTACAATTCTAAAGACAATGTTCATCACAAAAGATTGAAACAAAGTGATATGCATCCTTTTAAAACTGAGAACGGGTTACCCCTTCCGAACAGCATGACTTCAGCTCAGCGAGTAAAAAAAACAAATACAAACATACATTGAGATTGTTAAATTGACATAAGAAAAAAATATCTTGCCATAGACCAGATTCATTTGAGTTACTAACCCATGGTCATTATGCATTGTGAAACCTGATTGAAGTTACTATCAACTAAATAAAAATTAAAAAAAATTTTAAAAGAAATCATTCATACTATAGCTAAATTCTCTGTATACTGAAAAGAAAACTTATTTTTACAGTGGAAAACAAATACATAATGCCTGCATATCTCTCGTACATTATGCCTGAAAAGAAAAACTAACTACTAAATTGCAAAAAAAAAGAAACTATCCTAAGTATGATTCATAGGTTTAATGAAAATTTTGTAATCAATATTATTTGATAAGAATAGTATTTTTAATCTTCAGAATCTTCAGTCATCATGAAATTGCTTTAACAAGTGATGAGGATACATTCCTTTCACCCTTCCATTCTTCACATCCTTCAAAACATAAGTTCCTGGATGGGGTATTTTGGTAATCACAAATGGTCCTTGATACAGTAATTGCCATTTTGTGTTCTTCCTCTGTATAAGTGAAGCCTTAGGATGAGTTTTTACTAAAACTTGGTCTTTCACTTTATATGTTTTTATTTTTCCAAGTCGATTGTCAAAATATATTTTCCTTTTTCTAGCCTTGTCCATTATATTAAGTAAGGATTGTCGTACTTTATTTTGTAGGTCTATTTTGTTAATAGCTACTTTAGGAATTGGTCGAATCCAGTCATTCTGTTCCTGTTTTCCAAACATCAGTTCGTATGGGGTGTATTCCGTCGTAGTATGTGGCATATTGTTTACAATTTCCTGAAAATCGTGGAGATAATCGATCCATTTGGGTTGCTGGTTGTGGCAATATTTCTCATGAACCGGTTTAATTCACGAAAAATTCGTTCCACGGGATTCGCCGAAGGGTGGTACACTGATGTTAGAATTTGTTTTATATCACAACTGGCTAATGTTTGCCTCCAACGAAATCCAGTGAACATTGACCCATTGTCAGAAAGAATAGCCTCTGGTTTGCCAACCTTGACTATATAATCCTTGACCAGCTTCTTGGCTATGGATGCAGCAGTAGCTGATTTTAATGGATAAAGTTTGACATACTTAGTAAATATATCAAGAAAAGCTACAATATATTTGCATCCTCCCTTTGATGATGGTAGAGGACCACAGACGTCGACCGAAATGATTGACAGCGGTTTAGTGGGTATAATAGGATGTAGGAAATCTTTCACACAAAAATTTCCTGGTTTGGCTAGCTGACAAATTTTACATTTCCTTAACTGTCTGTGCACTTTCCTGCGAATGTTTGGGAAGTAGCAATATGCTTGAATCTTCCGAGCACACTTTAATACTCCAAAATGTCCCCAAGTGATGTGCGTGTGCAAAATTAAGTCATTCTCATTCTTCTTGAATCAAGATGCCCTTTGAAGAATAAGACGTCGTTCTCAACTTTGTACAGTCTCTTCAGATCATCGTTTCCAGGCTTTGCTAAAGTTTCCTTTATTGAATGCCAACGAGGATCTTCATTCTGCAGTTTTTCCATGTTCTTACACATGTCAAGAAAATGTTTCCTATATATTCTATCAGTCATTATAAGAACATTAAATTCGGACGGATTGTCCGTGATGTTGATAGTTGACAAATCTCCATCTGGCATTCTAGACAGTGCATCAGCGATGAAATTATCCTGTCCGCTTACGTATTTAATTTCAAATTGAAACTCTTGGAGTGAGAGCGTCCATCTTGCTAATCTTGGATGTAATAATTTACATGTTTGCAAAAAACTTAACGCTTTGTGGTCACAGTATACTGTTGTCTTCGCTCCATATAAGTAATAGTAAAATTTCTTAAATGACCAGACAACGGCCAATGCTTCCCTTTCGGTAGTCGTATATGTTCTTTCACAAGCAGTTAAGAGTCGGCTAGCAAAGGCTATTGGACAGAAAGTTGATTTTCTGTCTATCATCCTTACTTGGAAGAGGCATGAACCTATTCCAATTTCCGAAGCATCTGCCATTAAACCGAAGTCTTGGCTCATATCTGGATGATATAATATTTGTGAATTGACTAAGGCATGTTTTATTGCTTCAAATGCATTCTGACATTGTTGCGTCCACACCCACGGACTATTTTTGCGCAACAAGCTGTACAACGGTTCTGCGTTAATAGAGTGGTCGTGAATGAAACCCTGAAGAAAGAGACAACTCCGAGGAAGCCCTTTAACTGCTTTTTTGTTGTTGGAAGTGGAAAGTTTTTGATTGCCTTTAGTTTCTCGGAGTCCGGTAAGATGCCTTTTCCATTTATAAGATGACCCAAAAATTTGATTTTATCTCGAGCAAAGTGGGACTTTTGCAGATTTGCGGTTATGCCTGCTTCCTTGAAACGTTCTAACACTCTTCTCAATAAATCAACGTGCTCCTCCCATGTGGTCGTAGCTATGAGCATGTCGTCCACAAACAAAGTTAAATTGCTTCGAAGTGCAGGTCCCAATGCATAATCTAGAGCATTTATAAAAACTCCTGAGCTCACGTTTAACCCGAAAGGTAAAACCTTAAGTTGATAGCTTCTACCTGCATGTACAAATGCGGTGTACTTTTTTGATGGTTCGTCTAGAGCCACCTGCCAAAATGAACTTCTCAAATCAATATTTGTTAAGTATTTCATCCCCTCGAACTTTTGAATTAGCTCATCGATATTTTCCGGATGAGTTCGCACGGGCACGATAATCTTATTTATCTGCCGTGCGTCTAGTACGAGACGAACTTTTCCTCCCTTTTTCGAGACAACATGAAGCGGACTACAGTATGGACTCGTCGAAGGTTCGATCAGATCCCATTCAAGCATCTGGTGGATTTCCGCATCAACTGCCTTTCGTTGGTGCCACGGTACTGGATAAGAAATACGGCAGAAAACTTGGTGTGGTATCACATCTAAATGACATGTGTATCCCTTGATTACACCAGGTCTTTCTTGAAAGACTTCATGATATTCCTGTAGAAGATCATATAATTGCTTTCTTTGGTGTTGTTGCAAATATTCAGGTTCTTGTACCTTTTCATATTCCGTATCTTCAGGGTTTAAAACTGGTTGCAAGTAATTAATTTGGTAATACCGTACAGGTTTGCTATGTATCCACTTTATTTGCAGCTTTCGTCCCTGACAATACTTTCCATGGGTACTATATTCCCTGAGAAGATTCACTTGATGTTTCTGATCCATTATTGTAAAACTGGCACGGCCTAGAGAAAAATCGATATGCCAATTTCTCTCTCTAAATTCATCTATACCCAGGATACAGTCCTCAACCAATTTTTCTATTACAAGGAACGTGCAATTTATAGCTACATTTCCTATATCTAACTGGAGTTGAGTCTGCACTTTAACCTGAGAAGACTTATGACCAGTAGGACCTACAATTCTACAACATTGAACAGGAAAAACCGGTGGATTTGCTTTCTGGAGTATTCTTTGAAATAACTTCTCAGAAACGACATTTACTGCTGCTCCTGTATCTAAAGTAACTTGCACAGTAATGCCTTCAATTGCCGCCTGAATTTTCGCAACAGGTTCAGTGATATGTTCCTCTTGACAAGGCATCATATCTTTCTGAAGTTCTTCTATTAATAATTTGCCATCATTGTACCGAAAGAAATTGACGCTTGAATTTTCGCCCCTGAAAACTTCCTCGACTGCACCGTCGGGGCTTCTGACAGTCGAGTTTAGTTTGACGATCGTCCATTATTAGTAGATCTCTGCTCCGTTACGTCGGTTATTATTGGTGGTTGATTTCTCCATTCATTTGCATTATCATTTGGTATCCAACCTGAAGTTTGTGGTTGGTTGTGATATTCTTGGGTTGGTTGCTGATATCGGCGTTTTTGCTGATAATTCCCTTCTTGATAGTATCCTTTCCTCTTCTTATTATTCTTCCTCCATTTCCGTTTATATGTTTGTTCACATTGTTGGTCATGATTACACTGGTCGGGATTTTCGTTACCAAATTTCACGTTTTTCTGGAAATAATTCACCTGTGGGTTTGGTGAATTGTGTGCAAAAGGTTTGTTTCCATACTGTTTGTTGTTACTATTATATTTGTTAGGTTGGTAACTTGGCTGGTTATAGCGCACACGTGATTCTTCGAACAGAATGTCTATTGAATCCAATGTGGCTAGAAAATCTTCCACATGTTGTTCAGGCACATGTAGAAGTTTTTCCTTAACTTCAAGTGGAAGTTTGCCCTTTAATATTCGAATGACATCCTGCGTCGGGATTGGTTCATTCCAGTATTTACTTTTATTTATATACTTCTCGAAATACTTTCTTAAAGATCCATTTTTGAAAGAAAAAGGTTGTGGGTCAAAAACTTCCTTACGTAGTCTTTCTTGTACTCCCTTATTCCAGTATTTGTGCAAGAAAGCGCGTTCAAATTGGTCATAATCTTGACACCAATCGGATGCTTCTGACGCCCACATCGATCCATCTCCATGTATGAATCCTGCAACGTACATAATTTTTTGTTGCTCAGTCCACATTTGCGGCAATATCCCTTTAAATTGCTTGATAAATACCACGGGATTGATCGACTTCCTTTCGGGAATAAATATCTGGAATTGACGATATTTAAGCATTTTTTCTTCATTCATGGTCACAGGTGTATTCTGGTGGCTACTTCGCGGCGAATGATAATCTCGATCATCTGTTTCTGGTTGATTACGTAAATATGCACCAATACATGGATATTGTTGCATGGATTCGGTTTCACTGGTTTCATCAGGAATAATGTCTGCCTTTGATAAACTGCAAGTAGTATGTGCCCCTCTAGTATTAACTAGACCTTGCTGGCATGCTTTTAATGTATTTTCTATCTTTGCTTTCCAAGCAGGAAATTCATCTCCTATATTCTCCTTAATCTCTTTAACTTCTACCTTAAGTTGTTCTTGTGCAGCTTCGTTGTTAATTTGCACGTTAGAAACCGTTTCTTTCAAGGTTTTGTCAACATAATTTCGCACTGTCTCGGTTTGCTCTTTCGCCCAATCTTCAATGTCCTTAGAGAATGCGATCTTATGTTCATTGAAAAGTTTCTCTATGTGTTTCTCGCCTTCGAGACTGAGAGTGTCTATCCTCCGAGTAAGCTCAATGACAGCTTGCTCGTTATCGTGCTTAATTGTATTCACGTCTTGCGCAATAGTGTTCTGTACATGAATAACTTCCTGCACTTGATGATTTAGTGTATCTTGACGACATAAGATGTCTTTGTATTTGTTTGTTAATTCCTGATACTGTTGTTCTTGTGTAACTATGAGTTGTGCCTGACTGGTAATCAAGTGACTCTGCTTTGTTTCCAAACTCTGGAATTTTTCAGTAATCTTATCATTTATTTCTTTTAGTTTATTAGATTGCTCCTGAGCCAAATTAAATTGCGCACTCTCCAATACTTGGAATCTACGATTCACGTCGTTTGCAAAATTAGATTGCGATGTTTCCAATGCCTTAATCCCTTGTGTTATGACAGTCAAACTTGACATCAGCTGGGATAACAAATCGGTATTCTCAGCAATTGGCGATTGCACTGGGCTTAATGAGGATTGTACCGACACAATTTTCGGTACAGTCATTTCGTTTTCGCACGCGTCTGTGTCAGAGATGAAATTCATGTTGTTTGTTGGTTGCTGCATATTTCTCTGGACTTCTTTCGACATATGAATGTCGGAACTAGCAACCGTTTGTGTCGACGGCGTGAGCGCATTAATTATTGCTGGTTGCTCAGCCGTAATCGACATATCGCTAACTACGGCGGTATTAAATTCTGTGGCACTAGTTGACGATGCATTCACACTATTTAATTCATTTTGTGGCATTGTGATGCGTGCTTGCTTATTGCCTTTGAACATAGATCTAGTTACCACCATGTAAATGAGCAATTGACAGTTTCTCCTCTAAATAAGTCCTACAAAAGTGACTATTGAACTTTTACACACGCAAAAAAAAACGTTAATGTCCTAATGCTGTCAATGTACACTTTACAATGTGACACAAACACAGTACATAGATAACACATAAAATATTGTCTTACTATATCTACTGAAATACAGGAATTCTAGTAAAAGTAATATAGCAACACTATTTATACTTAGAAAATTAATAGCTGAAAGGTAACTAAATGCATAAATGCTCAAGAAAGCTAGTAATTCAAATGTTCTGGCCTTTTAGAAGTTTCTGCTCGGCTGCTGGGACGGCGTACTCGTTCTCTTCACAAGATACTCCCGCACGTTCAGTTAGCATGAAACATACAAAGGACCATAATGTAGTTACTCTATAAAACTAGACATATATACACACAATGAAACATTAATTACTAAATTACTAACATGGTTATATTTCATGTTCACTTTGAGTGTTGTATCAGGATCGTGTCCTGTCTAACGGTAGACATTTATAAAGACTCCTATTATTACTAGGCTAATTACTATTTAGCTCTACAGGGCCTTTATACTGAAATGGTTCTCCACACCACCTAGTATTGACTTCTATGTGTGTGAGTAACTGTTTGTTCACTGTTGTGGGTAAATACATACAGCGTACACAGGGCGGTGTGTGAAACTGATAGCGATTACACTCTTCCGCTGTTGTAGAAATCTGCTCCAGATGCTGCAGATACCGTGTTGAGCTGAAAGTGGTAACCAAAGTACGGAGAAATATTCTTCGGGGCTCTGTTGCATAGCAATCAGATTGCTTTCAGTTCTGAGAAATGTCCAGTTACTATTGTGGATTTGAATGATCCATGAAGTGACTTCTTTTCCGAAGAAAACATCGAACTATTTCACTAGAACTGAACGCTCCCGTCGGAACTGTTCTCAGCTGTGGGATATTAGTAGATCACAATAGCAGTATATCGCTGGGTGTATAATAAGACGTACCTTCTTGAAATGAACAATATTTTTATTGTTCTATTAACTGATTTCCTTCCATATGCACTTATATTTTACAATATGAATCACAAACTCGCAATGGCGTCGATTTTTACATCACCAGAATGGCTCTCCTCTCCTCAAATTACTCTTAACAAGAACAAAACAAAAAAAAACTCTATCCTAAGAATAATTATGTGAGCGCTGACCGCCACAGAGTAATAAACAATATCTTTGTCTCTCTCTCGCACTGTCACAGCAAGTTACGCTGCATGATACATCATACTATCTTATAATAAAGTGGTCTCTAAATGGTATGACTACATTGTTATGTTAGTGAATCAGGAAGTCATTATCTATGAAAGACTGAACATTTCGGGTTTTAAGTAACACAAAAAATATTCACGTTATCAAACTCGGACTTAAATGGTGACTTACTGTTATATTTTTGAGAGATTTTTTATACACTTTAAAGTTGATAGCTAATTCTTGGTATTCATCGAAAGTGATGTGAGCTCTCTTTTCATCTGATGTGTCATACTTCGTATCTCTAAACTGGATACTTTTCAAACAGAAATCTTTAATAGTCGATATTTTAGGCCACAGAGATTATGAGTACAAGCAACTTGATTTCTAGTTATCGTTAGTATTGTCGTTGGCAGTGCAGCATTCATTGAGAAGCAAGTGAGTGAGTCGGATGTTGGTCACATTGCTGAGCGGTCTGAAAATAACACGGAGCTGCAAGTGCAGAGGATGTGGTTTTTTGGATTTATTTGAGAAGTGTGAACATATTCAGGTAATGTTGTTTGCTATATACTTGCTCGCGCGTAATTGAACATGATTTTGAAAAAGGCTTAGCGCGATTTCTCTTTATTGTTCGGGTCAGTTAGTTTGAATGTCGAGACGTGATTAAACGAAGTTATCTACCCACATAGCTTGGACTTAGAGCTATAGTTTCATCACTCCTTTACCGTTTCAGTAACGTATATATGGTAGAGTAATATTTCTGTTAATAATAAATCAATTTTGTGAAGAATGTTGTAATTATTAAGGAATGAGTTGCGTAGCACAGAATACATATATGAATGCTAGTCTCTTCTACATCATTCAGTAAATTCAGCTGCTACCACGTTCTCCTCACTAAAGTTTTATTTCTTAATAGTGAGTTACTACACCGTACATAGCAGAATACATTTTCTCATTCTTAATGTATGATGTGGTTAACTTATGTATTGTGGCCACCTCCCCTGTCTATTGAGTGAAATTTGTAAGTTCGACTTTCGTTTAATACCATTTATGTAGTACCGTACCTTGATGTTAACGACGGCGTTACTGAACAATACCTACACTGCACTCAACCATAATAAGACGCACCACGTACATCAGAAAAAAATTCTTTGATAAATAATGTGGGCAAGAGACCTGATATACATCACAGATTCCAGTATGCAGTAGAATAATTTGTAGTTTCTGTTATGGATTTAGCTGAGGACACTTAATCTATTTTTTATAGTTTTTTTTGTTAGAACTGCACTTTCAGAATTCTTTAAGCTTATTAATATTCAATAAAACTGTCACTACAGAATCAAACGTATCCCTGCAACCCCGTCTACGCGGCGAATGATTAATCCAAGTAAAAAATACTGTAACATTTACCAGTTATCAATAATTCATTGCAAAACCTACACAGGTTTTTGTCACTACAAAATACGTGTACAACTTTAAGACAAATCTTGCTATTATTAGTCTATATTCAGAGTACCAAGTCGAATTTCGATGACCACTTCGTAAGTTATTCATCTCTATTGTTAATAAACAAAGAATTTTAAAATATTTTCCTTTAGACTCTATATCTTGTTAGAACCGATGTCTCCTTGTGTTAAATAGATTACTTTTAATAATATAATATTAAGTAGCTTCGTAGAAATTATCAACTTCCCTGAATAAAAATTTTCTCTTTGTCTTTTGTTTATATCAGCGATGTTAACAGTATATTTCCTTACTTCAGTTTACTGAAACCAATAATATTTATGACCGCTGAGTATTTATTATGAAGAAAATGAGGAAATTCAATTTATTCCATTATTCAAGATTAATTATCGTAAGGGATCTTGTTCTTATATCTCGCAAGATATTCAATTTTCTCCATGCGAGTATATTAGTCATAGTTAAAGAAGCCACACAAATTACTTTGTAGTTAGCCACTTTACGGCGAAAAGAACTCGAAATATATCATCCTAAAATTCCGTAAAACTTATAGGTTGAAATAAGAATACTGATTTCTGTTTTTGACTTCTGTGGGCCTCCTTTGTGTTTATACTTTAGTTTGTCAATTGAGTTGTGCATTTTACACCTTTTGCAAAAGGTAGTGACCAACTGCCAGCAAATCAATTTAATCCCCTCTAACGGAATCAAAAGGACAACAGAAATAAAACAAAAACCCTAAGTGTAACGACCACTTTACACTTATCTTAGGACAATTCATAGACAAAGCTAAGTCTCTTCAGACGTTGACAGTTCGCGAATCCCACTAATGAACTCAAGATTAATAACAGTCATTCGTCACAATCACCAAATTACAGCACAGACACATGCAGTCTCCTAATACGGTTCCATATTACTATCACATCTACGGAAGATCAGCCGGCCGCGGTGGTCTAGTGGTTCTAGGCGCGTAGTCCGGAACCGCGGGACTGCTACGGTCGCAGGTTCGAATCCTGCCTCGGGCATGGATGTGTGTGATGTCCTTAGGTTGGTTAGGTTTAAGTAGTTCTAAGTTCTAGGGGACTGATGACCACAGAAGTTAAGTCCCATAGTGCTCAGAGCCATTTGAACCATTTTTCTACGGAAGATCACAGCTTTACCGCTATTCGCTGCTTTCTGTACTCTTTCATCATAACGTTTCCTAATTTTCTCATTGCTATGAACTGTTATATCAAATACAATAATCACTTACACACCTCGAGACGTCATCTTGCTATAACAATCCCAAACCGCTATCAATTGTCAAATCAAAAGAACGCTCACACTCAGTTCCATTTGAGTGGGCCAACAGATCCTCTACCTTTACTTTAAAGGAAACAAATCGGATCCACAGGCTGACCAAATCCACAGTACCAATCGATATTTCAAAAATACCGAAAATTAGTAAGAACTGCTAAACTTTTTGTATTAATCTACTTATTCGCATCAACTCTTAAAGAGATCTTCCTGCTACAGCATGAGCTATCACGCACCAGTATTCCCAATTACGCATAAAAAGGAACCAGTTCGCTTGAAATCAGAGACATCTACAATAGGTAAATTCGTGCCTCGCTCTCTGCTTTGCTGTGTCGGTTTTTTAGAATCAGCCATCCTCGTACCGGATTTATATAATAGATTTTAGTACAAATGTATAAACAGTTCGTGTGTGTGTATTTCAAGGTTTGGAATTTTATTTAGTCAATTTGCGTACATAAATTTACAGGGTATTTTAGCAGAAGAATTTTTAAAATTTCTTGTTTCAGAGTTCAGAGTTCTTACTCTGCTAGTTTCGTGTGATGGAACTGCAAGAGACACATTGTGACGTCACGCATTTTATCACTGTTCGCTGCACTGTACTACACAAATATCAGGCATTTCCTCTCACCGTAGACGACGCAGTGGCCGACGGCCTTCAGTTGACGACAAGGATCCGCGGCGTTTGCGTAGAATTATCAGTGAGCGCTAACAGGCAAGCAACACCGAGTGAAATAACTGTAGAGATCAATGTGGGACGTACGACGAATGTATCCGTTAGGACAGTGCGGCGAAATCTGGTGTTAATAGGCTATGGCAGCTGGCGACCGAAGCGAGTGCCCTGACCATATAGGTTGGATCCTAGACGACTGGAAACCGTGGCCTGGTCACGTGAGTCCCTATTTCAGTTGATAAAAGCTGATGGTAGGATTTGAGTGTGGGGCAGACCGCGCGAAGCAATGGACCCGAATTATCAACGACGCACTGTTCAACGTGGCGGTGGCACCATAATCGTGTGGGCTGTGTTTATATGGAATGAAATAGGTCCTCTAGTCCAGCTGAACCAATTATTGACTCGGGATAGTTAAGTTTGGCTACTAAGAGACCATTTACAGTCATTCATGTACTTCATGTTGCCCAACAAAGATGTAATTTTTATGGATGGCAATGCTATGCTTCACCGGACCACAATTGCTGACAACAGGTTATAACATTACTATAACGTTTGTTATATCATTATGCAGTTTACCTACTGACGATAAGATTTTAGTCCTATCACAAGCAAGCCAAATATTACACTTACTGCCCAACAGATTGTACTGGAACGGGAAAAGCCAAATACGACACTATACTGCGCCGTTTGTTATACAGGCACAACGTGTATTACCAAATATGGCATTACATTGCAGTAAATGTTACCCTCTGGGAGGATTGAAGTAAACTGACCGTGAGTTACCTAATGGATTTGGATTATCGAACCTGAATTTAATGTAACAGTAGAAACCAGAAAGCTAAAGATTGAAATTTGGAAAATTGCTTAAGTAACCAAGTTTACTTAAATGAAATAAAATACGGTCGCAAGCCTAATTAGGCATAGTAATATGAAACATTACTTTTAAAGAATCTGTATTGAATTTTGGTAAAGGAAAGCTACCAGAGAAGTGCAATAAATTCTACCATAACCAGACGAGTGCTACAGTGATGCTAGCAGCTATAAATATTATATGCAAGTTCTCAGAGATACCGTTAACGGCTTGTTTCTTCTCAACAGAAATTACTTTGTTATATATGAATTATGTGATCATCAAAAGTTATGAAGTCAGTACTAAACCAGAAATCGGACATGGACTTAGTCCTATTTCAACAGTACTTTCCAAATAGTACTAATATATTTAAAAGTCACTCTCAATAGGATTTTTACACTCATTGAGAAGTAATATTGTTTCTATTTTTATGGATAAGGGCAATTACGGTAACTTTATCTTTCATAGGCAAAGACTTAGGTGGGGGCCCTCAAACTGTCTTTCCAAATTTTACTACACAAAGCACACAAAATTATAGAATTTCTTCAAAATGCAATTAGTAAAGTCATTGTTCAAGAATGTTTTCTCATATTCAGCAACAGAAAAGTGAGGACCCTTAAACTGTCCAATACCATAAAGCGAACTTAACACACTTTTCTGAGACAATGTGTGAGATGCAAATTTTTGTATTATTATTTCACTAATTTTACTCACCTTGCAGGACTTTTAAAACAGTTAATGTCAGTGATCTTTTATACAGGTCCTTAAGTATGACTTTAAACGCAGTTTACTCTAACTAACCTCAAAATAACGAGCTTCCTTTTGTCATTAGCACAACCAGTAAGTGACAGAATTAAATGCAGTTAATCTTTGCAGCACAGATACTTTGAATTAAAACCAATCAAATATTATGGAGGTTTCACAAATGCAATACTAGCTACCTCCCTTGATTTCAATGAAATCCACAGTATTTCTATATATCTTGTTCCATTCAAAATTAAGCAAGACCAACCATCACTTATTTTCAATCGTTTTTCACATACAGGGTACTAGGATGTTACTAATTATGTGGAATGGATCCTAAGAGGTATGATGAGAGGAACCAGTACAAGGGTCGGACACACAGTTTAACATAATTTGCCTTATTATTGCAAATTAAACAACTCTTAAATCTATTGGTCCATACTTTGACATAAATCCGACCTCTTAGATTTGCTGAAGTGACGGCGCAACATTGGTGGCGAGTACATAGTGGCTACCTCGTCTTCCCTCTGGATGTAATTTACTCTATTATTTTCTTCTTAGCGACGAAATTGCCAACTTTAAAGCATTTTACAATAATAGAGCGCCATTTTATAGCCGTACACACATCCGAGGCCTTTCCATATTAATCCAGGTACTGGATGCTTCACTCGGCACTTGCGCTGTTCACTCGCTTGCTGCTCAGACCAGACTGTCCAGTAGCTAGCTGCCGACTGACTGTGCTCTCTCACTTGGCGCCCAGACTGAGCGACACATCCACCTTTTAGCCCGCGCCAACCACTTTTTGGCGCGCACCAACTCACTTCCGTTACAAATGGAAAGTACTGTTGCTTTTAATTTTATACAATCCAAGTTCCTAGATACGAACCAGCTTGTGCATAGCTGTACACAAACATATTTTAAAAAATCATGTCAACACAAAAGCCACATAATTATATAACATTTACCTCCAATTAATACAAAGAATTTAAATGGTAAAGAGAAAATATTTTACACAACTTTACACTTCATTACAACAGGTCAAATAGTAAAAAAAAAATACACTACTGGCCATTAAAATTGCTACACCAAGAACACATGCACATGATAAACGGGTATTCATTGGAAACATATTATACTAGAACTGACATGAGATTACATTTTCACGCAGTTTGGGCGCATAGATCCTGAGAAATCAGTACCCAGAACAACCACCTCTGTCCGTAATAACGGCCTTGATATGCCTCGGCATTGAGTCCAACAGAGCTTGGAAGGCGTGTACAGCTTCAACACGATACCACAGTTCATAAAGAGTAGTGACTGGCGTATTGTGACGAGCCAGTTGCTCGGCCACCATTGACCAGACGTTTTCAGTTGGTGAGAGATCTGGAGAATGTGCTCGTCAGGGCAGTAGTCGAACATTTTCTGTATCCAGAAAGGCCCGTACAGAACCTGCAACAAGCGGTCGTGCACTATCCTGCTGAAATGTAGGGTATCGCAGGGATCGAATGAAGGGTAGAGCCACGAGTCGTAACACATCTGAAATGTAACGTCCACTGATCAAATTGCCGCCAATGCGAACAAGAGGTGACCGAGACGTGTAACCAATGGCACCCCATACCATCACGCCAGATGATACGCCAGTATGGCGATGACGAATACAGGCTTCCAATGTGCGTTCACCGCGATGTCGCCAAACACGGTTGCGACCACCATGATTTTGTAAACAGAACCTGGATTCATCCGAAAAAAATTACGTTTTTCCATTCGTGCACCCAGTGTTGTTGAGTACACCATCGCAGGCACTCCTGACTGTGATGCAGCGTCAAGGGTAACCGCAGCCATGGTCTCCGAGCTGATAGTCCATGCTGCTGCAAACGTCGTCTCGTCGAACTGTTCGTGCAGATGGTTGTTGTCTTGCAAACGTCCCCATCAGCTGACTCAGGGATCGTGACGTGGCTGCACGATCCGTTACAGCCATGCGGATAGATGCCTGTCATCTCGACTGCTAGTGATACGAGGCCGTTGGGATCCAGCTCGGTGTTCCGTATTACCTTCCTGAAGCCACCAATTGCATATTCTGCTAACAGTCACTGGATCTCGACCAACGCGAGCAGCAATGTCGCGATACGGTAAACCGCAATCGTGATAGGCTACAATCCGATCTTTATCAAAGTCGGAAAGGTGATGGTACGCATTTCTCCTCCTTACACGTGGCATCACAACAACGTTTCACCAGGCAACGCCGGTCAACTGCTGTTTGTGTATGAGAAATCGGTTGAAAACTTTCCTCATGTCAGCACGTTGTAGGTGTCGCCACCGGCGCCAACCTTGTGTGAATGCTTTGAAAAGCTAATCATTTGTTTATCATCTACGTGGTGTAGCAATTTTAATGGCCAGTAGTGTACATACTTGACATTAAACAGAATTAATCAGTATAGAACATTTACAGAATTAATTATGGTGTTACATGGTCTGAAGAACAATCTGGACACCCATCGAACTTTTATGGGACATAATCTGGAGGTCAGTCAGTGCACCAAATCCTGCGTCGGCAACACTGTCACAGTTATGGACAGCTGTAGAGGCAGCATGGCTCAATATTCCTACAGAGGACTTCCAGTGACCTATTGAGTCCATGCCACGTCGATTTATTGCACTATGTCGGGTAAAAGGAGGTTCGTCACGAAATTAGGAGGTATCCCATCACTTTTGTCACCTCTGTCCATACCAGCGTCATCCGGCTTTTACTTTATTGGAGCGCTGAATCCTGCATACAAGCGAACCCAGAAGCTTTCTAGGGTACAGAGATGTAAGGGGTGCCAGATTTTGAGCTTAAATTCAAAAAACCGGAACAGTTGATGTTTCTTGCCACTTTAATTGTTAGTTATTTTCTTTGCTAATGCACAGTTAATAAAATTATTACTGTTACTCTACTCAGATACCACGTACCTGTAACGCCATTCGTTAGTATTTCCAAAAGAACTTGAAAAACTACAAGGTGCATTTATAATAGCGTCTTATACATACGAGGGTTTGAACTTTAGTAGTGGCGACTATTTATTTACATCTCGTACAAAATAGATACGTGCTTAAAAGTTTTACTAACCTTCAAAGTAGTCACCAGCATTGTGTATAATTTGTAGCAGTTCTGAAGCGAATGCCGTAAGTGTTTCCTTCAGTTTAGAAATCGAGTTGAACTCACGAGGGTTTAAGTCAGGGGAGTGCAGTAAGTGGTATAGCTCTTAGCAACCCCATCAGTCAAACAAATCAGTAACAGCTTGCACTGTACGTGCTTGAGCGTGGTCCTGTAAAAATAATGGCCGGGTCCTGCAGAAAGTGTCATCACTTGTGTCTCTAAGCTGGTCGTAGATTGTGTTCGAAAAATGAACAGAATTTGATCTGAAGGCCAGTATGACAGATGCAGCATCTCACCAACATCTCCGGTGCTCATAATCAGCATATTTTGTAAGTGGTTGTTAATAATAAAACCAACATTATGCATTTCTCACTTATTTGACCTTTTCTGCACACGTCCCATTCCTAATCCATTAGATATGAAAACATTTCTATACATCTTTCTTCCATTCACAGCAATAGATTGACACCTGGGCCAAAATTGCTACAAATTTTTTCCAGCGTAACTCGGTTCCACATTAACGCATTAGTACATCTAGGAAGTTTCTCCGCCGTGTAACAATTACAGCCCAACTCTGTGGGTAGCTGCACTTTCATTTGAAGCATCCAGTATTTCCAATTTGTATTTAACAAAATATAAAATTTGTGTTTTGCGACGAAACTATTAGCGGAAACTAAAACACGTATTTAAAAATTGGCGTAGATACAACGGCTGAATGCTGTTGTGGTAGTTGAAGGACCCTTGATAACATTATCGTTTCTTATATGAAATGCATTGTAATGATACTCCGCCACAGCACCTACTATTACAGTGCATTTCATACTGTTTTGAGCTCCACAAAAGCACACAAAAGAAATGTCGTTATTTTACCTCCCGTAATTATAACACATAATAAATCTTCAGTTGTGATGTTATTCTTGATGTTTATAATTACATTTCACATTATTTTAGTAATTAAATTTGTGATGTCCTATATTTATTTATTTATTTAGCGTATGGCTCATAACATCACAGTAAAAATTACAGAAACAACACGATTAAAAAAAAAAAAAAAAAAAAAAAAAAAAGAATCACATATGTATAAACAGAGCAATAAATAACAGTTTGTATATAAGGACACCGCCAATTGTAACGTTACACTCACAGAAGACCAGTCACAAGCAGACGTCCAGCTTAGATAGTAAATAGTCGATTGCCTCTTGGGTCGCCATTAGGAAATCTTGTGGGTCACCCTCGTATGCCCTTAGTGGGCATTCCTGCACGATGTGTTTGACCGTCTGTCTCTCAGCGCCACAGTCGCAAGCGGCCGAAGGAAGTTTACCCCATCTGTGTAAGGAGTCGGCACATCTCCCACAGTTGGTTCTGATGCGATTAAGAGTTGACCAAACTTTGCGAGGGCAATCAAATCCTTTTGGTTTACTAAAGATGCATGGCATACTGTGGCAGTTTACTACTGTTCTGCTCTCCCATTCCTCTTTCCATCGGTCATTTATTTTGAAGTTGGTTTGGTGCAGAGCCTGTGCGGTCTTTAGTGGAGGATGCCTAGACCGGAGTCGGTTTCCTTGGATGTCGTGAGTATCTTCATGGATTTGTAATTGAGGGTTGGTCATGATTTTTTGAAATTCTCTAACCAGAGCGTGTTCACGGCGCAGGTTAGGAGGGGCTATGTTACTGAGAACGGGCAGCCACACTGTAGGAGTTGGCCTGATTGTGCCTGATATAATACGCATTGTTGCATTAAGTTGGCTATCTACCATGTGTGTGTGTTTGCTGTTGAGCCACACTGGGGCACAGTATTCTGCCACTGGATACACCAAGCCAAGTGCGGATGTTCTTAAGGTAGATGCTGTGGAGCCCCAAGTGGTGCCACAGAGCTTCTGCAATATGTTGTTGCGTGTTTTAAGTTTCGCTGCAGTTTTCGTCAGGTGTTCTTTGAATGTTAGTGTCCTATCTAGGGTAACCCCAAGGTACTTTGGGTGTTTGTTGTGATTTAGTAATTTCCCGTCTAGATAGACTTGTAGTTCTCTGTTGGCCATTTTGTTGTTCAAATGGAAGGCAGATACTTCCGTCTTTGTAGCACTAGGTTGTAGCCTCCATTTTTTAAAGTACTCGCTGAGAATCCCTAGGTCACTCGTAAGGATATCTTCGGCAGTTTCTATATTTCTGTGGGCTGTTGCTAGAGCCCAGTCATCAGCATAACCAAATTTGCGCGATCTGGTTGCAGGCATGTCAGCGATGTAAAGGCTGAAAAGAAGGGGTGCAAGGACAGAGCCTTGTGGGAGTCCATTATTGAGTTTCATCTGTTTACTGTAACACGTCCTATAATTAGATCTTAATAACGTAATAACGATATTTGGAATTGTTTTCTTAGAGGCGAGGTAAGAATGAGGTCTTGACGGGAGAAAAGGGTTACTCCAAATGCATTTGCTTTCTAGGGCGTCTAAATAACTGAGGCTAGCCCTGTTATATTGTTATCACACATCTGGAAGCAAGAGTTGAGAACTAAAAACTTTCACCTTCGAGAGATTTGACATATATCTTTCTGCCTCAGGTAATCATAATTATATTCCAATGTGCTACGTACAAATGTTCGTTTTGTAATGAGTGAAATGACGTGTTTGAATGAAATCAGGAATTAGCTGCGTTACCGATAGGGTTTCTTCATAATGAGTAACAAAACCATTGGGAAGCAATTAACCTTGCATTCAGGAAAAATCATAGTTCACCCCACAACTTTATTCATAATTTCCACAACGAACTTTGTTTGTTACAAGCCGTGTTCAAATCTGATCAAGATATGCTCATTTACCACTTCCAACAAGATTAAAATTAAATGCCAGACCTTGACTGGAACCGGAAATCTTGACATTCCTACACTTACCGACATTTTTACTTACCTATTTCTTTAATAGAACCTGCATCGATGCCCTCTACACCAGTGTTAAACTGTTCAAGTGACATTTCTTTGACCAGTTTCATGCTAATAAAATAAGAAATATTGTTAATGAAAAATAAAAAATTTCTTTGATTGTACAGAAACCAGAAGGCAGTGATAAGAGTTGAGGGGCATGAAACGCAAGCAGTGGTTAGGAAGGGAGTGAGACAGGGTTGTAGCCTATCCCCGATGTTATTCATTCTTTATATTGAGCAAGCAGTAAAGGAAAAAAAAAGAAAAATGTGGAGTAGGAATTAAAATCCGTGGAGAAGAAATAAAATCGTTGAGGTTTTCCGATGACATTTAAATTCTGGCAGACACAGCAAAGGACCTGGAAGAGCAGCTGAACGGAATGGACAGTGTCTTGAAAGAAGGATATAAGATGAACACCAACAAAAGCAAAACAACGATAATGGAATGTAGTCGAATTAAATCAGGTGATGCTGAGGGTATTAGTTTAGGAAATGAGACGCTTAAAGTAGTAAATGAGTTTTGCTACCTGGGGAGCAAAATAACTTATGATGATCGAAGTAGAGAGGATATGAAGTGTAGACTGGCAATGGCAAGGAAAGCGTTTCTGAAGAAGAGAAATTTGTTAACATCGAGCATAGATTTAAGCGTCAGGAAGTCGTTTCTGAAAGTATTCGTATGGAGTGTGGCCATGTATGGAAGTGAAACGTGGACGATAAATAGTTTGGACAAGAAGAGAATAGAAGCTTTCGAAATGCGGTGCTACAGAAGAATGCTGGAGATTAGACGGGTAAATCACATAACTAATGGGGAGGTATTGAATAGAATTGAGGAGAAGAGAAATTTGTGGCACAACTTGACTAGGAGAAGGGATCGGTTGGTGGGGCATATTCTGAGGCATCAACGGATCACCAATTTAGTATTGGAGGGCAGCGTGGAGGGTAAAAATCGAAGAGGGAGACCAAGAGATGAATACACTAAACAGATTCAAAAAGATGTAGGTTGCAGTAAGTACTGAGAGATGAAGTAGCTTGCACAGGATAGAGTAGCATGGAGAGCTGCATCAAACCAGTCTCTGGACTGAAGACAACAAAAACATGCTCCCCAGCCAGAAAAGTAGCAAGAAACTGTTATATTTATATAACCAGTTATTTACCCCCGCTGACGTAGTATAAAGAAAAGGTAAGAACAATAATAAATCACTGTATATGAACTTGTATCTTTGGTTGTAAAATATTTATAAATGAATATTACTCTTCTTCTTTGCTTGTCTTTTTAAAGTTCCTTTGTCTGAACCTTACCATACCATGAAACAGTTAGTGCCCTAACGAATTTTGAAGCCACAGCTACTGTTTGTGTTTCTTTTTTCTGTTTAATAGGGCACTGTTACTGTTAAGTAACCTTCGTAATTGGTTTCGTATTTCCGAAGTTGCGTTAGCTTATTGTGCTCTGTTGTTCGGTAGTGTTAATAATTCGACAGGGATGTTCCTCCTTTCCTGCAAATAAAGTAACAAGTGCTAATGGCTAACAGTCAGCGGTACCTAATCCATCACATTTTTGGAAATCACGTGTCGTCTGTGAGCGTTGTATCTCTAGGTGTGAATGTATTTGCAGCTCTTATATATGTATATGACGACCACATTTTACCTCTTCCATCGACATCTTTGTTCTGGAGTTGCAGTTGAGGACATAGAAAATACGACACCGGACTATTTATAAAATTTTTATTGTTTGTGATTGTCTGCTAGACCATTCTACACCATAATTAGAGAGAGTTTCAATTGATTAACTGATTGTGTTAGGTTTTCCATTTTTTGTATTTTATTTGTTTCAGAGCTTCTTCGGTTTTACAGTGGTACTGTATTTGCAATTCGTTTTATTGTGTTGTATATCCTTCCAATCGCGATATTTCTAATTATGAATTTCTCGATATATCTGTGTTTTACAAAAATTGGCGAACGGTTTGTCAACGGAATCGGAACGGCGCACTGTGGTGGAAACGTGGAGAAGAGCCTGGCACTTTTGCTCCTCCATCTCATGGAAAGTAATTCAAGATAATTTGTGGTCCTTCAGTGCACACTCCATTTTCGTGTGCTATTGTGTTTAAGTACAGCACCACAGCAGTCAGATTATACAAATCAGCCGTCCCTCATGAGCTAAAATGTTTAGTAGTGGAATCCCAACAACAAAAGCTATTATACTATGTTGAAAAAAATTGTAATGAAGCTTAGTATTACCTATTTGGACTCGTGAGGATTTGCTATTCAGTTGCTGTTTATTAGCAATAACAGAGGTAGCTGCTTCAGTACCAGACGAGCAGGGTAACCTTAGTTTCAAATTCGTAATTGGTATGCTTTGTCAAGCAGTTCTTCCAGTACGCACAGATGATTCTTCGTTAGATCATAGAAAAAGGAAGTTTGTGTATGCCAGGCAGCTGACAGTTATCCACAGAACACGGTTCAAAAGCAAACTAAGTTAAAAAAGTAGACAGAATTCGATGTTACATGTTTGCAGTGGTAACATATCAGTACGGTGACGACTTTTCTATAATTACAACTAGCAAGGCTACAGAAAGTACTCTGGAGTACGTCTGATATCTGTTACACAAATAATGAATTTTCCATGGAAGCACTTGAAACGCTCAACCGTGTTTAATGAATTATTTAGTTGTCTGGACAGTATGATGAATACAACAAAATTTAATAATTCTCTGTTCATAGCGCGTAAACTGTTTTTCTTATCGCAAGGGACATCATGTATCTAATACACTGAAACGTTATCTGTGAAACACAGTCTGTGCTTCCCGCTTGTAATATTAACACATTTCATTCAGACAGGCACTGGAACGTTCATCATAGCAAGTTTTTAAGAACTTTTTTGTAACTCTCTGGTGAGTGATACACACGTTGTATCTCCATTTATACTCTTATTTGTATTTATATAGACAATACTTCCTGTTACTTTCACATGTTATAGACGTCATCCACTAAAGAATTAACCAATGTACAAACAATCTGTCAAGTAGACGGACAATGTATTCGCAGCACATTGTTGATAGAATAAAGTATTCAAATTAGTTTATGTATGTAATTGTCTTTCATAAGACAACCCATCGTCAAACTATGAACGTGTACTCCTCACAACATTTGTTTGACGTACGTCTCATCAATGAAATACACACTCGTTAATAAGTCTGATGACTTAGGCTTTTGTCATATGCAGCTAAAGTCACTTATCTTTCTGTTTGTCACTATACTGGGATACCTAGTGTCCATCGGTTATGATCTCAGGAACTATAGAAGAAAGGCATTGATTGTTATGGAGATGTTTGTAGAAAGCATGCTGTCATCTCCTGAGACTGTTCTCGTTACACTTTAGTATGTAAATTCTTTGTGATGCGTTTCGCAAACTATGTTTAGTTTTAATGAATAGACATTTGGGTGAAGTAATGTAATCCGTTCGCGAGAATAGAATTTCGTGGCGTTTTCAAATGACTCATTCTTCACTAAAGGTTACCGTAAAACTCACAAAAACTGAATAATAAATGAATTGTAATTAAATAATACTTATCCATCAAGCATAAATTTTCAAATTTATATATATGCGATAGCTAGATATTTAATGGTTTATTTTGTTACCATTTTCAAACCAATACAAACTTTTCATATCGAAAGATAGGAGACAAAAAGTATGCGCATAATTATATGTAGTAATAGTGCAACAAAAAAAATATCAGTAAAACTGTGACATGTGAAATGATTAAATATCATCGTAGAGCAATATACCTTTCTTAACAAAATGGCATAAGGAACATAAAAATTTTAGCAAATAGAATGGAAGCGCCATAAAATATAGTACGTGATGAAACTGATAGGTAGACAATGACAATACTTGAACCATACGATGGGCCAATGTCGGTAAATTATGCTTGCAGTCACAGCGCAGATAACTGAAGAGGCTCAGCCTACTGGTGTCGCAAGCTGCATACACAGTTTACAATCGCATGTTACAAAGGATTAGCAGAAGTCTAAATTAACGTTCGTTAACTTGAGCCGGAAGTATATTGAAATAATGGAATTGGACGCTATAAATGAAATCTAAATTTAAATAATAATTTATACACTTTAATTATTATAAATTAATAATTATATAATTTAATAACTCTGCCTAAGCCTGTCCCAAGCCCGGTTGAAAAAGAAGGAGGGGGAGGAGTAACACCTCATGAAAAAAACCTTGGTTCACCTCTCTGATGATAGTACTTGGTAAGGGTTCCCCGCCAGGATAACGGCAAAGACCTCAACGGCAGTGAAAGCGGAAATGAAGATCATCGGAACTGTGGTACTGGCGGAAGACTCAAGGTTTATAAACAAGATACAACATATTTAAAAGTCCAGACACGCCTGTGTGGTAACTACCGGTGCACGGACCAGCGTCTGTTCACCAAGTGAGATGCGGCTGAACACTGGGCTCCAGGAACCAACAGTTCCTGTTTCTACCCAACCAGCTTTAGCTGGAATCTAATTACAACCAAAATGATTCGTGCAAGTAATATTAACGTTAAGTCCAGGTGTTCAATCCACTCGCCCTGTGACTACAACCAAGCTGTCGGAATCTGGGGTGCTTGAGTTCGTACGACAGAGGAAGTCGGAGTTCTCTGGTAAATTTCGACGAAAGTCTCACATACATATATTGGAACTTTTATTATCCAAACAGTTATTCAGACTGGCAAATTACCGAATCTCACTACAAAACTCGACAGACAGAAAATTCAAGTCCTTGTACTTCAAGAGACTTGATTCACCGATTCGGAAACAACAGACTACCACAACTATCGTATCTTTAGAAACAAAACAGACAAGAAAATATGCAAAGGAGGTGCATTATTCGGTATAGCCTTTATTGAGAATAAGGACATCCTTGACTCTGTTACAGATCTAAATCAAATCATCAACAGACTAATGACCATGCGAATTAAGCACACCAACAAAACATATAGATTTGTTAATGTTCGCACACCCGCTTACATTGACAAAAAAAAGAACCTGAAAAGTCAGAAAAGTTTTGGGAAACACTAGATACTGAAATGTCCAAAATTCCTAAGGAGGACGTAAAAATTCTTCTCGGTGATTTCAACGTACAAATTGGCAAAGAGCGGAAATATTAAAAAAAAAAAAAAACGGTCGGCAATTACGCTGTACACAAATTCACGAACAACAGTGTCAGGCTCATCGAGCTGTGCCAACAAAACAATCTCAAAATCATATCAATACCACTTTGAAAGAACCCTGAGAAGCAGAAAACTTGCCGATCCCCGATCCTTCAGCTAGGTGAGTTTCAAATAGATCATGTAGCGGTCTCCCATGTTAAAAAAAAAAAAATACACGACTCTGAAGTTTGCAGAGGGCAGTTATAGATTTTGATCACTATCTTACCAGAGTAAAAATTAAATTCACACTAGAAAGGAAATGCCGAAGGATAACACCACTAATTCCCAAATTTGATTTTAAAAAATCCAAGAATCAAAAGTTACAGAAGTATGGGAAAAACAACCTACAAACAACTCGAGAGATTTCCAAACGAAAACTATACAGAAAGCCAGAGAACTGATCCCATTAAAGAAAAATTCCGAGCACCCATGGTGGAATTCAACCTGTGATAATATAACAGAAGAGAGACAACGAGCCTTCTTAAACTATAATTGTGACAAATCAGAACCACACAAGAGAAATTTTTCGAAGTCAGAAAATAAACAACTAAAATGCTTAGACAAACTAAAAAAATATATCATAATGAACAACTAAACTCAGTTGAAGAGGACTTTAGGAACCGCAAAACACACGACTTTTACAAAACTTTTGCAAATCAAATCAAAAGATACAATCCACGAAACCTCTGTTTCAGTAAACAAAATGGAAAATTGGCACTAACTAACAAAGAAAACTGTCAAGAATTATCCAAATATTTCTCACAACTTCTAAATTGCTAACAACCCATTACGATATTCCATAACTTACAACCAGAACACACGAATGGAACTTCACTACCGCCAACTCAAGAAGAAATTTCTAGTCACATTAAAGAGCTCAAAAACAATAACTCATCGAGAGATGATGGAATTGCAGCTGAACTACTGAAGACCCTTGGTCCAAATTCCTTAAAAGAGATCACTCAAATCATCCAAGAAATATGGCCGACAGAAAAAATTCCAGAGGTTTGGAAATGTGCACTAATTCACTCATTGCACAAAAGGGGAGAGAGATCAGATGTAAACAACTACAGAGGCATTTCACTTTTGGTGGTCACTTACAAAGCTTTATCCGTGTGTCTTGTAAATACAGCACCAAAAAAAAAAATAGAACATACAATTTCAGGTTACCAAGCAGGCTTTCGCCCTAACAGATCATGCGCAGAACAGATCGTTAATCTTGGAACTATTTTAAAAATTAAAGCAATCAGGTCCAAAACCAATAGTCTGCACAAATGTTGATTTTTAAAAAGCATACGATAATATAGATACACAATCTGTATCCAGTATTCCAGAAGAACGCGAACTAGACACCAAAACTCAAAAACTGATGAAACAAACACTATCAGAAACCAAATCAAAAATTAAATTCATAGATGAAATTTTGGAACCATTCTTAGTTAAAACAGGAGTAAGCAAAGGTAACGGGATCTCTCCACTATCATTCAACATAATTTTAGACGAAGTAATGAAAGAATGGGAAATGTAACTAAGAAAACAAAATTTTTAGAAGTCAGTCGAACTAGGAAGAAGTCAACGAAAATTGAACGTTCCATACTTAGCCTTTCCAGATGACTTGGCGATTCTAATCGACAGTGGAGAAACAGCATTAAAACAAATCGAAACCCTCAAAGAATGTGTAGAGAAGGTTGCCCTGCTTTGAGAAGACCGAATTAATGCGCTCTAAGTTAGACGTCTCAAAAATGAGATCGACAGGAAGTGCAAAATGGCTAAGCAGGGATGGCTAGAGGACAAATGTAAGGATGTAGAGGCTTATCTCACTAGGGGTAAAATAGATACTGCCTACAGGAAAATTAAAGAGACCTTCGGAGAAAAGAGAGCCACTTGTATGAATATCAAGAGCTCAGATGGAAACCCAGTTCTAAGCAAAGAAGGGAAAGCAGAAAGGTGGAAGGAGTATATAGAGGGTCTATACAAGGGCGATGTACTTGAGGACAATTTTATGGAAATGGAAGAGGATGTAGATGAAGATGAAATGGGAGATAAGATACTGCGTGAAGAGCACTGAAAGAACTGAGTCGAAACAAGGCCCTGGGAGTAGACAACATTCCATTAGAACTACTGACGGCCTTGGGAGAGCCTGTCCTGACAAAACTCTACCATCTGGTGAGCAAGATGTATGAGGCAGGCGAAATACCCTCAGACTTCAAGAAGAACATAATAATTCCAATCCCAAAGAAAGCAGGTGTTGACAGATGTGAAAATTACTGAACTATCAGTTTAATAAGTCACAGCTGCAAAATACTAAGGCGAATTCCTTAGAGACGAATGGAAAAACTGGTCGAAGCCGACGTCGGCGAAGATCAGTTTGGATTCCGCAGAAATGTTGGAACACGTGAGGCAATACTGACCTTACGACTTATCTTACAAAATAGATTAATAAGGAAAGGCAAACCTACATTTCTAGCATTTGTGGACTTAGAGGTAACTTTTGACAATGTTGACTGGAATACTCTCTTTCAAATTCTGAAGGTGGCAGGGATAAAATACAGAGAGTGAAAGGCTATTTACAATTTGTACAGAGAGCAGATGGCAGTTATAAGAGTCGAGGGGTATGAAAGGGAAGCAGTGGTTGGGAAGGGAGTGAGACAGGGTTGTAGCCTCTCCCCGATGTTATTCAATCTGTATATTGAGCAAGCAGTAAAGGAAACAAAAGAAAAATTCGGAGTAGGTATTAAAGTCCATGGAGAAGAAATAAAACCGTTGTTGTTCGCCGATGACATTGTAATTCTGTCAGAGACAGCAAAGGACTTGGAAGAGCAGTTGAACGGAATGTACAGTGTCTTGAAAGAAGAATATAAGATGAACATCAACAAAAGCAAAACGAGGATAATGGAATGTAGTCGAATTAAGTCGGGTGATGCTGAGGGAATTACATTAGGAAATGAGACACTTAAAGTAGTAAAAGAGTTTTGCTATTTGGGGAGAAAAATAACTGATGATGGTCGAAGTAGAGAGGATATGAAATGTAGACTGGCAATGGCAAGGAAAGCGTTTCTGAAGAAGAGAAATTTGATAACATCGAGTATAGATTTAAGTGTCAGGAAGTCGTTTCTGAAAGTATTTGTATGGAGTGTAGCCATGTATGGAAGTGAAACATGAACGATAAATAGTTTGGACAAGAAGAGAGTTGAAGCTTTCAAAATGTGGTGCTACAGAAGAATGCTGAAGATTAGATGGGTAGATCACACAACTAATAACGAGGTATTGAATAGAATTAGGGAGAAGAGGAGTTTGTGGCACAACTTGACAAGAAGAAGGGACCCGTTGGTAGGACATGTTCTGAGGCATCAAGGGATCACCAATTTAACATTGGAGGCCAGCGTGGAGGGTAAAAATCGTAGAGGGAGACTGAGAGATGAATACACTAAGCAGATTCAGAAAGATGTAGGTTGCAGTAAGTACTGGGAGATGAGGAAGCTTGCACAGGATAGAGTAGCATGGAGAGCTGCATCAAACCAGTCTCAGAACTGAAGACAACAACAACAACAAGTTAGACAATCCTAAACTTAAAACAAAGTATAGTGAAATCAACGGACACTTTAAGCACCTCGGTGAAATTATTGAACCAACAGGGCTTGAAAAAAAAAGACAAAAAACGTTGCAGAAAATCAATAAAGCGGCTGTACTTATTTTATACTTGTCTGACAAAAAATGCCTGTCAAAAGACACTAAAATTGAACAGTACAACCCATTAAACTAACCGAGTCACATATGCAAGTGAAACACTCTCACAGAATCGAAAAATAGATTTACTAGGAATTAAGAAAGCAGAGAGGAAGATTATTAGAAACATTCTGGGACCACGGTACACACAAGATGGATACACACTGCAAACCATCGAGACAACAGAAAAAGTATCAAACATCGAAACTCACATGAGACGCAGACGAATGAAATTCTGTGGACACCTAGGCAGATTATCTGGAAGCAGACTAACCAAATGTCTATTGGACTACGTGACATCCCTTAAAGCATCAATACATTGGATAAGACAGATTTGACAAAAGCGAAAATTGACGTAGCAAACACATCAGACAGGGATACATTCAGAACCAAAATTGATAAGTCGAAGTGTATTTCAGAGATGCAATGAAAAACATATCGACCAAAGTGGACAGAAGAAAGAAAAAAACCCTTCGGGGAGAAAATCAAGAAATATTGTGAAAACAAGAACTCTAAGAAAAATTGAAAATTACCTGCTTATCGTTCTCCAATGGAGGCTTTCGCTAGTAACAGTAATAATATTAAAATATAACTTAATACCTGTTAATGTAGAGTTTTGTCATTCTTATCCACAGAACAGCAAAACGAGTATGCAACGAGTGACACCGACTAAGTGTGTGGTAGCTGATACCACAATATGGGACACATACAAGTGTGTACTTTTCACTTAACTCGTGTTTCATATTATCTGACAGCCATTTTAGGCTAAAAAAATTGTTTGTATGCCAGTTTGTTAACACAGGTACGTTGCCCTAAGACGATATTTATCACTTTTCGCAATATCATCCTCCGAAACGCCTGAAAACCTTTAAAGCAGTTTTTAGTCTGGAAGCCGCATTGCTCATTTTCATAACTATGCAAATTCTTTTTCTTTTTAATAGTGCAGTCTGAAGATGATATTGTGTAATTTCTACGACACAATGCGACACGTTGCCAGAGAACGTGTCAAAAAGTTACCAACGTCGGGAAAGCTTCAAATTACAGCATTTTATTGTAGCATTGCTCTACCTTATAACTGTGAAAATTATTTTTGTCTTTTAAAGTCTTACCTAAAGATGCTCTTAACTGATCGAAAGATTACATAAAAATGCTTGAAATTAAAGACCGATGGTTTCTACAATTTCATACACTGGATTCTTTTCCCTTCATGTCGCACTTTATCAAATATAAATAAGAAAATCTCAGAAAACACATTTGTGTAAAGATATATTTATTAGGCGACAGTAACAGGATAAATTTTCAAAAATACATTTCCGTTATACATCATTGATTTCATAGTAACATAAACAGGTGCTGTTTGAAAACAAAAGTGTGTTCATATGACTACCTAACACACAACAGTGCTGCAAAAATACTTTTGCTCCATGGAGGAGGTGCAGAATGACGCAGTACATACTTCGTTAAGACTTAAATAGATATGGAAGTGGAGTTGTATTAGACACTACTTACACGGAAGAAGTAGCCAGTTGCGGGTTGCAGATATGGAACTACTTTAGTTTATGTTAAAATTAAGTTGATTCCGGTTAGGTTATCCAGCAAGAATAATATTTATAGAGGTATCGACATAGTACATATCAAGACTAAGAATAAAATAACAAAACTTCACAGCCATTTCAAGAAATAGAGTATTAGAAAGGTTGTGGGTGAAATGATCATATGAAGAGCTACTACGAGGATCAGATACACGCAATGTGTCTCTCAGCATGGGGTTACTACCATTATATCTCTGTTCATGGGCTGGTGTTAATAATACAAATTATATTAGAAAGATACACGAGTAGTCGGTACATAGGTTTGTGGCCTCTTGTAATGGCCAAGAACATGGACAAGATGTGAACTGTAACAATATAAATTTTTAAATCTGTCTGAATGTAAATTAACAAGTCTGATTCATTGTAGCATCTTCAGTAACGCAATGATTTTTTTGGAAAAAGAATTAACTTCCTGTTGATTACAAGACACTTACAGGAAGTGTGCTGGTTCGCTTGGGTACATGAGGGGAAGGAAACTGGCTGTATTCCTCTTGAGGGGACTATCTTTGAATAAAGGAACAAAGGAAGGTTATGGTTTAACGTTCCTCAGACGTCTTCAGAGACGGAGCACAAACACGGGTAGGGGAACAAAGGAGAATCAGATTGGACCTATTTCAAGGAAATAGTCCCGGCATAAATCTTAAGCTTAAGATATTTCGAGCGACTACGAAAAGTTCAAGTCTGGATGACCAGGCAGAGATTCGAAACACTTGCATCCCGAAAGTCTGAAGACATTTTGTGTTCAATACAGTCTCAAAACAATATTTTCGTGGTCTGTGTACAATGCAATAAAGTACAGTCACTTATATGGCCTCTACAACACCCACCTTTCAAGGTTACCTTCAGCTCCTTTCATATTCGCTGAATTTAGCTGTGTGTTCCTGAGTAGATTTTCATCGTTAAGCAGCATCAGCAAGGAATGTCCTTGACCAGATAAGAAGACCAGTGCAGTCCGTAAAGGGAGGGAGTAGTGTGAAGAGAAAATAAAATATCGAAGATAATATGTTATTGGGGAAGGAGACACTGCATGCAATTCTCGGTGTACTTGCGGAAACATATAACTGATACACTTGAGAACAACATGCTCCCTAACTCATGACTGTATTTACACTTAGAATGAACAGTCGTGGGATGGGTCTGATTGTCTTTATTCACAAGTATGTTCACACATTCATGAAAATTATAATCAATTCCACTGAAAACTGTTCAACCTGCGGATCACTGCCTACACAGCGAGACACTTGGTAATAATTTTGACGCTTGGTAATGAGACCTAAGTGCGCACAGTTGCGAATTATGGATTTGACCATTAAATCTTTACTTCTGTTTCATAGATTTTGCACTTTTGTTATGCAAACAACTGTGGAATTTTATTGTCGTTATCTCATTATGACCTCTGAACGGCTCACGAACTTTTCAATTTTCGAGAGAGACTTAGCGTCCTCGCTACATAGCTGACTCCCTTATAGGTGACGTAGACAGCAACGCTAGCAGTCACCACGACGAACGCGATGACGTCGAGCAGCAGCAGCTGCCACCAGCTCAGATCGAGGGCTGCACTGCGCATGTGCGGAGCTCCCTTATGGCGTATCACGTACTCGATCCACCAGACGGCTCTGTCCAGCGACGTCTCCTGGTGCTCGCGGTACACTGCTGAGAAGCGCTCCATGTTCTCCCGATAGCTACGCAGTAAATACAGGGGTGTGATTTCACTTGCTTAGTATCACAGAAAAATTTTTAAAGAGAGAAAATATCATAATTTTTGCAGTTGTTGCTGTTGGTTAACTAAACAGAATACACACAACACCTAGTACAACACATAAAAATAGAACTAGAAAAGTACCACCAGACTTACAACATTTCTATAGCATTCCTATGAATCATGTTGGTCACTTTGAATTAATGGAACACTCGTTACCATGTCGAGCAACAGTCAAAATTTCAATCACAGGATTGTGAATTTGAGACTCATTTAGTACCACAACCATCATCTTTTCAATCACATTATGATTAAGAAGTCTGAAAATATCACGTACATTGCATTATACTTAACTGAAACAGAGAAGACTAAAACTCCAGATCACTGATTTGTGGTGCTATAGAAGAATATGAGAAATTAAATATAGAAATTAGATAGCAGAGGAAGGTATCCCAAGGGTAACGAAGTGTTATGAAAAATAATTTGCGAAAGAAGGACCATATTAGCAAGTAATTCACTTTGGCATCCAGTAATAGTTAAACCGGAGTGTGTGTGTTAAACAACGATCATTGTATGATAAAATGATTAGTTAAGATACTGGGATTAGGAAACATCCAGAAATAGTATTTACATCGTATGGGAAACGATAGAATATGGCAAAAAAAAAAAAAACAAATAAAATAATATTTACTAGAAAATCAAGTGAATTAAAGAGAAATCACAAAACTCTAATTTAAATCGCATTCATAACAATATAGTTGTTCAGAAAGTTTGTTCAGCTTCATACTGAATATTATAGTAGAAAATATGAGGTAAGTTAGTACATTGTGCAGTGAAAAAATCCATGAATGGTATATGCATCAATATCTAAAGATATGAAAATGGTGTTGAAGCAAAAAAATTATGTACTAGTAAAAACAAGTGAATTAAAAAGACTTTACAAATCTTTTATTGTATTCAGTTACGAAAATATAAATTTTATGCATGCTCCGAAAGTACTGAGCTGATGTGTACACATAATGAGATCTGAAAACTGACGTAAGACAAGTAATTTTATCATAACCATATTGAAAAAGATGTAAGGACGTATATGAAAATATGAAATATGATCCCCAGTGAATATAAAGTTCTGTAATTTATAGTGCCCCAACAGAAATTAGTAGGAGATATTAGGTGCATAATAGCCATTTTTTGTTTATTAAATAAAATTTTGCTTAGAAAGTTGACGCTGTAGAAGTAGCTGAGCTTGCCAACTGATGTCGGTTCTTCAGTAAACTACTCCCAATACTTCTTTAGGCAAGCCAAAACGCCCACTTTCTACAACGAAAGTGTTAGTAGTGCCTCGGACAACGCCATGAATGATGTCTAACTGGACAGGACCTGAAGAGTTTCCTGAGGCGTGTGAACTGAGCTTAATTTCGACAGTCATTTTCACTGCAGTCTGCATTCAAACCTGTTTCATTTTGTATCCCTCAAACTGGGTTGAACATGACCAGATGGCATACGGATCATATTGCAGCAGAGTATTCTATTCACCAGTCAGTGTAGTCGTTACGCAGTCACTCTTCGACACACCAGTAATATGTCTGCCGAAATGGTAGCAGACATTGCCTGGCTCACTTCTTCATCTAAAATAGCAAATGCAGTGCAGATTCTACATATTGGTTCCTCACAAAATTATGTATGAAGATGGTTACCTCGTAGAAACTAACAGTTATATATGCATAAACTTCCAGAATGCACTTCAGCGTGTATTCTGTTTGGTTCATTTAAATCTCACCAAGATGTAATTAAACCTCTTCCGTCGTTGTTATTAGTACAGTGATCTTTTGCATCCATTGAAGGCTCTACACTTGTACAAGGTAGTCGGTAACCATTACATCACAATGAATAAAAGTGTCTTTTTCTGTTATCAACAAATTTCAGTAGCTGCTGTTTAATTTATTGAATTATTAGCAGCATAACGGAACATATATCAGACTTTTCTGCAAACCTTCCACAGTATTTGCTGTCTTCCTAATTACTGTTTAGATTACACCTTTATTCCAAGCCATGAACAATAACCTAGTCTCATGTGGGTGAACCCACACGTAACTTATTTACTCTAGAGCCCCAGAAGCAGGTCCTTAATTATCCATCACACATGGGCTATAGAAATATTTGCTTTGAAATACCACTTTCCCCAGAAGCAGGTCTTTAGTTTTCCACCACACATGGGCTATACAAACATTTGCTCTGAAATCCTAATTCATAATATATTTTAGTGCTCCATATTGTTACCCAGAAATTGCTCACAATGCAGGTTTGTGATACAGGACCGTGCAAGTGCTCATTACCGTAATCCCACGGCTTGCCATAAATAGCCAGAGCAGTATTTCACCACCACACCCATCTCGGTACACCATCATACCACTTGGTTAATGACTGATAGCATTAGCGGTATGCTTGATGCTTTGGTGGCATTGGGGCCAGTGGAGTACGTGACACCGGAGAATATCTGCTCGTCAAGAAGCCTGCCCTGGCCATCCAGCCAGCAATAAGCGTCAAATCAGCGACCACTTTATTGCGGGTTACTGCTGTCAGGCCGTAGCTGAATGTAAACTGCAGGTAATGATAGGGGTTTCCCTCTCCACTCTCTTTCAAATCATCCCATCCTCTGACTTTAAATACCCTATCCCAGCCAGGGATGTTTTTCTTTTTCGTTCACTGGATGTATAAAATTTAACATTCAATTTCAATTTGTAGCGCTGTACATAAAAAGTTTTATTACACTGTCACTATTTTAACATTATCAGGTCTGCTCATTAATTTTGGAAAAAACGTTATTTATTTTAACATTTCAAAACATTTCACACAGAATCTTCAATCTCGCACTGTCATTGTTGCTTTAATCTAACGTATGTTCCGATATCCGTTATTCGCGAGCTTGCGAGGCAACTAATATTATTTTTCATTTGAGTGCGTGCAGGCCGCAGAAGAACTATGGAATTTCCTCTCATCCTTCAAACAAAGCAGAATTTCGTCATTCCTGAAGAGCAATGCATTACCGGGAACGTAAGCAAACATTGACGGTTAGTATACTGAGAATACTGCTAAAGGAGTTAAAATAATCACTGAATCTAAAAACCGAAGGGGTAATGATGATGATAACGAAGAGAAACATAGTGAATGTTTGGGAACTGAAAACCATGAGAAGTCTCAAGGTAGGGGCGGGAGTAGCAGTAGACTTGAAATTATAGTGAGAAATTGCGTTGTTTTACTACGTTTTCAAAATTGGTCCCAAAAGAGGTGGAGAGTGGTGGATGCGAAGACCTAGGGAGGAACTGTACTGGGACATGAGAACAATATTCGGGGAAATCAGACTTAAAAGAGCAAGGTTTGCTGGCCATGTAGTTAGGATGAGTATGGACAGAATGACGAAGAGAGTGTGGGAAACAACAGGGAGGACAAGGGGGAAGACAGGAACCAAGTGGGTTATTGAACATCGGAAGGACTGGTTGGAATTGGGGATCAAGGTCGAAGGAATGGAAAATTGCACGAACAAATATGCACCGACCAATATGCCGGAGATCAGTGACAGAGAAGATTACAGAAAAAGATTAGAGTGTCACCAGCGGAACCAACAGGAGAAACGGACACTGAAGATCTCGGAAGAAGAGCGGGAGAGAAGAAGAGAAAGAATGAAGAGGTTCTGGGGGAAGAAGAGGAGAATGGAGTCCAAGAAGGGGCTACCCGTGGTCCTGCAGAGGCTGTAACGCAAGAAGAAGAAGAAGAAGAAGAAGAAGAAGAAGAATATTTTCAGTACACTGGTAGAAGCTCTTGAAAAGTACAAAATTAAATGCGGTGTATCGCAACAAATGGTGCATTAACAGGCGTAGTGTAGCTGCTCTATTGCCAGATCATATAGAAAAGGACTTAAGTGTCGTTCTTTGTACCAGCCACAAAATGGTACTAGCTGTCCTTGTGTTATGAATGACGTGGCAGATGTGTACCAGATACAGACTATTTTTTTAAAATTCCTTATTTTCTGTATTTTATGAAAGTCTCAAACTTGGAGCCTACTAAAGGAAGTTTCACAAGAATTATCCTCTCAGGTATCAAAATTAGGCCATGTTTTTCATGTACCTCGGGTCACCCCGTCACTTAACGCTGTTCGAGCGCTTTCTGAAAGTCACAGTTCTGTAGTCCATCCTTTTGAAAAAGACACGATATTTCCTCATCAACTAATGAGAGATATATCTTTGAAGGTTTGTTAAAATGTCTCACAAAGCAGTGTCTTATTATGGAACTGGTTGCGCTTTATGAGATCCTAGAAGTTTTGTAACTATTATTATTCCTTACGCGAAACAGAAATTCTTCAATCCTTAAAGCAAAACAAGAGATCGACGTGGCTGTAAAAACTCTGGAAGCACTGAAAACAGATGACTCTCCGCGAATTAGGATGGCAGTATAAAGGTTGGAAGAAAAGCGCTCATTTAAAGGAGTCATAATTAATAAACCATCTTGCCTCGAATATAACAAATTTCAAACGTTTGGATAACATTTCTTTCTGTCTTAGACTATATGTAAAACCCCTCTGGAGACTTGGATTTTTTTCAGATGTCACGAATCAATTCTTCGTTTATGTAAGGAGGGGCATTTTAAATGGAGTAAAAGAAAATGTGCGCCACTACTTTTTCGACTCTATAAAGAAACTCAATACAGTCCCACTGCTCTGAAATAACTTTTGATAGCAGTCTAAATTACAGCTATATCCATGGTTGTATGTAAACGCAGAGTTAGTACCATTAACCTAATACTGATTGGTATGAGAAATCATTTACAAATCCCGACACTTTCTAATCAACTTTTTATGCCAATAAACTGACTTCCACATCATTGCTGCTGCGCCACGAATAGATACAGACGTGGATTTGGGGAATTCTTGTCAATTTCACGCAGTTATGGCTGGAAGGTAGTACTTACGGGACCGGCTGTTACATCGGATGGCAGGTGGAGGCAACCTTGATATTCAGCAAACGATTCTGAAAGGCAGGTTTACCCGACACCGCTCACACGGAAGAAGGCACAGTCCGAAGGGAACTGCATACAAGTTCAAGTGGTTCAAATGGCTCTGAGTACTATGGGACTTAACATCTGTGGTCATCAGTCCCCTACAACTTAGAACTACTTAAACCTAACTAACCTAAAGACATTACACACATCCATGCCCGAGGCAGGATTCGAACCTGCGACCGTAGCAGCAGCGCGGTTCCGGACTGAAGCGCACAGAACCGCACCGCCACACCAGCCGGCTTGCATACAAGTGTGAAGTAATCACGGAAGCACAGGGCACTGACGTGCTGTGACGAACCACGTACACTATCTGGTCAAAAGTATTCGGACACGTGACTGAAAATGACTTACAAGTTCGAGGCGCCCTCCATCGTTAATGCTGGAATTCAGTATGGTGTTGGCTCACCCTTAGCCTTGATGACAGCTTCCACTCGCGCAGGCATACGTTCAATCAGGTGCTGGAAGGTTTCTTGGGAATGGCAGCCCGTTCTTCACGGAGTGCTGCACTGAGCCGAGGTATCTATGTCGGTTGGTGAGGGCTGGCATGAAGTCGGCGTTCCAAAACATCCCAAAGGTGTTCTATAGGATTCAGGTCAGGACTCTGTGCAGGCCAGTCCATTACAGGGATGTTATTGTCGTGCAACCACTCCGCCACAGGCCGTGCATTATGAACAGATGCTCCAAGGTGTTGAAAGATGCAATCGCCATCTCCGAATTGCTCTTCAACAGTGGGAAGCAAGAAGGCTCTTAAAACATCAATGTTGACCTGTGCTGTGGTAGTGCCACGCAAAACAAAGAGGAGTGCAAACCCCTCCATGAAAAACACGACTACAACATAACACCACCGCCTGCGAATTTTACTGTTGGCACTACACACGCTGGCAGATGACGCTCACCGGGCATTCGCCATACCCACACCCTGCAATCGGATTTCCACATTGTGTACCGTGATTCGTCACTCCACACAACGTTTTTCCACTGTTGAATCGATCAATGTTTACGCTCCTTACACCAAGCGAGGCGTCGTTTGGCATTCACCGGCGTGATGGGTGGCTTATGAGCAGCCGCTCGAACATGAAATCCAGGTTTTCTCACCTCCCAACTGCCTCTCATATTACTTGCGGTGGATCCTGATGCAGCTTGGAATTCCTGTTTGATGGTCTGGATAGATATCTGCCTATTAAACATTACGACCCTCTTCAACTGTCGGCGTCCTCTGTCAGCCTGTACGCTTTTGTGCTGTACGTGTCCCTTCACGTTTCCACTTCTCTATCACATCGGAAACAGTGGATCTAAAGATGTTTAGGAGTGTGGGAATCTCGCGTACAGACGTATGACACAAGTGGCACCCAATCACCTGACCACGTTCGAAATCCTTGAGTACCGCAGAGCGCCCCATTCTGTTCTCTTACCACGTCAAATGACTACTGAGGTCGCTGATATGGAGTACCTGGCAGTAGGTGGCACCACAATGCGCCTAACATGAAAAACGTGTGTTTTGGTGGGTGTCCGGACAGTTTCGATCACATAGTGTACCCGTGGTCTAGGGGTAGCGTCTTTGATTCATAATCAAAAACGTCTTCATTTGATAAATAATCAGCATTGGCGGCCGAAGACTTCCGGCATAAGAAGTCAGCCTCATTCTGCCAACGGCCTTGTCAAAGAGGGCGGAGGAGCGGATAGAGGTTCAGGGCACTCTCTTGTCCTAGGGGTGGGAAATTGCCCCTAAAGTCGGAAGAATCAGCAATGATCAACGACATGAGGATGCAGAAGGCAATGGAAATCACTGCATTAAAGACACGTAACGTGTATCCACAGGACATGTGGCCTGTAATTGAAGAAGTGTCATGATGATCTCTCCATTGGCAAAAGATTCCGGAATAGTCCCCCATTCGGATCTCCGGGAGGGGACTGCCAAGGGGGAGGTTACCATGAGAAAAAGCTTGAATAATCTACGAAAGGATAACGTTCTACGAGTCGGGGAGTGGAATGTCAGAAGCTTGAACGTGGTAGGGAAACTAGAAAATCTGAAAAGGGAAATGCAAAGGCTCAATCTAGATATAGCAGGGGTCAGTGAAGTGAAGTGGAAGGAAGACAAGGATTTCTGGTCAGATGAGTATCGGGTAATATCAACAGCAGCATAAAATAGTATAACAGGTGTAGGATTCGTTATGAATAGGAATGTAGGGCAGAGGGTGTGTTACTGTGAATAGTTCAGTGACCGGGTTGTTCTAATCAGAATCGACAGCAGACCAACACCGACAACGATAGTTCAGGTATACATGCCGACGTCGCAAGCTGAAGATGAACAGATAGAGAAAGTGTATGACGATATTGAAAGGGTAATGCAGTATGTAAAGAGGGACGAAAATCTAATAGTCATGGGCGACTGGAATGCAGTTGTAGGGGAAGGAGTAGAAGAAAAGGTTACAGGAGAATATGGGCTTGGGACAAGTAATGAAAGAGGAGAAAGACTTATTGAGTTCTGTAACAAGTTTCAGCTAGTAATAGCGAATACTCTGTTCAAGAATCACAAGAGGAGGAGGTATACTTGGAAAAGGCCGGGAGATACGGGAATATTTCAATTAGATTACATCATGGTCAGACAGAGATTCCGAAATCAGATACTGGATTGTAAGGCGTACCCAGGAGCAGATATAGACTCAGATCACAATATAGTAGTGATGAAGAGTAGGCTGAAGTTCAAGACATTACTCAGGAAGAATCAATACGCAAAGAAGTGGGATACGGAAGTAATAAGCAATGACGAGATACGTTTGAAATTCTCTAACGCTATAGATACAGCAATAAGGAATAACGCAGTAGGCAGAACAGTTGAAGAGGAATGGACATCTCTAAAAAGAGCCATCACAGAAGTTGGGAAGGAAAACATAGGTACAAAGAAGGTAGCTGCGAAGAAACCATGGGTAACAGAAGAAATACTTCAGTTGATTGATGAAAGGAGGAAGTACAAACATGTTCCGGGAAAATCAGGAATACAGAAATACAAGTCGCTGAGGAATGAAATAAATAGGAAGTGTAGGGAAGCTAAGACGAAATGGCTGCAGGAAAAATGTGAAGACATCGAAAAAGATATGATTGTCGGAAGGACAGACGCAGCATACAGGAAAGTCAAAACAACCTTTGGTGACATTAAAAGCAACGGTGGTAACATTAAGAGTGCAACGGGAATTCCACTGTTAAATGCAGAGGAGAGAGCAGATAGGTGGAAAGAATACATTGAAAGCCTCTATGGGGGTGAAGATTTGTCTGATGTGGTAGCAGAAGAAACAGGAGTCGATTTAGAAGAGATAGGGGATCCAGTATTAGAATCGGAATTTAAAAGAGCTTTGGAGGACTTACGGTCAAATAAGGCAGAAGGGATAGATAACATTCCATCAGAATTTCTAAAATCATTGGGGGAAGTGGCAACAAAACGACTATTCACGTTGATGTGTAGAATATATGAGTCTGGCGATATACCATCTGACTTTCGGAAAAGCATCATCCACACAATTCCGAAGACGGCAAGAGCTGACAAGTGCGAGAATTATCGCACAATCAGCTTAACAGCTCATGCATCGAAGCTGCTTATAAGAATAATATACAGAAGAATGGAAAAGAAAATTGAGAATGCGCTAGGTGACTATCAGTTTGGCTTTAGGAAAAGTAAAGGGACGAGAGAGGCAATTCTGACGTTACGGCTAATAATGAAAGCACGGCTAAAGAAAAATCAAGACACTTTTATAGGATTTGTCGACCTGGAAAAAGCGTTCGACAATATAAAATGGTGCAAGCTGTTCGAGATTCTGAAAAAAGTAGGGGTAAGCTATAGGGAGAGACGGGTCATATACATTATGTACAACAACCAAGAGGGAATAATAAGAGTGGACGATCAACAACGAAGTGCTCGTATTAAGAAGGGTGTAAGACAAGGCTGTAGCCTTTCGCCCCTACTCTTCAATCTGTACATCGAGGAAGCAATGATGGAAATAAAAGAAAGGTTCAGGAGTGGAATTAAAATACAAGGTGAAAGGATATCAATGATACGATTCGCTGATGACATTGCTATCCTGAGTGAAATTGAAGAAGAATTAAATGGTCTGCTGAACGGAATGAACAGTCTAATGAGTACACAGTATGGTTTGAGAGTAAATCGGAGAAAGACGAAGGTAATGAGAAGTAGTAGAAATGAGAACAGCGAGAAACTTAACATTAGGATTGGTGGTCACGAAGTCAATGAAGTTAAGGAATTCTGCTACCTAGGCAGTAAAATAACCAATGACGGACGGAGCAAGGAGGACATAAAAATCAGACTCGCTATGGCAAAAAAGGCATTTCTGGCCAAGAGAAGTCTACTAATATCAAATACCGGCCTTAATTTGAGTAAGACATTTCTGAGGATGTACGTCTGTCTGGAGTACAGCATTGTATGGTAGTGAAACATGGACTGTGGGAAAACCGGAACAGAAGAGAATCGAAGCATTTGAGATGTGGTGCTATAAACGAATGTTGAAAATTAGGTGGACTGATAAGGTAAGGAATGAGGAGGTTCTACGCAGAATCGGAGAGGAAAGGAATATGTGGAAAACACTGATAAGGAGAAGGGACAGGATGATAGGACATCTGCTAAGACATGAGGGAATGACTTCCATGGTACTAGAGGGAGCTGTAGAGGACAAAAACTGTAGAGGAAGACAGAGAGTGGATACGTCAAGCAAATAATTGAGGACGTCGGTTGCAAGTGCTACTCTGAGTTGAAGAGGTTAGCACAGGAAAGGAATTCGTGGCGCGCCGCATCAAACCAGTCAGTAGACTGATGACGAAAAAGAAGTAGTGGACGTTGAAGTTACAACAGCGCCTAGTGACCTGTGTGTAGGGGTCGAAGCGGGATGAGGAAAGCTGACGTTGTAGTTATTAAAGGGCACTCCACTTACGCCGTCCAGAGGAACTACGTCAGAAGCGTAGGAAAAACATATAAGTAAGCGACCCCAGAGGCTCGAATGAGGTCTAACGACGACGACCTTCTGGCGATGGATTTTGGCAGCCAACTGGCCCTTTGAAATTAGCACTAACCTCCGCTGCACAGACGAGCCATAGTCGTGGCCGGGCAGACTTAACCTTGGAGCTGCACCAGTGCGAGGAGTGCGAGGGCTGCTGGACTCTGCTCTCTGGGGACATCGTCATGCGGACTGCAAGCAGTCATCCATACGGGCAGAGGCAGGAGCAGGGCGCGATATCGCGACCTCCTGGGAGCAGAGCTATCTGTGGTTACTGACCGAACTGCCCTGGGCGGACGGCCAGTGCTGCTAAGCCTCAGCACCACGATGGCGTTCGGCTGTTTCCGTTACACACTCTACATGGGGCCCACGACTTGTGCTTGAGGGAGCAGCCAGCCGCGTCCCGGGCTACTGCTCCCGGACCAGTGGTGCAGCCACACGAGTGGCGACTGCTTAGCCGTGGTGTGAGCTGAGCGGGAGCGCTTTGTCTGCAAGGTAGACGAACGCCGACGCAGCAGATTCTGGCAATGGCAATGGCGCTGACACATGCACACTCTCCGCGTGGCGCCAACACTGGTATCAGTGGAAGGCCCGCTGTGTTGTTCTAATGCAATGAAGTCAGTGACACACTTTCCTCTGTTTCTCTGCATGCTTCGGTGTGAGTCATCTTCTCTCCCAAACCCTAGCTCTCAGTCGTTCTGACACATTACAACCTCTAAGCTCGGGGGGTGGGGGGGAGTGTTGGCCGGGGGGGGGGGGGTTGTAACGGGGGGTGGGGGGGGAGGGTTGGCGAGGGGGGGGTTGTAACATTGCTTCGATACAGAAATATCTGCAGCAAGATGGATGAAGTCTCAGTACCATAGCGACCTTGACAAACCGACTCTGAAACCTTGAAATCTTCAGTGTGTGTGAAATCTTACGGGACTAAACTGCTAAGCTCATCAGTCACTAAGCATAAACATTAATTAACCTAAATTATCCTAAGAACAAACACACACACCCATGCCCGAGGGAGGACTCGAACCTCTGCCGAGACCAGCTGCACAGTCCATGACTGCAGCGCCTGAGACCGCTCGGCTAATCCCGCGAGGCTGAAATCTTCAGGAGCATTGTCATGCATGTCGTTTCTTCAAGTAAACTCTCAAAGTTAGGATCACAAGTATATACTGCAGTATGATTTTGTAAATATGCTTTATCTGTAATGTGCAGATAACGTAGAGTTACGTAGGGAACTAGAGAGGTTACGAATGGAGAGAACAAAAAATTCTCATAATAGTACGTCTCTACCTACCATGTTAGTGACTCCTTTGTTGAGTCAACCTACTGACGGCTGTAGGGTTTGAGGGCTGGAATGACCATCGATACTGAGTACGTCTCAGTTGTTATCTATCTTTGGTGTGACGTCATAAGTGCGTGACTGTGTGTGAGATCGCTCTCTAAGTTTTCATATATTTTTAGGTTTCAGATATATATTTTAACGGTTTTTGTGATGATATTTACTATATAAGTGACTTATTAGTGGCTTATTCATTCACCTCTGCCTTTCTTGTGTTGTGACCTGATATTTGTGAGTGTTTCGTATCGAGCAACTTAAGCTCTTGCCTGTGTTTACATTCTGCGCTGACCAGTTGCAGCTGTAGCGGCGCATCGAAAGCCAAGTACTAATTAATTGTTTGTGTATAGTAGTTTATTTAATAACTTTAGTAGTTTTCAACCGGTGTGCTTGGTATTTTCTGGTGAAATAATTTCAGAAGAAATTTTTGGAAACTGCTTTCAGTTTCGTTACTGTGTCATTAGACGTTTGATTTTCTTTCTGTGTTAGTCTTTTGTTATATTCTCATTTGTTGTTGAGTAATAGTAGTTACTTCCCTTGTAGAGCAAGTTTGTGATTATTGTAGTCACTTTTTAACATCTTTTTATTGTAGTAGTGGAACTCAGATAAAGTAGTTTTCTTGTTTCAATAACTGTAAAATTTTACCATGAGTGAGAAGTGTGGGCTTCGCCATAGGTTCGTGAGTAGTGGATTGCGGTGTGAGACTAGTTCGAAGTATTTTTCACTGGGGGGAATGCAGCGGGGACGCCGGAAGCCAGTGAGCATTCTGGTGAGATGCTCTCCTGGAACTGCAGGTTATCTAGCAAGTAAGTTTATAGAGGAGCAGGAGCGTAAGATTTGAGCCCTTCAGGTGCAGTTGAAAAACGCACAGGAGGAGCTAGATAGGATGAGGAGGGAGAAGGGGTTGGGGAATGGGAGCTGGCTGTTGGCAAGAGATCTGCTAGGAGAACGAGATTTTCAGATAGTTTTACTATTGGTGTTTGCAATAGATGTGACCAACTGTCAGAGTCTAGTGGAGAGCAATCTCTAGTAGCTGTAGATGTAGGAAGTATGCAGCAGACCTCAGCAGTTACGGTGCTAGGACAGTTGCAAAGTCGAAGAGAAAGAAGAAGGTTCTGCTGTTAGGTAGTTCTCATGGTAGAGGTGTAGGACAGCAGTTGCAGGAAGTGTTGGGGAATGAGTACCAGGTCACCAGCATTGTGAAGCCTAATGCAGGATTGGCTCAGGTGACTGTTAACATAGGGGGGTTATGTAGGGATTTTACTAAAGAGGATCAGGTAGTGATTATGGGTGGGGCTGGTAATAGTATTGACAGAGATGGGGAGTATGACTTAGATGGTGACCTGGAAAAGATAACCACTCAGACTGGCAATACGAATGTGCATTTCGTGGAACTGTTTCAGCGTCACGATCGGCCTCATCTTAATACAGCCGTCAGGCGTAATAACATGAGACTTAAGGGGTGCGCTGATGACAGAAGGCATGAGTCACACTTCAGTGGTGTCGGTGGAGTCTATCAGCAGGACGGGTTTCGCTAGACATGGCCTGCACCTCAACAGGTATGGAAAGGGGAGGTTGGCAAAGCTTGTAGGTGACAGCATAGGTGGGGTACGTGGGATCACTCATGGGAAAATTCCTGTAGTAGTGGGTGTTAGAGCTGTACCTTTTTTAGATTGAAGTCAGCTGCTAGGTATTCCTGCTTAATGGAAGTCTCTCTAACAAAGAAACCACTTTCGACAAAGCTTAGGTAACCGATTAATGAGGGAATTAGTATATTTCATCAAAATATGCAAGGTATTAGAGATAAAGTTAGTGAACTGCTTATAGATGTTGACTCTGAAATTATTGGTATATCTGAACACTTCTCAAATAAGGAGATAATTCAGAGGCTTCCTTTACCAAGATAAAGGCTGGATGGCAGCTTTTCTAGGAGCTCTTTGAGGTGTGGGGGAGTAGCCATGTATGTGAAAAACGGTATCCCATTTGTGTCAATTGATGTTTCAAAGTACTGCACTGAAAAGGTGTTTGAATGTTGTGCAGGTGTGGTTAAATTTAGTGGAGCTAAACTTCTAACTATTGTTATTTATAGATCCCCAGACTCCGATTTCACAACATTTTTGCTAAAGCTACAGGAGGTTCTTGGTTCACTTTATAGGAAATACAAAAAGTTAGTTATATGTGGTGACTTCAATATTAATTGTATAAGTGATTGTGCAAGGAAAAGGATGCTGGTAGACCTCCTTAATTCATACAATCTTATGCAAACCGTATTCTTTCCAACGAGAGTGCAAGGGAACAGTAGAACAACCATAGACAACATTTTTGTTCATTCCTCATTACTAGAAGGGCATCCTGTTAGCAAAAATGTGAATGGCCTTTTAGATCATGATGCACAAATTTTAACTCTAAAAGATTTTTGTGCTGCAACATATGTTAAATATAGTTATCAACTTTTTAGGAAAGCTGATCCAGTTGCTGTAGAGACCTTTGTAAACCTTATTAAGGAACAAGTGTGGCAAGATGTTTATAGTGCTGATACAGTAGACGATAAATATAATGCTTTCCTCAAGACTTATCCCGTGCTCTTTGAAAATTGCTTTCCATTAGAACGTTCAAAAAAGGTTCTAGCACAAACAGGCAGCCTGGGTGGCTGACTAGAGGGATAAGAACATCCTGTAGAACAAAGTGGCAATTATATCAAAACGTTAGAAATAGTCAAAATCTAAATGCAGCAGCCCAGTACAAACAGTATTGTAAGGTGCTTAAAAAAGTTATTAGGATGGCAAAAAGTATGTGGCATGCAGATAGAATAGCTAAGTCTCAGGATAAAATTAAAACCATATGGTCAGTCGTAAAGGAAGTGGCTGGTCTGCAGATACAGGTCGAGGATATAGAATCAGTGCGTAGTGGGAATTTCCGTGTAACTGATAAGTCGCATATATGTACAGTATTTAATAATCACTTTCTGAATATAGCAGGTGAACTAAATAGAAACCTAGTCCCCACAGGAAATCATATAGCGCTCGTAGAAAAAAGTGTTCGGAGACTGTTACCTGAAATGCTCCTCCACGATACTGACAAGAGGGAGATTGAGTTAATAATTAAATCGCTAAAGACCAAGAACTCTCATGGATATGACGGGGTATCTAGCAGAATACTGATGTATTGTTCTATGTATGTCAGCCCAATACTTAGCCATATCTGTAACTTTTCCTTTAGGAGTGGTCGGTTTCCTGACCAATTAAAGTACTCGGCAGTGAAGCCACTTTATAAAAAGGGAGACAGGGATAATGTTGACAATTATAGACATATTTCTGTGCCATCGGTGTTTGCTAAAGTTTTCGAGAGGGTTGTATACACAAGGTTACTGGAGCATTTAAATTCACATAATTTGCTGTCAAATGTACAGTTTGGTTTTAGAAATGGTTTAAGAACTGAAAATGCTATATTCTCTTTTCTCTGTGAGGTTTTGGACGGATTAAATAAAAGCTTGCTAACGCTAGGTGTTTTCTTTGATTTAACGAAGGTTTTTGACTGTATTGACCACAAAATATTTCTGCAGAAGTTCGACCACTATGGAGTAAGGTGAGTAGCCTACAACTGGTTCGCCTCTTACTTTAAGAACAGATAGCAGAAAGTAATTCTCCGCAATATTGAGAGTGGTAGTGATGTTCAGTCCCAATGGGGCACTGTTAAGTGGGGCGTTCCCCAAGGATGGGTGCTGGGGCCACTGCTGTTTCTTATTTATATAAATGATATGCCTTCTAGTATTACAGGTGATTCAAAAATATTTCTGTTTGCTGATGACACCAGCTTGGTAGTGAAGGATCTTGTGTGTAATATTGAAACAGTATCTAATAACGTAGTTCATGAAATACGTTCGTGGCTTGTGGAAAATAATTTTATGCTAAATCACAGTAAGACTCAGTTTTTACAGTTTCTACCTCACAATTCAACAACAACCGATATTTTGATCAGACAGAATGGGCATATTATAAGCGAGACGGAACAGTTCAAGTTCCTAGGCGTTTGGATAGATAGTAAGCTGTTGTGGAAAGCCCATATTCAGGATCTTGTTCAGAAACTAAATGCTGCTTTATTTCCCTTTAGAACAGTATGTAAATAAGTGACAGTTCAACACGTAAAATAATCTACTTCGCGTATTTTCATACGCTTATGTCGTATGTATTACTTTTTGGGGTAATTCTTCTGATTCAAAAAGAGTATTTTTGGCTCAAAAACGGGCTGTTCGAGCTATATGTGGTGTAAGTTCGAGAACCACTTGTCGACCCCTATTCAATAGTATGGGAATTCTGACATTGCCCTCACAGTATATATTTTCTTTAATATCGTTTGTTGTTAGCAATATTAGCTTATTCCCAAGAGTTAGCAGCTTTCTTTCAGTTAATACCAGGCAAAAATCAAATCTGCATGTGGAATGCACTTCCTTGACTCTTGTGCAGAAAGGAGTGCAGTATTCTGCTGCATCCATTTTCAATAAGCTACCACAAGAACTCAAAAATCTTAGCAGTAGCCCAAACACTTTTAAGTCAAAACTGAAGAGTTTCCTCACGGCTCACTCCTTCTATTCTGTCGAGGAGCTCCTGGAAGAGCTGAAAAATTAAGCAAATTCCAGTGTTACATTGTTGATTTTCTTTATTTTAACTTACGACTTGTTGCCTGAATATGTTTCTTATATTTCATTTTATCTGTTTCTACTATAGTGTTATAATTTCATGTATTGACTCGTTCCATGACCATGGAGACTTCTCCTTAATTTGATCCCACGGAAGAATAAAAAAAAGGTAGAGCTATCACAAAGTGTACTGACAGACAACCTACAAGTGTTGGAGGAAGAAGAGTGGACAGAGATTTCAATATACCTGTCAGTCTCATAAGTTTAGAGACTGGATTAATAAAAACTAGAGTAACATTAAGCTGGTTGTTCTACTGCTTCAGGTATCCTACATAGTCTTCCCCCAGCTGTGTCCAACGCACACAGCTTTCATACAACCATGTGAAACTGTCAGAAAAGTCCTTCTTTGGGATTCTGTTCAACTCGCGCATCACATTGTCTTTAATGTCGGTTACATCGTCAATGTGTTGACCCTTTATTTGGGTTTCCGCACTTTCGTCATTTTGTGAAAGGTTCGTATTAAACTAATTCTCATCAACCATGATGATTTTTTCCAGAAAATAGTTTTCATCGTTTTGAATTTCAGTCAAGCTGAAGCAGATTTCACGCGTTGTTGTTTTTCTTTGTGAGTCAAGATGTAAATGACAAACTTCCTCTTCTACAAAACATTATGGAGAAAGTGCTAGACGTGTGATTTAGAGGTATTGTTCCATTGGGATTTGTGACACGACAACACTTAACACACTATGGCTGTACTTCTACTATTTAACACTGCCTTTTCACAATAACTGATCGAATCCATATCTGTTGTTTACAGTTCTTATTAAAAGCTACCATCATAGTTACGGCACTCACATGGCTTATAAGAGAGGAATAAAATCAGTCTCGGAAGTCTTTGATGGATAATGTAGAATGCTCTAAGCGGCGACAGCGTACCAATTTAGGCACACAATGGAGAAGACTATCAAAAGAGCTTCACATCTGCAATTAAGTGACAGGGAGAAGATATAAAATATGTTAGAGGAATGTGTGGAATTATCTAATCATCCCACATAATTGTCAACAACGCAGATAATGCAGCATCACATTCCCATATGGAGTTAACGATGACGGTACAAGAAACCATACTGAGTTTCACATCACATTCAGTCATTGATGGAGGAATGTCTAAATCAACAGCACCGTGACAGGATGATAGAGAAGGGTACCAGCCCTTAGGGCTGTATATAGTAGGCCTGTATATAGAAGAAGGAATGCAAATAATGTAGGAGCCAAAACAATGACTACTGAAGGTACTTCAAATAAAGCAAAACGCATTTGGTCCAAATAAGACTTAATAGACAAGAAAAGGCAGATATTCTTCATTACTTGTTTAACAACAATTGAGATCATCCTCAGTGCATGTGTTTACAATTAATGTTCAGTTTTGTTACAACTTCTAAGCAGATAGGCGATGACCAATGCACTAAACTAATTCTTTCCTCCCCAAGTGTTTTAAATTGTGGAGACCATGAAATAAAATCACATGAGACCAGCGCCCTAATCAAAAGTTGTATTATCATGCATGTTTGCATAGAGAGTCGAAATAAATACAAAAACATCATAATTATATTAAGAGAAAGAAATAAGTAGATAGATTATTTGCAGAAACAGATGAACTGTAACGATCGATTACTTGTAATCGAGTATATTCTCACCTGCCAGACACTCAGATATATTCAGCGTTATGTGAAGATTAATGGAGTTCTATATACAGCTTATAATTTCCACAGATATTCTGGAGTTCTTAAACTTTCAATGCAGTTCCCAGGGTTCTACCTCTGAAGCTTTATCCCACAGATAGGAACTTAACATTAGTCCTATGCACTGACCAAGTCCTCTCAGTCATGATATTATAATAGAAATTGAAATCCATTTTGGTTGATAACTGCTTCTTTTCTGCAGCCCACATGTAAATATATTTACACAAAGAAAATGTTATTTCCTTAAAGTAATTGAGAAATTCCATATCTTAATGAAAGATAACAAACATGTAATTTGCTAAATACCAAACCATCAGCATTATTATATAATGCTGATGAGGAGACTTCAACAGTTTTAATCCATTTGAAGCAAAGAAGGTAAGTTCCTAAAGAAAAGAAAATAATTAATGAATTTTTAAGATAAATGAATTGCTAGTCATGAGTTAATGTTTGAATAATACCTATAATGCCTGTGCCTCATTATTACAAGTACCACTAGATTTAGTCTATCCTGAATAACAGATAGATTAGGAAGCGTTTAAAAATACTGTACCAGCATTAAATGAATTTTCCACCAATGCTGAACAGAATGCAAGAATAACTACAAAATGAAATATTTTTTGAGGTTTTGCAACAATTATTTAACACTATCGCTTTTTTGTATAACTGCATTTCAATGTGTGACTATAAATCAAAAAATACTGCTAAGTGAAAAAGGAATAATTATGTTCATCCATTAGAGCAGTGTTTTTGTTCACTAGTACATCTACATGGATTTCTCATTTCTGAGTGAGATCCATGTGAAAATGATACAATATAAATAATAATCATAATTTGTGTTACAAATTTAAGATTACGGCATGACTGAATCATAAACATGATAGAATCTCTCCGAAGTTACTTACATCTGGGAGTGCATTTCACTACTGATTTTGTTCTGCTTTCATCTACTTTCCTTTGCAATGTTCTCAATTCTGTTTTATGGTCATCGTTAAATCGCTGATTTCAAATTGTTATTTCAGCGAAGACTGTACATTAAGAGTTATTAATTGCTTTAAATGTTTACACATACAGGGTGTTTCAAAAGGACTTTACAACTTTAAAAATTCATATAAATTTATTGAAAGAAGATCTAGAGCTGGGTTTAGTGCTTGTTTATAGGGAAACACATCAAGTTTTTTTATCTTAAACTAAAGATGTTGTATGTGGCTTCCATAGATTATCTTGCAATCATCTCATCGGAAGTAGATTTCTTCCTACACTCGGTGTCGCATTGTAGGTGTAACTTGCTCAGTGGTGGTGTAAATTCTTGCTCTAATTTCAGGTAGATAAGCCAGTACAGGAGGCACAAACACAATATGCTTGATGAATCCCCATAAAAAAAGTCAAGTGGTGTCAGGTCTGGGGAACGGTGGTTGGGGGGGGGGGGTCATGCAGTTGGCACATCACGGTTAAGTGGTCACTTTTCTTTAGATAATCCCAGCATGAAGCAAGCATTTCATTCTTGGTTATCCTCATCGATCTGTGGTATCAAAAATTGTTGCAACATATCCAGATACACTATCCCATTGATGGTTCTCTCATGGAAAAATATGGGCTGTACACTTTGTTCTTGCTCAGTGCACAAAAAACATTCAGTTTAGGACTATCACGAACATGTGGAAATGTTTGATGTGGATTTTCACTCTCTAAATCCTACAATTCTGTGTGATAAACGTGCCACTTAAGTGAAAAGTCATCATTAAAGATGATTTTGACCAAGAAATGTTCATCCTCATGTAATCGATTTAATATATCCACACAAAAGTGCTTGCGAGCAATTTTATCAGTGTCTTTTATCACTTGTATGATCTTCAGTCTGTATGGTTTCAAATGCAAACGGTATCTCAACACACACCAAACAGTCATAGGTGGGATTTGCAGTTCGCGAGATGCACACTGGGACGATTTCGTAGGGCTGTTGACAAAATGTTGTCTCACTCGCTCAACGACGTCGTCAGATGTGCTTGGTAGATCAGATGATTTCACATGTCTTACCGAGCACCCTGTTTCTACAAAACATTTATGCCAATCGTAAATTGTAGGCCTTTTAGGAGGATCTTTAGTATACTTGGTACGGAAATTACGCTGAACTGTTGTCGTTGACTTCGATTCTTCAAACCAAAACACACACCTAGCACGCTCGAGTCCAGTGAAGGCAGCCATCTTTAACGCAACTGCCTTACGGTGCGATTCGGCACTAGCGAAATACGCGAGATAAAACTGTATGTATTTCCCTACAAATTGTCACTAAAATCACCACTGTAGGTACTATGAATTAATTTATATGAATTTTCAAAGTTTTAAAGTCGTTTTTGAAACACCCTGTATTAGTTCTGTATTCTCTACTGATACAACAGTCTTCTCATTTACAGATGTTGGTATATTACGTAAATGCAAATTTTTCGACTATTTGTTAAGTTTTGTATCTCTAAAGTACTCACACAATGTCAGTAGTGTTTGTCTCATTCCCTATTATGAGTTTTGTGCAACTTTGTGCTGAAAGTATCGCTGTGAATTTGTTTTTTACCTTTGATCGCCGAGAACAGTGCGAATAGCATTCAAAACAGTAGTAGTTGTGACATCTTTAAACTCCAGACGATAGCCAATGCCTGCTTGAACCATTTTCGCCACATTGTTTTGTTGGTCACCCATGAATGGAATTCCGATTAGAGGAACACCAAAGTAGCCTGCCTCATTCATACTCTGGAGCCCACCTTGTGTAATGAACAGTTTGATGTTTGGATGAGCTGCAGAACAGAAGAACCATGCCGCCTCATTATGCCAATATATGCTCCCATTAGATATCCTGACAGACATGAAGGTTTCACATACCCAACACATCTTGCTGCGGCAGCCACTTGGATATTTTGACGTTTCCTGGACGGCCTGGGAGGTCATCTGCTTCCCACTTCCACAGCACCCTCTGTGGCAGCTGCGAGAAAGCCTCCAGGAAGGCCCGACGCTTGTGCTCGGGCATCGTACTGCCTCGGACGTTGGTGCCCAGGCTGAAGTAGATGACTCCATTTTCGGCGCCATCAAGAAAACTTTGAATATCCTATGGCATTTCATAAAACAGACTTAAAGTTATACAGCATTAACAGTCATAAGGTGTTGACGTCTTAGATACTATCTTCTGTTCCTCCATTAAATATTACAATATGCGTATCCCTACATAGCCTATTACATTTCTAGTCGTCCATAATATGTTATAGATATTCTATAGTTTTATTTCTTTGAAATTCATCGTTCTAGCCCTCCTCATCATCCGTAGCTCCCACCCCAACCCTCACACATACCCGTCCCACCAAACAACTGCTTTTTTTCAAATGTCAAGTTATCTCACTTATAAAAGTCCAGGTCAACCATTACAATACATCCTTTAACGTGATAAGTAATATGTAAAATCTTATTTCCTCTCTTATTCTTTGCAAAGAATCCCTCGGTGGTGCTCCGTCGCTGTACTTAAATTGTACACATTTTTTTACACTGTCCAACTGCTTCTGTTTCTTCTACACAAATTTCCCCTCAATCCACACTGCACGCCTGTAAAATGACTTTCTGTGATACCTACTGTCGTAGGAGCTGCTTTTCCATTGCTATGTTGTGGCTATCAGCAAACTTATTTTGTTCACAACGCATTATTCTCCTGTATGTGGATGTGATATCTCTGTCTTTTAATGAGTTTTTCCCACTTTTTGTACGTAGGTGATGAGTTATTCGTGTCTGCTATATTTCAAAACTTATATCTTTGTTTTTTTTATTCCTGAAACCCATATTTTACATTAACTAATCTGTCCACTACATTTCTCAGTTCTTCTAAGTCAGTCTTACCTTCAGCCAAAAGTCTATGTGGCATTTCGGCTTTATCAGCTTCCTCTAAACACTCTTAGTCTTGTTTAACGTCTCATGATCGGGGTTCACAGTCCTCCAGAATTGTTTAAAAGACGTCATATTCGCCTTTGCCTGTAGGGTATTAATTATTTCACAGTTGCAATTTCGGTCTTTGGGCCATTTTCAAGTGGTACTGCAAACGATTTTGCTTCAGTGCATGTTAGACTTTAACATCCTCCGACATGTACGCATGTCATCGTGATGAACAGACCTTTTCACTGTAGAAATACAGTAATATTAGACGAATGCGAAACTGTGTACACAATTTACGTTATTTGACGACGTTCAGAGCTACGCACTTGTCTGATGTTGCAGTATCTCTACAATGAAAAGGCCTACTTTTGACGTTGTGCCAGAGGATTTTAAAGTATGAAATATGCTGAGGCAAAATCTTTTGAAGTACCTCATGAAAATGGCCCAGAGGCCGAATTTGCAATTGTGAAATAAATAATCCCATAGTTAGTGGCGAATATTATGTCCATTAAACAAAACCAATGTATTTGTTCTTAAGCTGTCGTTCATTATGTCTTCGACATACTATTTAAACACGAATGACGATCAGTTACTTCCCATCCTACACGTTTCTGAACATTAGCATATCTTCCTAGATTTTCCAATTACATAACCTGTAATTGGTCTTTATGTTGGACAGTCCATCAGTGAGATGACTGTGTACATTATCCTCTTCCATCTAAAGAATTCATAAATATTATTTTTATTAATAAGCTTAGAAACTGTGCCATGCATGTGCGGGTCTTTTCCTAATATCGGTTTTTTCTGCTCTGGGTTTGTCTCTGGCTCATCGCTGGGTGATCAGAAGACTCTTGGCCACAAAAGTCCGGACGTAAGCAGTGGCGGACCAGATTTAAGCCCGAGATCGGTCAGCTACGGGAAATTGACAGGTTGGCAGCCGTGGCGCTTGGAGGTCAGCGTTTACCAGGGGCGTGTGAGCATCCCATTTTGGCCAAACATTGCTGAAAGATGGCGAGCCAACGCGTGGAGTGTTTTTGGCGGAATCACACCGGGTATTTATTTAGCTTGCAGCTATATAACCGTGGAAGGAACGAGTCTGTTTGGGAGAAGCACTGTGTACCTTCCCTTTGATAACAGGCATTAATTTTGAGCTCAGTAAATGCATCCTGTTTCCTTTGGCACCTGCTCGGTATTAGTCTCTTTACATCTGTCTGTTGTGAACGAAAGGCGCTTATTTGTGGTTTTGATCCAAAGCACTTTTCGCAAGTTGTGGCGAACGTGCATCAAGTTTGTTGTCTTGTCGCCATGTCACTGAAATTTCTTCAAGGCGCTTTCATTAATTTCAATCTGTAAATTTCTTGCCATGATCTTGCTTACTATTTTCCTTTTTAGGCGCTTTGTGTTTTAGTAACTATTACTGTCTCCCGTTTTAATGAAAATAGTGTTGCTTTGAAGTTGTCAGCCTCTGCTCGTTTTTGAATTTCATTCAAATACTATGTAGCACTCAGCCTAGTTGGCTTTATACAGTACTTAGGCCTACTGGAACTCGTGTATTGGCTTAAATTTAAGTAGAGTAAGTTTTAATTCTGTATGTGTTTGACGCAGGACAGGCTAGTCTTTATTTAATGAAATGTTTGCTAGGGACTTCACTGTATGCTTTAACGGAGCCGGTGATATTCACCAGTTTTGTAATACAATTGTTAAAAAGTATCTATTTTAGTAAGGCAGCTGGGCAGTTGATTACATCAGTTCGTATTTCTTGTCATTTGCTGCCTGTTTGAACTAGCTGAGTGGATGTTATTTGTCGTCCCTTTATTTGCCTTTCTACCTGACAGGCCTTGCCCATTGTCTTTGTGTATTTGATCGGCTACTGCTGTTTTTTCCCGGTCGTCCCGAGGTTAGGGATTTAACTCACTTCAAACTTTTCAATTATCTACGCAGTAGGTGATTTAATATAAATGGTTTCTTTTAAATGTTCAAGTAAATCTAAGAAACGTCGTCTTTAAGATCAGCCTATTGCTTGTTTCGTCATTTTATTGTAAATCTCAGTACGTAGTTACTTATGCATTCCTTGCGATTTAGGCAAATTTCAGGCAAACCTTTGAGCACTTTCACCGGTTACAAACGTTTTTTGCATGGTCAACAGCCATTAATTCGATTAAGCTGTACATGTTCTTATTTATCTGAATACTACTGAAGGTTTGTATGTGTAAAATTTGTGGTGCCCTTAAAATTTTGTTTTGCTTCAGCATGGACCGTTTGGTGAAACTGCCATATATAGTCATTGGTTTGAGCATTTATGTTCTTAATCTATAGTTGTTTATTCCCACTGCAACTGCTCACCGTATTGTGACACGCTTTTATCATTGGGTCCTAACCCATTGGTGCAGTTGATAAGAATAATTTTCGAATGGTATTGCACTATTACTCGGTTAACTGTTTGTACTGTGCCTAATTGTAACCTAAGTTAGTCTGGCTTACCAATGAAACATATGTTTTATTGGGTCTAAGCCAATTTGTCACCTTCTAAATTTGTTATTTGATTTTCTTACTGTCATTCCCCTATTGGAGTATTTTTCTTATCTTAAAGATTTTGATTGTTTTAATAACTTCGTCCGAACAGGCTTTGGAAGTCCCAACGATGCCGACCGACCGCTGCGTCATTCTCGGTCTACAGGTGTCACTGGATGCGGAGCAGCAAATTGCTCTCCTGGCCGTTGTCAGTTTTCGTGACCAGAGGCGCTACTTCTCTATAATTGTTTCTTTTCCTCTGAGTACTATTCCAGTCTGTAATTAACAATCCTCATACACCTAGCAGATTTATTCGTGCCTTCTCATGTTTTCTGGAAGTATGAAATTAAGCTTCTAGTTTCATAAGATTTTGACTGTCATATTACTGTGTAAAGCGCCCATTTGTTTTAGAAACTTCGAAGGTGTCTCATTGACTCACGCAGACTTGTTTCACCTCCTACCAATCAATGCTCCATCAAACACTGGGTATTTCACAGAATAACTTATTTCTTCCACGTCGAAATCCTCCTCAATTTCTACCCCACTAAAGGAGAGAACTATTTTCCACCAAACGATCTCACAGTATACTGTCGCCAATAATTTGTCGTGTTTTGCTCTACCAGTTTGCATCTTGTTCAGCAGCAGACGTACTATGACTTTTCCAAAATTAAATAAAATCTTCCAGTCAACACCTATTCCAATTTATTTCTCGTGATTTCTTTTAGTATCTCTTAAAGTCAAAAGGCACGTAAATTCAGATTATATATTTTGTAAGTTCAAAGAAACTGGCGATTAAATACAATTAGACTCTAATAACAATATTCAGGAACACAAAATTTAAAAAAATAAAAATTAACTGGTATTATAAATATTGTTTTTATTTAACACCCTTAGTATCGAGTTGCGTGTTTCTTATAAAATGAAGCAATGCCTACGGAGTACATCGAGTGACAGTGTTAAATTTTTCTAGTTCATCCGTATTAACCACAAAAAAAGGAACGAGAGAAGTGGAAAACATTTACAGAACGGGAACGCACATTAGACTCCCAGCTGCCAACCTTGTAGGGTAGGGAAATACTGTTTCACTAAAAAACGAATGTTTGAAACGCATATCTTTTTAAGGAAACCGATTATGATGAGAATTTAGTACATTGCTTGTTTACTGTTCCCGTTGTCTTAAGCAACATGATAGCTGAAACCTGGTACCGTCACATCACCAATTACCCACCAGCATAATACAGTTACTGAAAATTTCATCCACTGCCACAGACTCTGACGGCCCTCTACTTGTCAGAGCACAAGTCCGGGATGTGCAGAAACATTTCAAACATAGGGATCCTTCAAAGATATGCAAAAAATTATAACAAATAAAACCAAGGGGACAAATCCAGTCCTAGACATAAGTTCCTGGGAAGACCACATGCAGCAAGAGGTCATAAAGGAATAGGCAGCTCATATCCGTTCTAGACTGATTAACAATAGAAAAACCGGAGGGAGAAAACTTCAGAAGGTGGTAACTACTGGATATGAATTACGTAACATTCACTTCTCTGAAGATAGGGAGCGTGAGGTATGAAGTAAATTTTTTCTGCAGAAAAATGTGTGTGTGTTCATTTTAATCGTTCTCGACGTCTTTTTACCTCCCCTGAATTGCGTCTGAGGGACACCATTCTTCCTTTTAGCGACACTGTGCGGTTCCTGGGCCTCACGTTTGATTCCAAGTTGTCGTGGTTGCCTCACCTTAAAGACCTCAAGGTGCGGGCCCTGAAGGCACTGAATATTTTGAAGTGTCTGAGCCATCGGTCCTGGGGAGCAGATCGGGCGCGTCTGCTGCAGTTCTATAGAGCTTTCGTCCGGTCGCGTCTTGACTATGGTTGCACCGTGTATGGGTCAGCAAGGCCTTCGTATCTGAAGATTCTTGATGCAGTACACCATGAGGGTATCAGGCTGGCCACTGGTGCCTTCCGTACCAGTCCCATCCCCAGCCTGTGTGCTGAGGCAGGGGAACCGCCGCTCGCCATCCGGCGGCAACTCCTCATGGTGCGACGCGTGTGTCAATTCCTTGCCTGTCCTACCTCCCCTGCGTACCCTACCGTTGCCCGACCGCCTATGGAACGTCTCTTTTCCAGTCGTCCCAGGGCAACGAGACCATTTGGGATTCGTGCCAAGCATTTGCTTGAGTCCCTTGGTGTGGAGCGTGTGGCCCCCCAACGACAAGGTTTTACTCGCCTGCCTCCCTGTTTGCTCCAGAGGCCCAGCGTCCTTTTAGACTTGTCGGAGTACCGGAGGAGTTGCACTCCTGCGTTTGTTTTTATCTCCTTATTTTCTGATATTTTAAACCAGCATCCCGACCACGTACCAGTATTTACGGATGGCTCTAAACAGGGGGACTCTGTTGGTTGTGCTGTTGTTTTCCCTGATCGAGTCGTCAAGTTACGGCTTCCTGCGGCGTTTACCATCTTTGATGCCGAATTGTTTGCGATCTTGCGGGCATTGGAGCAGATGAGGTGTGTTCCCAGTCTTAAGTTCCTCATCTGTTCTGACTTCCTGAGTGCCCTTCAGACCATGCAATACTTGTACCCAGCGTATACGGTCGTCCAGAACATCCATGTTGCCCTCCTCCACCTGCAACGGCAGGGGAAGGAGGTGTCCTTCTGCTGGGTGCCGGGGCACGTGGGTATTCGGGGAAACGAACTGGCGGATGTGGCTGCCAAAGATGCATGTTCCCTCCCTCACGTTGTTGAATGTGCCGTCCCCCTCCATGCTGTTACCTCCCTCCTGCGTTTTCGTGTTATGCGTCAGTGGGAAGAGGAGTGGCTGGCAGTCGGTGACAATAAGTTGCGTCTGGTCAAGGCTACCACGCGGCCATGGCGTACGTCCTACCGGTCATGCAGGCGGGATGAGGTTCTCCTCACTCGCCTCCGCATCGGGCACAGTCCCTTAACGCATGGTTTTTTACTCCGGCGGGAGGATCCCCCAATCTGCAGTTCTTGTGGCGTCCAGATTACTGTCCGCCACATTTTACTAGACTGTCTTTTATTCTCTGACCAGAGGGCGGTGGTTTCCTTGCCACCGGATTTGCCCTCTATTTTACAAGATGACGCAACGACTGTAGTTAAGGTCTTACGGTTTTGTGTCCTGTCCAATTTGTTGCCTCGGATTTTAGGGAGAGGGTTTTAATGTACTGCTGGGTGACTGGCTCACCCAGGTTTTAGGTAAGAGGTCAGCCAGTCACGATTACCTCGTTGTTTCCCTTCGGTTTCTGTTCTCTTTTCCTTGTATTTCCCTTCCTTTTTAGTGTGTCCCTTCTCCTCTCGTTTTGCCTCTGTGTGTGAGGATTTGGAACTGCGTCAGGTCCGTGTGTTTTAGCCGTTCTCCTTGTTCGCTGTTTGTCTTAGTCCCTTCACTGCATGTGTTCCTGTTTTTATGCGTTTGGGCGCTGATGACCACGCTGTTTAGCGCCCGTAAACTTCAAACACACACACACATGAAGTAATGGAAGATGAAAGGACACAGAAACTGGTTCCAGGTAGTCGAATAATCGATGCTTTTATTAATAAGAACACAGTCATTATGTACAGAAATGCTCATCTACGATCTAGACTTCGAGAACGTATAGAGGTACTCAAAGTACCCTCCGCCACACACCGTCAGGTGTGTAGATGTAGATGTAGATGTAGACATAGCGTAAGCATAGTATTTAGCTAAGTCTACAGATAATATAATAACTCATTTTTCCGAATTTCTCAACTGTAGTGTGTTATTTACATACAACTGTCTACGGAAGTTAATTTAGTTTCGACTTCGTAGGGAATTGACACAACAAACTGTGCGAACCGTGGGAGATGTAATTAAGTTCGTACAACTCTAGAATATTTATGAATTGTAAGCAGATTTGTAAACGAGAATTAAATATGTGGACATGTATGAAAATTAATGGTTTTATACACTACTTAATGTAGCCACACGAAAAACTGACGCCAAACATAACTCTAAATTTTCATCGTTATCAAAACATTTGTCTTAGCTGTGAAATATATGTAGAGAATTAATATACTAAATAAATTTCACATTTACCTGAACTAACAATATACCGTTTACAGAAAACATTTTAAATCTGCAGTGGGCTTTATAACTACTGCTGAAAGTTTACATAAAATGGTGGATGTGAGTGACTCCTTCTGATGCTTAATGTCGAAGAGCAACTGTAATACGCTTTGTGAAGAAATAATATGGGACTATCATCAAACAACCATTCAAATATGAGCCCCCTCCCGCTGGTTTCTGTGTTGAAAGTGTCTTCTACCTACTATTTCTAAACTTAACGCTGCATCAGGAGATACTAAGATGAGTGATATCCTTTAGGATAAGGATACTTCATTAGTGTGGTCGCCTCCTCTTTTCCTTCTATTGAACGATGTTATCTTGCTTTTAGCTTTTGGTGTTTTATTTTGCTATTGCAGTTTCGGCATTTGTGCCATTTTCAAGCATAATATATGGAAGTATAGGTTCTCACTAAGCAGAGATAACAACGAAATAGCCACATATCTGTCTAACGTCTGCCTATATTCAAAAATATTATACCTGAAAATGGCATAAATGTCAAAACCGCAATTGTAAAAGAAAACACTAACAGCTAAAAGCAACATAACATCATTTAAAAAATTAAAAATGCTGTAAAAATATATTACGAGAGAACAATGCTTCCTCTTCTGTTCGATTCTTTTTATTTTCTAATCATTTGTAAGTACATCAGTCTCCACTAATGGCTTTAACCGCCATAACCATCGCTTCTCCAGATCTATGCATGTGTTCCTGAATTTAGATCGAAAGCTTCTTAGTCCTGTATGACAACCTGCTAATGTACCACTTTAAAACACAGGACATCAAGAGTATCTATGAAGAACGTTTCACAAACATCACGTAGATTGGCAACACTACATACAGTTAAGACATTTTTACCGCCTCTTTACAGCCAATGCGCAGAGGGTACTTCCTTCGGTTAAAAATACCATTATTTACGGCCTCACATAATGGCATTTCACCCCTATGGGTCCTGATTCATGTGACTTTGTTTCTAGAAAAAGAACACGGAATTCAGCTTGTCCCTCTAATGAGTAAGATACTTTATGTATAAATAAATTTATAGCTCTTGAATAGGTAAGGTTTTGTTTGTCGTGAGAAAGATCTGGCTGTTTGATTTATTTCATACATTTTGTTATTTCAGTACGTATATCGGTGAGAGACTTAAGAAAATCATTCAATCTGAAAACATTAACACGCTACTGAAATATTTTCCTAAATATTCCCCAGAATTACCTATATAAAGTACAAGGATATTCTGACACAGCTTTATAAAGTCAAATGTTTGCTTTTTAATTGATCTGTGCCTTTATGTTGCGAATTGCTGTTTTCCAAACTTGTCGCCAGTATAAAAGACTCTTGAAGTTAACTGCCTGTCATGAAATGTTCTCGATGTAAGTTATGTTGGTATGTTTCCATTGTCTGCGAAGTACAAGCCCTTAGCCCTAGGATTACATGATTTGCGTGTAATGATTCTTTCAGTAACATTCATGTGCATCATGTAAGGAAATGTGGCACGAAAATTACTGTTCTTCACTTACTGTAGTGATCAACAGACAACGTCGACAGCGTGCTGACGGTGATCGTGGACAGTGAAATTTTACGTAGAATACTATTGAAAAACGATTACAAAAGACCTGTAGATCACTAACAGTTTATACAGATATCTAGGATCATGGATGTCAGTACTATCTGGGAGTAATTAACAATGGTATAATAATATGCATCTACGTGGTTCTGGACTGAATATTAATAGGAGTTACAAGTAAGAAGTTGTACGTTCAAGAAAATCTGGCTAATGAAATTTAGGCAGTGTGCATATACTCCATAAATTAACAGGAGGTAGTTTGGGAAGCACAGACTCCAAAGCACCCATAAGGAGGTACAATTTACGCACTCTTGTTGTATATGATTCAAAAAGAAGTTTTTTGTAAACAAAATTAGAATATGGATATAATTTCATTACTAAACACAGCCTTCAGAAATGCCTTCACAAAAGAAGACGAAGGAAATATTCCAGAATTCGAATCGAGAACAGCTGCCAACATAAGTAACGTAGAAGTAAATATCCTCGGAGTACTGAAGCAACTTAAATGACTCAATTAAAGCAAGTCTTCTGGTCCAGACTGTATACCAATTAGGTTCCTTTCGGAGTATGCTAAGACATTAGCTCCATACTTAACAATCATATACAACCGTTCGCTCGAAGAAAGATCCGTACCCAAAGACTGGAAGGTTGCACAGGTCACACCAATGTTCAAGAAAGGTAGTAGGAGTAATCCACTAAATTACAGGCCCATATCGTTAACGTCGATATGCAGCAGGATTTTAGAAGATATATTGTGTTCGAACATTATGAATTACCTCGAAGGAAACGGTCTATTGACAAACAGTCAACAAGGGTTTAGAAAACATCGTTCCCGTGAAACAGGACTAGCTCTTTATTCACATGAAGTGCTGAGTGCTATTGACAAGGGATTTCAGATCGATTCCGTATTCCTGGATTTCCGGAAGACTTTTGACACTGTACCACACAAGCGGCTCGTAGTAAAATTCCGTCCTTATAGAATATCGTCTCAGTTATGTGACTGGATTTGCGATTTCCTGTCAAAGAGGTAGTAATTGACGGAAAGTCATCGAGTAAAACAGAAGTGATTTCTGGCGTTCCCCGAGGCAGTGTTATAGGTCCTTTGCTGTTCCTTATCTATATAAACGATTTGGAAGACAATCTGAGCAGCCGTCTTCGGTTGTTTGCAGATGACGCTGTCGCTTATCGGCTAATAAAGTCATCAGGAAATCGAAACAAACTGCAAAACGATTTATAAAAGATATCTTAATGGTGCAAAAAGTGGCAGATGACCCTAATTAACGAAAAGTGTGAGGTCATCCACATGAGTACTAAAAGGAATTCGTTAAACTTCGGTTCCACAATAAATCAGTCTAATCTAAAAGCTGTAAATTCAATTAAATACCTAGGTATTGCAATTACGAACAACTTAAATTGGAAAGAACGCATAGAAAATGTTGTGGGGAAGGCTAACCAAAGACTGCGTTTTATTGGCAGGACACTTGGAAAATGTAACAGATCTACTAAGGAGACTGCCTACACTACGCTTGTCCGTCCTCTTTTAGAATACTGCTGCGCAGTGGGGGATCCTTACCAGGTAGGACTGACGGAGTACATCGAAAAAGTTAAAAAAAGGCAGCAGGTTTTGTATTATCGCGAAATATGGGAGAGTGTGTTACAGAAATGATACAGGACTTGGGCTGGAAATCATTAAAAGAAAGGCGTTTTTCGTTGCGACGGAATCCTCTCACGAAATTCCAATCACCAACTTTTTCCTCTGAATGCGAAAATATTTTGTTGACATCGACCTACATATAGGGCGGAACGATAACCACGCTAAAATAAGGAAAATAGAGCTCGTGCGGAAAGATATAGGTGTTCATTCTTTCCGCGCGGTATACGAGATTGGAATAATAGAGAATTGTGAAGGTGGTTCGGTGAACAAAAAATGGTTCAAATGGCTCTGAGCACTATGGGACTTAACATCTTAGGGCATCAGTCCCCTAGAACTTAGAACTACTTAAACCTAACTAACTTAAGGCCACCGCGGCCGGCGGTTCGATGAACCCTCTGCCAGTCACTTAGATGTTATTTGTAGAGTATCCCTGTTGATGTAGATCTGTTTTATTCACCTAGGCATCTTTATGAATCATGGGTAAAATGGTCCCTGCAGGTTAAAATGTGTTGCTGATTTGATGCAGAAAATTTTTAACAATGTCTGTGTTTCATATCTCTGTTCCTGGTTCTCTTGCAAATAGTTTATAACTTCTTTCCTCACTTGATACTTACTTTGGAGTAAAACACACCTGATATCATTCCTCTGGGTTTGTCTTCGGTAGGTTGGTGATTCACTATCGCCCCCTTCCAGTCATCCTGCTTTAGGTTTGTAGGATACATCCAAATCGTTTCATTTCCTCCATCAACGAACTGCTAATTCCTCGCTTAATTCTTCTCCCTCTGAGATACTACTCCATTTATGTTAAATTTTACTCCTCCCTGATTTGCGTGCATTCTTGTCTTCTTTCACATTATGTGGAACTAATATTGTATCAACACGGATTTATTAAACTAAGCACTTAAGTGCAGCAACATTAGTACCTACCTTGGGTAGAGGCTTTCGTTGCTTTTCGATGTGCAGCCCTGTCAGTTCTATCACATTTGGTAGCATCGGCCGTGGGTAGTTCATGCTGAAGTGATTATTCACAAGGATCAGGCTTATGTTTGTTTCTGTTTTCAGCACAGATGGCGGTTCAGCACCGAAATACGTTCTCATGACCTCATCTTGAGTCTTCAGTATTACATGCCGCCAAAGGTAATTCAGACGGAGTATTATATACGTGTTGTACATTCGCTCCCAGAAGGACATGTGATCGGAGTAGCCAAGCATGAGATCTGGGCAGTAGGAAGGATTGTTGGGATTTCCATACGAGGTATGGACGGGAGAGGGGATACCTAGGGACACGAAACCAACCAGCGGCGGTGATCCCAGCTCATATACCAAACCGTAGTAGCACTGGTACATGAGATGCTCCAGAATAATGACGTCGAAAGACGGCCGGGATCTGAAACATGAAACCGCTCGTTAACTACTCGATATCAAACCTTCGAAAGCTATCAAATATAGCTTTTCACATGTACACTCCACTGTGCCACTTACGTGAGGAAGTCTTTGATCTGAGAAGAGCCAAGCTGTAGTTCGCAAATACGTTTCCCAGCTTCATCCATCATACTCAGCAATGCAATGGGACTTGTTTCAGACATAGATGTAAAATCAAACGTTGCTCGCCAGTAATCGTACGTACTAGACAAGTCTATTTCCGTGTAATTCTGTACATTTTTCTGAAAAGAAATGGTAAAGTACATTTCAGCAATAATTTTGTGTACATGGCTACTTATACTATCTACTCACTGCATACGTCTGATTTGCTGGCATCGACAAACATCAACTTGCTGACACATATCTTTCAATTTTCTGGCTAACTGCTTTGTGTGTAAGATCGATATCATTCTTGTTGTTGCAAACTCTCTGATGGGGTTGAGGCGTGGCGCCTTATGCCCCTGTTACACGATGCGCGTAAACCGTACACTTATGCACCAACGCTGAAAGCGTGCATGTCTGTAACTACAGACTGGTTCACGTAGACTTATTACACCATCCACGCGGGATATACTTGCCGCATATGCGCAGTACACAATGATAACGAGCAAAACGCAAACAGAACGTCCTGACCTCTTGCAAAGTCGTTCGTTCTACCGCGCGAAACACAAGGGGTGCCCTGTGACATATTAGAACAACATTTTTTTCCAATTATTTATGTGACTCAAGGTTCCTATTTAATAAGAAATTGTTTTTTATCATTATTTATTAAGTGACTGATATTCTCTTATTTAGGTTACTACTGTCCTGAATTACAGACTCAACAGTTACTTTTACATTACGAGACTTGGTTACACAGCTATATATGTTCATACAGCATTTTGCACAAGGAGGACCCACTTATTTTTAGAGCTATTGCTCTGGCAGTGACAGTAAATCTTCTGATTAGGACACAACGTAGACGAAAACAAAAGGACTGACGTTTTTGAGTTCGACCACTGCTGAAAAGAAGGGATAGTGGTGGGGGACTATATTCACTGCTTATGAAAGAACTGAGTCCCGAAGATCCACATGAATTTTGGCGCTTCGTGAGGATGAATATGGCCAGTTTCGAGAAGCTGCTATCTATCATAGAAGATGGAATTAGGAAAAAAATGGTTCAAATGGCTCTGAGCATTATGCGACGCAACTTCTGAGGTCATCAGTCGCCTAGAACTTAGAACTAATTAAACCTAACTAACCGAAGGACATCACACACATCCATGCCCGAGGCAGGATTCGAACGTGCGACCGTAGCTGTCGCTCGGTTCCAGACTGTAGCGCCTAGAACCGCACGGCCATGGAATTAGCAAGTGTGACAGTAATAAGGGAGGCTGTCCCACATTTTCGAAAGGAAGAATTAAATCATATGTTTATACGTTTCGTGATCATACCAGCTTACGGTTCTAGGCGCTACAGTCTGAAACCGCGCGACAGCGACGGTCGCAGGTTCGAATCCTGCCTCGGACATGGATGTGTGTGATGTCCTTAGGTTAGTTAGGTTTAAGTAGTTCTAACTTCTAAGGAACTGATGACCTTAGAAGTTAAGTCCCATAGTGCTCAGAGCCATTTGAACCATGCCAGCCTAGATCACGCATAAAATACCGGTCAAAGCCCTATTACGTTTTAGGCTGGTTGTAACATTACGTTTCCTGGCTACTGGAGGAGCATTTAGGAGTCTGGCTTTTAGCCACAGAATAGCACGGCCCATCATTTCGAAAGTTGTTGTGGATATATGCACTGCAATTTGCAACACCTTAAAGGACCAGTACTTAAAGGTGCACCTGTGTTAATTTTTCCGATTTCGTATATATATATATATACATATACCGGGCGATCAAAAAGTCAGTATAAATTTGAAAACGTAATAAACCACGGGATAATGTAGGGTTACCTGAAGTCGCAGGTGTATCGTGATCGACCGACATCTCTAGGGATGCTGAAAGACAACATCCGACGCCAATGCCTCACCATGACTCCGGACATGCTTTACAGTGCTGTTCACAACATTATTTCTCGACTACAGCTATTGTTGAGGAATGATGGTGGACATTTTGAGCATTTCCTGTAAAGAACATCATCTTTGCTTTGTCTTACTTTGTTATGCTAATTATTGCTATTCTGATCAGATGAAGAGCTATCTGTCGGAAATTTTTTGAAGTTTTGTATTTTTTTGGTTCTAATAAAACCCCATGTCATTTCAAGCATGTGTGTCAATTTGTATCTCTCTATCTACATTATTCCGTGATTTATTCAGTTTTCAAATTTATACTGACTTCTTGACCATATATATATATATATATATATATATATATATATATATATATATATATATATGTGTGTGTGTGTGTGTGTGTGTGTGTGTGTGTGTGTGTGTGTGTGTGTGTTCTACTCAGAGTTTTGCAGTCCTCGTCTGTCTCACTGCGTCAAACTGCACGGACTTTCTCCCCTATCGCGGCCAGTTTCTCTTTTCTGACACGCTGAAATAAAGCAAGAGACGCAGTCAAATCAAACATAAGCTTTGTAATTTAAGGCATTACGATACAAAACGAAAATCACCGTATAACGTCATATGCACATTACTCAGAAGGAAATAATTGCCGACGTACCTTATTATGATACAGCTGATCATACATATATCTTTCCTCGCTGTATGCTTAACACCTCTTTGTTCCATTTCATTTCTAGAATACGAAGCAATCAATAGTAAATATGCTTTCACAAGCAGCCAGTATAAAAGAGAGTCTACTGCGAAAAAGGCTTTTTTCTGTATTTATGAAACCTACTTACTAAAAAAATGCGGAAAAATCCCCAGATTAAAATCTGGAACTAGCCACTAGCCGCCTAACAGTAAGCAAATACCAAGCAGAAAACACTGTGGTACCGCCTTATGCACATGCGCGAGTTATCGCTGCCTAGTGCGCACGCGCGGATTGACTGCACTTTAGAACTACTCTCTATTCTGGCGCGCGGATAATGTGTCTGCTAATTTTCGTAGTTTCGCGCGTTTTACCGAAACAATCAGTTCGTCATAAGAATAAACCTGATGTAAACATTGCACTATGTATTCTTCCGCGTTCGGTGGAACCTCAATAGGTTTCCGTTTCACGTGGGACTGCAGCCAAACTGTCTCGGGTATTGTCAAGTAAGATAATAAGGGTACGTTTTGTGCTGTGCGTTAAGCGCACATCGACTTAGCGATAATACGGGACAACAGCTTTACCGACGCATTTAACCTGGACAGCACTGGCCGTTCAGCTGGTACAGCTAGGCTGCAGTGATGTGACCAGCTGCAGTTCACAAGTAAAAAGCACGAGCAGGGGAGCAATACGGCTTCGAACATCATTTAATTTTTAAGCAGAATGGAATAATACACTGCAAATCTCCCACAAAAAAATGGCTCTGAGCACTATGCGACTAAACTTCCGAGGTCATCAGTCGCCTAGAACTTAGAACTAATTAAACCTAACTAACCTAAGGACATCAGACACATCCATGCCCGAGGCAGGATTCGAACCTGCGACCGTAGCGGTCGCTCGGCTCCAGACTGTAGCGCCTAGAACCGCTCGGCCAAATTTACCCCCAATTCGCTCCTTAGACCGCTAGACGAAAACCGCAACATGTTATCGTATTTAGCTAACATACTACTGTAATTAAAAACAAGAATGATGAAAATTCCTGACGTAACGACAGGGTAATTTTTCTGCATAAGCTGTGTTTAACGTTAGAGAGTACTGAAGGATTTCACCGTATAGTTAAATGCTAAGCCACTGAAGGTATTACAGTCAGTCGTCTGGTAATCTCTTAGCTCCTTCCTTATCGGAATCGGAGAAATACATTTCAGTTCTGGAAGTGTCACCTCCTACGTTGAAAACGAGCCTATCAACAACAGAATCCACGAATCCAACCACGCGCAGCATTTTCTCTTCTTTTATGACGACCGTTCTATATCCCGCTAGCGTTCGGCAGTGACGTGTGAAAAAGCTGCGTGCTTTAGTTGAGTACATCTGGCAGCTTAACAGTGTTGTTACTTCTCGGGCCAAATCTCGCAGCTTGGCTCCAGATCAGTGCTGTTGGGTTCATATTTTAATGGCACAGTAGCAAATGCAGAAATGCAGCATTTGTATGATGTGCTCGATATTGTGAAAATGATTATTTTTCATGTTTCTGCGATACGTATCAACCTCTGTGGTATAAAACGATGAACATAGTCCAAACATAGAGGATTTGGTTTTTAATTTTTGGCTTAAAAATTAAATTATTATGTTTTCTTAACTTTAATTTTTTAATTTCTTACTTTAAACAACTTTTATGAACAGTCTTTCATAAAACATCGATAATTAAGAATTTGTATTTGAAATAGAAACAGGAATTTCGCGTCAAATATGTAATTAGAAGCAAGAAGACGTGCATTATTCACAAAAAGTGATGATGAGCTTTATAATTACGTGATGTAGGTATTTCAAATTGAATGAGAAAAAAATGATACTGGGGAGATTTGAAGCAACGCACGAATGGCATGATTGGATCTACATTCAGTCACACTACCGATTGCGCTGTACGTTCAAGGTGGCTTTGTCATCTGCAGTATATACAACGCTCTGAAAAATGTATAGCCGATAATCTCCGTAAATTTATGAAAAACATTAAGAATAGCTCATTTCTCGCCCCATTCTAACAGTGTTCCATGTGCGTGTTTCACTACAGAACAGAAAGCAGCTTCAGCCACTTTCATGCTGCGATTTAACAGCACGACAATGAGAGCACAACAGTGCAGAGGCTGTAACTGTACACGATTTTTGAAATAAAAACTACACAGCTAAAGCGTGTTTAAGAAAAACATTTATGGCTGTTAATACATTTGAAATGTAACGTAACTTCTTAATAAGATATCTAATACATAAGTTGGACCTACTTCCAAGAGCGTAACAACACTAGTATACTAGTGCTACGGCTTCTGACCAATCACCGCGTTTGTGTTTGCTTACATCAGGTTTATTCTTATGATGAACGGATTATAGATGGCTGTTGCACTAAACCAGTACCGTTCGCGGCGGATCGCCGTGTAATACCCACTTTACATCGCTCCCGTCTAGAGCTTGTGTATCGGGAGAATGACTCATGCGTTCACAGTGACAGATGGTCTGAAGCGGATTCAGTCCAGTACGTAGTTTTAATTTTCATCCACCAGAGTCCAGTAGTGTACAGAGGCATTCAAGAAACATGCCAAGAGAACGTGTTTGTAAACTTGTCTGTTTGTTTCTTGGGGCTTTTTTTTGTTATTTATCTTTGTAAAGTTTTGTATATGCTTTTAGTAGTGTGAATGATGCGTGAATGTGGTCTAAAGTAAATATGTAGATCATTGTTCTACTGATGAACGCTGTACCAACGAGTGTGAGAAAGTTTTAAGACAGTGTGAATGCAGACGAACCGGCCGGTGTGGCCGTGCGGTTAAAGGCGCTTCAGTCTGGTACCGCGTGACCGCTACGGTCGCAGGTTCGAATCCTGCCTCGGGCATGGATGTGTGCGATGTCCTTAGGTTAGTTAGGTTTAATTAGTTCTAAGTTCTAGGCGACTGATGACCTCAGAAGTTAAGTCGCATAGTGCTCAGAGCCATTTGAATGCAGACGACGGGGAATTTTCTATCATAATACGTCAAGTAAGTTTGTGGCGTCAAATCGAAAGACTTGCACCAGACGAGCGGTCTACCCGACGGGAGGCCCTCGTCACACGGCATTTCATTTCATGGTATAATGAAAGCTAATCGAGTGCAAATGAAAATAGTTAATAATGTAAAGTATAAACAAAACATCAGAATGTTAAATATTTATTACGGGAAAAAGTAGAGTTCTAAAGTGCGTTATTTGTTGATTGGTTAGTCATGCAAGGCGCGAACTAACGAGCAAGAATAATGTTTTTCTATTGGCCTTTAGGAAAACTGACCAGTCGGAACGGAGTGCTCTTCGCGCGTCTTTTCTCTTGGAGATACAGAATGCTTACAGCTGTCTAGAGCAGTCGCAGTCTAGAATAGTCGGAGCCCAGCCTTTCAATGGTACGGTCATGTGTAGTATGAACTCCGAAGGAAGTTATAATTTGCCAGTTTTAGTTATACTACATGCTTCAAAAGTGTTTTAAAGTGAAGGCATATTTATTCCGGTGTTTTTTTTCAGGAAGTACAGATTTTTTTAGAAATTTTGTGTATTTCGCATGCCATATTGAGCAGATCGGTGACTAAAAACTTGAGTGCATTAGATGCCGATAAACCTAATAGTATAGCGAGCATTTTCATTTAAGAACTATCCATGCTTAGTAACTATTCAGATTTCGGGAAATACGTTACCATAAACTTGATAACGTGAATGAAAGGATTTGTGCATGACTGTGTTAAGATTAGCACGGGCTTGGAAAGGAACGTGTACATTATCAAGGTTCAGAATATATCGAAGTTTCCAGTATTTCCACCTTTAATTCAAAATTAAAACCTTCTCCCGATTCTTGGAATAGTTATGTTCTATGCTGCCTGGTGCGAGTTGCAGTACGGTAGGTTTCTGCTCAGTTTTCCTACTGTCGACCTGCTGCAACACGTTCACAGGTAGGTGTAGGTAATGGACGAAAGGAACCACGCTGCCGCAGGGTGTTTCACTTAAATCATTGGTATAATACAGAGTTGTTATTACAGTACAGCAAACAGTGTGTTTTTGCTTAGAAGGTCTCCGACTGGTCAAGTTGGGTGGGTTACGATGAAGATGAAATAATGTGACTGGTCACCAAGAAACTAGGTTGTTATCGATAGACCTATGTGGGCATGTTTCCTTAAAAGCTCTCTTACAGACCAAGAATCGTGGCTATAGATCATTGAAACCTCTTTGACTGGTTCATTTCCAAGAAATGGGGTGTTACAAGAAGATATAGACAAGGAGTATAGCTTGGGATGTCATGATTGCAGTTCATACTGAAGAGCCATAGAAACTGCCTAATATCGTGTAGGGCCCGCGCGAGCACGTAGAAGTGCCGCAACACGTCTGAAGTAGTGCTGGAGGGAAATGACACTATGAATCCTGCAGGGCTCTCCATAAATCCATAAGAGTATGAGGGCGTGGAGATCTGTTCTGAAAAACACGTTGCAAGGCATCCCAGATATGCTCAATAATGTTCATGTCTGGGGAGCCTGGTGACCAGCGGAAGTGTTTAAAATTCAGAAGAGTGTTCCTGGAGTCACTCTGTAGTAATTATGGACATGTGCGGTGTCGTAACGTCCTGCTGGAATTGCCCAAGTCCGTCGGAGTGCACAATGGACTTGAATGGATGCAGGTGATGAGGTTGGATTCTTACGTACGTGTCACCTGTCATAGTCATATCTATACGTATCGGGGGTCCCATATCACTCCAACTGCACACGCCCCACATCATTACAGAGCCTCCACACGCTTGAACAGTCCCCTGTTGACATGCAGGAACCACGGATTCATGAGGTTGTCTCCATACACCTCGATCCGCTCGATACAATTTGAAACAAGACTCGTCCGACCACGCAACATGTTTCCAGTCATTAGCAGTCCAATGTCGGTGTTGACGGGCCCAGGTGAGGCATAAAGCTTTGTGTCGTGCAGTCATCGAGGGTACACGAGTGGGCCTTCGGCTCGGAAAGCGCATATCGATGATGTTTCAAATACGTGTGTGATATCTTATGGGACTTAACTGCTAAGATCATCAGTCCCTAAGCTTACACACTACTTAACCTAAATTATCCAAAGGACATACACACACACCCATGCCTGAGGGAGGACTCGAACCTCCGCCGGGTCGAGCCGGATGATGTTTCGTTGAATGGTTCGCACACTCACACTTGTTGATGGCCCTGCACTGAAATCTGCAGCAATTTGCGGAAGGGTTCCACTTTTGTCACGTTGAACGATTCTCTTCAGTCGTTGTTGGTCGCGTCCTTGCAGGATCTTTTTCCGGCCGCAGAGATGTGGGAGATTATCTTGATGTTTTCCCGGGTTCCTGATATTCACGGTACACTCGTGAAATGGTCGTACGGGAAAATCCCCAAATCATCGCTATCTCGGAGATGCTGTGTCCCATTGCTCGTGAGCCGATTGTAACACCACGTCCAAATGCACCTAAATCTTGATAACCTGCAATTGTAGCGGCAGTAACCGACCTAACAACTGCGCCAGACACTGGTTGTCTTATCCAGGCGTTACCGACCACAGCGCTGTATTCTGCCTATTCACAGTATCACTGTATTTGAATACTCATATGCCTATAGCAGTTTCTTCAGCGCAGCCTCTAAGGTATTCTATCCTGTGAGAGCCTCTTCATCTGAAAATAACCACTGCAAGCTACATCTTACTGAATACGCTTATGTATTCATCTATTGGTCTCTTTCTACGATTGTCACCCCTCCTCCCCCCCCCCCCCTTAGTTTTCCTCCAGTACTAAATTGGTGATCCCTTGACGTCGCAAAATGCGTCCCATCAACCGATCCCTTCTTTAGCTCAAGCTGAGCCACAAATTTCTTGTCTCTACAATTCTATTCAGTACCTCCTCATTAGTTACGTGTTCAACGTACCAAATCTTCAACATTCTTCTGTAGCACCACATTTCGAAACCTTCCACTCTCTTTTTGTCTAAACTGTTTATCGTGTATAATTCACTTCCATACATGGCTACACTGCAGACAAATACCTTCAGAGAAGACTTCCTTAGAATTAAATCTATATTCGAAGTTAATAAATTTCTCTTCTTCAGAAATGCTGCCAGCCTACATTTTGTATCATCTCTACTTCGGCCATCATCAGTTATTTTGCTGCCCAAATAGAAACACTCATCTGCTAGTTTAAGTTTCTCGTTTCCTAATGCGTTTCCCTTAACATCAACTGATTTAATTCGACCACAATCCATTATCCTTGTTTGGTTTTGTTGATGTGCATCTTATATCCTCCATACAAGACGCTGTCCATTCAGTTCCACCACTCTTCCAAGTCCTTTACTGTCTCTGACAGAGTTACAGTGTCATGGGTACACCTCCAAGTTTTGTTTATTCTCCCTGTTCTTTAATTCTTACTCAAAATTTTCTTTGGTTTTCTTTACTGCTTATTCAATGTGCATATTGAATGATATCGAGGATAGGCTCCACACAAGCTGTAAATAGCCTTTCGCTCCTTGTATTTTACACATGCTACCTTCAGAATTTCAAAGATAGTATTCCAGTCAACATTGTCAAAAGCTAACTATACGGTAGAGCTGCATGTCCTCGGGAAAAAATTACTGCTACTTTCAGCCGTTCGCAGTACCGCCACAGCAAGGCCGTTTTGCTTGACGTTGAAAGACCAGATTAGTCAGTCATCCAGACTGTTGTCCCTGCAGCTACGTACGATAGGTACAATTCTTTGTAATTCTATTGCTTTTGCAATATTTTAAGTACAGGTGGCATGCAGTCTCCTTTAATCAATGTGAACAAGAACCTGCTTGATATAGCGATGTAATTTTTTATAATTTCCTTTTGAAGAGAGTAGCTAAATAACAAGCTAATATTGTACAACGCCAAAGACTTTTTTTTCGAGTGCGAACGATTGCAGCTATCTTTCGGCACCACTGGTATTCCCAGCAACATATCTTATGAGCCGCGCGGGATTAGCCGAGTGGTCTCGGGCGCTGCAGTCATGGACTGTGCGGCTGATCCCGGCGGAGGTTCGAGTCCTCCTCGGGCATGGGTGTGTGTGTTTGTCCTCAGGATAATTTAGGTTAAGTAGTGTGTAAGCTTAGGGACTGATGACCTTTGCAGTTAAGTCCCATAAGATTTCACACACATTTGAACAACATATCTTATGATGTGAGTGTCGCAGCACTGGATCGTGTGGTAAATTCTGATTCTGTGATCAATAATATGGTTTGTGAGCTGTATAATGCTGTTATCTAAGTTTTCGTTAAATAAAATTGGAGGTTTCCTTTCTTCTATTTTATACTGAGGGAACTGAGCAAATTTTGTGGCAACCGTTTGCACATGGTACATCGCGATCATGTTATCCTGCTACGTCGGTCTTGAGCACGTCTGATGTTATGCAATTGTGCCTGTGACGAAGAGCTACTGTGAGGAATAATTTTCTGTGCACTGTCTACAAATAAATTAGCTGAACACCCTGTAAGATGTATTGCAAGCAATCTACGTTAGAAAACCGCATAGACATATTCACAATGTAGATAAATAAAATATCTGCATCTACAAGATGTGCCTGGAAAAAGCCTTTATAAAAAAAGTCTTCTCGGCTAGCATCAACGCGACGTTTCGATAAGACCAGTGAGAAGAAGATTAGCATCCGGTCTCATACTTTTGCGTTACAGGCGAAACAACAACGTACATTCGGAAACGAAAGATATTAGGTGTTTGTGGAACCAATGACAGTGATACTGGTAGAGTACTCTCCGTATTATCAATAGCTGCTTCTTTCTTAGGTTCGATCAACACGTAAGTATTACGGCCATGCATTAGGAGCTGAAATGGGAATCCCTGGAGAAAAGGCAACATTCTTTTCGAGTAACACTGCCGAGAAAATTTAGAGAACCGGCATTTGAAGCTGAGTGCCAAACGATTCTGTCGCCGCCGACCCACATTGGGTGTAAGGACCGTGAAGATAAAATACGAGAAATTAGGTCTCTTACTGAAGCATATACGAGTACATAGTTGTTTTCCCCTCGCTCTATCTGCGAGTGGAACAGGAAAGGAAATGTGTTGTAGTGGTACAGAGTACCCTCCGCCAGGCACCACACTGTGGCTTTGGAGTATCTACGTAGATGTGGATGTAGATGTAGATGTGGAAGTCAGAATGTTATCAGCGAATTTGTGTTGATGTATAATTTGCAAGCAGAGCTTATGTGGAAGCCATTGACCCTGCAAACCAGTTAACTGAATCACATTAAATCTCCACTACTTCCTAGCATCCGTAGGGATAGTATCACTAGACCTTATTAGTCGAACATTGTTGGCTTGCTGAGTTTGCGTTCTGTATCACCTTATAGCGTCGTATTTGTTCATATATTGAAGACCATAACTGCGCATGGTGCTGTAGTAAAAATAATAAAATAAAATATAATAACGATCCCTATACCACAATTGGATCGTTAATAGAATGTGAAACGAAATCTCGTAGTTATGTATTTTAAGTGCGAAATTTACATATACCCATCCTACCGAGGTTCCTATAGCTGGGGTTTTTATCCGTGGCAGAGTTGCCAAACACTTGTCTTCTCCACCATTGTCCTCTCCACCTTTTCCTCATCTGCGCGTCTGCGAGGGAGTACCTTCTGTGTATCTGTTACCTTCTTCAGGACGGGTAAGTCGATGTTCGGAATTTATAAAAAAAGATGCTTGACGGGCTCCAATATTTTACCACGTGATGGTGCTTTGATCACTCGACGAAACGTTCCACCAAGATAGTGCTACCCAGCCGAGCGACTCGTCAGTGAAAGGCAGTGAGTTTCATCAGTTCAGTTTATGAAGATAAGATTTCACGCTTCAGAGTAAGATTTATATATTGGACTCATGTTCATGTGTTGGTTTTTATGGTTTGCACTCTTACCTTCACAGGGTCCGTTGTAGTAAGTGTGACCTGGTGCCCTCTCTTGGCGAGTTCGAGAGCTATCAGTCGGAAGGGCAGCTGGTGGCTGATAGAGGGCGTTGGGATGATGCCCAAAATCCTGGCCGAATGCGTACCTCCAACAACCAAAATCAGCGTCAATGTATGCACCAAAATGGTCTTCATGGCACCACTGTCAGGAAACTCTGTAAACGAAAGTTATGTGTTATTGTACTGACGTACATGGGAGCAGTATTAGCTATATATACATCTACATCCGAAAGAAAGTAAAAATGTGATGCCTTGTCGATTGTATTATCGCCAGAGACGGAGCACTCGTTGTGGTGATTAATTAAGTAAGCGGCTGCAATACCGAACACCCTGTCCCTCCAAATTCTCACCTCGCTTCCTGTATCCGCTCACTCTCCCCCACCCATGCCGTATATGACTGTTCAGTTTGCCACGTGCTTTATAGTACCCGGAACAACTTCACCCCAAAATTGAATCCCAGCACCACACACCCCCAGCACTGAGAATCCTGGCCCACCTCACGCTACCTTACTTACCTCTCCTTACACTCTACGTCCTTCCACACGATAATTTCAAACCCATACGCTCCCAGACCATAAAATGATTCCTGACATCCACCCAGACTACGCTGTTAACCTGTCCCACCACTACCTCTTCCAAGAGAAGGCTCCAACCTATCCAACAATTCTACACCTCCCCTCTCCTCACTCTTCCCAATACTCATTCCTTATCACATAACTTCCTCTCCGATAACACTACATTTAATATCCTGAGCTAGAAATTCGTAACAGCACCCTAAAGCATTGTACTCCTCACAGTTTTCACTACTCCACGCGTCATCATCCTATTAAGTACATCAAGATACTTATCTCTATACTTGTCAATATCGTTTATGCATTTTATAATTATATCGTTAAAATCCATCTGTTGGGGGCTGTAAGTAACAAATAATCAATAAAAATACCTAGATATTTGGACGGAATAAACCAGAAAGCACATAAAATTACGCTATGTTATCAAAAGTATCCGGACACTCACAAAAGCATACTTTTTTCATATTAGGTACATTGTGCTGCCACCTGCTGCCAGGTACTCCATATCAGCGACCTCAGTAGTCATTAGACATCGTGAGAGAGCAGAATGGAGCGCTCCGCAGAACTCACGGACTTCGAATGTACTCAGGTGATTGGGTGTTACTTGTGTCATACGTCTGTACTTGAGATTTCCACACTCCTAATGATCCGTGGGTCCAATTTTAAGTGATAGTGAAGTGGAAACGTGAAGTGACACGTACAGCACAATAGTGTATAGGTCGACCTCGTCTGTTGACTGACGAAGACCGCCGACAGTTGAAAAGGGTCGTAATGTGTAATAGGCAACATCTATCCAGACCATCACACAAGAATTCTAAACTGCATCAGTATCCACTTCAAGTACTACGACAGTTAGGCGGAAGGTGAGAAAACTTGGATGTCATGGTCGAGCGGCTGCTCAAAAGCCACACAGCACGCCGGTAAATGCCAAACGACGCCTCGCTTGATGTAAGGAGCGTAAACATTGGAGGATTGAACAGTGGAGAAACGTTGTGTGGAGTGACGAATCACGGTACACAATGTGGCGATCCGATGGCAGGGTGTGGGTATGGCGAATGCCCGGTGAACGTCATCTGCCAGCGTGTGTAGTGTCAACAATAAAATTCGGAGGCGGTGGTGTTACGGTGTGCTCGTGTTTTTCATTGAGGGGGTTTGAACCCCTCTTTGTTTTGCGTGGCACTGTCACAGCACAGGCCTACTATGATGTTTTAAGAACCTTCTTGCTTCCCACTGTTGAAGAGCAATTCGGGGATGCGATTGCATCTTTCAACACGATCGCGCACTTGTTCATAATGCACGGCCTGTGGCGGAGTGGTTCCACGACAATAACATCCCTGTAATGGACTGGCCTGTACAGAGTCCTGACTTGAATCCTATAGAACACCTATGGGATGTTTTGGAACGCCGACTTCGTGCCAGACCTCAACGATCGACAAATCTTTAACTTTCGCCCATCAGGACTTGAACACTGACTAACAGAGTGCATTGTATGTATACTAGTTAGTGATATTTTCTAGCAGTGTTTGTTTTCTTCTTATAGCTCTTACATCTTCAAACAATATCGACATTTATTCATTCTCCCTGTAAATACTCGTTCACTCACTACCCAAAAAGATACTTTCTTTCCAGTACTATTTTTCGTTATTCAAGAATAACTGTCTTTGTCAACTGATTCATTCTAACATTGTACTAAAACACACAACAGAAACGCTATATTCTGTTAAATAAACTTTGTTCTCCCAAATCTATGTGAACATTTATTGCCAGACAAACCAGACAACGAGTATTTGATCACCAACAAACCAGTATCAAACTATTTATGTACTACGTTGGATTCATATTGAGCCGTTGAACATGGTACATCCCAAAATCGACCAATAGTGTGAAAATTAATGACTGTTACCATAGCACTGATAAGATGTGAAATTGAATTGTATTTCAACGTCAAAGTTCAGATACGAAGGTAAGTCGATAACTCATATATGAAATTATTTCTATTTCGGAAATATTTTAAATTGCATCACTGACCGAAGACGTCATGTAAAAAGATACGAGCTACTTTAAGTTACCGCACTGACTCAGGCAAAAGACGCGAGTAGATCACCCAATAAATTTCAAAAAAGACATGCCAGGCTGGAATGTCGGTCTGCATAACTTAAAATAAAAGTATTTCTTTATTTGGCAGTTCACTTTCTAATCGCATTTATCTATACAATTTCCCATTATATGACGTTCTGGAGGGACTCGGTGCATTCAGAGAAAATGCTCTTAGTTCAGGAGGGAGCAGCTACGCACACTGTAAATGTCGCAGTAAAACTACGCCATTTCTCCTTGAATCGCACTAAAATTATGCCATTTCGCTTCAAATGCGAGCTAGATATCACACGAAAATTTCGCCATTTCTTTGCGTACTGGTATGCAAATAAAATGTAGGATTACAGGTTTCGTTGTGCTCTCTCTGCAATAACTATAAACTAGTGTTGAGTGCTGAAATCTGGTTAGACATGCTACGATGAACTCAAAGTAGCGACGCAGTTTTCTCTTTCTGACTAAGCATGAGTGCTACGTTGCTCACAGACTTCGTGCACGCTGTTGTTAAGTGAGTCGATATTCTAGGTACTCTATTTCAGCACATATTGTCCCCAATAAGATCAGTGGTTAATAATATGGCCTCATTCAAAAGAAACTGCAGAATTTATTCATTGAACAGAAATACCATCTGCTCTTGAAAAACCCTTCCGTAACCGTTGAATTGCTGCAGTCCTCACGAACATCAGGCTGACAGAAAATTGCAACCTAGCTGTAAACATCAAGAAACCACACATTATGGTGTTGAATACCTATTGATTACAGATATGTGAAGCAACTTACGTTGTAGGCAAATGAAAAGAAAGAGTGTGGTAGAAGTCACATTATGACTTTACTAGAGAAATGTTTGTTTGGGACTGATGTGACACGAGTTAAATTCTGATCCAGCAAGTAGAGCGTAAACGTTTTTCTCGCCAACGCTTGGAACATTTTGGAAACATTCCAGCTATGTTTGTGCACTAACATGTACTGTAAATAAAACATAGCTTCATTACTTGAAACCAACAATCAATGCAGTCATTGTAAACCGGTTGTTCTGCATCCACAAAAGATAAAAATGAGAATAAATAAATTAGTTTTATTATGTATCTCTAAAATGAAAAATAATAGCTGACAATTATCACACAAGTTTTGTAACTACTCGTAGTAGGATGAGAAAATAATTTGAGGGAATAACTGGGTTAAACAACGATTAAATGTTAATCATATTAAAATCTGATCATATGGAAACTGACGCATTTCATAAGCACAAGATTCCGTCTTCAGGCTCTAACCATCACAAGGATTAGCACTTCAAGGAACGGAACAGACGCAGATGGACTCCAGATGTGCGCATGTTGAGTACGCGTTTGTGCCTATTTACACTGCACGAGAGCCTCGAAGTCGCACAGACTGTGTAAATTCGTCACCCCAACTTTCCTGCTGCATGTTGCACAGAACCAAAGGCACATCTATATCCGTGCGAGTCAAAGCACACGATGTTCCACGAATGGTGCCGACAGAAGCCGAAGCGTTCACCCACAAGAGCTACTGCAGCGAAGATGTCTGCAGCTGTGTACTTGACAACTCCCGCTGAGCGCTAACAGACTGATATTGAGGGGAAAGAACAAAGAATATGGCAACTCGGTGCAAAGGACACATGGTCGTTTTAACTTAATAAAACGAATCGAAACAGTGGCTTCTTCAGATCGACAGTGAAGATTGTCACCATAATAACAAACGTGATGTAGCGTTAAACGAAATTCTCTGGTCAATGATCACAGTGGAGGGAATTGGAAAGGAAATAATAACTCAGCGGCCAAAGTACTGCTGGAAAAGCCATGTAATTTATATCCGAAAGAGAAGTGGTTATGGCAGCGGAGGTTTATCAGTACAGTTTTATGACAAACTTCGATTCAACGATGGCATGGAATATTGAAGTTGCCGGTAACTTCTCGGAATTGCGCTACTGGCCATTAAAATTGCTACACCAAGAAGAAATGCAGATCATAAACGGGTATTCATTGGACAAATATATTATACTAGAACTGACATTTGATTACATTTTCACGCAGTTTGGGTGTATAGATCCTGAGAAATCAGTACCCAGAACAACCACCTCTGGTCGTAATAACGGACTTGATACGCCTCGGCATTGAGTCAAACAGAGCGTGGATGGCGTGTACAGGTACAGCTGCCCATGCAGATTCAACACAATACCGCAGTTCATCAAGAGTAGTGACTGGCATATTAAGACGAGCCAGTTGCTCGGCCACCATTGACCAGACGTTTTCAGTTGGCCAGAGATCTGGAGAATGTGCTCGCCATGGCAGCAGTCGAATATTTTCTGTATCCAGAAAGGCCCTTACAGGACCTGCAACATGCGGTCGTGCATTATCCTGTTGAAATGTAGGGTTTCGCAGGGATCGAATGAAGGGTAGAGCCACGGGTCGTAAAACATCTGAACTGTAATGTCCACGGTTCAAAGTGCCGTCAATGCGAACAATAGGTGACCGAGACGTGTAACCAATGGCATCCCATACCATCACACCGGGTGATACGCCAGTATGGCGATGACGACCACACGCTTCCAATGTGCGTTCACCACGATGTCGCCAAACACAAATGCGACTATCATGATGCTCTAAACAGAACCTGTATTCATCCGAAAAAATGACGTTTTGCCATTTGTGCACCCAGGTTCTTCGTTGAGTACGCCATCACAGGCGCTCCTGTCTGTGATGCAGCGTCAAGGGTAACCGCACCCATGGTCTCCGAGCTGATAGTCCATGCTGCTGCGCCGGCCGGAGTGGCCGAGTGGTTCTAGGCGCTACAGTCTGGAACCGCGCGACCGCTACGGTCGCAGGCTCGAATCCTTCCTCGGGCATGGATGTGTGTGATGTCCTTATGTTAGTTAGGTTTAAGTAGTTCTAAGTTCTAGACGACTGATGACCTAAGAAGTTAAGTCCCATAGTGCTCAGAACCATTTGAACCATGCTGCTGCAAACGCCGTCGAACTGTTCGTGCAGATGGTTGTTGTCTTGCGAACGTCCACTCAGGGATCGAGACGTGGCTGCATGATCCATTACAGCCATGCGGATAAGATGCCTGTCGTCTCGACTGCTAGTGATACGAGGCCGTTGGGATCCAGCACGGCGTTCCGTATTACCTCCTGAACCTACCGATTCCATATACTGCTAACAGTCATTGGATCTCGACCAACGCGAGGAGCAATGTCGCGATACGATAAACCGCAATCGCGATAGGCTACAATCCGAAATTTATCAAAGTCGGAAACGTGATGGTACGCATTTCTCCTCCTTACACGAGGCATCACAACTACGTTTGACCAGGCAACGCCGGTCAACTGCTGTTTGCGTATGAGTAATCGGTTGGAAACTTTGCTCAAGTCAGCACGCTGTAGGTGTCGCCACCGGCGCCAACCTTGTGTGATGCTCTGAAAAGCTAATCATTTGCATATCACGGCATCTTCTTCCTGTCGGTTAAATTTCTCGTCTGTAGCACGTCATCTTCGTGGTGTAGCAATTTTAATGGCCAGTAGTGGAGTAATTGTTTTTCCCATTCCAGTATCCCGCTTCTGTTGTATAAGGTGCAGTAGAAACGGAAATTATGCTAGCTCATCCTCAATTTCGAAACGAGTATTCGTCCTCTAAAAGATTTTTTTTTTTTTCGAAGAAATATCAAGTTCCACTTTACACATTTTTTCTCCCTTAGTAACAGTTTCGTTCTTTTGCGTTGTCCACTGCCCAGTGCATAAAATGTAGCGGCTGCTGAGATAGCAATAGCTTCTGATTTACTGTTAGCAATTAGCACTCGACACCATAAAATCCGTGCACTGATGTGCGCTTTGTGGCGTGGCTCTCTCTCTCTCTCTCTCTCTCTCTCGCCAACTACATGAGATTTCTCATGTTCACATTATTACTCTTTGAGGAACTTGTAAATCGACACACAGTCGCTGTATATCAAAGAGCAGGAAAACAAACTTCTGGAAGCCATGGCAGATGTTACTGACCTAGGAGGCACTGTTCAACACACCGTACGCTCACAACGTATACGGCGCCTGATGAGATGACTCCCGATATTAACAAAAGAACACGACTTAGTCGAAAAGAGTTTCATCATTTTTGTGAAATAGTTTGTGCTCCTATTCCTTGATGACCGATATCTATGATGGATTGAATCTGGAGACGAAATCTTGTACATTCGAATTACTTTCAATGTGATAGATTCTAATGCGATTAGCATTATAAACATGGTTAAGCCCAAGCATCCTCTTACCACCTCAAGTTTGCTCCATCGACCTATCTATAAGGTGCATTCAAAAAGGAACGAACCACAGACTTTAAATTAAACCTGCTAAAGGGACCGTAATGTCATTGCGTACGAAAGAAAGTGTGGATCCTATAAAAGCACTGAGAACCGAAACTCGTCACTAGAGGGACATGGCCTCACAAGCACGTGACCACAGAGCGAGCACAACACGTGTCAAAACTCAGTAATACCAAAACCAGAGAAATGGAGGCCTTAAACGAAGAGAAAACGGAAAAAGTGCGTTTCCTTTCAGTGGAAGGGATACGGGGGACGGGAATTCATCGAAGAATGACACAGATGAACGGAGAACCAGCGTCGTTGCTAGGTGTTTTGCCGCCCTAGGCGAGAACTGAAAAAACGCCCCCTCTGTTTTACTTCTATTGACCTCCTCGATATCCTCTTCCCCAACCCCCTCCACCACTAACAACATGCGACTGCACGACAACGCTAATCCACTATTACACATTTAATCATTAAATTAAAGTGATCAGACATCATCATTTTCTGGGGACTGTCCTCAGTTTTCATACTCTGTCCTCAATTGCTTTAAAATTGACTGAGGGAAACAAATGTTCTCAGTTTCTTATTTCTTGCCCCAGTTTTTGAAATTTCCCAAAAGCATTGAAGTAGGAAGACTGTGCCGTTATAACTCAACTGAATACTCCCAATTTGGCATGAGTTACTTATTTTATTTGACTGCAATGAAATGCAGTACGCACAAATACAGAGACAATAGCTTGCAAGGACAAAGCACATAATTTCTCCAATTATGTACCGTCGATAAACAGTTAATGACACTATCTTCCTGATTGTTATTTGCGTGTACGCGAAATTTTAAGAAAACGAAAGGCGATTTGTTTGAGGAAAGACAATGTAGTGATTTTCTCGTGCTGCGAGAGTCAGACACTAAGGGAGAGCGTTACAGACAAACACCAACTCGTTTCTTTGTGTGAGTACGATGAACTGCACTTACCTTTTACTCCTTTTAGATATGCTGAAGGAGAAGTACAAGACGTCGGTTGTGAATTCGTGATCGTTTATTCACAGGTAGTAATAGTAGAACCAAAAACATCAACAGAACCACTCAGTACAACTGACGCTTCACAAATGATCTACTAAGGCAGAAACAAAAGGAAGGGCTGACGGACGTATGGTGTCAACTCGCAGACACGATCGCAAGTCAGTGCACAGGCCCTGCTCCGGCGCTCGACGGACATGAATTAAGGTCGCGTTTTGTTTCCATTTCGCGCTCAGTAGCGGCTGCTTTAGTTTTGAGATAGATAAAGGCAATGTGTTTACTTTCGTCAAAGTAGATAAAGACTTATTAAGCCTTCTATATGAGGCTAAGTGAGTAACAGGTTAAAATTATATTTTTGTTTGACGTTTTAGAATTCGTGTCTATTTTAATTTAAGCTCCTGATATACAGTGTGGCCCATTGGTAGTGACCGGGTCAAATATCTCACGAAATAAGTATCAAACGAAAACACTACAAAGAACGAAACTCATATAGCTTGAAGGGGGAAACCAGATGGCGCTAAGGTTGGCCCGCTAGATGGCGCTGCCATAGGTCGAACGGATATCAACTGCGTTTTTTTTAAAATAGGAACTCCCATTTTTATTACATATTTGTGTAGTATGTAAAGAAATATGAATGTTTTAGTTGGACCACTTTTTTCACTTTGTGATAGATGGCGCTGTAATTGTCACAAACGTATAAGTACGTGGTATCACGTAAAATACCGCCAGTGGGGACGGTATTTGCTTCGTGATACATTACCCGTGTTAAAATGGACCGTCTACCAATTGCGGAAAAGATCGATATCGTATTAATGTATGGCTATTGTGATCAAAATGCCCAACGGGCGTGTGCTATGTATGCTGCTCGGTATCCTGGACGACATCATCCACGTGTCCGGACCGTTCGCCGAATAGCTACGTTATTTAAGGAAACAGGAACTGTTCAGCCACATGTGAAACGTCAGCCACGACCTGCAACAAATGATGATGCCCAAGTAGGTGTTTTAGCTGCTGTCGCGGCTAATCCGCACATCAGTAGCAGACAAATTGCGCGAGAATCGGGAATCTCAAAAACGTCGGTGTTGAGAATGCTACATCCGAATGCACCCGTACCATATTTCTATGCACCAGGAATTGCATGGCGACGACTTTGAACGTCGTGTGTAGTTCTGCCCCTGGGCACAAGAGAAATTACGGGACGATGACAGATTTTTTGCACGCGTTCTAATTAGCGAAGATGCGTCATTCACCAACAGCGGTAACGTAAACCGGCATAATATGCACTATTGGGCAACGGGAAATCCACGATGGCTGCGACAAGTGGAACATCAGCGACCTTGGCGGGTTAATGTATTGTGATCGATGGCAATCTAAATGGTGCAATGTGTGCTGATTTCCTACGTACTGTTCTACCGATGTTACTACAAGATGTTTCACTGCATGTCAGAATGGCGATGTACTTCCAACATGATGGATGTCCAGCACATAGCTCGCGTGCGGTTGAAGCGGTATTGAACAGCATATTTCATGACAGGTGGATTTGTCGTCGAAGCACCATACCATGGTCCCCGGATTTCTTTCTGTGGGGGAAGTAGAGGGTATTTGCTATCGTGATCCACCGACGACGCCTGACAACATGCGTCAGCGCATTGTCAATGCATCTGCAAATATTACTGAAGGCGAACTAGTCGCTGTTGAGAGAAATGTCGTTACACGTATTGCCACATGCATTGAGGTTGAAGGACATCATTTTGAGGATTAATTGCATTAATGTGGTATTTACAGGTAATCACGCAGTAACAGCATGCGTTATCAGGAATGATAAGTTTACAAAGGTACATGTATCACAATGGAACAACCGAAATAAAATATTCAAACGTACCTACCTTCTGTATTTTCATTTAAAAACCTACCTGTTACCAACTGTTCGTCTAAAATTGTGAGCAATATGTTTGTGACTATTACAGCGCAATCTATCACAAAGCAAAAAAAGTGGTCCAAATAAAACATTCGTATTTATTTACGTACTACACGAATATGTAATAAAAATGGGGGTGTTCTTGTTTAAAAAAACGCAGTTGATATCGGATTGAGCTATGGCAGCGCCATCTAGCGGGCTAGCCATAGCGCCATGTGGTTTCCTCCTTCAATGTAGACGAGTTTCGTTCTTTGTAGTTTTTTCGTTTGACGCTTATTTCGTGAGCAATTTGGCCCGGTCACGATCAATGGACCACCCTGTATAGACGTGCGCGAGCAGGAAGTGAGCTCTCCAAGTGTCGTAAACATTCGCTTCTCACGCGTAGTCTGGCTCATGTATCAGTCAAAGATGCTACGTTAGCTAGGTTCAGTAACACAAATGTGTGTCGGGCTGAGCACACTCTGTGATCACTGATCTTAGGTTCAGTTAAGGGCCCCACACACAAGCGACGGATCGCAACGATCCGTTAAATGGGCGACCGATCGCTTCGTATACCACACGTGTATGGACAAATCGCAGCGATCGGTCACTGCTCTCTGATCGCAAGGAAATCCCAGGAATCCGACGCATCGCATAGATTCATATCTGCAGGGTGGCTACCTCGCTGGTTTGCAGTCATGTGTGGCAATATATTTCGAGTCGTAACTCTAGTTACTAAGCGTTGTTGAGCAGTTATTTTCGTTTCGCTTTGCCCTCGTTGAGTAGGCTCAAATGGCTCTGAGCACTATGGGAATTAACGGCTGTGGTTATCAGTCCCCTAGAACTTAGAACTACTTAAACCTCACTAAGGACATCACACACATCCATGCCCGAGGCAGGATTCGAACCTGCGACCGTAGTGGTCGCGCGGTTCCAGACTGTAGCGCCTAGAACCACTCGGCCACTCCGGCAGGATCGTTGAGTAGGAATTTGACGTAAGACATTATAGTTATTCAGAGACCACGAACTAATGAGAGAAGTAAGGTGGAAGCCAGAGATGTCTTCAGTGCTAAGAAGGAATACAAAATACATCCTTCCATTCTCCATTGATTATCATTTTGGAAGTTGCACTATAGACATAGAATTGATGGGAATTTTCAGTAACAGTCCCGATGCAATGGGCTCCATCTGATGATTCTTAGTTTTTTTATGAAATAATTACACACGTTTTAAAGTTTTTAAATTCTAAACAGAATAACATATATATTGAAATATTAAGATGACATTTTAATTTAAACATTCTAAGCGTTTCTATTACACAGCTTAGTCATGTCCCTTGATACCTCATGTAATCTAACTCTCCCTTACACAATTTATAACAAGAGTTATGGTAATCAGTAGTGCGGCTATTGACATCATTATAGCCATATGTATAACACAAACAAATTGAATAAATACTTGCAGTTTAATTACAAGACAAATTAATAGAAAAGCAATTAAGGACCACTGAAAGAAAAACTAATTGCATTAGCACACTGGAAAGATATATATAACCCATTTAGCGTCAGCGAAAAATATAATGTGTTACAGAGTAACTTACAATCTCCAAGAAAAGCGTTTCAAAATAAATTTATCAAATTATAAGTCTCATTCATTTTAAACCTACTTTTTACAAGTATTCGTGGCGATATGGAAATCAATTGCAACTACTCATGTATCATTTTCCACAGCAGAACTTCTCGACACAGTGGAACTCATAATGCCGTTTGTAGTTGCTTCAAAAATCGCACGTTTGTGGGTTGACGAGGCGAACAACCGACAGCAGGCGATATCATACGCGACGGGTCGCTACCGCCGCTATCGGAATACTTGGGGCAAAACGCTGCATAAGTCAGAATTAATTTTGTCACTTGGTCAGTATCTGTCTCCTCTAAGATTACTTATTGAATAAGGTTTCTTCAAAGGCGTGTGGATCAGCCACTAGTCAGATTTAAAATTAACTTGCTCGTTTATTTCACAGATACTTTGCCTTGCTGTGTTTTGCGTGTTTTCGTACTGGTTCGTAAACTAGCGTAGATAGATGTTGGTTGGAATTTCTTGCCTTTGTGTGACTTCACATGATGCTGTTGTGCTCGCGTGTTTGGTAACTATTCGGGAATCTGTTATGTGGAAATGTATAGTGTACTTGTAACTACCTGCAGAGGAATTCTTGTAAATTCGAGATTTTGTTCCCCACTTTGTGACTAACAAGCTCAAAATCCATTGTCTGAACAAGTAGTGATTAATAAGCCCTGAATCCGTACGGCTTTTACGAGGTAAGACTTCTCTCTCATATGGATCGCAAGTTATGTTTATTTGAGTCAGCGTCCAGACAATTTTATTTTGTTTACTGTGAAAAACTGAGGCCTCCGACACTAATATGTATAAAGTGTGACAGTGTCTGAAGGGTCATCTTATAGTTTCACATTTAAATTATGTATCGTAAAATTTTTATTGTTAATTCGATTTTTTATACAAAACCTAAATAAAAATGGGCTTCATGAGTTTCGGTTCCTTTGTTCCTGAATGCTTTGTCCTGAACAATGTGATGAACACGTGTACCTTTAGTTTAAAGTATACCGAGTATAAATTTTGCTACGTGGTAATAATGCACACGGATTTTCCTCTTGCTTTATTAACCTGTACTGTAGATTTATTACGCACTTGTTCGCCACGTGATGTCTATGTCTACAGCTTCGATTCCTTTTGTAATGTAACAATCCTTCCGTCTGAATATTAAGCTATATCTCCACGAAGTTAGTACAAGATGGCTAACACTAAAGGATGTGAAAGTTTGGGTCACCACGTAGTCTGCAGCAAGCTAGTCCACTGCACGATTGCTGGTTACAAAGCACTGTACAGCACTGCTTCTTTTCGGCTTTCTGTTCGGGCATAAAGCGCACTGCAAGCAAGATCACAGGTAAGTGCCAATTGTTCATTATGTCGCCAAGTTAACTAGAATGTTGAAGACTTGTTTAGATACAGAGCAATAGAGCATATAATGTTGTGGTATATGCAACGAAAATCGTTATCTATGTATGGATTATGTTTTTAAATAACAGTCAATGAATTCTGCTGGTTTTAAATTTGCGTTGTAGCCAGATACCTGTTCGTAATCAGTCCTTTGCATTTGTATACTCATAATTAGCCAAATGTGCTTAAATAATCATGTTTAATCATTTGTACTGCAGTTTGCTAACCTTTCAACATTTGTTTTTCTACGCCTGCTCAATTGTAGTTATCGCAAATTGATGTTGAACCCCGTTTCTCTAGCACATGGAGGTCCAATACGTGAACAGCGTCTACTAGTTTCGCACCGAACCATATATGTACACGGCTCTGCCAGTTTTACCGATTTGTAGTAGTCAGCTATCACAAAAATGTTTTCGGTTCCGTTATATTAAGTGCCATTGCTATGTGAAGCAAAAGTAATTGTGAAGTTTCATCTGCATCGTAACACAACGCAAGTGTATTCCACATTTTCGTACTAAGTGGAAAGTTCGCCATCGGAGAAGAGTAACAGCTTCAAAGTTTAAAATTTCGTAAAATTAGCAAACTGTGCAGTTTTCAGGCAGTTTTCAGGCCATAACGTTATTATTTGCATCGTTTGGTTCCTTGCTGGCATATTAGTCGAATATACGTGGGAAAACTGAGACTTCACAGCAACAAAAATCTTCATTTTAAATATATGTATTTAAGCACTCCTAATGAGCGAATTTAAAAATTTAACGCAAAATTACTTTTAAATGGCTTTATTCGTGCGCCATCAAGTATAATAGAGAGCTGTGGTGCCACCTCAACATAAAACACCATGTATGCTCGGTTAAAACTGTGCGTATTCTGCTCTATGCCTCGAAATGCTGACTTCTCAAAGAATGGCTTGAAAGTGACTGACACATTTCAAACTTAAATCTGTAAAACAATCCTCCAAACACATTGTGTAACAATAGATGCAGTCTGTTCACAGCGCAGACAGTCTTAAGGAAACGGCAGAACTTCGATAACACAATATGACAATGAAAACATAGTTGAAGAGAGGCTGTGTAAGTACGGTACAGTAACTTAATTAAAAGTATTACGCTGAGTACACTTTCATTACATTTCTTACAGCCAAAGGAAAATGCTTCCTACATGATTCTAATTTGTTTACATTTGCTAACGAGAATTTGAACGTCCGGAAAATCGGAAAGTGGCTGCAAACAAAACATTCAGCTTGCAAAAACCATTACCTTTGATCTAATGAAACCAATGATTATTTGGACAACTTTCACAGCATTAATGTCATTGTTACTAAGCGATCACGCTACAGAAAATCAAGAAAATAACAGTAAATACACAGCAGCACTAGTTGCATTATAGTCTTTATCTACATCCGGTTTAGATCCACTGTAGTTATCAAGATAACAAAACTAATAACGCCATATCGATGTGAAGACAGATTTCCTATCTCGAATATGAGTTTACGTCGCAGGCATTGTGGGCAACTCGGCGCCTGATAATGAACTTAGTGGGAGGGAAGTACATAGTAGTGTAATAATGGCTTGTTTACTATTTCAACTGACGTTTCAAGCGTTATCTCTCTTTCATGCTACGTGTATATAAGTTATCGGTCGCTATTAGAAATTAATGCTCGAAGATACTACAGAAATTATATGAAATTTTGCTACAAAACTATGAAAAGTAATATGTTAAAGAAGATGTTTTGCAAGTATTAACTAATATGTAAGCTGAATATAGTAGACAAAATTCTAAGCTTAATTTCTGGTGCTGTTCACTTACTGCAATAAGTGTATGACCATGAAAACAACTCAAAAATGAACATGAGAGATTCGTTTACTCCACTGCAAGACATTTTATCTGAGAAGCTGACAGCCTGGTAATAAAGTTTTATGTGAGATTTGAAATATTGCTCGATATCTGCTAAATTTCTTTAGGTACCTATTGAGTCTTAGATTTTTAGTGTGAGAATGACTGATTAAATTTCTCCAAGACTTCAGAGTGTTGTGCATTTCTTACATTTAGCATTTTTATAACATCTTTCTCAAACGGACTAAAAGGTATAAAATATTTTCTTCTAACCCGATACAGATTCATAATCCCCAAAGAGATAGTTCTGAAAATTTCTTCTTGTGAATCTTTAGTAATTATGACAACATTTCTAAAAATAAAAATAAAAACATGGGGCACAGTTAGGAGTCAATTAATGCATGAATACTTCACCTTAGTAACTAAAAATTTTATTGCACTGCAAATGATATCTACTGCTGTGTTATTTTTCTTAATTATAGCTACTCTTTATGCTCCTTACTATTATCTATTGCATGTGCTTCGCATTTTTCGTTTTAAATTTTATATGTGTTGTCATAGCTTCTAAAAATTCATAGCACGGATTTTCAGGACTATCAGTATGAGGCAAGGATAGGAGATAGGAGAAATTATTTTACATTAACAACTTTTTATTTAAATAATTACCTTTTGTTTTTAGTCTCTTGAGTCTGAAATTTGTCCATCAATTTCAAACTCTTTGATGACATCGTAACAGACACATTTGGTAAATTTCAGATTCATTTTAGTTTCTCCTCATCCGAGGAGCTTCCTACAACGTATGTACTATATCGCTAAATGACCGAGAAATTAGAGAGATTCGAAGTCACACAGAGACCTACCAGCAATCGTGCTTAATTGCGAAACATTCGCAACTGGACAGGAAAAGCGAAAAGTAGCAGTGGTACAGAAACTACCCTCCACCACACAACAGACATTAAAGCAAATTAATATTTCACTGTCATCCTCTTCTAAGCTATATGGAAAGTCTTAAGTTTCTAGCTCATCGGGAAGTTAGTTTAAAATCAATGTGTACTGTTCACCAGGTACAACAAACGAAGTACCCTCTGCCACACACAGGACAACTAAGCCAGTTATTATTGTAGTATCATCCGCTTCTGAGCTATATTGAAAGTTTCAGGTCTGTAGTTCATCGGGAAGTTAATTTGAAATCAACTGTGAGGAACCAACAGAAGGCGGGTGGTTATTTCCTTATAAGAACCAAAATATCATCTGTTTCGACCTACAGAAGTCCGGGACTCAGTTGCCATCTTCTAGGTTATCTGCATCAGCACGTCCTGATGTACTGTCTGTTGTGCTAGCCCGTAGCTCCCAGAGAAAAAGAACTGCCACAGAACAAAAAGTTACAGGTATACTGATCTATTGACGCCTATGTCCACAGATAACGATCAATCTGTCAGTTACAAATGCCACAGAAAAATAACTTCTACTTATCATTAGCCACAATTTCTACAAGCTTTGAAGGACTGAAAGCTTGTTAGTCAAATGGCGTTTAGTAATGTTTATTATAAAGCTGTGTGACAAATGATAATTTATTATACAGACATAAAAAAAAGTTTTGCATCACCCCAGTTTCCAGAAGTCCTGAAGATAGACGTTGACTGCGGATATTGTATCACAGACACAGTCCGTTTGACTGTCAGAGATGTGACTAAACCCTCCCAAGGATGTAAACAACCATGCATGGGCAGCACCTATTAGACGGCGGGGGTCCGACAGCCGATCAGTTCCAGTCGTTCCGCCAGGAAGGAGATACACGGCTCGTGTTGTCTGTAGTTTAACGATGCCCTAGACGGTCAATACCGCGGTTCGATCACGTCCGCATAGTTACTTTGTGCCAGAAAGGGCTCTTAACATGGGAAGTGTCCAGGCGTCTCGGAGTGAACCAAAGCGATGTTGTTCGGACATGGAGGAGATACAGAGAGACAGGAATCGTCGATGACATGCCTCGCTCAGGCCGCCCAAGGGCTACTACTACTGCAGTGGATGACCGCTACCTACGAATTATGGCTCGGGGGAACGCTGACAGCAACGCCACCATGTTGAATAATGGTTTTTGTGCAGCCACCGGACGTCGTGTTACAAATCAAACTGTGCACAATACTGCTTGATGCGCAACTTCACTCCCGACGTCCATGGTGAGATTCATCCTTGCAACCACGACACCATGCAGCACGGTACAGATGGGCCCAACAATGTGCCGAAAGGACCGCTCAGGATTGGCATCACGTCCTCACGGATGAGTGTCGCATGTGCGTTCAACCAGATAATTGGAGGAAACCCGGTCAGGCTGAACGCCTTAAACACATTGTCCAGCGAGTGCAGCAAAGTGGGGGTTTCCTTCTGTTTCGGGGTAGCATTATGTGGGGCCGACATACGCCGCTACTGTTCTTGGAAGGCGCCGTAACTGCTGTACGATACGTGAATCCCATCGTCCGACCGATAGTGCAACCATATCCGCAGTATATTGGCGAGGCATTCGTCTTCATCGACTATAGTTCGCGCCCCCATCGTGTACATCTTGTGAGTGACTTCCTCCAGGATAACGACATCGCTAGGCTAGAGTGGCCAGCATGTTATCCAGACATAAACGCTATTGAACATGCCTGGGATAGATTGAAAAGGGCTGTTTATGGACGACATGACCCACCAACCACTCTGAGGCATCTATGCCGAATCTCGGTTGAGGAGTGGGACAATCTGAACCAACAGTGCGTTGATGAACTTGTGGATAGTATGCCACGACGAACACAGGCTTGCATCGATGCTAGAGGACGTGCTACTGGGTATTAGATGTACCGGTGTGCACAGCAATCTATACTACCACCCCTGAGGGTCTCGCTGTATGGTAGTACAACACGCAATGTGTGGTTTCATGAGCAATAAAAAGGGCGGAAATGATGTTTATTTTGATCTCTATTCCAATTTTCTGTACAGGTTCCGGAACTCTCGGAACCGAGGTGATGCAAAACTTTTTTTGATGTGTGTATATTAGGACTCACACGGGGTGGTCACGACGCTGGGATCAAGGATTTACTTTAAATTTCGTACATCTCTAGCAGGCCATTAACGCAACACAACATGCAACTTATAAGGTGCACTACTCTGGCAGTTCTGAGAAGATCGCAAGAGAAGTTTTACAAGTCTGTTGTGTAAGTGAAGTACCTGTCTGAGAAGAGTGGCTGTAAGAAGTAACTGTAGTCAAGTGTTTAGCGTTCGCGCGTAGTAAGAAGGACGTGAACGAAGAGATGATTCGAATCCTTCTGACATTTAAATTTTTATCTACATTTTTCTCATCACTGGCCACATTAATTAATTCATATGACATTTGTGTGGTAATATAAGGAAAAAAACCATGTGCATTTTCATGAAATTGTAGTGAATTTCATATGTTATTTGACTATTTACCATTTTTAATTCAAGTTTCAAGTACGAGGGACAGGCTTGGAAAGCACAAGGCAAACCTCGATAAACAGAGATGCGAGTGACGTTATTCACAATTGGTAAAATAGTAAGTGACAATGTGCCACTCGATGGATGTGCTCTGGATATCATGCGTTGCAGGACAGTATTCTCGTATAGACATGGAAAACATAAATTGAAAGGGCATCTACTACATCGAATGAAAGCAGTTTTCTCGCATTTACAGAAAACGTTTAGAGTTTTTAAGGGAAAACACACTTCGTTAACATTTTGAAAAATTTCTCTTTCTTTCGCTAGTTTGGATGCAAACCACGCAAAACGGAACATTTTGACAAATATAGGTGTTGTACGATGGAATTTAATTAAAATTAGTAAGTAGTCAAATAACATGAAATGCACTAAACCTTCATGCAAATACATGTGGTTTTTCTTATTTCATTACCTCTGAAGTGCCATATAAATTAAATAATATGATCAGTAATGAAAAACTAGATTAATAATTAAGGTTGAGCGGAGTTCGTATTACGTAGCTCGAACGCTAATCACTTTTCCACCAGGAACTCTGACATCCAACCCCTCCGCACACATACATAAACCACGTAACAGACGCGTCAAATTTCTCTTGCGATTTTCTGGGAATTGCCAGAGCACCCTACTACTTGCACATTATGTTGCTTTACTGGCCTACTAAAGGTGTACAAAGTTTGAAGTAAATCTGTCACCGCTGCGTCGTCTACATCTACATCTACATGGATACTCTACAAATCACATTTAAGTGCCTGGCACAGGGTTCTATTTTTCCAATTTCGCATAGCGCGCGGAAAGAACACCTGTATCTTTCCGTACGAGCTCTGATTTCCCTTATTTTGTCGTGGTGATCGTTTCTCCCTGTTTAGGTCGGTGTTAACAAATTATTTTCGCATTCGGAGGATAAAGACGTCTTTGTTTTAATGATGTCCACACCAAATCCTGCATCATGTCAGTGACGCTCTCTCCCCTGTCTCACGATAATACAAAACGTGCTGCCCTTCTTAGAACTTTTTCGATGTGCTCCGTCAGTCCTGTCTGGTAAGGATCCCACACCGCGCGGAAGTATTATAAAAGAGGACGAACAAGCGTAGTGTAGGCTGTCTCCTTAGTAGATCTGTTACATTTTCTAAGTGTCTTGCCAATAAAATGCAGTCTTTGGTTGGCCTTCCCCACAACATTTCCTATGTCTTCCATCCAATTTAAGTTGTTCGTAATTGTAATTTCTAGGTATTTAGTTGAATTTACTGCCTTTGGATTTGACTAATTCATCGTGTAACCGAAGTTTAACGGATTCTTTTTACCACTCATGTGGATGACCTCACACTTTTCGTGATTTAGGGCCAGTTGCCAATTTTCGCACCATACAGTTATCTTCTCTAATTCGTTTAGCAATCCTGATGACTTTATTAGTCGATAAACGACAGCGTCATCTGCAAACAACCGAACACGGCTGCTCAGATTGTCTCCCAAATCGTTTATACAGATAAGGAACAGCAAAGGGCCCGCAACACTACCTTGTGGAACGCCAGAAATCACTTCTGTTTTACTCGATGACTTTCCGTAAGTTACTACGAATTGTGGTATCTCTGACAGGAAACACGAATCCAGTCACATAACTGAGACGATATTCCATAAGCACGAATTTCACTACAAGCCGCTTGTGTGGTACAGTGTAATCAGTATTTAGAGCTGCAAAAAAAAAAAAAAAAAAAAAAAAAAAAAAAAAAAAAAAAACTTTGAAAAATATCAGTGTGATGAAGCAAACATTTAGCTACTAATAGCAGATATATAATACCTCTATAGTAAAGCTCAGGAGGAGGCAGCATTTTTTTTAAGTAACAGCCTCCTCTCTAAATTTAGATGACTGAGTGTGAATAGCATTATGCATTACGACAGTCTGTTGTTGCTACAATATGCATATTACGCTTCTCTGACGTTTCACCTTGTGTGCATGCATAGCACGACTCGTTCCATAGCCCTGAAGGATCTTTTCTTGATAGTATCTACGGAACACGATAAATGAACGAATGAATGAATGGAAACGGAGGACACCTAAAGTGTTTGCATATTTACTTCTGTCAACGCCTTCAGCAAAAGACTGTTTCTTCTTGATTTGCGTTCACCAAGATATACGTCCGTACCGCTGCAGCCCCATTGATAAACTGCTTTTTCGAAATACCTCATATCGTTGCGTGTCGTATGTGGCTGTCTACTGCAGTTACACAAATATTATTTTCCGTTGTTTCTCATTGTATGATCAGCCAGTTTACTGATTAAATTACACGAATTCGCTTCCTGCTTTGGACCGGCAGATCTAAATATAATTTTTTACCCTCAAAAATCCTCTGCGTTACGTCTTTATGGCTGGTGAGATATTTCGCTCCAAAGAAAATAATGCTACTACTGTTTTCCTAAAGGCAACAAACCTATCTAATGAATTATTACATAATGATTATATTTTGCGTTCGAACCTTATTACGAAATTGTTAAGAAAAAAAAGAGACAACTGAGCTGGTCGCTAGAGAAGTACGTTTACCTGTTATGCAGGGATGGCGATCGTAGCGACGTCGCTACTCTTCCTCTTGGTGGTGACTACAGCGGCCGGTCTTCTCGCTTGAGTGTTGCTGCGGTGGCGGCAGCAGCACAACTTATCCCCTCCCGCTCCTGCCGCGGTCCTGATGGACGTAACCACTGCAAGGTCACAGAAGCGAACTTCCAGCTGGTCACGGACGAAATCGTGCTGCTCCACGCTGGTGGGGGCAACGTGGGCTCGGGACAGCACACGCCGCAGCCGTAGACCTGTCTTGCAGAAGGCGGTCCAGAGCCACAGTCAGCATGACACACATATTTGCAAATGATGTAACACTGAGCTACCACACAGTGCAACGTCTCACAACAACAGCGGCTTTACAAAAGATGACGAGGCTTCTCCTGAACAGGACTAGGACCCCCAACAGCTTTATACGAACCGCGCGGTACCAAGCAACTGCTCCCTCATTCTGTGCGTCGGTGGGCCACAGTTTTGTAAGGATTCAAAATTTCCACTACACTTTCTTGGCCTTTAATGTTATTTAACATGTAAGTTCAGCCTCATTAAGAGTTACAGTAGAATTCTGCCTGGTTCACCAAACTGGGAAAATCTCTGCCAATATCAGAGGCCGAAACTACGTCTCCATTGTGCCAGTCTTTCATGTTGACCAGTTAGAAATTTAGATAGTGAGGTGGACGCACCACTCCCAAGTCGTTTGTTCAGTCATATTACGTAAATATATGATTCAATGGTTCTGAGCACTATGGGACTTAACTACTGCGGTCATCAGTCCCCTAGAACTTAGAACTACTTAAACCTAACTAAACTAAGGACATCACACACATCCACGCCCGAGGTAGGATTCGAACCTGCTACACCGTAGCGGTCGCGCGGTTCCAGACTGTAGCGCCTAGAAGCGCTCGACCACTCCGGCCGGCTACGTAAATATACACTGAGAGCACGAAAGTCATGGGACAGCCATATGCACAGATACAGAAGGCGGTAATTCGCGTATACAAGATATAAAAGGGAGGTACAGTGTCAGAGTTTTCATTTGTGCTCAGATGATTCATGTGAAAAGGTTTCCAACGTGATTATGACCCCACGATGGGAACCAACAGACTTTGAAAGCTGACTAGCAGCTGGAGCTCGACAAATGGGACATTTAGTTTCGGTAATCGTTGTTGTTGTTTTGGTCTTCAGTCCTGAGACTGGTTTGATGCAGCTCTCCATGCTACTCTATCCTGTGCAAGCTTCTTTATCTCCCAGTACTTACTGCAACCTACATCCTTCTGAATCTGCTTAGTGTATTCATCTCTTGGTCTCCCTCTACGATTTTCACCTTCCACGCTGCCCCCCAATGCTAAATTTGTGATCCCTTGATGCCTCAGAATATGTCCTACTAACCGGTCCCTTCTTTTTGTCAAGTTGTGCCACAAACTCCTCTTCTCCCCAGTTCTATTCAATACTTCATCATTAGTTGTGTGATCTACCCATCTAATCTTCAGCATTCTTTTGTAGTACCACGTTTCGAAAGCTTCTATTCTCTTCTTGTCCAAACTATTTATCGTCCATGTTTCACTTTCATACATGGCTACACTCCATACAAATACTTTCAGAAACGACTTCCTGACACTTAAATCTATACTCGATGTTAACAAATTTCTCTTCTTCAGAAACGCTTTCCTTCCCATTGCCAGTCTACATTTTATATCTTCTCTACTTCGATCGTCATCCCCAAATAGCAAAACTCCTTTACTACTTTAAATGTCTCATTGCCTAATCTAATTCCCTCAGCATCAGTTGACTTAATTCGACTACATTCCAGTATCCTCGTTTTGCTTTTGTTGATGTTCATCTTATATCCTCCTTTCAAGACACTGTCCATTCCGTTCAACTGCTCTTCCAATTCCTTTGCTGTCTCTGACAGAATTACAATGTCATGGGCGAACCTCAAAGTTTTTATTTCTTCTCCATGGATTTTAATTCCTACTCCGAATTTTTCTTTTGTTTCCTTCACTGCTTGCTCAATATACAGATTGAATAACATCGGGGAGAGGCTACAACCCTGTCTTACTCCCTTCCCAACCACTGCTTCCCTTTCATGCCCCTCGACTCTTATAACTGCCATCTGCTTTCTGCACAAATTGTAAATAGCCTTTCGCTCCCTGTATTTTACCCCTCCCACCTATATAATTTGAAAGAGAGTATTCCAGTCAACATTGTCAAAAGCTTTCTTTAAGTCTACAAATGCTAGGAACGTAGGTTTGCCTTTCCTTAATCTTTCTTCTAAGATAAGTCGTAAGGTCATTATTGCCTCACGTGTTCCAATATTTCTACGGAATCCAAACTGATCTTCCCCGAGGTCGGCTTCTACCAGTTTTTCCATTCGTCTGTAAAGAATTCGTGTTAGTATTATGCAGCTGTGACTTATTAAACTGATAGTTCGGTAATTTTCACATCTGTCAACACCTGCTTTCTTTGGGGTTGGAATTATTATATTTTTCTTGAAGTCTGAGGGTATTTCGCCTGTCTCATACATCTTGCTCACCAGATGGTAGAGTTTTGTCAGGACTGGCTCTCCCAAGACCGTCAGTAGTTCTAATGGAATGTTGTCTACTCCCGGGGCCTTGTTTCGACTCAGATCTTTCAGTGCGCTGTCAAACTGTTCATGCAGTATCGTATCTCCCATTTCATGTTCATCTACATCCTCTTCCATTTCCATAATATTGTCCTCAAGTACATCGCCTTTGTATAGACCCTCTATATACTCCTTCCACCTTTCTGCTTTCCCTTCTTTGCTTAGAACTGGGTTTCCATCTGAGCTCTTGATATTCATACAAGTGGTTCTCTTTTCTCCAAAGGTCTCTTTAATTTTCCAGTAGGCAGTATCTATCTTACCCTTCGTGAGATAAGCCTCTACATCCTTACATTTGTCCTCTAGCCATCCCTGCTTAGCCATTTTGCACTTCCTGTCGATCTCATTTTTGAGACGTTTGTATTCCTTTTTGCCTGCTTCATTTACTGCATTTTTATATTTTCGCAGTTTCCCCATCCGCTCAGAATCCAACAATAAATTGTACTCGTCGTTGTGAAATTTATTATAATGGCGTTCAATACTAAACTTCCGCTGACCAGCGAGAATACTGCCAAATATTAAACATTTCCCTTAACGACCGAGAGCAGCGGCGTTTGCGTAGAGTTGTCAGTGCTAACAGACAAGAAGCACTGTGTGCAATAACAGCATAAATCCATATGGAACGTATGATGAACGTATCCGTTAGGACCTTGCGGCGAAATTTGGCGTTAATGGGCTATGGCAGCAAACTACTGACGCGAGTGCCCTCGCTATCGGCACGACATATGGTCGTGACCATTTCGTTTGGAGATCAGACTACCGGAAAACCGTTGCCTGGTCAGTTGAGTCCAGATTTCAGTTGATAAGAACTTCTGAGAAGTTCGAGAATCCGCGAATCCATGGACCCAACCTATCAACAAGGCACTGTGCAAACTGGTGGTAGCTTCATAACGGTGTGAGCTGTGTTTACATGGAATGGACTGGGTCCTTTGGTCCAACTGAACCGACTGTTCACTGGAAATGGTTATCTTCATCTACTTGGACACCATTTTCAGCCATACAGGGACTTCATGTTCACAAAAACTAAATCATTCCACCACGCCACAGTTGTCCACGTTTGATTTGGAGAACATTCTGGACAATTCGAGTGAATGATTTGGTCATCCAGATCGCCTGAAATGAAGCGCATCAAACTTTTCTTTTTCTTAAGTCATCAGTATTCTGACTCAGTTATTTGTCGGATATTCTCCAATCTCTGTCTTCCTCTAAAGCTTTTCCCCTCTACAACTCCCTCTAGTACCACAGGAGTCATTCCCTGTTATCTTAACAGATGCCCTATCGTCTGTTCCTTCTCCTTGTCAGTGTTTTCCACATATTTCTTTTCTCTCCGATTCTGGGCAGAACTTCCTCATTCCTCACTTTATCAATACACCTAATTTTCAACATTCGTCTGTAGCACCGCATCTCAAATGCCTCGATTCTCTTCTGTTCCGATTTTCCCACAGTCCCTGTTTCACTACCATACAATGCTGTGCTCCAAACGTACAATCTCAGAATTTTCTTCCTCATATTACGGGCTGTGTTTGATACTAATAGACTTCTCTTGGCCAGGAGTGCCCTTTTTCCCAAGGCTACTCTGATTTTAATGTCCTCCTTCCTCCGTTCGTCATTGGTTATTTCCTGCCTAGGTAACGTCAGCTACATCGTGACCATCAATGCTAATGTTTAAACTGGCCGGTGTGGCCGAGCAGTCCTAGGCGCTTCAGTCTGGAACCGCGCGACCGCTACGGTCGCAGGTTCGAATTCTGCCTCGGGCATGGATGTGCATGATGTCTGTAGGTTAGTTAGGCTTAAGTAGTTCTAAGTTCTAGGGGACTGATGACCTCAGATGTTAAGTCCCATTGTGCTCAGAGCCATTTGAACCATTCGAATCTAATGTTAAGTTTCTCGCTGTTTTCATTTCTGTTACTCCCCGTTACTTTCGTCTTTGTTAGATTTACTCTTAGTCAATAGTCTGGACTCATTAAACTGTTCCTTTCATTCAGAAGATCATATAATTCTTCTTTTTGCCCTGATTTAGGATAGCAATATTTTCAGCGAATCGTATCATTGATATTCTTCGACCTTAAATTTTAATCCCACTACTGAACCTTTCTTATATTTCCATCATTGCTTCTTCGATGTGCAGGTTGAACAGTAAGAGCGAAAGAGTACATCCCTGTCTTACGCCCCTTTTAACCCGAGCACTTCGTCCTTGGTCGTCCACGCTCATTATTTATACCCTCTAGGCTCTTGTACATACATTACCCGTCTCTCCCTGTAACTTACCCCTATCTTTCTCAAAATTTCGAACATCTTGCAAAATTTTACATTGTCGAATGCTTTTTCCGGGTGACAAATCCTATGAACTTTTCTTGATTTATCTTCAATCTTGCTTCCATTATCAACCACAACATTAGAATTTCCTCTCTCATGCCTTTACCTTTCCTAAAGCCAAACTGATAGTCCATCTAACACATCCTCACTTTCCTTTTGTATATTATTGTTGTCAGAAACTTGGACGCATGAGCTGTTAAGCTGATTGTGCGATAATTCTTCCACTTGTCAGTTCTTGCAGCCTTCGAAATTATGTGTATGATATTTTTCCAAGAGTCAAATGGTATGTCGCCAGATTCATACGTTCTATACACCAACGTGAATAGTCGTTTTGTTACCGTTTTCACCAATGATTTTAGAAATTCTGATGGAATGTTACTATCCCTTCTGCCGTATTTGATCTTAAGTGCTCCAAAGTTCTCTTAAATTCCGACTCTAGAAATGAATCGCCCATCTCTTCTATAGCTACTCCTGTTTCTTCTTCTATCACACCATACAAATCTTCCTCCTCATAGAGACCTTCACTGTACTCTTTCTATCTATCTGCTCTCTCCTCTGCATTTAACAGAATTCCCGCTACACCCTTAATGTTTGCACCCTTGCTTTTAATTTCAGCGAGCCGCCCGCGGTGGCCGAGCGGTTCTAGGCGCTTCAGTCCGTAACCGCCCGACTGCTACGGTCGCAGGTTCGAATCCTGCCTTGGGCATGGATGTGTGTGTGATGTCCTTAGGTTAGTTAGGTTTAAGTAGTTATAATTTCTAGGCGACTGATGACCTCAGATGATAAGTCCCATAGTGCTCAGTGCCATTTGAACCATTTGAAGTACCTTTCCATTTGCTGTCCAGTCTATCCTCCTAATCTTTAACGATTTCTGTAACAGCACATTTCAAAAGCTTCTATTTTCTTTTTGCCTGTACGTTTTCGTCCACTCGTTTTCGTGTATACCTGTATTCCCAATACATGATTTCAGAAAAGACTTCCTAACACTAAAATTTACATTCAATGTTAATCCATTTTTTTCCAGAAAAACTTGTCTAGCTATTACCAGTGTATGTTTTATAATGTAACATCCTCTTTCTTTCTGCCACGGTCAGCAATTGTGTTGCCTAAATAGCAAAACACGTCCATTTCGTAGTGTCTCATTTCTCCTCTGATTCCCTCAGCAATGAGTCCTTTTCCGTCTCTGACAGAATTACAGTGTCATTGGCAAACAATGAGTTTTTAATTCTGTCATCTTAACTTTATTTCATTTGAATCGCCGTCCGATCGAACGCAATTCCAGTGCCATAAACAACTACACCAACTCGCTCGATGTGGATATCGTAAGTGAGAATATGCTCTTTGGGAGAATTCTAAAGAAATATAAATTGTTTGCCATCCTCGTGGTTTACAAAACTACTGTTCTTCAGTTGCGAATCATTTCAAAGCTTATCAAAGGAGGGAGTTTCACGTTTCGGTAAACGACTCTTCTATTCACGCAAAGACTACTTTGCCTCAAGTGATGGACGGTATCAGATGCACGTTGAGCGTCAAGGAAAAGCTATTTCTTAAAATTCAGAGTTCAGACATTTGAATATGAATATAGAGCACCATGATTTCCTCCGATATAACTCTCACATTGACGATCTACATCTACATCTACGTATATACTCCGCAAGTCACTGTACAGTACTTATCTCCTTTCGTATTGCATTCACTTATTGAACGAGGGAAATAACAGTGTATCCCTCCCTACGCATCCTAACCCCTCTTCTCTTATTAACATGACCCCTAGGACAGATATACATATTCTCTGCCTCGTGATGACTGGGTGTTGTGTGATGTCCTTAGGTTAGTTAGGTTTAAGTAGTTTTAAGTTCTAGGGGACTAATGACCATAGATGTTAAGTCCCATAGTGCTCAGAGCCATTTGAACCATTTTTGATATACGTATGCGGAAATATAATGATCACATGCTCTTCTCGCAGTACAGGATCTCTAAATTTATCCAAGAGGGTTTCGTGATAACAATGCCGTATTTCTTCTAACGATCCCGATTTATCGTCCCCGAGATACAATCCTATCAGGGCTTATCTAAGATCGTTCGATGTCTGTTGCCTGCCTCTTTCATAAAGACTCAAAGCAACGTCGGTGTGATTAGAGAAAAACCTAATTATACACTACTGGCCATTAAAGTTGCTACACCAAGAAGAAATACAGATAATAAACGGGTATTCATTGGACAAATGTATTATACTAGAACTGACATGTGATTACATTTTCACGCAGTTTGGGTGCATAGATCCTGAGAAAACCGGACATTGAGTCAAACAGAGATTGGATGGCGTGCACAGGTACAGCTGCCCATGCAGCTTTAACACGATACCACAGTTCATCAACAGTAGTGACTGGCGTATTGTGACGAGCCAGTTGCTCGGCCACCACTGACCAGACGTTTTCAATTGGTGAGAGATCTGGAGAATGTGCTGGCCAGGGCAGCAGTCGAACATTTTCTGTATCCAGAAAGGCCCGTACAGGACCTGCAACATGCGGTCGTGAATTACCCTGCTGAAATGTAGGGTTTCACAGGGATCGATTGAAGGGTAGAGCCACGGGTCATAACGCATCTGACATGTAACATCCACTGTTCAAAGTGCCTGCTGAAATGTACGGTTTCGCAGGGATCGAATGAAGGGTAGAGCCACGGGTCGTAACACATCTGAAATGTAACATCCACTGTTCAAAGTGCCGTCAATGCTAACAAGAGGTGACCGACACGTAACCAATGGCGCCCCATACCATCACGCCGTGTGATATGTCAGTATGGCGATGACGAATCCACGCTTCCATTGTGCGTTCACCGCGATGTTGCCAAACACGGATGCGGCCATTATGATGCTGTAAAAAGAACCTGGATTCGTCCGAAAGAATGACGTTTTGCCATTCGTGCAGCCAGGTTCGTCGTTGAGTACATCACCGCAGGTGCTCCTGTCTGTGATGCAGCGTCAAGAGTAATCGCAGCCATGGTCTCTGAGTTGATAGTCCATGCTGCTGTGAACGTCGTCGAACTGTTCGTGCAGATGGTTGTTATCTTGCAAACGTCCCCATCTGTTGACTCAGGGATCGAGACGCGGCTGCACGATCCGTTACAGCCATGCGGATAAGATGCCTGTCATCTCGACTGCTAGTGATACGAGGCCGTTGGGATCCAGCACGGCGTTCGGTATTACCCTCTCGAAATCACCGATTCCATATTCTGCTAACAGTTATTGGATCTCGACCAACGCGAGCAGCAATGTCGCAATACGATAAACCGCAATCGCGGTAGGCTACAATCCGACCTTTGTCAAAGTCGGAAACGTGATGGTACTCATGTCTCCTCCTTACACGAGGCATCACAACAACGTTTCACCAGGCAACGCCGATCAGCTGCTATTTGTGTATGAGAAATCGTTTGGAAACTTTTCATGACAGCACGTTGTAGTTGTCGCCACCGGTGCCAACCTTGTGTGAATGCTCTGAAAAGCTAATCGTTTGCATATCAAAGCATCTTCTTCTGTCGGTTAAATTTCGCCTTTGTAGCACGTCATCTTCGTGGTGTAGCAATTTTAATGGCCAATAGTGTATGTAGATTTGGTGAGGTTCTCTTCTTACACATCATATGCTTCAGGAAAGGCGAAATGTTATACGTCTACATTCTGCGGTAGTCTGCGAATAATGTAGTACTTTAAGAAGGTAAAGCAATGGATGTAGGTGCGATAGATTCATAACAACAGTTTGAAAGATATAATATTTTCATTGAATTATTTGATCCCTCATCTCAAGTGAATGTGATTTATCCGAAATTATTGGATCGTTTTGTTCGTGTTCCACTAACTTTTGCAGCTTAAATTAGACAGAAGACCAGATACGGGGAGTCAACCATATTCTCTCTGATTAAATATGCCAAGTGATTTCCTTCTTTGATTCGCTCCCGCTAATTTCAGCATTACAGCCGCTTCTCGTAGCTTACAAGCCTGAGCAGTCTACTTCTTACGACTGCGTAATAAATTGGTTTAGCCGGTGTTGTAGCATTAACACGCTCTATCATTCTAACCGGCACCGTTTTCTATCAGTTCTTCCGCTACAGTGGGCCGCAATTGATGAGTGTAGCAGTAAGACTTTTATATCGACAATGTCGGAGACAGAATTATAGCTGTCTTGAAGTGTAATTCTTTTTACGAGCAAGGATTAAAATGCCTTGCTGTAAGAAGCAAACGGAATTCCACATGGACCAATTTAAGTTATGCGGATCGCTTCAACTGGTAGCTACGAGAGAGATACCCATTTTCTCACTATAAACTCTTTGTAACACATATTATATTAGCTCAGGGTTTACTGCGCAAACTCTGACTGTGGTTTTCTGAGACAAATATACACAAAAAACAATCATATTAGCAGAAAGATGGCCGGCCGGAGTGGCCGAGCGGTTCTAGGCGCTGCAGTCTGGTACCGCGCGACCGCTACGGTCGCAGGCTCGATTCCTGCCTCGGGCATAGAGTGTGTGACGTCCTTAGGTTAGTTAGGTTTAAGTAGTTCTAAGTTCTAGGGGACTGATGACCACTGCAGTTAAGTCCCATAGTGCTCAGAGCCATTTGAACCATTTTTTTTAGCAGAAAGACGTTATTGGAAAGTAAGTTGTATTATCTGTGGCGTACTGGATGTGATTACCCTGGTTTGGTTCACCAATTAATTAACCAGTGTGCAGCTATGAGTACTGATAGTCAGCCTACGCTAAATGCACACTCTTTGACATAAAATCTGGCCGGCGTCCTGTATTGTGATCACACGGTCTTCTCGCAGTGCAGGATCTCTAAATTTATCCAAGAGGGTTTCGCGATAACAGCGCCGTCTTTCTCCCAGGATTCAAGTGTAAGTCCGCGTCGATTGCAATATGGGACATACAGAGTGTTTCAAAAATGACCGGTATATTTGAAACGGCAATAAAAACTAAACGAGCAACGATAGAAATACACCGTTTGTTGCAATATGCTTGGAACAACAGTACATTTTCAGGCAGACAAACTTTCGAAATTACAGTAGTTACAATTTTCAACAACAGATGGCGCTGCGGTCTGGGAAACTCTATAGTACGATATTTTCCACATATCCACCACACGTAGCAATAATATGGCGTAGTCTCTGAATGAAATTACCCGAAACCTTTGACAACGTGTCTGGCGGAATGGCTTCACATGCAGATGAGATGTACTGCTTCAGCTGTTCAATTGTTTCTGGATTCTGGCGGTACACCTGGTCTTTCAAGTGTCCCCACAGAAAGAAGTCACAGGGGTTCATGTCTGGCGAATAGGGAGGCCAATCCACGCCGCCTCCTGTATGTTTCGGATAGCCCAAAGCAATCACACGATCATCGAAATATTCATTCAGGAAATTAAAGACGTCGGCCGTGCGATGTGGCCGGGCACCATCTTGCATAAACCATGAGGTGTTCGCAGTGTCGTCTAAGGCAGTTTGTACCGCCACAAATTCACGAAGAATGTCCAGATAGCGTGATGCAGTAATCGTTTCGGATCTGAAAAATGGGTCAATGATTCCTGTGGAAGAAATGGCGGCCCAAACCAGTACTTTTTGAGGATGCAGGGACGATGGGACTGCAACATGGGGCTTTTCAGTTCCCCATATGCGCCAGTTCTGTTTATTGACGAAGCCGTCCAGGTAAAAATAAGCTTCGTCAGTAAACCAAATGCTGCCCACATGCATATTACCGTCATCAATCCTGTGCACTATATCGTTAGCGAATGTCTCTCGTGCAGCAATGGTAGCGGCGCTGAGGGGTTGCCGCGTTTCAATTTTGTATGGATAGAGGTGTAAACTCTGGCGCATGAGACGATACATGGATGTTGGCGTCATTTGGACCGCAGCTGCAACATGGCGAACGGAAACCCGAGGCCGCTGTTGGATCACCTGCTGCACTAGCTGCGCGTTGCCCTCTGTGGTTGCCGTACGCGGTCGCCCTACCTTTCCAGCACGTTCATCCATCACGTTCCCAGTCCGTTGAAATTTTTCAAACAGATCCTTTATTGTATCGCATTTCGGTCCTTTGGTTACATTAAACCTCTGTTGAATTTTCGCCTTGTTGCAACAACACTGTGTTCTAGGCGGTGGAATTCCAACACCACAAAAATCCTCTGTTCTAAGGAATAAACCATGTTGTCTACAGCACACTTGCACGTTGTGAACAGCACACGCTTACAGCAGAAAGACGACGTACAGAATGGCGCACCCACAGACTGCGTTGTCTTCTATATCGTTCACATCACTTGCAGCGCCATCTGTTGTTGAAAATTGTAACTACTGTAATTTCGAAAGTTTGTCCTCCTGAAAATGTACTGTTGTCCCAAGCATATTGCAACAAACGGTGTATTTATATCGCTGCTCGTTTAGTTTTTATTGCCGTTTCAAATATACCGGTCATTTTTGAAACACCCTGTATAACCTGGCCCCGCCAAGAATACTTTTAACTCCAGATACCTGCATAGTATGGCAGCACTGTGGGCTGCGGCAGGTCCTCGAGGAAGTCTCGTCTTCTGCTCGAGTTGTTACACTACCTGAATGCCCGAGGTATAGGGGTAAACAGCGAACCGTCTGACTGCAACGTCTCGTTGGCAAAACCGCTCGTTATCGAAATTCTTTACGGCGCCTTTCGTCTGAGTGCTGAAGTCTTTAGTGCAATGGTAGCTCAGCTGCGATGTATTTCAGTTTCTGACACACCAGGAAATATCAGTTTCGTCCAGTAACATTTTTGCGAAATATTTCTGGGTAGACTGTCGGTCTCTAAACGCGCATGCGTCAGAGCTCGACGAGCGAAGTTGGCGGTGTTCTGGTAGCTGCTGCCGCGACGGCACTGCGCTTCCCCGAACTTTGTCGAAAGCGTCAGCTACTGCCCATCTCTTTCGAGAGTATAAAACACTTTAGTGTCGTTGAATGATGCTCCACAAAGTAGTCAACGGTTTGCATTCGCGCTAGATTGCAATGGAGGCAGCCAACCCGCTTTTATATGATGAGTATTGTATTATTCTACTGTGCAAGACAAGAGTATGGCTCAAAATTAATGTTATAGTTGGTGATCCAGTCTGATTACCTTACCAATTCCTTTAATGTTATTCTTAATGCTTGAAATCTCGTTTCTGTCCCATTTAGAAGCGATTCTTCAGGCTTTTTTTCGTCAGAAATTCGTATGTTTTCGTCAAGCCACATTCGGTAACTGCGGTGTAACGAGTTTTACTGTAGTGATTTGATTCCTTAGGATAAATGTATGCGATAAATTGTGTAAATACTTTGCAGTGCATGCTCTACACACCAACGCAGGCAAACTGTCCATACTGAGACTCAATTTATCGAGAACTTGACGCTGATCGGAAGTGATATTTAAGATATTCAATTAGATTTACACCCACAAAATTGCCCATTTTTCGAGCTGTCGAGTCTGGTAGGAAGGTGTTGACATCGGTGTCAGCAAGCGTCTACAAAGTGAGTAATTGCTGTTCCACAGATATAGCACAGATAAAGTAAATTCGCTTCATAACTAATCGCCTAATATATGGCTTCTCCGTGACGAACAAAACTGAAATTCGTATGGTTGACGGTCGACTTGAGCTTCTTCAGAGACGGTTTTAGGGGTGAAGAGGCTTGGTGTTCACCTATGACACTTGTGACAATTAACACAGCTTGCGTGAATACTTAATGTGTAAAGGTTTTCTTCAGATTTTGTTAAGGAACTTCTGGTAACAATTTGTAGCTGCATAAAATAAAACGGAAAATAATAACCTAGAGTGTACTGGTCCACACTGCGGTTAGAACTGACAACTCATACCGCCCTTGCGTTGCAGGACATGCACAGTCATCATCAACCTGGTTTCTTTATCATTTAGAACAAGAAAAAATAGGTGCTTCCTACAACCACTTACAAATTCTTTTTTCCGTTTTTGACTTTTTAATTTTTTAAAGTCTTTTTCGTCTGGAACCTGTTAAAATTAAAGTCTTATATAATGTAAGTTACACTTCCTCTGTGATGAATGTAAATTCTGTGAATGCTTAGTGTCTGTTCTTCCGGACATGTCCGAAAAACAGACACCACATGGAATCCGCAGCTGTGATGCATGTTAAGCTGCAGCTGGATGAGGCAGAAAGGAAAGGAAAGGGGATGAAATATCGATCTCAAGTTCACTGGGACTTTATGCGGAACCAGCGGCGACGAGACCTGGCATCTCCTGCTTATTAGGCAGTTGCGTTAACCAAATTCCATGTAAATAATTAAATCAAAAACTTTCTTCATGAATCATAAACTCACTGGAACACAGTGGTGTTTTGTGGTTGGACCAAAATAAAGGTATAAACGTGAAACAAAATACACTACTGACATTTAAATTGCTACACCACGAAGATGAAGTACTACAGATGCGAAATTTAACCGACAGGAAGAAGATGCTGTGATATGCAAATGATCAGCTTTTCAGAGCATTCACACAAGGTTGGCGCCGGTAGCGACACCTACAACGTGCTGACATGAGCAAAGTTTCCAACCGATTACTCATACACAAACAGCAGTTGCCTGGCATTGCCTGGTGAAACGTTGTTGTGATGTCTCGTGTAAGGAGGAGAAATGCGTACCATCACGTTTGCGACTTTGATAAAGATCGGATTGTAGCCTGTCGCGATTGCGGTTTATCGTATCGCGACACTGCTGCACGCGTATGTCGAGATCCAATGACTGTTAGCAGAATATGGAATCGGTGGTTCAGGAGGGTAATACGGAACGCCCCATCTTGCTGGGTCCCAACGGCCTCGTATCACTAGCAGTCGAGATGACAGGCATCTTATCCGCATGGCTGTAACGAATCGTACAGGCACGTCTCGATCCCTGAGTCAACAGATGGGGACGTTTGCACGAACAGTTCGACGACATTTGCAGCAGCATGGACTATTAGCCCAGAGGCCACGGCTGCGGTTACCCTTGACGCTGCAACATAGACAAAAGCGCGTGCGATGGTGTACTCAACGACGAACCTGGGTGCACGAATGGCAAAACGTCATTTTTTCGGATGAATCCAGGTTCTATTTACAGCGTCATGATGGTCGCATCCGTGTTTGGCGACATCGCAGTGAACGCAAATTGGAAGCGTGTATTCGTCATCGCCATACTGGCGTATCACCCGGCGTGATGGTATGGGGTGCCATTGGTTACATGTCTCGGTTACCTCTTGTTCGCATTGACGGCACTTTGAACCGTGGACGTTACATTTCAGATGTGTTACGACCCGTGGCTCTACCCTTCATTCGATCCCTGCGAAACCGTACATTTCAGTAGGATAATGCACGACCGCATGTTGCAGGTCCTGTACGGGCCTTTCTGGATACAGAAAATGTTCGACTGCTGCCCTGGCCAGCACATTCTCCAGATCTCTCACCAATTGAAAATATCTGGTCAATGGTGGCCGAGCAACTGGCTCGTCACAATACGCCATTCACTACTCTTGATGAACTGTGGTATCGTGTTAAAGCTGCATGGGCAGCTGTACCTGTACACGCCATCCAAGCTCTGTTTGACTCAATGCCCAGGCGTATCAAGGCCTTTATTATGGTCAGAGGTGGTTGTTCTGGGTACTGATTTCTCAGGATATATGCATCCAAATTGCATGAAATTGTACTCACATGTCAGTTCTAGTGTAATACGAGTATATTTGTCCAAAGAACACCCGTTTATGATCTGCATTTCTTCTTGGTGTAGTAATTTTAATGGCCAGTAGTGTGTTCTTCTTCTTGTCCTTATTAAAGTCAGTTAAAGTACGAAGATATTTAATTCCTTACATGTCTTAATTTGCATTTAGAAGCAGTACATGTGAAAGGGTTGTCGATGTTTTTTTTCTTTTCTGTGGGTGGGGTGAGCGAGGTAGGGCGGCCACAGTTCTGTTCAAGTACATGATGACCGTTCAGGTCAGTATCCCAAAAAGTTAGCAGCAGAACTTTTATTGTTTGTTTCTGTGTTAGGACTGCAACAAAAGTGGCATCCACTGGAAAATCTACATACTTGTGAAAATGAACGAAAGCACTGTAGTAGAATAATTACAGTGCTTATTAGGGATGGGTCATTCGCGAACGAACGGGTCCGAAGGAAAGGTTCACCAAAGAGAACAGAAGGACCGAGGAACGGTCGTTCACCATTCACAATAGTAGCTGCCATTCCTCGTTGCTGGAACGGCCGCGGCCGCTCTCGTTGCTCACCCCGCCTCGTTGTTTTTGTGGGTACTTACTCATACCCCTTTCCATTTCAACTATTTTATAATTATATAATTTATACAAACATGAAGTCGCTTGTAGTATATACATCCCTTTCAGGCAGCAGACGTAGAAACCCACTTCTTACTTTGATACTTTGATCACCTGGGGAACAGGCAATTATCACAAAGCGAGATTTGTATTTTATTCATAGATTTTCTGGTTTCTTCTGCGTGATTTAACGACCAGTGTTTAAGACACCCGTTAATAAATTTTCTGATTGTGGTGTAAGAAAACTGACACGAAACTTGCGATTTTCACATTTCTTCCAAAAGTAAAACATGACATTTAATGAGACTCTTAGCTTTCACATTTGGTTGTTTCCTTGTGCTACCCTATGTTTTGTTTCTTTGCGCAATAAAATGAATTGTTTGTGATTTCGGCTCCGTAGGAGAAGAAGAAGGGATGCTCCTACATTTGAAAAATCGTAATATGGCATAAAATAATATTTACTTTTAACTTAAAACACCTCAGGAGTACCTCCATAGCGAGTAACTTTACTACTTTCAACTTAATTATTAATACTCTATTGCTGCTTTAATTTCAATAATACAACCTATAAACCTACTACTCAAACATTTGTAACACAAATACGACGAGAAAATCACATTTTCTTTCAAATGTGTATATTCTTTGATGAAGTGTCTTTTCTTTGCGCTGGAACCTTATGACGATGTTCAAGCAAACTCTGAAGTATATACAGCTTCTGTTCTTCCGCATAATTTACAACTTTTTGTTTAGTAACTAGGTAACTAGGTGTAGAGCGTTGTCATCATCATTTACATGCCACTTTGAAGAATCTGTCTGTAGGAACTTGTCGTTCTATCAAATGTTTTAAAAATGCTCTTCCTTTATTAGAAACGATCACTTAAGTCCCATTAGCAACAACTTTCGGGATCTGATCGATTCCCACTTCAGTCCCTATGTATCAACTTGAAACACTATATATATTAGTTTGTTTTTTCTGTTTCACGGTTCAATGTAGTGACTGTTTCAGTTTCAGGAACCATAAATGGTATTTCAGTTTTTGTAGAACCACTCGGAGGATATGACTATCGACAAGGTGAATGACGCGTGTGAAGTTTTGAAAGATTTCCGAAATCAAAATACGGAGCTTTGGATATTGAAGGTAAAGAAATGTACAAACAGCTCAGTCTGCTCTTGTGGTCGCAATTCAGCTTCACCAAGGAACACAAATTTTTTCAATACATAAATAATTTTCGTCATCCACCTTGCGTGATGGGTTCCTTTGGAGCACGGGAAGATACTTCTCATATCTTACGCCTGCAACGTAAATTCAAGAGATCTCTTTCCGAAATGTTGACGTCAAAACATACACACCTCTTAAAGTGGTCGTATTTCATGCAGTTGTGACAGAAACTAGTAACTTAACAAAAAAGCTATTCAGTGTGAGTTTCTTGGACAACTTTTTCCAAGATTGTGGCCACATGACCCGACTACGTGATGCGTTCTGAGAACTCGTTCAGCTAAGGAAATCGAAGTAAACAAGTTGTCTACATAAGGTATTCAATGAATTTATCATTCAGGTGTAATCACTGGGCGTATATGATATTTTTTTGTGAAATTTTTCTGAAATCCGTACAGCACACAAACAGAAAAAAAGAACTTTGAACAAATAAAGATGAACTGTTCCGAAAAAGGAACCATCACAAATGAACTACTTTCCAAAGACGAAAGAGTCTGCTCATCTCTAACACTTATTGATATTTGGCACCTCTAAACTACATTATTAAAAACCGTTCAACAACTAAGATCGCATAAAATATCTTTTTATTTAAGACAACCAGTTTCAACAGAATATGCTGTCATCTTCAGATCTGTAAGATAGTGCATATACAAAGTGACAGTTATTGAACTACATGAAATAAAATCGCCATAACTTCTGAACGGTTTGCCTTAGGACATTCAAACTACACGTTTGGCAGCGGGGCATTGTAGTGTCCCTTTTGCAATATTCACCATTATCGAGGTGAAACATAAATAAAAATGACTGTAGGTGACTCAAAATGAACTGCAAACATCGATTTAACTGCGGAAGGTAATAACACTAACTGTAAAAATATACAATATAGAGCGATAGATGCAGAAAAGACATTTTTATTGTATGAGATTATAATGTATAAGTAATTAAAAGAAGTATTATTATCTTTGTAAGAGTATAAAACACAATGCAATGCTCATTCTTCTGTCTAGTCTGTTTTGTTCTGTTCGTTCTGGTGTTAGCTGGAATAAAGTACGCAAGCTATTGTGCTGCGCTAGCATTTGTCTCTGTCGTAACGTAATTGCAAATATTTAATGGTGTAAACTGTGTCCTAGTAAGAATATATTGGTATAAAGTGATCTCCGTGTGTTATTTCAAGAACCTACACCACATTTATCTTATGAAAAGAATATTTAATGAAAAGTATTTAGCATGTTTCCAGCTGCTGCGGAGCGAGTAACAGTGATCTCTGACTGTTGACAATTAGCCGCCATTACGCGGTACATTTAAAAATATTTTTTCACAGCACAATGTCTGATAGCCGGAGCGGAAGAAGTTACGTAAAAATATTCAGTGAGATTAATTGAAGGAATCCAGTGAAATAATTTTATTAAAACTTGTCTATTTTCTGTGATAGTAATAATTTCAGATCAGTGAACTGGAGCTGAGTAATACTACGCTATTGCATTTCCAGTAATTTGTAGGGAGCCTGGCGCTCGATAAAACCAGATATAATACGTAATTGGCAACCTACGAAATTCATTATTTTGCTTATTATATCTCTTTTGTATTTTTTTGAAAGCTAAACGTAAAAACTAACTTCACTAAAAATCAGTAACAGATCACGATAAATCAAAGGACAAAAAAAATTACTAGGAGAGTGTTTCCTCTAAATAAATAGTTACATTACTTTTTTAAAGAGATATAATAGCATGATGGGAGTTACTATGCGCATTATTATTTGATTTACCGGTGAACCCCACTTTCATTGCGACGGGTTCATCAGTAAGCAAAATTGGCGCATTTGGGGGACTGAGAATCCTCATTTCGCAATAGAGAAGTCTCTTCACCGCCAATGGATAACTGTGAGGTGTACAGCGTCCGGTGACGGAATAATCGGTGCGGTATTCCTTGAAGGGATGGTGACTACCGAACGCTACGTGAAGGTTGAGGAAGATGAGAGTAGCACTTTGGGGACGCATTCTGGTTCTGGGGTACCCAGAGGTCACTGGCATGCGCCTCGATTGGCCGCCATACTCTCCGGATCTGAACTCATATGACTCCTTTTTGTAGGGCTACACTAAATAGAAGGTGTACAGAAACAAATCCAAAACCATTGCTCAACTGAAAACAGCCACTCAGGAAACTTCCTGGCAAATTAAAACTGTGTGCCGGACCGAGACACCAACTCGGGACCTTTGCCTTCCCGGACAAGTGCTCTACCAACTGAGCTACTCAAGCACGACTCAGGCCCCGTCCTCACAGCTTTAATTCCGCCAGTACCTCGTCTCCTACCTTCCAAACTTCACAGAAGCTCTCCCGCGAAACTTGCAGAACTAGCACTCCTGGGAGAAAGGATATTGCGGAGACATGGCTTAGTCATAGCCTGGTGGATGTTTCTAGAATGAAATTTTCACTCTACAGCGGAGTGTGCGCTGATATGAAACTTCCTGGCAGATTAAAACTGTGTGCCGGACCGAGACTCGAACTCGGAACCTTTGCCTTTCGCGGGCAAGTGCTCTGAGACTCGAACTCAGTACCTTTGCCTTTTGCGGGCAAGTGCTCTACAACTGAGCTACCCAAGCACGACTCACCCCCCGTCCTCACAGCTGTAATTCCGCCAGTACCTCGTCTCTGGCAGCCTCGTCTGTGGCTTAGCCATGTCACCGCAATATCCTTTCTTCCAGAAGTGCTAGTTCTGCAAGGTTCGCAGGAGAGCTTCTGTGAAGTTTGGAAGGTAGGAGACAAGGTACTAGCGAAATTAAAGCTGTGAGGACGGGATGTGAGTCGTGCTTGGGTAGCTCAGTTGGTAGAGCACTTGCCCGCGTAAGGCAGAGGTTTCGAGTTCGAGTCTCGGTCCGGCACGCAGTTTTAATCTACCAGGAAGTTTCATATCAGCGCACACTCCACTGTAGATTGAAAATTTCATTCTAGAGCCATTCAGGAGGTTATCGACATTATCTATGTTCCGACACTTCAGCGGGTCATGCAGAATTTCGCTATTCGTCTGCGCCACATCATCGCCATTGATGATTGGCATATCGAACGTGTCATAACCTAAATTCGAATATCTGCAGTGACGTTTAAATGTTGAATAAAATGTGTGCACGTCGTAGTTTGCAAATAATTTACGTTTGTTTTCATATAGTTCAATAAATGTCATCCTATACACGGAATGTGTCTGAAAAGTTTGGTTGTAACATTTGATATAAGAGTTTTAGACTGGTATTATAAAAGCCAGAAGTGGACCAGCATATTTAGGTACTTTAAAATCTTTTGTTGTAAAACATTTTCATTTTACGCTGACCTCACGCACAAATTGTCAAATGGATAAAAGCAGCACATTATACTAGGTTTGTCACCGTTAAATGTTCTACTTTCCTCCACTTGACATCTTGTACTGAGGTAAAATGAACATGTTTTACAACAAAAGATTTTAAAGTGTGTTAATCTGCACGTCCACTTCCAGTTTTTATAACACCAATTTAAAACTTTTAAAACAACAGTTACATCTTAACTTATGAAATTCCGTAAACATACACTTTCTTATAGACCTGAAGATGACACCATAGTCAGTTGAAACCTGTTGCCTTAATAAAACAATATTTTATGCTATCTTGGCTGTTGAATGCTTGTGAATAATTAAACAGATCGCTCTTCAGTTCCCTCAAAATGAGAAAATTCAATGCATGTAATCTGACAGTCCCCTTCAAATGCTTTCTCTGTCAACATAGTTACCCATATATTACATAATATTTAAATCGGTCAGCATCGCTTAAGTTACATCTGTCAGTAACCGAAGAAATGTAATTTTTTCACATGGAGATGCAAATGGCGAAACGTTAACACATCTTTCGGACTTACTGTATCAGACTGAGAACGAGAAGTGGAGCGAGAGCTAGCTTCCTCATTTCTAACATAACTTCGCCATATTCTTTCAAGTCTCCGTTGGATTATTCCGGTTTTATTGCTTTTCCATGAAAAATGGTTTAATTAATGCTTGCGGAGGTCTTTTATGAGTTGTAAGATCCGTGATAGTTCCTAAAAATAGGCAATAATCATGTAAAATGTTCTGTGTTAAAATGTTTTTGCGCTGTGGCCCTAAAATAGTCATAAATACTGTGAGTTAAAGTAAAAGAGTGGGTAGCCGAAGTAAGGTGATTTTCTAGAATATATGTTTTCTAATGCGTAATCTGAACAGTGAGAAATTACGTAGAATGAAATGTTTACGAATTTCCCAGACTGACTTTGGTAATTCTCCAGAAGATCGAAAAAGCGCGTTACTGCAATTTTTTATTCATTACAAGAAGTAAACCATTAACTTTTAAGGTATTGGTATGGCATTCAATAGATTAAATTTTTTCATTGGTTGATTAGCCCAGACTGTGATTCAAGTTTTGTGAGTTACGTTTCCGCGACTTACACTCCAAGTTTGAAGGGCTGAATATCTGGCTTCACAATCTCTTAAAGCTAGGCCTCCTTCGTTCAGTGGTTTCGTCAGGTGATAGCTGGCTACCCGAAACAAGCTATCATTCCAAATAAATCAGTCTATGTACTTTTTTAATTGTGCGATACATTAGCTATCGTCGGTATAATTTGTGCAACATACCACATTTTGGACAGGGCCAGTACGTTTACACAAGATCTGATCCTCTGGATGATGCGTACTATTCTCTATATGGGCACTTCTAACTTTTTCTACCATTCATTTGGAATTGACATCAATTAACTGGTTTATTTATTTTCCTTACTTTCACTCCTAACTCTCCCATTTCAACACATTCGGTGGAGTGATGTAGCTCGGGATGAATACCTTCACCCATCAAAAAGAATTGTGTTCTTTGTCTTTACCCATCACTGCTAATATTTCTGCAATCTCTTGGGGTTCTATAATTATAATGGTAACATCATCAGCATAGGCATTCACGGTGAATCGTTCTGCATCAACATGTAATCCTGGTATTGTGATACTGGGTCCTAAATAGATGACTAACAGAATCATTGATAAGCGACAATCCAGCCAGACTGACCATTAGATTTAGAATGCTGCCTTGAAATATCCGCCATTTGCACCTTGGAAGCTAGGCGGTATTGATTCGGTAAACAATAAATCTATTGTTGCTTGTGGAAATCTGAATTGCTCTTGCATACTCCTTAAATATTGACGGCCGACGTTATCGAAAGCTCTCTATAAATCTATGTTCAGTAGAGCTAGTATTTGTTCCTCGTGCTTCCATGAGTAGAATGTTGTACCTCTTAAGGAGTAAATTCCATCTATAATACTTCCGTTATATACTCTACCCGTCTGTTCCGGCCCGAGGATGTCTGGAAACCTCTACTTTAATCTTGCCGCTACGACACGAGAAATTATTTTAGAGTCAGCACATAAAAACGTTATCTACCTGAAATGCGTTATTCCTCGTGATGTCGGTTTCTTGAGAACGAGCATGATAATGCGGGGTTCCTTTACGGAGTATATGGTGTCCCCATCGCTGTCTCTTTCTCGGTACTTCCATGAGCTGTTTCTTAATAGATGACCAGAACAGTTTACAAAAATTCGTAGGCGATACCGTCTGCTCCTAGACACCTGTGTTTTGGTAAAATTCAAACAATGTCATCAGTTTCTCCCTAAGATACTAGTTTTGACAACAGAGTGATACTTAAGTTTGTAAAATGTGACGTACCATTTTGTAGCAGCTGCGCTTAGATTGTTGTGCACTATACACTCTGGAAGTATTCTCTGATCCCTTCACGACTAATATAGCCGTTCGCAACTGTAGATAGTATTTTAGCCAAAAATCTCTGTTTTTACTTTTTCGTTATCTTGTAAGGTGATAAATACTCCACTTCTCATATGTTATACGTCCGTAATCCTTTTTTTTACGCAGTTCACGAGCGATATGGTAGTAGTACAATATATTATTTCCCCTGGTTTCTATAATCCTGTAGGCAACATTTATAAATAGGTTCCGAGTACCGTGTTTTGCAAGGTTCTCCCACCACTCAATCGTCTAACGAAAGAAATGTTTCCGGTTAACCCACGATTTGCAACGAGCACTGAACTATGTTTTTACTTTGGTATGTGGAGTACGTTACACTTTAATTTCCCGTGTCCTTCGCTAATTGTTGTGGACGAGGTAGACCTTTTGCTTTAACGGATACAGCGTGATTGTCGGAGAGCTGACATGGAGTACCTCGTAATCTTGCATAGTTATTCCCGTTGTGATGTAGATTCTGCCAAGCCCTGAGGCTGCTGCTGCCGAGATGTACGTGTAGTGGGGACGCGTGGTACCAAGTCGCTCAACAACTTAATTCAAGTTCAGACCTCCGACCACATTTTGCAGGGGACCACAGATGTGTGTTGTGCCTTTCGAATCTATCGCCCGAAGAATGCAATTAACATCTCCTGCGACGGTGATGTCACCTTTGGCCTGAATACAGAACATCTTCTGCAAAAACAAATTTGCCCTTGCAACTCCGTTATTGGACCCAGATGGAGCTTAGAGATTTTAAAGGGTGACCTCATTCAGAACGCCTATAGCTCTGTGTCCTCCTGGCTCTTCTTCTACGTCCTGTAACTGCAATCCACCCTTGGTTAAAATACATAACATACAGCAAAACTTTCCGCCATTGCCAACGTTGTTATATACAGTATATGACTCTTCACAAACGACTTATTGCAAAAAGGAAATATTCGCATCGTTAGTTCTAAGAAATTTCCCCAAAAAGGTCTATCTTTTTTCTGTTCCTTATCCTATAAGTATTTTAAGTTAAATACGTAAGCACTCTTCTGTTTTCCGTAAAACTAACAATTAATTTGTTACCACGTATTTATGTCTTTAATTTTTTGGTCCAGGTTCTTTTTCCGTTTGTGCAATTATCGTTTTGTTACGTGACATGTTTAGATACGGTTTGAGCTTCACCCATGACGTTCTTGCGATACTTTCGGGTTTGAGCAATGTCTGACCGCTGGCGACTTGCTCATAGTCTCTAACGGTGCCTCAGCTGAGCTGTTACTGACGGTGAAAGTTATTTTTGAGGGGTGTCTTACTTTCCTTCTTTGTTTACACCATTCCTTGTCTACTATTGAAGCCACACTCTGTTGTTGTCACGTTGTAGCCTGTTGTCATCGAACGCCCGCCGGCTGCTGTTTACTTTCCCGAGTAGCATGGTTCAGGGGTCTGTTACGTCCGGCACAGGTGACGTATGTACCATTGATAGTTCTAAAGGTGCGTCAGCCGCAAGTCCTACGGCTAAATTCGATATTTTATGGGCTGTCTGCTTCCTTGGTGTTTGTGAAGATTTGCCACCATCGTCCTATGATTCCGAGTTATAGTTTTCCTTTTCCAGGGGCCGTTTTTTGGTCTTCTGAGGTTCACTGACAATAGGAGGTTCATCTACTGTCACTTCGGTGTCACATTTTTTTGCATAAATTAACGCTTCATCTACTCTTGTACTGGTTTCTTGTATAGTAATTACAGGTTTGACATCGATCGTTCTTTCACCTTCCTTGCTACCTGCCTGCACGTTCAGTGACGCTCCGGTTCATTAAAGGAGACAAGTGATCAGGGGTGGTCCTGTACCCGCCGTTGAGGTAACTACACTATTATCTCTTATAGTATCGGTGGGTGTTATATGCTGCAATTTCAGCCTGGTACAATGTTGTAGATTGTTTCTCAAAACAAACACACGCTGCGGACTATTTTCGCGAAGGTGACATGACACTTTGGTTTCTGACCGCGCTAGTTAACATGGGCCTCGCAGCCAGATGAAATAACGTGGGAGGGAAGGCGTGTCAACTTTTATGAACATCTGCACTTACCTGATACCGTTACAAGATCGAATTTTGTACCCGTAGGACCACTTTTCAAGTTCAATGTAGTTAATGTTGTTAGGTCCCTAGCTCATTTTTGATATTCGATGAGACTGGTGAGTTGTCTTTTTATTCGATGAGTCACTCTTCTTACTTGTAAACTGGATACTTTTTCAGATACAAATCTTTAGTAGTCGATATTTACGCCATAGAGTTTGTGAGTACACGCAATGCGATCTTGTGGTTGTCAGTTATATTGTTGTTGCCAGTATAGCACTCGAGAGTATAGAGTGAGAAAGTCTGAAGTTGGTCACGCTGCTGAGCGGTCTGGGAGTAACTAGCAGGACACAGAGACGCAACGCAGAGAATGCTGGTTGTTGGAAATATGGTTTTGTAAAGCCTGACTTTAGAAAATTGAAGATATTCAGGAACTGCTGCCAGTGCATCGTTTCCTCGTGCGTAATTTATGATGAGTTTGAGAAATGTGAACTATCGGTTTGATTTTTTTTTTTTTTTTTTTTTACTGTTTGGGATCGATTAGTTTGTTTCTCGAGACGTGACTACGCAAAATTGTTTGCTCACATGGTATGGACTCAGATTTATAGACTCACCACTTCTTTACCATTTCATTAAACAGCCACATGGCAGAATTCAAAATTTTATAGGAAGTGAATTTTGTAAAGATTGTTCTAATTGACAAAAGTCAGTTTTATAATACAGTTTTTAAATGCTAATGTCCTTTATAGCATTCAGCCAGTTTAGTTTCATCCACCGTCCCCTCGCCAAAATTTTATATTGTAAACGTGTGTGACCGCACTGCACTTAGCGGAACAATGGTGTTCAAGCTTAAAGTGTAATTTGCTCAGCACAGCTGTATTTTCTTGCGTTGCACTTGGACAAGATTTCTTTTGCTGCTTTGCTACTGTGCTGCATCCTAACATTCGCCACTTTCAAGCAGTACATCTACATCTACATAGATACTCATGCATGGCTGAAGGTACCCTGCATCACTATTAGTCGTTTCCTTCCCTATTACACTTGCAGATAGAGCTCATTTCAGTTTTGCTTTGATGTCTTCCTTTAATCCGATCTCATGCCGGTCCTAAACACTCGGCCAGTATTCAAAAATAGGTCGCACTGGCGTCCTATATGCGGTCTCCTTTACAGATGAACTTTACATTCCCAAAATTCTCCCATTGAACCGAAGTCGACCATTCGCTTTCCCTACCACAGTCCTCACACGCTCGTTCCATTTCATACCGCTTTAAAACGATAATCCCAGATATTTAAAAAGCGTGACTGTGTCAAGCAAAACACTGCTAATGCTGTATCCGGACATTGCGGGTTTGTTTTTCCTACTCTTGCGTACTAATTTACTTTTTTCTACATTTAAATCTAGCTGCCATTCATCACACAAACTCGAAATTCTGTCTAAGTCATCTTGTATCATCCTACAGTCAGTCATCTTCGACACCTTCCCCGTACACCACAACGTCGTCAGCAGACAATTGCAGATTGCTGCCCACCGTGTCCGACAGATCATGTATGCATAGAGAAAATAATAGCAGTCCTGTAACACTTCCCTGGGGCACTCCTGCCGATGCCTTTGCCTCTGATGAACACTCGTCGTCGAGGACAACGTACTGGATTAAATTAATTAAGAAGTCTTCGAGCTACTGACATATCTGGGAACTTATTCCGTATGTCGTACCATCGTTATCAGTCTGCAGTGGAGTACGGTATCAAATACTTTCCAAAAATCTTTAAACAGGAAACTGCATGATGCCCTTCTTCCATAGTTCGCAGAATATAATGCGAGAAAGGGGCAAGCCGAGTTTTATACGAGAAATGCTTTCTAAAACAAAGCTTATTCGTGGGAGTTAGCTTTTTGGTCTCCAGGAAATTTGTTATATTCGAACTCAGAACATGTTCTACAGTTCAGCAGCAAACCGATGTTAAGGATATTTTGTAATTTTGTAAGTTCGCTCTTTTACCATTCTTGTATACAGGAGACACCTACATTTTTTGCAGTAGTTTCGGACTTTAGACTGGGTGGATTCGAGATAAATGCAAGATAGGCAAGGAGCCAATGCGGTAAAACTGAATTGGTTGTAAAACTGAATTGGGATTCCATTCGGACCTGTCTACTAATTTGTTCTCAAATTTTCCAGTTGCTTGACCACGCAGGGATTCTTATTAATATCTCATCCATAATGAAATCTGTCCGATGGTCAAACGACGGAATGTTTGTACGATTGTCCTGCGTCAACGGTTTCTTAAACTCAGAATTTAAAACGTCGGATTTCGCTTTACTGTTTTCAGATGCCACATCAGACTGGTCAACAAGTGACTGATTGGAAGCCTTAAACCCGCTTAGCGATTTAACATATGAACAGCATTTTCTCTGGTTCTCGAAAAGATCTTTTACAAAGCTATGACTGTGATAGATACTGTATGCTTCTTTTCACTGACGCACGAATATCTACTTTCTTTTGCCTATTGTCATTTGCACGTTCTTTTTTGAACCGAGAGTGCAACGGCCTTCGCTTCCTCAGCATTTTCCGAATTTCCTTGCTAAACTACCGTAGCTCTTTCCCATCCTTAATCCACTGAATAGGCCCGTATGTACCGAGACCACAGTTTAAAATCAATTTAAACTTTGCCCATAATTCCTCAATGTCCATCATACTTTAACTAAATGGAAATGAGCGTATGGCATCGTTGGCCGGGTAGCCCCTATTCGGGGAAGTTCGACCGCCAAGTGCAAGTCTTATTTCATTCGACGCCACACTGGGCAACTTGCGCACCGGTGATGAGGATGAGACGATGATGAGGACAACATAACACCCAGTCCCAGAGCGAAGAAAATCTCCAATCCAGCCAGGAATCGAACCCGGGCCCGCCTGCACGGGAGACGAGCACGTTACCACCCAGTTAAGCAGGCTGACACTTTAACTAAATGCTTGTAAATCATTGTCTAAGTGAGATGCCAATTGCTTATCTGATGTTTCCAGCGGAAACACTCTCCTAGCCTTCTTCACTAATTGATTAATTTTCGTAAGCGCTGTCGCCATGATGACGTCATTACCATTGATCTCCGTCTCTATACTGACGCCATCGTTAAGGTTGTAGATAAAAGGTGTAAGATATTTCGATTGCATATGGGCTGCTGACCTAGCTGCTCAAGAGAGTTTCCGGAAATCGTACTCAAAAGTACTTCACAATACTGTCTGTCTGCCCCCGCCCCCTCCCCCCTCTCCCCCTTGCAAGGTATGCAGCACCGAGTTTCCGTTGCCACAAGATAAATCGTGAAAGAATTGTGGGGTCATTTTAACATAACTGTTAGAACGCAGTAAGATTATTTACAGCCGAGAATTAAATTTCAAGATTATCAACAGGTCAGTTCAGTTTAAAGTTAGGTCAGTGCTCATTTCTTTTGCCAGATATTCTTATTATTACAGTGCAGTGTTACATGTTCTTTTCGGCATCAGTCTGTGTGAAGTCTGCCTTATCTACTGAAAGATCGAAGTTACTATCTAACCAATCATGGATTTCCAAGGCAGTGTGCTTACCATGACGATATTCTTGTCGAACGAAAATTTTAATGTGTTTTTCTTGAGAGATTGCGACATGGTGAACAAGTGGGCAGCGGAAAAACTCCTCTCCTTCACTAAACAAAAACGAGGCTTGTATGGTAATATTCAGCACTTACACGCCCGCAAGATGTACAGCCAAACGATTAAGCACACTTGATAACAGTTCTCCCAGCCACTAGACGTCACACCACGATGCACCGCTAGGCTGCGTCCGCTCTCGACGACTAACAAGCCGCGACTACGAACCACTGAGCTGAGACACTGCTGGCAAGCAGGTCTCTCTCACCGCCTCAGGGGGGGATAGCCAGAGAGGAATACGAAAGCTCTTACGAGTGTATGCTGGTGTTCAGTTAGCGCAATGCAAAGCTTTCCTTATCATTTTCTTACTGAATTCTGCTCTGGCTATTTCCAGAGAAAAAAAAAAGAAAAAAATACACATAGGTAGTCCAGTGAGATATGAACCATCACGTGTCTTTTGATTGGTTTCCGCCACAAATTTCTATTCTGTGCCAAACTTTTCATCTCAGAAACTTCCAAGCTACAGCCTCATTGCTGGATATATTCCAATCTCTGTCTTCCTGTACTCTTTTAGCCCTCTACACTTCCTTCTAGTACCATGGAGGCTATTCCCGTATGTCTTAACAGTTTTCCTATCATCCGGCCCATTCTTATTGTTACTGTTTCCCATATATTACTCCCCTCCTGATCCTGCGAATATCCACCTCATTCATTAACTTTTCAGTCCACCTATCTTCAACATTCTTCTGTAGCATCGCATCTCAAATGCTTCATTTGTCCTCTGTTCCGGTTTTCCCACCGACCATGTATCACTGCCATAGAATCATTATCTCCAAACGTACATTCTGAATCTTCGATTTACTCTCAATCCATATTCTGAACTCATTAGGCTGTTCATTCCGTTCAACAGATCCTGTAATTCTTCTTCACTTTTACTCAGGATAGCGATGTCATCGGCGAATCTGATCATTGATGTTCTTTCCCTTTGAATTTTAATCTTACACTTGAACCTTTCTTTCATTTCGATCATTGCTTATTCGGCGTGTAGACTGATCAGCAGGGGCTAAAGACTACATCTCTGACTTACATGCTTTTTAATCCGTGCACTTCGTTCTTGGTGTTCCATACTTATTTTCGCTATTGGTTCTTGAACTTATTGTATATTGTCCATCTTTCCCTCCCATTTTTCTCAGGATTTCGAACACCTTCCACCATTCTGCATTGTCAAACGATTTATCCAGACCGACAAATCCTATGAACTTGTCTGGATTTTTCTTCAGTCTTGCTTCCATTATCAACCGCAACGTCAGAACTGCCTCTCTTGTGCCTTAACCTTTCCTAAGGCCAAACTGATGGTCATCTAATAGATCATCAGTTTTCTTTACCATTCTTCTGTATATTATTCTTGGATGCATGAGCAGTTAACCTGGTGGTGCGATAATTCTCGCACTTGTAGGCTCACGGCTGAGACGGGTCGCTGGGGTTCAGTTAGGCAAATTCCTACTAACCTTGAATTGTTTTACAATGCTAATCGGATATTAAGAATTTATATAAGAGGACTGCATTCTCTGTCAGTCCAGTCAGTGCTCTAATGAATATGCTACGCAGTCATTAGCCTGAAAAATGAAGATTTTAACAGTGGCTTCTAAAAACACATAGGTAAATTTATCTTATTTGCAGTTCTTTCTCTCGGAGCGCTGCAATATGAGTTCGTCCGATTCCAACGACAGCAGTGTGAATCGTTCCCTCCGAGCCGACAAATTAAGTCACACTGTGCGAAGATTAATTTTCGATAGTGACACTGACAATAAGAACAGAAATAGAAACTCTGGAAGCAGTTTTTATTCAACGCTGTGCAGAATGTGCATCATGCGTTGAAGAGGAGTACCTATACAAACAAAAGATTTACAATAGGTGTTCAAACGATAGTATTAAAAGGTTTAAGGACGGCACAGATGCTTATATGATAATGCTGTAATGAAAGCTGAACCGAACAATATATTTAAATTATTTACAAGAAATATTGAATTTGAAAGACATTTTAATTGTCTTTTAGAAGATATGATCATTTCATGAGAATCTCTTCTCTGAAAGAAATAGATTTAACACCTTGGAAACATTCGATACTATGCGAAAGTCACGCTATATAATAAAAGTTGTTAACTTTAATTATAAATTAATTTCATTACGTTAATCACATTATTACTGTTTACGACATTATGATCAAATTCGTAATCCGATTTTGTACAATGTTCTATGCATAGAATGTTATTTAAATGTAATTATTATTAATATGCATAATGAAGGTAAATTACGAACACTAACAATCATTTTGTTAATCAGCCTAATAATGTATTCTATGCAGTAGAACAACCTAGACAAGATCATTACGATTTTGACAAATCAGGAAATTTTATGTACTTCTGAATCTCATTAATCTGAAACAATTCTACAAATTGAGACTCATACAGGCCCTCAGTGTGGCCTTTTCACATAATGACTCCCCCGTCTTCATTTAACAGTGGAATTCCCTCTGCTCTCTTAATGTTGCCAACCTTGCTTTTAATTTAACCGAAGGTTATTTTGACATTACTATATGCAGAGTCAGACCTTCCGGCTTGCGAATTTACTTTTCGATTTCTTCACATTTTTCACGTAATCATTTCGCTTAGCTTCCCTGCACTTCCTATTTATTTCATTCCTAAGTGATTTGTATTTGTGTATTCCTGAATTTCCCTGAATATTTTTGTACTTCCTTCTTTCGTCGATCAACTGAAGTATTTCTTCTGTTTCCTATGGTTTCGTCGCATGTATCTTCATGCCACCTACTTTTTTCTCTCCAACTTCTGTGAGTGTCCGTTTTAGGGACGTCCATTCCTCTTCAACTGAACTGCCTACTGAGCTATTCCTTATCGCAATATCTATAGCCTCAGACATCTTCAAGCGTATTTTTTCGTTCCTTGGTACTTCCTTAGCTTATTGATTCTTCCTAACCAGTCTCTTAAGCTTCTGTGAAATTGTGACGTGAGTCTACAACTGCCACTAGATACGCCTTACAATCTGATTTCGGAATCTCTGTCTGAGCATGATGCAATCTGACTGATATCTTTCTTCACATCACGGCTTTTTCCAAGTATACCTCCTCCTCTTGTGGTTCTTGAACAAAGTACTTGTTATTAATCTGTAATTTACTTTTGCAGAACTCGTTTAGTCTTTCTCCGTTCTCATTCTTACTACCTAGCCTATATTCTCCTGTAACGCTTTTTTCTACCTCTTACCCTACACCCACATTCCAATGCACCATGACTATTAGATTTCCCTCTCCCTTTATGTACTAAATTACCCGTTCAATGAAATTATTTAGTTTCTTTATCTCTTAATCTTCTGCTTGCGACTTTGGCATGTATACCTATGCTAATGTTATCGGTGTCCAAATAACCTTATAGCTCGGATAACCACAGCTACAGATCTTGTACATAATGTGAAGGACAATAAAATAATTTAAAATCAAATATGGTAAAATAGTCTATATTAAACTCAGTGAAAGTCCAAGTCCGCATTAGCTGTTTATTATGTTATTCCCCGTTTGACGACCGGTTTCATACCCTGAAGCTATATTTTCAGTTCATATAAAACAATGTTTCATGTGCCACGATCTCCAAAGTGCAAACGCGCATAAAACACGTCACTCCTCGGACCATGGATGAACCGGCTGATGAGCATCCGCTCCGGATGTTTTATTGACCATTCACGGTTCAGATCGAATGCCCATCAAACAGTTCATCCATGGTTTTACCGACGAGTGACATGTTTTTATGGGCATTTGCACCTTACAAATCGTGGCATATGAAGTACTGTTTTATATGACCTTTAGATACACCTACAGGGTATGAGACCAGTCGTCGAACGGGAAAAAAACATAACGAACAGCTAGTGCGGATTTGGACTTTCATTCAATTTAACGTAGACTATTTTAACCTCTCTGATTTTGAATTGTTTGATTGTCCTTCACATTATGTTATCGGTGTTGGTTTTCTGTCGATTGTGATGAGAACAATCCTGTCACTGAACTGTTCAGAGTTACTCACTCTCTGTCTCAACTTCTTGTTCATAACGAATCGTACTCACGTTACATCATTTGCTGCTGTTGCTGATGTTACCCTGTACTCGTCTGACCAGAAATTGTTGTCTTCTTTCCATTTCACTTCAGTGTCATCCACTGTTCCTAGACTGAGCCTCAGATTATTTAGCATCCCTACCACCTCCACATTTCAGGCATTTCACGCGTTGACTCGTCGAACGTTATCCTTTCGTTGGTTATCAATATTTTTCTCTTGGACACATCCCCGTTGGCAGCCCCTCCCGGAGATCCAAGTGGAGGACTAATACAGAATCTTTTGCCAACGGAGAAATCAACATGATACTTTTTGGGTTAGAGACCACTTGATCTGTGGATACACCCTATGGGACTTTAACGCAGAGATTTCGATTGTCTTCTGCATCCTCATGTCGCTGATCATTCCACATTATTCTGCCTTTTAGGGGCACTTTCCTCCCCAAGGGCAAAAATGACGGTGACATCTTATGCCAGTAGTCTTCGCTCACCATTGCTGATGATTTTTATTCAAAATTTAAACAGTGGCGGGGCTCCAACCCGAGACTGAGAATTACTAATCAAAGACGTTCCCCCTAGACCATGGATACCAAAATAATCAGCAACAACCCTTAACTTAACGCTCGAGAAGATCCTGGCGGCCTGAAGCAAATATGACGTATCTTCGTTTAGCTTTCTGTCATTGCTCTGGTGGTAGTTAATGCTGACAGTTCGCAATATGAAATACAAAATTAGTTGAAATTTAAGTGTTAAATTACCTTCCTAGGGGCGAAAAATTAAATTTACGACCCTGATCTCACGTAAACGCGATGACTATTCAGATTACTTCATCAGTATGAAAAGTGAATGTTGCGAGAATTGAGCAAGATCACTCGGCCACCAATCCCGAATATTAGTGAACGATCATGAGGTGACAAACATCATCAGCAATATTGGCAAGTCCCAATAGCACTGGCAATATGAAGAACTTCATGTGCATCCCACAATGTGCTCACTGCTAACCACCACAGCCTGCTCCAGCCAGCCCTCAACTGAGCTGCGCTACCAGACATCGAGCTAAGGACAACTTCGAAACGACAATAAATTACACCACTGAAAAATACAGGTGAGATGCACATTTAACGACCCTGTCCAAATTGTCAATAAACAATAAAATACTATGCACTGGTGACCTCAAATGCACTCTATCTACGTCCAGTCTAGCGCCATACCCAACTAGTATATCAGGAATACCATCAAGATGAGAAGGTGTTATGGATAACAGACTTTTACATCGATCAGAGTAAACAATCATATTGTTGATTCACGGGCATAAATTGAACGTACGGCTATTGAGGCAGAAACAAAACAGTGAAATCTGTAGTTGTGCACATTTGTATGTTTCTCACCTCTAGATTTACCATTGGTAGTAGCTTGCACATTGCTTCCGTGATTAATCCCGTCTTGCTTGCTACCAAGGTGATGAACAAAATATAGATTCGTGTCACTGACAATGGTGTCGAATCTGTTCATAGACTTCCTTCTGTCTTTCTTTTTTTTTTTTAATGTAACTTGGTATTCACGATTCACACCACTATGGCTGGCCTTCGAGGTTACTTGGAGACAAATGACACTGGCTGTTCAGATTCGCCACTTAATTTGTGGTGATTAGCAGCGCAGTTGAACTAGTTGCGAAAGAGAATGATAATATACAGCTTTTGCAGAAAGATTGGAACTAATTATTTATTTGTAATTCCTGCTACCAGTCACTTTTGTTGCCTTATGTTTAACCTAACATAATACAACGCGTTTCGAACATGTTCTGTTCATCATCAGGCGTTTATACATACGTACATACAGAGAAATGTAAATTGTCTTAAACTAAATAAACGTAGAAATTTTTGTCCATTGTTAGTTACTGTAGTGGCTGGTGTGGAAATTGGGGGGAAGGGGGAGGAGGACAGTGGATGGCTAGAAATCGATATCGGTGATGTCTTCTGCTGGTTTTTCTTGATGTTGGTGGTGTTTGACATCACAGTCTGTATATGATTCAGATAGTTTTGCATCAATTGTGTGTTGCGAAAATTTTGTGGAGCCTTTTATATGACAGTTGATCACTTACGATTTTATCGCCTTGTAGCTTCACTTGCATCATTCATGTAGTGGCGGAGCTGGTGAGTAACATTACACTATTGCACTTTGTACTTTGTCACTGTTTTCCGACGCAATGCACTGCATAAATTGTTTCGACACATAATACAAGATGGCGAACTTGTAGCACTTTAGTTAGTATCGATTATTTAGATTTTGTGTCGATATTCTTGGTACTGACAGATTTTTAGTCGTTTATTTACTTTGACACGTCTTGAATCTATTGAGTTGGAGAATCGGCTTAAGACAGTTGAAGAACTTCAAGTTTTTGAATTCGGTTATGTCATTAAGAATGTTATCTCCATGTTTTTTATTATGAATGAAAATTCCCATTTCTTCCATGATATCCATTCTACTAATGTTCGCTATCTTGAGTAAAATTTCGAGATTGTCTTCGATTTTCAAAGGATAGCCTGTGTCTTTAATGTGAGTTGCTACTGCTGATTTGTTACATTTATCAATTCCGTAGCAGTCTAAATGTAAATATCTAGGTCTGAAATTTCTGTCTGTTTCGCCTACATAATATTTATTACATTTGCTGCAGGTAATTACGTGTATGTCAGATGCATCAAAACTTGTATCTATATTGTGATTTAGCTTCCTACTTAGGTTGTTGTTGGTGCTGAAGCTGATTTTTACATCTGCATTTTTGAATATTCTTGATAATTTGTCAGATACTATTCCAAGATATGGCATTTTTACATATTTTACTGCTGGGGTACTGTCAGTTGTGAGTGTGGTGTGATGTTGTTTGTTCAATCTGTTGTGACATGGTATTAATTTGTGAAAGATCATATACATTGTTTATTGCAATATATGTTATGGTTTGAATACTGTATGTTGAAGTGGAAATCTGTGTGCTCTGTACAGCATTTATATATAAACACCTTTTTTGTTGGAGGACGGATGTGTAGAGTAGTTTGGTATTCGTGCCAGTGAAACATATCTTTTGGTTTTTCTATTTTTATGTCAAGTAAAAGTATGGTGTTTTTCACTTCTTGTTCAAGGGTGAACTGAAGATTTTCATGATGTGAGCCACTGAATTGTTTGAAAAGGTTTGTCACTTCATCTTCTGTGGCATCAAATAGAATGAGGGCGTCATCTACATATCTCTTATAGAATTTAACTTTGCTTGTGATGTTATCATTTAGTGTCAGTATTTTATTTTCTGTATGGTTGATAAATATTTAAGCTATTAGGCCACTGAAAGGGTTTTGCTTTGCTAGTCCTAGGTCCTGCTTGTAAATTTTATTGTTGAAAGACAAGTAATTATGTGAGAGTACTAAAGTAAGTACATCTACAAGTTAAATGATTTCTGGTTTGCACATTGTCTTGTTTCTCAATAGGTTCATTCTTACTATCTCAACTGTTTCATCTACGGGTATACTGCTGTGAAGGTTTACAATATCTAGGGATAGAAGCATAGCTTGAAGTGGTACTGTCAGATCATTCATATTGTTAATAAGTTCATAGCTCTTCTTTATGGAATATGATTTTTCAAATGTATAATTTTCTACAAGTATGTTATTTAGTTCTCTCATTAATTTTTAGGCTGGGCTATTAACTGAGTTCACATTAGGCCTGATAAGTGTGTTGGTTTTATAGACTTTCGTTGTGCTCTGAGTTCAGGGGCTATTGGGTTCATCACAATAGGATCTCATACTTGGTTCTTAGTGAAAAGGAAGTTACTGTTGAGGCATTTTCTTTGCTTTGGAGTCAACCTGGACTTCATGCATGTGGTTCTTTGCAACGAATTGGAGTGTTTTAAGTATATAATCATCCTTAAACATATTAACTGTTGTGGAAACTTTATCAGATTTAATGCCAGGGCATTATGGTTTTGTAGTTTCTTATTGATTGACTGAAGTATGTTTGCTTCAAAGTTATTTGTTTTTGTTGCTTTAGTGGCTGTGTGTTTTTCTATAATTTTATTGGCTTTGTGGCCTAGTACTGCTTGTTCAGTGTTGTCAAGTTTTGCAAAATCACTGGCTATCTTTAGTGAGCATATGGTGTCCTTTATGTTGTTGTGATTAATGCTTGGATTTATATTATGCTTCAAACGCTTATTTAGTAGTGTAGTTCCTGTCTGACTGAACTGAATGTCAGTTGAATTTACAACTCATGAGAAAAATTTGTGGGTGTTACTGCTCTTATTTACGTATTTATTGATAGGAAGCTTGTTTCTCTCTCTCAAATTGTCAAGTTCCTTTTGATGAATGCTGTTTACTTTATTTTATGTGTTTTTATTATGTTTTTAAGGATGTAATGGAGTAACGGGATCTGTCCTGGATGAGCTAATAATATTAATTTCGGATAGGTGCTGTAAGCTAATCGGTCTAGGTGTTCTTTCATTTTATATAATTGTTTTACTTCGCATCTTAGCCAGAACTTATCACCTCTGGCTTTAGCAGGTTGTGCTGAGGTAAATTTACAGTTTATCTTAATGTTCACATATTTAGGTATTATGTTTTCGTTTGCATAGGATCTGTTGAATTTTATATCAATACATGTTTGAAGTAACTTTAATCTGATGTTTCTGTATGTACAAAATACTTCTACAACTTGGTTGGTGGAATCATAATTATTTTCGGCCATAAAGGCTGAATTTGTGAAACATGACTGTGTGGGATAATTATTTATTTGTAATTTCTGCTACCACTCACTTTTATGTTTAATCTAACATAATACTACGCGTTTCGAACATGTTCTGTTCATCATCACGCGTTTATACATACACACCAGAGAAATGTTACTTAAAAATAAATTGTCTTAAACTAAATTAATCTAGAACTTTTTGTCCATTGTTCGTTACTGTAGTGGCTGGTGTGGTATTGGCGAGGAAGGGGGGGCAGAGGTTTACTGTGGAATAACTTGAAGAAGCTACACATTGGTAAGGCAAAGAATTTAGATGTAATGAAGTTGGTGAAATAAATTAAATATTTCTAGATGAACCTTAAATCATGTCAACAGCACAGGTGCTCCATATTCCAGTCCAGCCTAATAATGTTATTTTTTTCTCTTCTTGTCAGGGAAGCATGTGAGATCAGTGACATCAATATTTTTATGAAATCGGGAAGAGAATGAAATTATTTATAAAATAAATAAGCACTGCAAATATTACAACTAATAGTAAATGTAAGTTCTAGAACTTCAATTTTGGCTTTGATTTTTACTTTTATACTTACAAGGCAACTCGTATCCCGCAGGATGTTATTTATCTTAAAAACGTTCAAGGTATAAAAATATCGATGCACCATCAGCACGTGCGGAGTAATATATGCCTCAGTCACATTCTTTAATGCGATTATATTAAGGAAAAACAACTTCGTTAACGTTCTAAAAACCACGCGATCTGACGATAATTTCACGGCAAACCAAGGCATATGAAATCATCTTCTCGAAATATGAAACTTGCAGTTGTATAAATCTCCAGGGCTATATTTTATTAATTTTATCGCTTCTGCTTGTGCTGTGCTACTTTCGTAACGGGCGAATGTAATTTTCGACGTGCCAGTAAAAGTATCCGTTGGAGGATTGACAGAACGGCGTACACTACGGTAAAATCATTTTCTATGAAGACGTCAATACAAAGATTTCATCGACAACCGGACCATCGTATGAGGAGGGCCAGCTTTGTACATTCCACGAGTCAATAACGTACAGAAACGGCTCCATTTTTAGTGTTCCTTGCCTCAGTCAGTAAAAATGGAACCGTTATAGTAGTATCACTTTGTTGTGCGTCCGTCCGTCCTTTTGTTTGCCTGTCTGTCTGTCTGTCCGATTGTTAAGATCTCTATTTCCAGAAACAGCTAGAGAAAACCACTTGAAATTTATGTAACTTACCAAGTTCTACGGTCACTTAACGTTGTACATAATTTCAGATTCCAAGCAAATGCAATCAGATGTACAAACCATGTGCAAGATGCAGGTAACACAAACGAAAGAGGTGGGACGTTTGTGAGTGGAAAATAACGTCAGCACCTGAAGCAGAATTACTTCATCTTTATGTAAGCTGAAAGGAGCTTTAAATTATAAGCCTCCTCATAGGACAGATCGAAGATAAAACAGGATTGTGTGTGGTCACATTGACTAGAAATCTTCCTGAAAGTGAAGCCTCTGAACAGCGACTGAAAATGTAAACGACGAAAGGACTTTGAGTCCTTTACAAATAAGTTAAAGTTTTCCTTCGAGTTGGATTTCAACCAGCAACCAGCCGATAAGTGCTCACAAACCACCGAAGCGAGCGTGTAATACTAGATTTAATGACAGTCAGTTTCTCCAATTTTCACTTTGACTGTAATTTCGTTGAATGCAACAGTGGGCAAGCATATCTCGAAGATGAATTAATGTTAACTTCAGAGTGCAAGACATTCTTAAGTCAGGAAATCTGTGCATCTTCTCATTGTTTGGAATGCTCAAAAACTTTGTTTCAGAAGTTTTAATAGATGTACTTGTCAAATGTGGTGCTGCCCACCATTTGTAACCTATTCTCCGAAACGTAAATTCCAAAACAAGCTATCATTGTGAATGAGCTTCGTGACAGTAGGAGCAGCGACCTAGCCAGTGACGTCACAGCCATCACTTGACTCAGATGGAGCGTTTTACCGGGCTTTTAACATATCTGAAATTCATTTCAGTATTTTTCAAAATAATACTGAAATTCAAGACAGAAAAAAGGATGTTATGAGCATAAAATGACATAATTTCCAAATAACAGCCAAATACCCTATTCTGAAACTTCCTGGCAGATTAAAACTGTGTGCCGGACCGAGACTCAAACTCGGGACCTATGCCTTTCGCGGCAAGTGCTCTTTCGCAGGAGAGCTTATGTGAAGTTTGAAAGGTAGGAGACGAGGTACTGGCGGAATTAAAGCTGTGAGGATGGAGCGTGAGCCGTGCTTGGGTAGCGCGGTTGGTAGAGCACTTGCCCGCGAAAGACAAAGGTCCGGAGCTCGAGTCTCGGTCCGGCACACAGTTTTAATCTGCCAGAAAGTTTCATATCAGCGCACACTCCGCTGTAGAGTGAAAATTTCATTCTAGCAACACCCTATTCTGCTCTTTATTCCAGATATTACATGTGATTCCTTGAACAGCACATGGATTTCTGTGTTTTTCCTTCGAAAAATTCCATTTTCATAACATGGATATGAAGAACAACACCTTGTTTTCGAAAGTTATATTATTTTATCTACATCTACATCTACATCTACATCCATACTCCGCAAGCCACCTGACGGTGTGTGGCGGAGGGTACCTTCAGTACCTCTATCGGTTCTCCCTTCTATTCCAGTCTCGTATTGTTCGTGTTCAGTGTCCATATTTCAGCCCCATACACCAATACCGGTCGCACAATTGTCTTGTACATTCCGAGTTTCGTTGTTCTAGATAGTAGTTTGTTGCTGAATAGTTTTCCCATTGAGAATAGACTCTTCCCTGCCGATTTAATGCTGTTCATTATCTACTACTCCATGTTGCTGACCTGCTTCCTAGATAATAGGACCTAACCTTCTTCAAGTCCATGCTTTTTGTTGCTAGTGATCACTAATTTTCCTATTCATTGTTTCCTGTCAGTCATACACTCAGTTTTATCTTGATAGATCCTCAGCACACACAAAGAAAACAAGAAAATCATGAAACATAGGTAGGCGGTGGACAGTGTATCAAAGATCTCTACGTTTTCTTAGAAAAACGAACGACATAGAAGTCCCAGATTAAAGAACTGCGAGTTGTGACATAATTCAGTTACGTTAAGTGGCGATGTCCATGTGAAACTTCTTGATAAGCACTGCGATTCAGATACGCCTGATAACGGTAATGTATTCGCTTTCATCGCTAATCTACTATATCTTCCCCAAGTATCTTTTAGTCAAACAAGTACCTGCACATATGTTATCCTCTCGATAACTCATATTTCTTAAGCTTGTTGCGCAATAAACGCTGCCGATTTCATTTACAGCTATAATTTTGTATCTAAAGCTTTCAGATAGAGTAAAGTTTCGATCTTTGTTAAGTATATAACACGAAAATGACGAAACAAAGCTTATATGCACTGTTCCACACAAGCGCAATGTCATTCGCCGCCGATACGGTTACTTCAGTTCGTTAATTGCTTCGTATTACGTTGAAGGACTTAGTTTAGTCTGTTATAATGGGGAATAGATTATACTTTAAAGACAAAATCGTGTAAGAAAAATGGTGTCAGAACAGAACTAGGATCCTGCATGGAAGCTCTTCCATCTCGTAATATGCAGCCCTCGTTTAGGGACGATATTGTACCTTCGCGCTTTGACCGAATATAAAAAAGGCAAGCGGAATACCACGAAGTCACCGTCACGTTTAACGGTGTGTGGTGCTAAGTCTCGAAGCTCAAATATCTCTGAGTGATATTTAAGGCTGAGCTATTATTCACACATCTCACCAGTTGCTCTCATCGACCCATCTCTGGGCTATGCTGCCTTTCTTCGGGAATATTTACGCCAAGTTGTTTTTCCATACACCTACGATTATTTACTTTGTGCAACTTCCATCAAACATCAAACGCAAAATCAAGATTGATATATTACGATTATTATTATTATTTATTATTATTATTATTTTCATTAACTCACTCCATTACATACACTAGCACCACTTGCGTTGGTAAACGTAATTACGACTGTTGTTGTAGACAAATAATGCATAATTGCTATTACAATGATTATTCCGTTAAAATTAACACAGGGTTTGTTTTTCAACTAGTGATTGAAATCGACATATTTGGATTTTGAAGTTACTGTAATCCAGTATCGTGTGGTCCGCTACTTGGTTGCCGCATACACGGATAGATGGCGTCGTTGGTTATTCTGAATAGTTTCCCGTGTCCAATTAACTTTGCTGTCAAATTAAGAGAGATTGGTAATTTCATCACCAGTCTTTGGTGCACCGTTGGTAAATATTATTCTTTACTGATTCCTGTTGTCTCTTACCATTTTTCGTCGCATTCTCCCAGAGCTGCTTTTCGTGACATATATTTCAGGAAGGTTATGGAATGTTTGATATAGCAGTGAGAAGTTTTATCTACAAGCTAAATTGGTTCCTCTTTCTTTCATTTGCTTAATTTCATATTCTATTTCCTCTGCTAAAAAGATAGTATATCATTACTACCTAGTCTTTTCAAAATAACTTTATCCTTTTGTTACACATTAATATGCAATATTTATAACAGGTTGTTTCTTTTTAATTCATTTTGAAACTAAAGCCAATGTGAAGTTGTCACTTTCGTTTGCTGTTTCATCTATCTGTACAATATTCACACACTTCCTCCATTTCCTCTCCTTGTTTACTTTTTGTTTACTGATCACTGTACCAGAGACAAGCAGTTTCTTTGTACTGTTTACTTAGTTTTTATTCGGCAGTACATAACTCCACTTCTGGCTTAAATAGCCAGCCTAAACCTAATACAATGTTAACCCTCATCTTTGGTAACATCAACATTGAATGACTAAAATAATTATCAGTAATACTGAAATTAATAAACATTTGTTTGGTAACTTGCGTGGCTACACACCAGACAAATACCTTCAGAAATGACTTCCTAATACTTAAATCTATATTCGATGTTAGCAAATTTTTCTTGTTCCGAAACGATCTTCTTGCCATACTCAGTCTACACTTTACATTCTCTTTATTTTGGTTGACATCATTTTGTTTGCTGCGAATTTCAAACCCCAACTACTACCTTTAGTATCCCGTTTCCTAAACTACTTCCCTCCGCATCACCAGGCTTAATTCGACTAAACTCCAATATCTTCAATATCTTTGTTCTGCCTTGTTTGATGCTCGTCTTATATTCGTTGACGTTCGTCTTATATTTGCCTTTGAGGACGCTCTTTCAAGTCCTTTGCAGTCTCTGACAGTAGAACAATGTCCTCTGCAAATCTCAAAGTTTTTTTTCCTCTCTGACCTATAATTCCTACTCTTAATTTTTCTTTCGTTTCCGTTACTGCTTGCTCGGTGTTTAGACTGAATAAAATCTGGGATAGGTTAAAACACTCTCTCACTCCCTTCTAAATCACTACCTCCCTTTCATGCCCCTCAACTTTTATAACGCCCGTGTGGTTTCTGTTCAAGTTCAAAATAGCTTTTATGCACTCTGCATTTTACCACAGCTGCCTTCAGAATTCCAGTCAACATTGTAAAAAGCTTTCTCTAAGACTACAAATGCTATAAACGTATGTGTGCCTTTCCTTAACCTGTATTCTAAGAGGAGTCGCAGAGTCAGTATTGCGCCACGTGTTCCTACATTTCTCCAGGGTCCAAACTGACATTCCCGGAGGTCAGCTTCTACATGTTCTTCCACTGTTCTGTACAGAACTTGTATTAATATTTAGCAACCATGACTTATGAAACCGATAGTTCGGTAATATTGATATCCGTCCGCATCTGATGTCTTTGAAATTGGAATTATTATGGTCTTCTTGAAGTCGGAGGTTATATCGCCACTCTCATATATCTTGCACACCAGATGGAATATTTATGTCACGGGTGACTCTACCAAGATATCAGAAGTTCTGATGGAATAATGTCTACTCCATTGGCCTTGTTTCAACTTAAGTCTTTCAGTGCTCTATCAAATTCTTCTCGCAATATCATATCTTCTATTTGATTTTCATCTATATCCTCTTCCCTTGTGTAGACCCTCTACATACTCATTCCAACTATCAGCGCTCCCTTCTTTGCGTATTACTGGTTTTCCACATGAGCTCTTGATATTCATGCACCGGCCGCGGTGGCCGTGCGGTTCTAGGCGCTGCAGTCCGGAACCGCGGGACTGCTACGGTCGCAGGTTCGAATCCTGCCTCAGACATGGATGTGTGTGATGTCCTTAGGTTAGTTAGGTTTAAGTAGTTCTAAGTTCTAGGGGACTGATGACCTAATACGTTAAGTCCCATAGTGTTCAGAGCCATTTTTTATATTCATGCAGATGCTTCTCTTTTCTCCAAAGGTCTCATTTATATTCCGTTGGTGGTATTTATCTTTCCCATAAGCAAATACGTTTCTAAATCCGCTAACTTTGAGAGAAGTTACCCATTCGTCTTATACTGTAGTCCTTTCCTCTGTTCTAGTCCGTCGTTGCCTAATGCTCCCCCTGGAGAATTCAACAAGCTCTGCTTCTTTCAACGTATCCAGGTCCCATCTTATTAATTTCCTACTTTTTTTACAGTTTCTTCAGTTGCAATCTGCAGTTCATAAGCAATAAATTGTAGTCACAGTCCACATGTGCTCCTGAAAATGACTTACAATTTATAATCTGGTTCTGAAATCCTGTATTACCATTATTTAATCAATCTGAAACCTTGCTGCGTCTCCATATCTCTTCCGCATATACAACGTAAACAAGTGAGAGTGATGATTAAATTATGCACTGTGCAAAATTCTACTAGGCGGGTACCTTCTTCATTCCTTTGCTCCAGTCCATATTCACCTACTTCTTTTCCTTCTTTTTCTTTTCCTGTTATCAAATTCCAATCCCCCAAGACTATTAAATTTTCGTCTCCCTTAACCGTCTGAATAGTCTCTTTTATCATACCATACACTTCTTCATTCTCTTCATCATATGCAGTGCTAGTTGACGTATAAACTCGTATTACTGTGGTGGGTGTGGGCTTAGTGTCTATCTTGGCTATGGTAATGTATGCACTATGATGTTCATAGTAGCTTATCTGCATTCACATTTTCTTATTCGTTATTAAACCTACCCCTGCATTATCCACATTTGATTCTGTATTTATAACCCTGTATTTACCTGATACTGTTCCTCCTCCCACCAAACTTCACTATCTCACGCTACATGTAACTTCAACGCATCTATTTCCACTTTTAAGTTTTCTAACTTATCTACCTGATTCAGAGATCTAACATTCCATGCTACGACCCGTAGAATACCCATTTTGTTTCTCCTGATAACGATAGCCTCCTGAATAGTTCCTCCCCAGAGTCCCAAATGGGGGACTATTTTACCTCCGGAATATTTTACGCAAGACGATGGTATATCGTCTACATCAAATTTCACACATATCATGTTAAGTAATCTGTTGTCCCTTTCTCGCATATCTGCTCTTTGGGCCTAACTTAACCCAGCATTCCGCTAACGTTCTCAAATCATGGGTAGTATATAAATCCATGGTTTGTCCAGGTGATAGTTCATATTTTAACTTGACCTCCATATACATTAGACTTACATTCCAAGTGCTTAGTAATAAACTGCCCGACAAAAAGCGTGAAGTACAAAGAATCGCTAGGTACATAAATCATTAGACTCGCAGTTATCTCTGACAAGTAGAACGACCACCAGAACGTGTGGATCGTGTTTAGTGTTATTATGAGGCCTGTTAGGTTATATGTGGGTCCTGAGCAGAGTCAGATTTTGAGTGATAACCGTGCAGGACACCGAGATTACGCGTACTAGTGAGTGACAACATTATCAGCACCTGACAGAATTCGAAAGGGGCCTCAATATGGGTCTCCATTTGGCTGGGTGATCGAATCATGAGATATCCAGATTTGTGGGACATTCAGATATAACAACGGCCTGATGTTGGGCTGCATGGAGTGATTCGATGGACCCTCTGCCAGGCACTTAAATGTGGTTTGTAGGGTACCCATGTAGTTGTAAGGCTAGGCATACTCGACATCAAGGTTACTGTCGACCATCTCTGACCATCACAAGAGAGGATCGGTGTATTCACAGGTGGCAATGACTGAGGAAACAATGATGGCACAATAGTACCTCATGAACTCCCGACTATTCCTGTGTTGCACCTACTGCGATGGGACTGTGATGCCATTTTCAACGGATTAACGCTCGTTCATACATGGCATATGTATCGATGAACTGTGAGATACTCTTGTACGCAGAAACATCACCAGATTAGTCCTTTATAGAACATACATAGGTCTGCTCAGATGGTAACTCTGTGCTGACGATAGTATCCTGAACTTTAACAACCGGTATCACAGCAATGGGCCATCTTGCCTCAGGAGAGGATCCAAAGGCTTTATAAGACAATTACCAACCAAATCAGTGCATGTATTTGTGGCAGAGGGGTGTAGCTTCTTACAGATATTCGGACACATACTACTGAGTACTGTGTAAATTCGACTTCACAAAAAAAAAAAAAAAAAAAAAAAAAAAACATTACATACTCTATCAACCAGTGAATTTTCATTGCGTTTCCTCCTCTTCTGGATGCATCAGGTTTTTTGCAGGGAGTTTTACTGGTTTTTCGTCTTTACAACCATTCTATTCTGAACAGTACTATCTCACATAGGTCTCACAGCATGTGCATAGGACACAGGAATTCCATGCCCTCTGTGGAAAATCTCACTCTAGTCACTTCCTCCGCCATTTTGCTTCCATTTCCCGCTATTCCTTGTAAATATATGACAAATGCATTTCTTCCCACTTATCGTTTGTGTCTTGCATAAATAAGAAACTGAATGAATTAATAAATGTTCAGTTTTTTCATTCACACCCCCTTCTCAGTAAGCCGAGACAGAAATTCGGATTCCTTTCGTTTTACTTCCAACAATGTGTCCCTCAACAGTTCACCCTCCTGACACCTTATAAATGCCAATTGTTACACTATTTCTTTCCTCTCACAGGATTCCACGCTACGCTTGATTAGCGACAATCATCTAACCCTGACTTACTGGTCCTAATTCGCTGTCTCTCCGAATTTGCACACTGCTCTTGGATTTCGCCAAGAACATTGTTCGTCGTACCCATCTCCTCTCTCAGATTGCCTATTTTCACCATCTGGTATTTCGTACCTATCACCTGTAAAGCTACTGTTAAAAATTGGGAATTGATTTATGTATTATCTGACAACGGTTCACCCCTGCTATGCCAGTCACCATACCATCTGTTCCCATCTCTTTATATTATAGTTATTTGTATTCCACTTACTCCCACACACTTCCTCAGAATGACTTTGTACCAAGAGCAGGATTCTAACGAGGCCTCCTGCTCACTAAACGGATGTGCTAATCACTACGCCACCCCAGTACAGAGGCTTTGCAAAATGCTCAGACTACCCTAGTATGCCTCCTTCCTCAATGAGTTTTGTCTTGAGGATCAATTACTGGAAGCTTCCGTATCGACAATTTCAAAGCAAAGTTTCTCCCACTGATCGTAACTTCCATTAGAATTCACACATTCCGAATTAGGACTACTTCCACACTCTCACTGACTGACAATGACGTCCACTAAAAGCTCTCTAAGCTTTTCCATTAGTCTACTATGCCGACTGCTGCATAGTGGTGAAGTATTGTCAACTACTGTATCTTCTTTTTTTTTCACTTTATGGCACAATTTCCCACGAGTAAAATTGACATTGTACACAGACAAATGACACTCTCGCATTTCCCTAACTACCCAAGCTTACACTTGTTTCATCACCCGAACATGTTTCACTACAGTTGTGGCACCCTCAGTATGTTTTTTATTATTTTTCTAACATTCATACAGCTTATTTTGGGATTAAGGAATGTAATACAACAAATTTTGTTGTCATTTAAATTGTATGTCCACTTTACGTTTTATTTTACATTGTGGCTGCCAGCCAAAATCAGTCTTAGGCTTAAATTAGTACACCATGTCATCTGCAAACATCAGAGATGCTAGAAAATAGTCTGCATTGAATTTTTGATTTATTACCCGATCATTAAAATGTATGTTCTGGTAAAATTCCTGGCATATACCTTACCATAGTAGTATTTTGCTAGTTCTTAGCTGTGACAATTTTGTTTATGTATCCAACGTGTTGTTGTGTAGTTGCGCTGAACCTGTGGACATCAATAAAACTTCTGTGAAATTTAGAGATGGCGAACAATTTAGTGTAGTTTGTTGTTCATGGAATAAGTTTCGTGCTTTGACAGTGTTTACATACGTTTTTCCTGCTCGTTCGTAAATACTGCGTCCTGTTATGTTGCTGCGGTTTGGACGTATGTTTCACTGCATAAATTTACCTCTCTGGTGCGCTTCTGGCAGTCGTTTGATTACTATTTTGTTTTGGTTTGACGTCCGCGACCTTTAAGTCTGTTCCATTTGTTTCAGTTCTGTGAGTGCGCGCGCGTGTGTGTGCATATGTGTGTTTTATTCTGTGTTGTCCGACAATTCGTTTAGAGTGTTGAATAATCTTTTGTTACATAGTACTATTTGGTCATTGGTAACTTTTTTACCCTGTGTGATAGCCTTCTGTGTGTGGTAATTTTCTTCTGTAGTTAAAGACTGTACAGATAGCCACTGTGTTTTAGTATCTGATGGTCTGTTTTTTTTTTTTTTTTTTGTGCCACTGGGCTGGTGGTTATTTATAATGAGATGGTCTGCAAATGTGAAATGTATGTTGTCACTTGTCACTGTTCTTAATGTTTTGAGTATCTTACCCTGAAGTTTCTACATATCTGTCCGATGTATATTAAATCAGTCTTTGCAGATTAGCTATCCGCTTTGTTGAATTTACCTATGGTGGTGATATATTTTTAATTTTTTCTGCAGAGTACTGCTTATTTTATATACCACAGTTATACTTTATTTTCTCATGGTGTTTCCTATTTTGTGTGTTATTTTGTTGTCAAATGTCAGAGTCTGCCATTTTTTCTTGTTCTTTGTTGTTTCTTCACCTTCTGCGCCTTGTTCTCTGTTGTATGATCGTTGCTGAAGTTTTTGTCGTAATACTGTTGTCAGTTTTCTGTGTCTGTTGCGTTTTTATTTTATGATTTAGTTTTTCAACAACGTTTAATTTGTCACCATTTTCTGTGATAACCTATCTGATCATGTTTAGTTTTCTGTAGTTACTTTGCGCATTGGAGCTCTGTTCAGGCTGACGTGTTTGTGGGCTGTCAGGTGGTTTGCTCCGTTGTGATTAACTGTATTTTTTTATGTATTCGCTATGTGTTAAGAACCAGTGTTTGTGGTTTTTACTTTTTATTGTGATGTCTAGGAAATATTTCTTTTTCTCTTTCAGTTTCCATGGTGAAGTGTATTCTTGGGTAAGCAGTATCGATGTCTGTCTCTGTGTAGCTTTTGATGAGAATGTATATATATATATATATATATATATATATATATATATATATATATATATATATATATATATGTATATGTATATGTATAAAATGTTTAATATGTAAAAAATGAATTGATGAAAATGGGGCAGAAATGGCTTTAAATATTTTTGTTATTTACTCTTTCAGTACGAACTTTGTTGTAGGACCCCTTATTTACGTGTGGTAATAAAAATTCATTTAGACAGAATTAAGCACATTTAAAATTACGTGAACCTTAGCAACCCTCTCGTGCTGATAAATTCAAACTAACTGATTAATAACATTTATGACTTTGAAAATTATTTAAATTAAATTTTTTTACTTATTTCGGCTTTGGCACACATTTTCTAAATGCAGTGGTTTTTTTAAATATGACTCAATTCTTTCCCGGCGTTAGCTATGGAACACAAGACTGTCTCTGTTAGCATAAAATGGTTAAATATTGCCAAGCCGACCTGAATGTTTAATTATCATTTACAAAACACACTTCACTACACGTTTAAGTTATTTTCTTTAGAAATTGAAAGAACCAACAGATTAACAACTTCAATGTTAATTATCCGCCTATGAATGCACAAATGTAAAACCAGTAATAAATTCAGTCAGCCTCAGGATCGCTGTAAAAGAAAAATATTTCGTAATTCACTGCTAATTTTACCTGCTCCCGATTTACGGGTTTGGTTAATTTTATAGCGGAACAATTTTTTAAATGTGCAGCCACTGCAAATCGTTCGGTTACGGCACAGCCCAGCAACACCAACGATAATCGCTAAAAGTGCTGAAAATTCTTTAAAGAAATATTATCGATGACATAGGCAAGCTAATTTACATTATTAATACACAATTTTGATAAATTATAATATATTTGGACCATAACAATAATTAAAATTACGCACCTTTATAATTTCTCCTCTAATGGCGGCTAAAGATAGATACAGACAAAAGAAGTCTACTCATTCATATAATGCTACGTCCTGTGTTCCTCTCTCTCTCAGCTCTCGAGGGAGACGACAAAGAATGCACATTATGTAGTGCTATTTATATTATTGCTGATTGTGAATGTCTGTTTCTAATCTTACAACATTATTTTCCTCTGTGGCTATATTTTACATTTTTTCATCGCAGATATTAATATATTTCGTAATTACATTATGAGTATAGAAATATTACAATCGTAAATACATCGAGAATATTATTACAGAAAATATTACAATAATGACCAACGTCCTTTATACAAAATTAAATAATATTTTTTGTTAAACAATTACAGTACATACGAATTGCTTCATAGCGGCGTACATAGTACAATTAAATGTCATTTCATTATACTAATAGTGTGTGTGCTGCCAGGGAACGTGACAAGCTGTAGTATCCAGTCATGCATTTCATCTGTCAAATAAATTCTGTCATCATCATAACGGTACCATTATATTACTTTGTACTGTATTGGTTTATTATCACTTCAAACATTTTGTTTTCATATTGGTTAAGGAAGTCGTTGGCTAGTTGGCCACTTTTGGGTGACCCCATGGGAATCCTGTCTGTTGGATATAGAATTCATCTCTAAACCTGAGATAATTTTGTCCTTGGATTACCTTCAAAACTGTTGAGACTTATTGTGTCTCTATTTGTGGGATAATATTTGTCTGTCTTGTTTGTTTTTCAATTATTCTAATTGTTTCTTCAGTTGGTATGTGGGTGTACAATAAAGGATTGTAGAGTGATAGTAGTGTAGCTGTGTTGGGTACATTCATGTCTTTGATTTTTTTGATTAGGTCATTAGTGTTTTCTAAGCTTCTCTTGTTTGTATAACTGTAGTGTTTTTGTAGAATCGTGTGTATGTGCCTGACTAAATGGTAAGCTGGGGCAGTTGTTTCCCTATCAACTTTGTTCCTAGCGATGCTAAGATTAATGTAAAACATGTCATCTGCTGCACAATAAGCAAAAAGAAAGGCAGAATTAGGAAGAATTGGGAAGGAGATCCAAGAGCTATACTCGAAGGAACCAATGCTAAACACAACACTATACAAAACACACTTACAGTTCTTGATTCTCTTCTTACCTCTCCTTTTCTCCCTCCTGCCCCTCTTTCTCCTTTCTTATTCCTTTCCCTCCTTTCCTCCTCCTACTCACTTAGCATAAAAGCCTTCATGTTTTCTAACTCACTCATTTTTTATATATAATTATAGTGCATGGATCTCATAATGCACATATTTCAGTAACTACAGAAATCAGATGAATTCGCTACATGGGAACTGTCAAATGCAATGTAGTGATATATTAACTTAAAACGTCACAGTGAAAGCCATAATCTCCTTATACAGTAACCATGATAAACAAAACCTCTAATTTGTTTCTACATTTACTGACGCCTATGAATTGATTTGACTCAGTTTAAATATTTGCTATCAGAGTAACACAAAAAGAAACAGTGCATGAGACTACTTTAATTCGTTTAAATTTTACTTATCCCTACTCATGCAATACAGTCAAAAGAAAACGTTATTTTTTTAACTTCTATCCTTTTTCAACTCTAGATCCTATCTAGTACTATCCTTGCTCAGTTACTTCTAACTGCAAATAGTCCTTTCCACTTGTAAATTCGGCCTGTTCAATCACAGGAGATGTGTGGCTCGATTATTTTTTCAACTCAGCTGTAAGCTGACCAGTCTCGACAGTATACAGGGTGAAAAGTATTTAAACCGACAAACTCTGGGAGGTTGTAGGGGACATCAAAACAAATATTTTTCCCTAATGTCATTCTTTCCTATGAGAAGTATTTAAACCGATAGAGGAAATCTTCTCTGGCGGCAAATTAATTAAACCAACAAACACTTTTCCATTTTTTATGACCAAGAGACAACACATTAACACAACCCAATTTCAATTTCAGTAGATTTTCAAAAATGCTTCCATTGACACGTAAACAAAGGTTACGCCGTCGGATCATGTATTGTTTGACACGGGCTAAAACCGCAGGAGTTTCTTGAATTGTTCCTGCTGCTGCTACTAACCGGGCAACCAGACCCTCTTCTGAGGTAACAGTAATTGCGTAAACAAGGTTGCACATCTCTCCCTACACAAAAAAGTCCAGAGGGGACATATCTGGGAATCGAGCAGGCCATGGTACAGGACCACCTCTGCCAATCCACCTTTCTGGGAACCGTCGGTCCAGCAATCGACGCACACGACGACTGAAATGTGCCGGCGCCATTTCACGTTGGAACCACATGCGTTGTCTTGCAGGTAGTGGGACGTCTTCCAGCAATTCTGGCAATGCTCTGGCGGGAAAATTGTAACAGTGCCAGCCATTTAATGGCCTAGGTAGCAGATACGGCCCAATTAAACAGTCCCCAACGACACTGACCCACACGTTAACGAAGAACCGCAACCGATGAGCGCTAGTAACTGTGGCAAGTGGGTTATCCTCACTCCAAACATGCGAATTGTGCATGTTGAACACTCCCTCACGCCCGAACGTTGCTTCATCGGTAAACAGCACAGAGGATGGAAATGTAGGATGCATTTCACACTGTTCCAGATACCACTGCGAAAACTGTGCTCTGGGTTGGATAATCAACTGGTTCCAGGTTGTGGACACGCTGTAAGTGAAATGGACGTAACAACTGCTCTCGAAGGACTGTTCTTACATTCGTCTGATTCGTCCCCATGTTACGTGCAATTGCACGAGTGCTGATTGAAGGATCCCGCTCCACGTGCTGCAAGATAGCTTCCTCAAATTGCAGCGTTCTTACCGTGCGACGGCGTCCGTGTCCAGGTAATCTGCTAAATGACCCGGTCTCACGCAGACGTTGGTACACAGCAGCAAAGGTCGTATGGTGCGGGATACGGCGATTAGGATATAGTTGTTGATAAACCCGCTGTGCAGCTCGTCCGTTGTGGTGAGCTACGTAGTATGCACCAACCATATCAGTGTACTCACTCCAGATGTATCGCTCCATTAGTAAACAGATACAATGCTCTACTACACTGGTGGACAGTAGTTGCCTACAACTGAAGAGCGTAATACGCCCTCTAACAACCGAAGAGCGTAATACGGCCTCCACCGGTTTAAATAATCCTCATAAGAAAAAGTGCCATTAGGGAAAAATATTTCTTTGGATGTCGCCTACAACCTCCCAGAGTTTGTCGGTTTAAATACTTTTCACCCTGTATAAGTTGTATATACATTTATAACCAAATAAAATATTAAAGTCTTTCGTGTATTATAATTACCAAATTGTCATTCTATTGTGTTAAATTTTACTCAGACGCCAGATCTGATGGTACAGACTCTCCGGACTGTTCATGGAAAATATTCTGTAAAATTCCTGAACTTGGCAGTCGCCAATTTAACACGCCTGATAATAGATGATTAACTTTTCTGCTCATTAAATAGTTAGCCTGCCATAGAAAAACCACCTGATGACACCCTATGGTAGCCTCCTCCCACATTAAATATAGTTTTCTGTCAACATTGTTCCTTATCGTGTTGGCGATGACAGAAATTGTTCCCGCACTAGTATTTATTTACATTTACTAGCAGTCGCATGTACTTAATCGTACATGGCCGCTGCACCAAACTTTCTATCATCAGACTCTAGCTCTGAGCCAGAAGGACCGTAAAAGGAAATGAAAAGTCGCTTGATATCATGAATTATTTAGCATTCAAGTATTACCGACCACAGCACAGTATGTCTCTCTCTTTCTCTCTCTCTCTCTCTCTCTCTCTCTCTCTCTCTCTCTCTCACACACACACACACACACACACACACACACACACACACACAACACACATACACCAGAAGTTGTGAGTAGCATTTAACGTTCCTGGGTCAGCAGGAGGTCCACTCTGCCGGCAAATCTTGTACCTTTTTATTCGTACTCATTTCCCTTCCTTTACTGATGCAATGATAAAGAGTGAAAATGAAAGAGAAGGAATACATAGCAATTATGCATGTCAGATCCAAAGGGAAATACTTACTACGAGCATCTTGTGCATACAGAAGTACACCTGGATGCATAAAAGAATATAAATGTAGAAAAATGTTCTAAACAGCGGGATAATTTAAATGAACTGCCAAGAATAATTACAGATTTCCTATCAAAATATGTATCTATACATAATTTTTTTGTTTTATAGACACAAGTAAAACATTCAGTAGCAAAAGATAGATTTTTTCTTATCTATACGATAAAGAATTATTGAAACTTTATCACGAAATTATCTTCATTACGCAATTATTTTCATTACGAAATTATATTTCTATATTAACACGCTGATCCGTGACGACAAAGATATCCTCGTGTTTGCTTAATTCGTTATTCAGTTACCCATCGTCTGGATGAACTAGAGAGAGTGGTACGAATTCTGAAATTGCTCTTTTATTACATAGGAGAATCACAAATAGTGAATCATTCACCCAGTACTTCCGTTTTCAAACGTATTTAGAGCAAAAGATCAACTTAGGACAATACAACAAAGGTAAAACGTCAATCATGTACTCATTTCACATTTTAGGATCCATTGTTCTGCTTATTCCGTTCTGTGTTTATCAGTTTGTGACGTTTACATATTTCATTACCGGTCCAGACTGCTACTGCGAGAGAGGTATTTTGTATTTTATGAAGTTACTTGTACAAGGTGTTTATAAATTAGTTGTACATAAGTAACCTTTAGTTGCGAAAAGAGAGAATAACTTACAGAAATGTTTGATACAGCACTGAATGCAGTACATCTTCAAGTTTTATTCCCGACTAACGCTGTTAGTTCCGGACGTACCTGCTCGGTGGCATGCACGAATGAGTTATCCCTATAGTCCTCCTGGCGTCGTACAATGGTGTAGGGCGTGTGCATTGTTGTTTAGGGTTCCATGAATTCAAATCCGCTACTACAGTTCAGAGACAGTTGCAGAACTAAATACTGCTAGCCGTAACCTCAAAGACAAAATGTTATTAACTTCTGAGGTCATCAGTCCCCTAGAACTTAGAACTACTTAAACCTAACTAACCTAAGGACTTTACACACATCCATGCCCGAGGCAGGATTCGAATGTGCGACCGTAGCGGTCGCGCAGGTCCAGACTGTAGCTTCTAGAACTGCTCGGCCACCTCGGCCGGCCAATCGTTTAATTGAAACCTGACTGTGTATCACGTAGGGTGCCGGATCATGGTCAGCCAGCAGTCTCTGACGCAGAAATTGAAGTTTGACAACCTTACAGATTGTCCTTGAGGCGGTGGCAAGCGATATTTAGTCCTAAATTGTCTCTGAACTGTGAGAGCGGATTTGAATTCATGAAACCATGATCAACACTCCACATACCCTCCACCATTATACATCTGCATGACGACTGTTCGAATAATTCATTAGCGCGTGTCACATGGAGGAAACGTCGGGAACTAACAGTGTTAGGCGGGAATACAATGTGAAGATATACTTGATGACTTGCTATATGAAACTTTTGTGTAAGTTATTTACCCTTTTCACAATTAAAGGTTTCTTTTATATACCTAATTTATAAATACCCTTTATATTCATCTTACCGTGCACGCAGCCTGTTTTTTGTGTAGCGTGTATGAGGTGAAGTCGCAACCGAAATTTGGACCCAAAGTAAATCATTCAAATATTTATTCAATTTTACTGCTCGTCAAGTTCCATTTAAGTTATTAGCATATTTTATCACAACAGGTCCATCTGTAAACTTAACAACTTTTTGAAATGTTTCTTTCCTCATTTTATAGTCACATGGAAAAGTAGTACAAAATTCAGAACGTCGTTAATGAAACACGCATACTTCACACAGTTAGTAATTGCGAATAGAATAAAACCAAAACCAATGGGATTGTTAGAATGTTATTTATTCTCTATGAGAAGTAACCTGTATATTGTGCTAGTTCTGCGCAAGTGGAGCACTGATTACACAAGACTCCCTCTAGTAGACTGCTGCGTCATATCAAGGATTTATCGTGTGTTGTCTCTCGAATTAGCAGACATATTCAAGTAAATACGGTATCCACGCAAGCGATTGTGGAAACGTCTATCCAGCGTGAGAATGCAGTTTCCACATTGATGTTATAAGCTGGCATACAGTACGATTTGTACTGTCACATCGTTGGTGTTACAAGTTGGCATACGGTAGGATTTAGAGTACTGCACAACAAGGTATTTATCCCGAACCTGTAGTCACCAACAGATACAGAGATTAGAAGCGACGTGCCCCAAGACACACGCTTTACTTTGTTAATAGTTAGTGGAATATTCCAAGTGTCATATCCTTAACAGAAAGCAAACTGTTCCGACATACATTGGCCGAATACCGAATTCTTTTAGCATCAGCTGTACTGGCTATAGCCACACCACCCATCGCTGACATATGAAAATGTTTGCCAGAACGGGACTCGAACCCGGAATACCCGTTTATAGCGAGCGGTCGCCTCACCACTTAGGCTATCCGAGTACGCTCCCTGGACCGACCCGAACTCCCACATGTCACTCTGTCTACGTCTTTGTACCGTAGTCTAATCTGTTCGAGCACACTCCCCAGACCGACCCAAACGTCGATATGTCACACTGTCCACATCCTTATGTCGTAGACTAACCTGTTCATCCCTTAGTGTTAGCAACTTTACTTGGAATCCACACCAGGAAGAACCAAACTTTGAGGAATTGAGACTATTATTATTATCGTCGTATGCCCTGCCTAAGGCTTGTAATACATATTTTACTTGACGATCCTACAACCCGAAATATTTTCGAAATACATTCGCTGAATTCCTAATCCTTTTAGCGTCAGATGCACTGGGTTTAGCTGTTCCACACATCGGTGACATACAAAAATTTGTGCTCGACCAGGACTTGAACCCGGAGTTCCCGGTTATCGCGAGCTGTAGGTAGTATAGCTACACCCAGCACAGCTGATGCTGAAAGAATTCGCCATCCATCAAACTGAGAAACCGATGTCGCTATCGGAAGTATTACCACAAGGTAAGGAGAGACCCCAGCTCTCAGTTGGGATTTTAAATGTTCAGAGGTGTGTAAATTCCTAAAGGGACCAAACTGCTTAACTCATCGGTCCCTAGACTTATACACTACTTAAACTAACTAGTGCTAAGAACAACACACACACAGCCATGCCCGAGGGAGGACTCGAACCTCCGGCGGGAGGGGCCGCGCAGTCCGTGACATGGCGCCTCAAACCGCACGGCCACTCCGCGCGACAGTTGAGATTTTAGATTGGAGTAAAAGTCAAGAAGAGAATGTAAGTATAGATTAATGGAACTGTGCACTTAACTAAAACGAAAAAGCTTAATAATGTGTAACACAGGACAAATGAGTGGAATAAGGTATTTATACTTTAACTGAATACAATAGTGCACAAGAATATGAAACAGAATGATCATATAAATAAGGGCTTGGCTGATGCAAGAACCACTCATCGAGTAACTTACGTGCTATGTGTGCTACGTTGGACAAGCACAGAAACATACAGAAAAGCATCGCGGAATTCCATTACGTTCTTTCACTTCCGAACGGGTGCCGCAGAGATAATGAAAACTCTGAAGTAGTGACGAACGGAACTAACATCCTGACTGTATCGAAAAGACCTAACAAAATTCCATAATCTTTTTTTATGTGTTCTCTAACGTCATGCAGCAACCACTATACAGTGAACTCGTAACAACTGGAAAGCTATCATTATGTTAATTACTTTATGCATGGAGATAAATGAGTAATCGTTGTTCCCACACTCTGTTCATAAACGGGACAACAGGAAGATTTAATGACTACTATAATAAGAAACACCTTCCAACTCGTACTCCACTATGATCAGCTTCTCATACAACATACGGGAACAGAAAGAACAGAAAGAACGTTACTGAGCGCTTCTGTACTATACGAACGGCATTAGCATCCAACATCTTATTTCGACCATATCAGGAAATTCCAAGTTCTCGGTTACGAAACGTCCAGTTAGCTTACTAGACAGACGAGCTGACACTGACTTATAGTAGCTATATGACAGTAATTCAGGCTAAAAATAAAGAATGGTTCAAGTAGGAGGTCGGGACTGAACAGAAAAGGACGTTAATACATATAACATGGAGGTCGTACGCCTGTGGCTCTGCAAAGTTGGAAGCTTGATGAAACGGGAACATGTAGCTAAACTTGTAATCGTTTTAATTTTTCATTCTAATAAAACTGGATGTAACGTTAACTTGCTTAGAAAATCTGAGAACTAGGCAAGTATCTGACCTCAAAGCATTGGATTTCGCGGTCGACATTTGACAATAGAGACGTCAAACAAAACTGAAAATTTGTATTAGTCGTTTATAACTGTTGTGTTGAAAAGATAAGAGAAATATCTTAACATTAATACAGATGAACGGCTCCCGGAAAAGACCTTTAAGAATAGATGATAACTACAAATTCTGCTTGAAGGCAGCGGAAGTTACAAATCTCCTTGAGACGTAGACACACAAGAATGTTTTGAATAACAATGGCAAGTTATTTCCTGTTGTCACTGATCCTTTTGAGCCTGTCGATTTGTTGTTTCTATGATGGTCACATATTCTTGATGATGAGGCATTGTATTTATTCTCATCAACTGGTAAGTAACTCACAATAACATGTTGCGCTTCCGTTTAGAAAAAGGCACAGTAACTTGCTGTAAACAAATATGAAACCAAACATAAAGTTCAGTGGCAGAAACTAGAGCGTTTCTGAAGTCTCGAATTGGTAATTTGTTCATTAAGCATGAGTCGGCTATTAAGAATGCTGACTCACGTATAAAACCTTATCTTCCATCCGCCGCTCTTATCTGAGCGTGACTTCGAAAACGAGGACTCAACGTGAACACGTGGCGCCACGACTCCCTTTGGCCTTAGTCCGCTTTATCTAAATGTGAAATAACGACAGCTTTTTATTCTGCCGCTGTGTCTATGACGCAATGTCGTGTTACTTTCAGCGAAGTCTGTAGAGAAGGGAAACGAATTTCAGGGTAAATCACAGAGAGTGACTCTACTACTTATGTTTCCTGAATATGAGACGACAACTTCTCACGGAAAACCATCCATGTTATTTTTCACGTGACATTTTTACGAAGGGCTAAGGAGGGAAGAAATATAACGCCACAGAAAATATTAGTAAAACTAACAATATTACGCAGTTTTAAAGGAACAAACACAATATTATTTTCTGCCCTCCATTAAGTTAAATTACATTTACGCATATATTAGAGAACTACTTATTTAAAATGTAATATTTAACTATTATTGTAGGGATGTGTGTGATGTCCTTAGGTTAGTTAGGTTTAAGTAGTTCTAAGTTCTAGGGGACTGATGACCACAGATGTTAAGTCCCATAGAGCTCAGTGCCAGAGCCATATTATTGTACGAAATGTATATATAAGGTCTGTTACAGTATAGATGTCTGCATTCAGTTAAGCACTCAAAAGGTTACTAGCACTTAACTGCGGAGAAAATCATTTCCATGTATTAAGCGTCTCCATGTAATGTGTTCAGATGTTTCTAGAACAATGTGTGATTGAGAATAAAAATTCAGTGCAAATCACATCACCTGTAATCTGCAGTTAATCTACAAACTATTAAATTTAACAAGATCAGCATCAGAACATTAAATATCGTAATTACCTAATATCTCTGTCTGTCCAATGATACTTTACCTATTAGTCTCACTCTAATGTAACCTACTGATAGCCGACGAAGCAGAAAACATGTTAACGAACATACTGAAATTGCTGCAAAATATTTGAGAAGTGTTCCTTTCTGTTATTGTTTTCATATTTCTAGAGACATAGACAGAGAATATAATTAATTGGTTGGTTTTAGTATTAGAATATAAAAGGAAAATAAATACATTATATGTGAAAGCGCCCCAAAAATTTCATTCTGGAAGAAAACTGTAATAATGTTTCAGCATAGCTAAGGCTCTTGGAGGCCTGTCTCACTACCTCAAAACTAAAAATGAAAAGAAAAAACTCTAAAGACAATATCAGCGAATCATGGCGCCCTTGTCTACAAACTTTGCCGCCTAAAACTTAATAATTTTGTGTTAGTTCAAGAGACTGAAGAAAAAGTATTGGATCAAAGCGGTGTTCTGCTTACGTGTCGAAATATTACAACAGAAATGGGTTCTCTTTGTCTAGTATATTTCCTTTCGAACTGTACTTAATACCACGTGAAAGTAATAAAAATTTTAATTGTAAGTAACAAAACGAATGTATCACACCACAACAGTTAGTATAAATCTTTAACTTTTCGTGTCGCTTAAATTTCAAGTGTATTGTATAACAAATAAATAAATCCATAATATCAAAATGGGTAGTTGTATATTCGTATGCATGTTGCACATATCCCCCTAAACTACTGGATAGATTCCAAACAAACTTCATGCACGAATCACTCACTGTCTGCAAATAATCGCTGTGAGCGTAAGAACTATCTACCTATCAAAGGAGTGAGGGTGAGAGTGAGAAGCCAGTTTAGCCCGCGACGTGCGAAAATCCACCCTTTATTTATCCAGTACTTATCCAGAGCACTTAGTGACTTACAACATACTTAACACGTGATTTCTGATTCTTAAGAAACTTTTTATCGCTGAGAACCTCCACAAGAAGATGAAAGAACAAAAGTTTATCGCTTACACTTTCTATATTCATGCAGTAAAACTGCTGCATGAACCATGACGTTTTAATTTATTACTTCCTTACTACTAACTGTAATCGCGACAGATTTTGCAGACAATATTCACACATACCGCTGAATGTACCAGTAAAATTACGTCGTTGTACGACACGTAGTCCAGGAGAAACGACTTCATAACATTGAGCTGGGTGAAAAACATTGAATTGCGCGAAAATGTAACTGCAGTGGGAAATTCGTTAGAGGTACAGGTGAAACATGTGTGCAAATACTTGTGAAATAGGTCAGTTATATGTCAAAAGTATATGACATTGTGTACATTAACAAATCGACACGTAGAAAGCGAGGAGACCTAGAACGATTTCAACCAATGGTACACATTTTTGTTACGATCTGGAAAGAAGTACTGTGGGGGTAAGAACCATCAGCCTCCTGTTGGAATGAGGTGTGATAACGTAGAGAAAAAAAAGGGAGGCGGACGAGATGGACAGACATTGAGGGGGAAGGAGGGCATGGACACAGGTAGGGGAAAGGAGGAGATGGACAGAAAGAGGGAGAGGGGGAAACAGACATGAGGGGGGAGAGGAGGATATGGACAGAAAAACGAAAGAGGAGCAGATGGTGTGAGAGAGAGAGAGAGAAGGAGAGAGAGGGGGGGAGGGGGAAGCGGAGTAATGGTGGAGGAGATGAACAGCGAGAGGAGGAGGAGAAGGACAATGACAGGAGATGTAAAGAGAAAGGTGGAAGAGGAAGCAGATGGAGAGTAGGATAGGAGAAGATGAACAGGCAGTAGTGGATAAAGGAGGTAGACATATAGGGGAGGAAGGAGGAGACAGACAAAGGGCGAAAGAGGTGGACTAATAGAAAACTGGAATAAATAGATACTCGGGCAGCTCCAGGAACTCAGCTAGTAAATATATGAAAGGTGATCTCTCTATCATTCTCCTGTTGTTCGTGGATAGTTTCATCAGTAGTAGAACTCGTTTAACATCGTGTAATGAAGAAGAAGAAGACACTGGCCAGGGACATGTACACCTATGACGAGAAAGCACTCTACCACAACTCAAACCCATCAAACATAACACAATTATTAGTCTACCTGTTTTCTGTGGCACATAAACACCACCACCTATGTTGACAGAATTGAGAATAAGCTCGGCGTTTCTGAAATAAAGGCTATAAAGTGGATCTCTGTAGCCATTGGCAAGGAGGACAATTAAGAAAGTATTAATCTGAGGACTGCATCCGCGAAATATAAAACATAAACAGAGATTCTAACGCCTTGAGAAGAAAGTGGATTCAGTGGTCTGGTTGTACGAAAAGAAATACTGAAAACGAAATGCTCAGTTCTGTGAGGATATGGATAACAACAGAAAGAATAGTATTAGTATAAACAGATGGACCTCCAGTGTTGGGAGAAGAAGGCACAATCTCCACCGAATACGTAACTAGTGTCACAAGACAGTCTCGAAGTGATGTTGTCTATGATGTGATGAAAGATGGCTGTGGTTTTGTCCTGTACAAAGTGAATAAAGGCTGGAAACTAAAGTATAATTATTTTATAGCAGTGTTTCAAGAGACCATTAAGATAGATTATGATGAGATTAAATGTCTTATCAAAGGTTTCATTTAAATATAGTTGCTGAAATAAAAATGAAATTACAGTAGAGCGTCGATTATCCGAAGTAATTGGGGGACATGGGTGTTCGGAAAACTGGTTTGTTCGGATAATCTAACTGTACACGTTTATTTGCCATAAAGAAGTAAATTTATTCATAAAAACAGGCATCTCTTTTAGTATTACAAAGCAACATACAAAGGCAACTTCAGTAGGAATATATAGTATGTGGCACAGTTTATTAAAGAAATATATATACATATTACATACGCATTTTGCAGTACACAAAACTAACGTTTAAAAAAAATCCTTTATTTTGGTCTGTCTAAGCAAGCCTATACGCTTAGAGCAGCTAAGTCACGTACTTTTTTCATTACAGATATCTGAAACTGGTCACTTTCATCTTGGGATTCAAACCATCGCAAGGCAGCATCTAAACAACTGAACGCCTCAGAAGCTGTTGGTATATTTTCATCTTCACTTTCTGGAGCACTGATTGATGAGATGCTGGCGGTGTCATCTTTATCAGTGACGACGTTTACAATCTCGCTGTCCTCCATGATTTGGTGTCCTGGATCTGCATCATCGATATTCATCCATTCATGAACGTCTTCTTCATTACATTCGTGGCAACCTATTTCTTTTAGCATACCGAGAATTTCGGACATATCATTCTGTTCGTCATTTTCAATCATACCTTGTGAATTTTCTTCTGTGTCCTAAATTTTATTCCAGGCTTTCTTCAAATTCTCTTTCTTTACACTATTCCATGCTGCGCTGATCATGTAGGGCGCGTCTTTCAAGTCAATATTCTTATGATTTCTTAAGAGAGTTTCTTCCCCATCCTCTTCTCTTTCTAACAATAACTTACGCAACAATTCTTTCCTGTAATATCGTTTGAAAGTCTCAATAACGCCTTGATCCATGGGCTGTAATAAGGAGGTTACGTTAGGTGGAAGAAATATTACCTTTATGAACTCCTCTTTTTCGTTTAAAATATCACATGACGGATGAGTTGGAGCATTGTCAAGGAGAAGTAGTGTTTCCTCCCTCTTCCCATTCTTTACCTGATGAGCTTTTACAGAGGGTACGAAAACGTCCAGAAGCCACTTCATAAAAATCGTACTATCCATCCAGGCACTCTTTTGTGAGGTGTACACAACAGGCAAGGCTGACATATTAACGTGGTTGAAACACCGCGGTTTTTTACTTCTACCAATGACGAACATAGGCAGCCGGTGACTTCCAGTAGCATTAGCACAAGCCAAAGCTGTAATACGGTCCTTGCTTGTTTTAGGACCAGGTGCTGCTAATTCATGACGTGAAACAAGAGTTTTTCTCGGTAAAGCTTTCCCGTTAAGTCCAGTTTCGTCAGCATTGTAAACGTTTTCGAGAGCATAATCTTCTTCCCTTAATACGTCCCTTAGTTCGACTTTGAAAGAATCAGCTGCTGAAGAATCAGCCGACAGTTTTTCTCCTTGTATTGTAAGCTCACGAATGCTGTGTCTTGAAGCGTTTTAACCAGCCCGTGCTCGCTTTAAAGTTCGAAGGCCCTCCAAGTTTTTCGTTGAACTGCATTGCCTTCTCACACAGAATGGGACCTGAGACAGGTTCTCCTTCCGATCTCTTTTGTGTAAACCACTTGTAAACAGCATCATCTAGGTCTGTGTTAGTGGCGATCTTCATAGTTTTACGGCTTGTTGATCCATCAGTAGAATCAAGCATAGCTATAAAATTTGCTATGCTCGTCTTTTGTTTTTTTATATCCGTAATTGTCGACTTCCCCACCTTGTACTCATTGGATAAAGTGGTTGCAGATTCACCTTCTTCTAACCTTTTAATAATCTCGTACTTGTCCCTCATGGAAAGGACAACACGTTTACCTTTAAGCATTTTGTATCGTCAAGTTCACTTCTTCACGCAGCAGCACACAAGTGGTCGTAACAGAGAACAGAAGGTGACTGTTTCCACCGTGAGAAGCTCTTCTTGGGGGCGCGGAATCCTTCAAACTGCAGGGAGCGGCACGCCTGAACTCTAAGCTGGCGCAGCTGTTGCTGTGAACAGCTTTGATACTGCCGCCACTTCTACTGCCAGTGCCAACAAGCCGACAGAAGTGTGCTGATTGTTGAAACACAGCGACTGGCGGCTTGACGGGTCAGCAGCGCCTTGTGAAGGCCCCATTAGAAGCAATGTTCCGCCAGCGGTGGCCCAGTGCGGCGACTACTGTGGGAAACTTGGTGTGGGAGTGAGGGGGATGATGGACGGTAGGGTGGGAGAGTAACAGGTAGGAGCGAGTACACAGTTCGGTTAAGCAGTCGTTCGGTTGACCGACGTTCGGATAATCGACGCTCTACTGTATATGAAAATATGTCTGAACATTAACTGAGCTCGACATTGTTAAAAAATCTTCCTATGTGGATCGAGATAAAAATATATACATAGTATATTAAAAGGTACGTTGCCATTACTTATGTTTCTAGTTGCATATTGGTCTTACTAAGTGCCGGCCGCGGTGGTCTCGCGGTTCTAGGCGCTCAGTCCGGAACCGTGCGACTGCTACGGTCGCAGGTTCGAATCCTGCCTCGGGCATGGACGTGTGTGATGTCCTTAGGTTAGTTAGGTTTAAGTAGTTATAAGTTCTAGGGGACTGATGACCTAAGATGTTAAGTCCCATAGTGCTCAGAACCAATTGAACCATTTTTTCTTACTAAGTGCCAGTGCGCGATGAAGAAAAACCAGGCTACTAGCTCTGCGTCCTCACAGTTATATCACCCGTTTTAACTGCTTGTCGGATATTACGAGACCTGTAATAATTATAAGCCACAGATCTATGATGAACAAAAGTATCTTTACAACCTACGTTGTTCTGAGTACTCAGTGCGATTGCTTACTAAGTATCTGTCATTTTTACTTTCTTGGAATAGTCTGATTAGTGTTAGTAGCGTCTAAAACGCATTATGACTCTCGTTTTTTATTTTTTTCGTTTCATTGAATACTGGATAGTAGCGGGAAATGGACACAGTGCGTATTCTGGGGTAGCTTTCCACTGTGCAGAAAAAAGCAGTAAGCAGCGTCGGCAATGCCTGAGACGCCATTGCCTGCTGCCGAGGGCTGCGGCTGTCTTAAGACGCCTGGAGAGAAGGCTGTGGCACTTTCGGGGACCTATGCTGTTCCCCCGGAACACTGATGACTCTGCCTCCTCAGTGACATGGCTCATATGTCCTCTGCGGAGGAGAATTAAGTGCGACAGTGCGGATTCTCGAATTTCTAGACAGTAGGTGAAGGTTTGTACTCTGCACATGGATGCCCCGCTACGCTTTGGTAACCGACACAACGTGTTTTTAATATTTGACATTACGGATGAGCCAGTACGGGACGCCTCCCTGTTGGAACTACAGCTGATCTTCTTGCAATTTCTCGACGACGGCGAAGGGTGTATTTACCAGTGGTAGCTAATTGGGATATGGTGCGTCTCAGATACATAGTAGCCGTCTGAATGGACAGGAAGGCTAGTAGGCAATCAGTGTGGTTTTATGAGAATCTCGTCAGAGAGGTAGGGCCTTACTCTGCAGACGGCAATTGTACGCGCTGGGTGGAAATCGTAGTATAAGACGTGGACCGATGGGATTTCGAAATGTAAATGGTGAGTCGTGCGTGGCTCGTGTTCGTGCCCTCTCTCTCTTTTTTACATTCTGTTCTACTCTACTGCCACCTCGTTTTGTTAATTCAGCGCTTATCCATATATGTCCCGCCGTATAATCTTTGCTGGACTGCTATTACTTCCGGGTTGTCGTGTGTTGGGGGAGCAGTTCGTATCTCGCAGTGAGTTGCAACGCGCCAGCAGTAGAGTTCGGACCTGGCAGTTGGACGGCTGGAGCGGCAGTGAGGTTCGGATAGCCATGACTAGCCCGACCGTTACCAGCACACGTGTTTTCAATAGGGACGGTCTAGGTCGATCGCCGGTTGGTCGTCTTACTGGACGACGTGATTGGGCTGGGTTATTTGAGGGAAGAGACCAAACATCGAGGTCATCGGTCTCATCGGATATGGGAAGGATGGGGAAGGAATTCGGCTGTGCCCTTTCAAAGGAACCATCCCGGCATGTGCCTGGAGCGATTTAGGGACATCACGGAAAACCTAAATCAGGATGGCCAGACGCGGGATTCAACCGTCGTCCGACGTGATTGCTCGCCGATCGTTTGTGGGTTGGAGATATGTGTATCTCAACTCGGGCTGGCGGAAGTGGCCGAGCGGTTCCAGGCGCTACAGTCTGGAACAGCGCGACCGCTACAGTCGCAGATTCCGATTCTGCCTCGGGCATGGATGTGTGTGATGTCCTTAGGTTAGTTAGGTTTAACTAGTTCTAGGGGACTGATGACCTCAGAAGTTAAGTCCCATAGTGCTCAGTGCCATTTGAACCATTTTTTGGTCTCAACTCGTGGTTCGTCCTCGTCACTGCATAATCACTGCTTTTACCATTGGTCGCGTTCTTCGTCCAAGTGTTTGTGATACTGTGTCTAGCTTGTGATGTCGACTGCCCAGTTATTTTAGTGCTGTTTCCGTGCTGATGTGTAGCAGTTAGGCGGTTGGTGCAATCGCGACGTAGCACCAGTAGGGCATGCAGCGTAAGGAAGGTGCGAATAGTCATCACTTGCCAGACGATTGCCGACACACATGTTCTGAGTGGGGACGACCTGGGTTGACTGTCGGTGAGTCGTTTTGTTAGACGACGTGTATTTGGCCGGCAATTGCTTATGGGTTGGCTGTGTGCGCCGACTGGTGGTTCGGCCTCGTTACTGCACCGTCATTGCGGTGAGCGTAGTCTAGCCCTTGTGCAGATGTTCGTGGAACTGTGTGTAGTTTATGTGATTTTCATCGACAAGTTTAAGTGTTGTCGGCGTACTGCTTCTCAGTTAGTTTGTCGTTTGATTAAACGACGAGCGTTTCCGAGTCGTCCACCCCTTATTGGTTGTCTGGGATCCGTTCTTGTTTCGTTCCACCGTCTCTGCTGTCAGTATCGCTGGAATTTTGGTGCAAATGCGGAACTGAACCTTGATGCAAGTGTAGAGCGGAAACCACCTTGAGCATTGCTCTGTTGACGGTCTGTCGGTTGGGTGGCCGTCGGATCGTGAATGGTTGGCCCGACTGCCTGTCTGACCTAAGCGAGCGTTGGTGTTTGAATTACAGGTGAACCCTCGAACATCTAGGTGCCCTTGTGTAGACTCCCTTTTTTAAAATTTGTTCTTGTTGTTGGTACTTATGTGGCTTCTAGCCGGTATTGTGTTTTAAATTAGAGTTGTTTTACTCTTAAGGCCTTCAGCCTAGTTTAAGGTACTGTTTCACATAAGCTCTTTGGCATTTAAAAAAAATTAATGTTTTGGAGTTTTAAGCCCATTTGAATTTAATTTGTTCACCAAACATGATAAATACAGTACTGGTGCTCCAAGAAAATTTACATTCCGAAAACCGCACTCAAAGGCTTAATATCAGGTCGAGGTCTACTTCAGTGGGATTCTGAACATACGAATGTGCACTTTAAGTGTACACTTTAAATGTACACATTTTAGTACGGTTCAAGAAATTCCGATGCTCTTGGAGTATCCTCTGATGTATTGTTTCTTTTGTTACATAAAGTATGATCTTTCAATGTTTTACACGTACCGGTACGTACATAGTGGCTTCCTACGTCATGGTAGCTGCGTAAGCGCGGTGTCGCCTGTTATCTGCGCTCTCTGGCAACTGCTGAAACGAACCTGTTTCTAACAAGTCGTGGGAAAATTTTGCGAATGGTAGTTTAAAAAGCGTTACTTTCAAAGTAAATATCCTTTTACGTAAGTTGAACTATGTGCGAAAATGTACCATGAATTTCTTAAATCACAGAGCGTTTGACTCTCATTTAAAAATCAACTCTTTGATGACGAGCCATTTAAAAGAATTTCGAGCCCTACCATGAATTTCTTAAATCACAGAGCGTTTGACTCTCATTTAAAAATCTACTTTTTGATGACGAGCCATTTAAAAGAATTTCGAACCCTGAGGATCAGACATTTATGTCATTATAAAAAATTTTACTGGAAAATTTTTGTGATACATCTTAAAGTGTAACACGCGCAGAAAAGATCAACATTATATGCGAAAGCTTAACTTCTCTTGCAGCTTATTAACCTTAGAGGCCAATATTATATGTGAGAGCTTTGCTTTTCTAGTAGCAACACCGTGTGTTTGTGTGTTCGTGCTACTTAACAGTGATGTTGCTGTTGGCTGACTGCATCACGTGTCGTCGGCTGGCGAGATCACGTGACATGGGCTATGACTGGCTTACAAAAGCTCATCGCAATCTCGATTTCAATGATTCGCAAAGTAACATGCGGTATTTGGTGGAATTCCAATGTATACTTTCGTAATACGAAAATACGCAGAGTACATGTTGCTGCACATAAAAGATATTTCCAAAACGTGTCTTTTTCCCTGAGTTTCGCTTTCTAAAGTTCTGGGAAATTTTACGCCCGTGTATAAAACCATAACCATTCAAAGGATTGATAAGTTTTTCAGTTCCGGGGGAAAATATAGTGTCACTTAACACGGAAAATGTGTGTTTTCAACCGAGAGAAAGTGTATTTTTAACCGGGAAATCCGGGAAAAATCAGGGAATTTTTTTTCTTTGTCCGCGTATACACCCTGCAATTACACTGGAGTTACTACTATTTATGATGGCGCCCGAGACATTACAAAAGGAGGTATTTATATTTTAACAGGTCGTGTGGTCACAACGGACGGCACTGAATGTTCTGTAACGCGGTCTCATTCTGGCTACGACTTTGGTGACGAGTTTTCGTGGTAGAGCATTCCATTCCTCAGAGTTGGTTAAGAATTCGTAGATGCTCGTTGCTGCATGTGGACGTGCTACAGCTCATCCCACACGTGCTCGATGCAATTTGAAGTTGGGGAAACGTGCAGAACACTCCATTCGCCGAATATACTCTCGTTCCGATTGCTCGTCCACATGTGCTGTTTGATGCGCTCGGGCACTTTCATCATAAGAACTAAGTCAGGTCAGAATGCAGTCATCGAATGGCGCACATGCAAAGGTGAACAACGTCGCAACAGCGATAGCTGATGAGTGCATCGCTTTCTAAAATATAGAGGTCAGTTATGCCTCCCCATACAGTAACATCTGGACCACAAAAACGATTATTTTCGACAGTGCTGGACGTAGCCTCAAAAGGAACAGTGGCAAACGCGATCATTTCGGTGATCCAGGTGTTACGTTGTCAGGAGGACAATAATTGCATGGGCGTACCGACGTCCATATCTTTGAAACTGATTACGAACTGTGTTGTATTGCAAACTAGAAAGGGTACGTTCTTGCAACTGACATCTGTCAAGGGAGAAACAAAACTCTGGAGAGTAAATTTGAAAGTTATGCGAGGGGAGAGAGGAAGATTCAGGTTTATCAAAGCTGTTTGCCCTGCATGGAAGGTATCGAAAACTTTGACTTGCGCCTTAATGAGGATCAATAGGAACGTTTTCCCAGCAGGCCTTTCACGTTCTAAGGAAATGAAAAGAGATGGCTTTGATTATAGGATGTTATCCTCTGTAATTGAGGTATTTTTATGGAAAGATAAATTGAGGTATTTTTATGTAAAGGTATTTTTATGAAAGATAACAAACTATCTTTCTGGTTTCCAGTTACCATGGAGCAGAAGTCATTTTTGTGTCCAGAAAGCAGAAGCGTAGCATTAAACTGAACATTAAGTGTTCGTCTGTCTTCAAGAACTACAGCTGTACGAGGTGCATTCAAGTTCTAAGGCCTCCGATTTTTTTTCTCCGGACTGGAAAGAGATAGAAACATGCGCATTGTTTTAAAATGAGGCCGCGTTCATTGTCAATACATTCCAGAGATGGCAGCACCGTATGGCAGATGGAATTTTACCGCCAGCGGCGAGAATGAGAACTGTTTTAAATACTTAAAATAGGCGACGTTTTCCTTACTTGAACAGCGAGCAATCATTCGTTTTCTGAATTTGCGTGGTGTGAAACCAATTGAAATTCATCGACAGTTGAAGGAGACATGTGGTGATGGATTTATGGATGTGTCGAAAGTGCGTTCATGGGTGCGACAGTTTAATGAAGGCAGAACATCGTGTGACAACAAACCGAAACAACCTCGGGCTCGCACAAGCTGGTCTGACGACATGATCGAGAAAGTGGAGAGAATTGTTTTGGGGGATCGCCGAATGACTGTTGAACAGATCGCCTCCAGAGTTGGCATTTCTGTGGGTTCTGTGCACACAATCCTGCATGACGACTTGAAAATGTGAAAAGTGTCATCCAGGTGGTTGCCACGATGCTGACAGACGACCACACGGCTGCCCGTGTGGCATGTTGCCAAGCAATGTTGACGCACAACGACAGCATGAATGGGACTTTCTTTTCGTCGTTTGTGACAATGGATGAGACGTGGATGCCATTTTTCAATCCCGAAACAAAGCGCCAGTCAGCTCAATGGAAGCACGCAGATTCACCGCCACCAAAAAAATTTCAGGTAACCGCCAGTGCTGAAAAAATGATGGTGTCCATGTTCTGGGACAGCGAGGGCGTAATCCTTACCCATTGCGTTCCATAGGACACTACGGTAACCGGTGCATCCTACGAAAATGTTTTGAAGAACAAATTCCTTCCTGCACTGCAACAAAAACGTCCAGGAAGGGCTGCGCGTGTGCTGTTTCACCAAGACAACGCACCCGCACATCGAGCTAACGTTACGCAACAATTTCTTCGTGATAACAACTTTGAAGTGATTTCTCATGCTCCCTACTCACCTGACCTGACTCCTAGTGAATTTTGGCTTTTTCCAACAATGAAAGACACTCTCCGTGGCCGCACATTCACCAGCCGTGCTGCTATTGCCTCAGCGATTTTCCAGTGGTCAAAACAGACTCCTAAAGAAGCCTTCGCCGCTGCCATGGAATCATGGCGTCAGCGTTGTGAAAAATGTGTACGTCTGCAGGGCGATTACGTCGAGAAGTAACGCCAGTTTCATCGATTTCGGGTGAGTAGTTAATTAGAAAAAAAATCGTAGGCCTTAGAACTTGAATGCACCTCGTAATATGGGAAGTGTGAATTATGCCGACAGATTAGACCTGCTTTTGGAATAGGCAAGACATTAACAAAATCGTTAGAATATATAAAAAATAATAAAAATAAACATTTATCTGTATTATTATTTCGTTACTGTATGAATAATTGTATATTATGTATAAAAGGAAATAACAATTTTTCATTTTTAAGTTTGTGCAATATTTATGTATTTATATTTCACAAATAACGTCTGTGGTCAGCGAATGTATGTATCGAAGCAGATAATGATAATTAGAAATAATTACAAAGATGCATATTAAATTGCCTATAAATAGTGGAGGTTAAAACATTACCGCATCTGTCTTCCTGGAGCCGTTAAAGTTGTAAGAGCCTGTGACGCTCGCTTTGATGCATAGGTAGCCTTCGTTTGTCCTTTGATCGAGAAAGCCGCCATTGGAGGCCGATACTTGTAAAAGGTTTGTACGTTCAATTTATGTTAATTTTTTGAATATAGAAATTGTTAAAATTATTCTCTGTAATAATTTATTGCTAGCTTGCCCAAGATTTCATTCCACATTCTTAGCAGTTTTCAGCATATTAGGAATTTTTCATGACGCAGAGCCGTGCAGCGATCGCGGGAGCTGCCGCGGCAAATTCAAATTAAACTGGATGAAAGCAGTTCTCCCGCAATATAGCGGGCAGGTAACGGTACATTAAAATTATCTCTTTCAACTTCCTGGAGACTTCAGAGGGAAATTGTTGATTTTTTATGTCATTTTCAGGTGGACATGGGAAGCTGCTATTATGTTATCAGTTATGTAAATAATTCATGAGTGATAAAATTTTACTTGTGTGTGATCAAAGACTGCTGTGCAAAACCTGTTCTGGCTAATAACATAATAATCAAATTTCTTTTTTTTTTTAGTTTCATGCTCTCATGTTAGTCGTGGCAGTTAATAGTGTTCATATATTTTTTTAAAAAATCCACTGCAGCTTTTACGTTTAGTGAACATAACATACTGTAACTTCCGTACAGGTAATCAGAGTAATTGTCAGTGCATTCAAGAGATGAAAGTAGCGAAGGGCATTTTTTATTGCATAATTAGTTACAGTAATGATGACATGTTCCATATCTAAAGAGCCAGAACAGTGTTCTATAAAAATAGTTTGGAAATTAAAGATCGTACGTCCACAGCAGTAAATCTTTCAGTGTTGTGCGTATCCCCACATAATAGGTCAAACTGCATAAAGTTAAAATATTTTCAACTGCAGAAACTAATAGTGGGAATCGTATTTTATCTGTCGTGCTCGCAACAATAAGCAATATAAAATTAATCAAAATTTTATGCCATATAAACTGCATAAGTTTGAAAAAGGTGTGCGGTGGGAAATACGCGACAACATCCAAAAGTATTCTTAAAAGGTAATGAAATGTACTGTGAGCAGTATGCAAAAATTTCGTTCTGGAGTTTTGGAGAAATGTTGCTCGGACTGGCGGCCAAGGCGAATGGGAGGTTTGTTAGTACCACAGTTGAAAGCCAAATCCTAACAAAGAAACAAAAAAAAAGATAATCTCATAGTGTATAGTAATAGGAAACAGATATGCTTGTCAGCCACACTTTACGTAAACAGGGGACGTATGTACACTCCTGGAAATTGAAATAAGAACACCGTGAATTCATTGTCCCAGGAAGGGGAAACTTTATTGACACATTCCTGGGGTCAGATACATCACATGATCACACTGACAGAACCACAGGCACATAGTCACAGGCAACAGAGCATGCACAATGTCGGCACTAGTACAGTGTATATCCACCTTTCGCAGCAATGCAGGCTGCTATTCTCCCATGGAGACGATCGTAGAGATGCTGGATGTAGTCCTGTGGAACGGCTTGCCATGCCATTTCCACCTGGCGCCTCAGTTGGACCAGCGTTCGTGCTGGACGTGCAGACCGCGTGAGACGATGCTTCATCCAGTCCCAAACATGCTCAATGGGGGACAGATCCGGAGATCTTGCTGGCCAGGGTAGATGACTTACACCTTCTAGAGCACGTTGGGTGGCACGGGATACATGCGGACGTGCATTGTCCTGTTGGAACAGCAAGTTCCCTTGCCGGTCTAGGAATGGTAGAATGATGGGTTCGATGACGGTTTGGATGTACCGTGCACTATTCAGTGTCCCCTCGACGATCACCAGAAGTGTACGGCCAGTGTAGGAGATCGCTCCCCACACCATGATGCCGGGTGTTGGCCCTGTGTGCCTCGGTCGTATGCAGTCCTGATTGTGGCGCTCACCTGCACGGCGCCAAACACGCATACGACCATCATTGGCACCAAGGCAGAAGCGACTCTCATCGCTGAAGACGACACGTCTCCATTCGTCCCTCCATTCACGCCTGTCGCGACACCACTGGAGGCGGGCTGCACGATGTTGGGGCGTGAGCGGAAGACGGCCTAACGGTATGCGGGACCGTAGCCCAGCTTCATGGAGACGGTTGCGAATGGTCCTCGCCGATACCCCAGGAGCAACAGTGTCCCTAATTTGCTGGCAAGTGGCGGTGCAGTCCCCTACGGCACTGCGTAGGATCCTACGGTCTTGGCGTGCATCAGTGCGTCGCTGCGGTCCGGTCCCAGGTCGACGGGCACGTGCACCTTCCGCCGACCACTGGCGACAACATCGATGTACTGTGGAGATCTCACGCCCCACGTGTTGAGCAATTCGGCGGTACGTCCACCCGGCCTCCCGCATGCCCACTATACCCCCTCGCTCAAAGTCCGTCAACTGCACATACGGTTCACGTCCGCGCTGTCGCGGCGTGCTACCAGTGTTAAAGACTGCGATGGAGCTCCGTATGCCACGGCAAACTGGCTGACACTGACGGCGGCGGTGCACAAATGCTGCGCAGCTAGCGCCATTCGACGGCCAACACCGCGGTTCCTGGTGTGTCCGCTGTGCCGTGCGTGTGATCATTGCTTGTACAGCCCTCTCGCAGTGTCCGGAGCAAGTATGGTGGGTCTGACACACCGGTGTCAATGTGTTCTTTTTTCCATTTCCAGGAGTTTTAAGGAACCATTTGCACTCGAGCACAGACAATATTTAATTTAGTTAACTTAGATTATATGTATCGATTTTTTAAGACAAGAGAATGCAAAATAAAGCAATTAACACCGCTCTCTTGTCACAGCCTGTAGGCATCCTCTCACTCTTAGTTTAGCAAATAAAAAAAATTATTAAGATAATAATAATAATAATAGTAATAATTTGTAATAATAATAATAATACTTGTTTGTTTGCTTGAGTAAGTAAGTAATTGAGAGATTAAAATTTACGCCGTGAATTTATCGAGCTTCGCACGTCCGAAGATGTACGGAACGTAGCCAGGGCTCATTATATATTTTTTGTAGACAAAGTCTAATATCTGACCTGAGTTTCAATCATGAAAATGGAGTGACTAAAATTACTAAATCAAAGAAAAGCATACGATTAAATAAAACATATATTCATTTTAACATATGCATTACGATATAACTGACACTTACGTAAAATTATAGGGAAATAATTGCAGATCATTTACAAATGAGAGCGACTTATTAATTCTGCGCCTCTTTTCTGCAAATAAGTATGAAATCGCTAATTGTGGAGCCACACAAAATATTACGTCCTTCTAGGACAACGAATGACATAAGAGTGAGAGGATGCCTACAGGCTGTGACAAGAGAGCGGTGTTAATTGCTTTATTTTGCATTCTCTTGTCTTAAAAAATCGATACATATAATCTAAGTTAACTAAATTAAATATTGTCTGTGCTCGAGTGCAAATGGTTCCTTAAACTGCCCCCCAAATTGCGAAGGCATTAGGTGTACCACCTGCAGCTGAGCAATTTGTTGACGTATTTTCTTTATTTATCATGTTATGAATCATAAGTTGTTACGTATCATGTTTCACAGATTCAACATACATATAATATCATAAATGTCATACATCTATACAAATACATAAATAATATTTACATACAAGATAAAAGAAAGTGAAAAGAAAAAATAAAAATATTTGATTCCGAGCGGTATTGAACCTCGGAACTCCAGTACCAGAGTGCAGTACACTGGCTCAGAGCCATCACTGCTCGCATCGGTTCATATAACAAATTTCACAGTTCGTATTCACTTGTGCTGTTACCTTGTAATAAATTGTTGGGCATATAGTCCGTTGTTCTCTTTCACTTCAAAATGTTATTACACATGTTCATTTAATAAATAAAATTAATTAATGGTTTTGTGCATTTTCAAAGATATGTGAACATATTCTCTTTAGAATGTCACTTGTTAGTAAAGGTTTATACTGTGCGAAAGTCTTTGCACTGTAAAATAAATGTCACGTGTCACACGTTTTGTTTACATTGAGATGAAAGTTCTTTAAGAAAGAAGTTGGAGATCAAGAATCTCGTAATGAAGCATGCTTTGGAAGACGCAGTTAAAATGTGGTTTCGTCTTGGTAGGAATACATGGTGTCAGTGGCTCCGTACTGACCAGTCCGTGTTACGTCTACTCAATAACCTCCAATTTCGTCTTCCAAAAGGCGTATGTCGTCTCCTGGATATTGTGTCGTCGTTTCGTCGAAAAGTGTGCCGTGGTTTTGCGACTCACGTCACCTATAGTGTCCCATCATGAGCGCAGTGAACCGTTTTTTTTTTTTAAATATTTGCACACAATTTGTTCATACATTGTTCGTTGCAAAACAAAATGTTCGTTCACAACAGAGAGCACAAAACATAACAAATATCACTTCACTTTGAGTACAGTTTTCTGTTACATGTTTACATAGATATAAAAAAAATTTTCTGTGAAACGTGTACGTATACATTTACATTACATTGTTTGGTAATACATATACATATTTTACATTTTTCAGTTGCATTAAACTAGATATTTACAAGTACATATGGGTCAGACATAGAAAAAATTATCTTATAGGTTCAATGTATTGTGATACATTCAGAAAATCCATTTTCTTTTATAGGTCTCTTCCCCTTTTTAATAAAGTTTTCCTTTTAAGTATATTTTCCTTTACATCAGTACTACACAATAAGTGTTCTTCCTCATTAAACGTTTCCTGCAACATAAACTTTCATAGTAGGTTAGAAAACATCTTGGAGATGATCTGTCCTGAAAAGTCATGATTACAATAAGACACATCCACAATCAATTCCAAATTAGCACATGCACAAAGTATCATTTACAATTAAAATATATATATATATATATATATATATATATATATATATATATATATATATAGCCTTGCTCAATTAATCTCACATGTCATTTCCTGTAGAGTGTTTTTTGTGTATGTTGTGTTCATGTGGATTGTGGTGTGAGTGTGAATAGCAAATCAAGTGTCTATCATGCCAATTAATATATCAGGTTCAGGGCAGGAATTGTCTCCGGTCATTTAGTCTGTCAGCTTGTCTGGAGGGTATTAATAAATATAATCTGTAACTGTGCTTTGCATGAAAATTGTTAGTTCTTCTTGTCTTATCTTCTTGCTGCTGCTGTTATTGCTGGTGCTGTAAAATGTAGATACTTAAGATTATAGCTTATATCTTCTTCTCCTTCCAGCTTGAAGTACCAGATGTGACTTACCTTGTTATTGTATCAGTATACTCTGCTAATGACTAAAAGTTTTCAAATCTTTGTGAGGGTACAAACCTAAAATTCTCTTATTCTTGGGGTTTTGTAGCAGATATGCTCCAGGGTGTGGTATATCAATGATTGTGTAAGGACCTTCATATAATGGACGCCACTTGACATTACGTTTTAGAGGTGATGACGATTTGTAGTGGGTCTTAAGTAAAACTTGCATGCCTATTGTAAAGTTTTGCCTTCTTTTCAGATTAGCACCATAGTTCTTATTTCTAATGTCAGCTTGTTCAGTAATTGCAATGAGTACTTCCCTTACCTTTTCCTCGTGTGAAGGTTTGGTGTCAGAAAATTTTGGTAGTGGGTTGCTCCATTCATTAGTTTCCTTAGTGTCAAACATGATTTCTCTGGGAGTATAGGGTGTGTTGTATATATTTAAATTGTTGTGTATTTCCTCAAAAGGTGCTAAGTAATGTATCCAGTTTGTGTGCTGTGTTGAGGTATAAGTTCTCATGAATCTATTTAATTCTCTAAAAATTCTCTCACAAGGGTTGGCTGATGCATGAAACTTTGAAATAAGGATACTCTTAATGTTATTGTCCTTTAGAAATTTTCTCCAGATGAATCCTGCATAATACGTGGCATTATCTGATAGAATGGCTTTAGGTTTTCCACAGTATGGCATGTAATCATTTGTGAATCTTCTGATGATGGTGTTTGCTGTGGGTGACTTAATGGCAAAAAGTTTGATGTGCTTAGAAAATGTCATAAAATGCTAGAATGTATTTACAACCACCAATGCTAGTTGGATGAGGTCCGCTTACATCTGTACAAAGTATCTCTCTAGGTCCAGTGGGTAAGATAGAGTGCAAATCTGTTTTGGTGGATTGATTTTGTGGCTTGGATTTTTGACATATGAGACATTTGCTAATAACATCATGTATTTTTCTTCTCATGTTTGGAAAATAGCAATACATTTGTAACTTGTTTAGACATTTCTTTGTTCCGTAGTGTCCCCAAACTGTGTGAGTGTGTGCAATGAGTTTGTGCACAGAATCTTGTGGTATGCAAACGCACCAGTTAGTAGCATTTGTGTGTCTTTTGTAGAAAAGTATGTTGTTGTGCAACATGTATCTGTCTTGTAAAGTGTCATTGTGTTGTTGTACTATGATTTGTTTTACTTTGTACCAGTGTGGATCTGAATCTTGTAGTGTTGCCATGTTCTTGCATAGGTCTATGTAGTATTGTGTAAACTGTTTGTCTTGCATGAGTAGTATTCTGTAATCGTGTGTGTTCTCAAAGTCTGTATTGTTATGGTGTAATCCTTGCGGTAGTCTTGAAAGTGTGTCAGCTATTATGTTGTCTTTTCCCCTGATGTGCTTGATTTCAAAAGAGTAATTCTGTAATGCAAGTGCCCATCGTGTAAGTCTAGGATGAATGAGTTTACATGACAAAAGGAAGGTAAGTGCTTGATGGTCAGTGTATATAATGGTGTGTCTTCCATACAGATAATAATTAAACTTTTTAAATGCCCATATAATACATAATGTTTCCAATTCTGTGGTGGAGTAAGATCTTTCACATTCCGTTAAAGTCCGACTGGCAAAACCAATGATCTTAATATGTTCTGAAGTTTCTGTTTTAACAAGTTGGAATAAACAACATCCCAAGCCAATGTTTGATGCATCACAAGCAATACAAAAGTTCAAATTGAAGTCTGGATGTTCCAGCATGTTAGAATTTACTAAGGCTTCTTTGATTTTCACAGTCTTGGTTCCAAATCCATACCTGGTTCTTCTTTAATAAGTTTAGTAAGTATCTGCTATTGAGTAACTGTTTAGGTATGAATCGTCTGAAAAATGAGCATAGACCGAGAAATGATTTTAACTGTTTCTTTGTAGTGGGACTGGGGAAATGTCTGATAGCATCTAATTTTGAAGGGTCAGGTTTAATGCCTTGTGTGTTGATGATGTGTCCTAGGTATTTGATCTCAGAACCAGCAAATCTAGATTTACAAATATTGGCAGTGATACCAGCTTGTGTGAATCTGCATAGTAAAGTGTTCAGGGTATCAGTGTGTTCCTTCCAGGTTTTTGAGGCAATCAGTATGTCATCTACGTAGTGCATAACAGTTTCTAGTAAATCATCACCGAGTACAGAGTTTAGTGCAGTAATGAATACTCCTGAGCTTACATTTAGGCCAAATGGTAATACACAAAATTGATAAGTTCTGCCACCAAACATAAAGGCTGTATATTTTCTGGATTCTTTGCTTATTGGCACCTGCCAAAACGAATTTTTAAGGTCTATTGTAGAGAAATATTTTGCATCCAAGAATTTCTGAAGTTGTTCGTCAAGATTTTCTGGTTGTGTTCTCACAGGTAAGATAATTTGGTTGATAGCTCTTGCATCTAATACTAACCTGATACTTCCATTGTGTCTTTTCACTACATGCAAAGGGCTACAATATGGAGATGTTGATGGTTCTATAATATTCCATGTAATCATTTTCTTTAGTTCTTCCCAAACTGCAGGTCACAGAGCTAGAGGTACATTGTATGACTTGTGGTAATAGATTTGGTGAGGCTTGACTTCAATCGTATACATATATGTGTTGATCCTACCTGGCTTACTAGTGAAAACATCCTTATTCTTAAGTAAAATATGTTTAAGCTGGGATCTCTCCTCTTCATTAATAGCATCACATTCTGATAACTTAGAATTAATTTGTGTAAGTACATCATTCACTATCTCACTGTGTGATACAGGTTGTTGTGTGGAATCTATGTCAGTCTCACGTATAATCTGTATCTTGTAGCCAGAACAGTGCTTGTTATGGTCTACTAGTCGAGTGTCCAAGTTCAAAACTATGTCTCTGCCATCATACTTAAAATAACAAATGCCTTTGGAGAAGTCTATAGTACAGTCCTTCTCGCAAAGAAAATCAATACCCAATATACAATTGGCAGCAAGGCTTTGGACAACTAGGAAAGGCCATTGTACGATTCCATTTCCCATATTAACAGTCACAAATACCTGCTTATTAACTCTACTTGACTTATTACCTAATGCAGTTAATATTAAACAGTTTTGAACTGGGAACTCTGGTATCTTAGAAGTTTTCTTCATCATAGTATAAAAATTGTGGGAAATCACACTGACAGAAGCTCCTGTATCAATAATTATGTTAGTAGGTATACCTCCTACAATGCCTGAGGTGGAAGACAGTACAAATCTTTTCTTTACGTTGTGACATTGTGTGTTGTCATTTATCAGATCATCAGCTAAGTTTCCACTTTCATTATATCTTAAGAATAGTGTAGGCAACTTTTGTTGTGTAAATGTTAATCTTTCTTGTTTCACAGTTTCACTAGCGAGTGTGTATTCAAACATAGTTTCTAAATTGAAGTTGCCCCCCAAATGTTCCTCAGTCACGACCTGGGGCTCAGTAATGACTGGTTCTAGTTTACCTGGTTTGTCTGGTCATTGGCAAGTGTAGTTGTAGTTTCATTAGCTACCTCCATAATATTTGCGTTAGGATATTGTCTTTGCCAATCGCCTGTCTGTTTTTGGTTGGCTGAAGTCACTTGTTGGTTTGAGTTGCTTGTTTGTGCAAAATTCCCTTGTGGCATCTGAATATGATTTTTTGGTGGCAGTTGCTGTGTTTGCCACTGTCTCACATAACACTGGTTGTCATTCTGGTTAAAGTGCGGTGTAGGTGTTCCATTTCTTGTGTAATCTGTGTTGTTGTTTCTTTGCCAGTGTTTCTGTTTGGCTTTGTGTCCGTTGTTGTTTCCATTATTCCTTCTTGAATTAAAATTGTCGTTTCTTCGTTTTTTGTACGGGTTATCTCCCTGTGTATAGTTGTAGTTGTTGTTTGTGTGCAGCTGTGAGTTGTGGTGATTGTTTTGCATGTTTACTGTGTGTTGTGAATTTTGCTGCGTGTTTGGTAATGTAGCAATGTAGACATGTTGATTCCTACTGCGTGAGTTGTGTGTTGGTTCTTGTTCTTCATACAGTAAATCAACAGCATCTAACTTTTCCAAAAAATATTCAGGATCGTCATCAGGTAAGTACAGTAATTTCTCTTTAATATTAAAAGGAAGTCTTGCTTTCAGTGATCGGATCACATCTTTTGGTTTCACTGGTTCATTAAGGAAGTGCGTCATGTTTAGGTACTTCTCGAAATATCTGCGCAGGTTGCCGTTTTTAGGATTGAAGTGTTCGGGTTCAGTGACTTGTTTGCGGATTCGTTCCTGCACAGTGGGTGACCAAAACTTATTCAAGAAGGCGCTTTCAAACTGCTCGTATGGTACACATCTATCGCTTACATGGTAAGCCCAGACAGCAGCGTCCCCTTGAATGTAATCCACAACGTACGCAATGCGTTTGTGGTCGCTCCACGAACGTGGGAATGCGTTCCTAAAAGCTTTTAAGAAGATGACAGGGTGTACAGTGTTTTTGCCTGGTATAAAAGGTTGGAATTTACGGTGCTTGAATAGACTTTCTTCTTCTTTGTTACGTGTTCGTCTGTTTCTTTCCGTGTAACCATTGAATTCTTCCCTGTGTGTACATGGTTCTTCATCAGAATAATTGTATTGTATTTCAGGTGATGGGTATCTGTTGCTATGCGTGTCAGTGTATTGTGTATTTGAGTGTTGAAATTCGTGTGTGTACATGTGTTTATTTCCGAATCGAGGTTTTCTTTTGTGTGTGTAAAAATGTGTAGTGGGTGTACTATTCTGTTGTGCTTGGCATTGAGTTGTCTTTGTTTGCATATCGTCATCGATTACTTGTCTATTGTTGTTCATGTATTCCACTACAGAATCGTGCACAATATGTGGCAATTTGTTTTGTATACATTCTTCAAAAATTTCGTCTTTGTGTGCCGTCCATTCTTTAAATTGTGAATTAATTCGAGACAAATGGGGTTCAGCCTCTATCTGTATTGTTGTGTGAATCTGTTTGTGAATTTCAGCTACGTTTGTTTCTATTGTATTCACCTTTAAATTAATTTCGTCACATGCGTGCGTGTTTGATTCTAATTTGCAATTAATAGTTTCACAGGTTTTTGTCAAGTCATGGATGTGATTGGCATTGTCGCTTTGTCGTAACTCTAAATTTTCGAATTTTTCCGTAAGATCGTCGACCTGTTTGGAAAGACGTGTATTAATTTCATCTACCTTTTGAGTCAGTGTGGCGAAGTCTGATTTTATGTCATTTCTGAAGGCTGCATTGTCTGTCATTAATTGTGAGAATTTTTCGTCATTATCTCGCTTAATATTGGATATGCCTTCCAAAATTGAATTCAGTATAGCGGCAAAATTTTGATTGCAAAATGAACTTGCCCCCGCCGCGTCATTAGACGTGACGTGGTCTCTCAGGTTTGGTTCTGAATTGCTCCTTTCGGCGTTTGTGTGTGTGTGTAGCAGGTTATTTTGATGTGTTTGCGTGTCTGTATTAATTTCTGTGTCTGAATGTGTCTGTGTATCCATGTTTGCATTACTTGATTGTTGTTCCATTGTGTACTGGTGTCGAGTTTTTACCATATCGTAAATAAATGGGGTGCAAGAAAAAAATTGTTTAAACGCATAGTGTGAAAACGTACTGCCTATGTGTGTGTTTAAATGACTGAGAATGATTGAGAGATGACTTTAAAGATCGAAAGTAGCATACGTGTTAATGGTGACTAGCCATGTTGCTTGAATCTTGCACAATGTCGGCCATATTGTGCAATGTAACTTTCGTATTGTTGGATCGGAATGTAATCGTCTGAATAATGAGATTTCGCGGAATTTGGAAAAAATTACTGAATGGAAACTGAATATTGAATTTAATGCTGAGAAAAATAATTTTGAATGAAAAATGTGCTTGGAATCAATTGTGGATGCGCGAGTGCTGCGTCTTACCGTACATGTCGTCTTGATGCGAAGATTGCATTTCCAGTCCAAATTGTCTCCAGATTTTATTCGCTTTCTTCCATATTCTCGTCACATGGGTTGTTGCCGGTCAGGATGTACATGAAAAAGAACAATTAGTTGTAGTACAGATACAATAATGAGTCCTGGCACATAGTCGCCAGTTTAGCAAATAAAAAAAATTAAAATAATAATAATATAATAATAATAGTAATAATAATACTTGTTTGTTTGCTTGATTGAGTAAGTAATTGAGAGATTAAAATTTACGCCGTGAATTTATCGAGCTTCGCACGTCCGAAGATGTACGGAACGTAGCCAGGGCTCATTATATATTTTTTGTAGACAAAGTCTAATATCTGACCTGAGCTTCAATCATGAAAATGGAGTGACTAAAATTACTAAAACAAAGAAAAGCATACGATTAAATAAAACATATATTCATTTTAACATATGCATTACGATATAACTGACACTTACGTAAAATTATAGGGAAATAATTGCAGATCATTTACAAATGAGAGCGACTTATTAATTCTGCGCCTCTTTTCTGCAAATAAGTATGAAATCGCTAATTGTGGAGCCACACAAAATATTACGTCCTTCTAGGACAACGAATGACATAAGAGTGAGAGGATGCCTACAGGCTGTGACAAGAGAGCGGTGTTAATTGCTTTATTTTGCATTCTCTTGTCTTAAAAAATCGATACATATAATCTAAGTTAACTAAATTAAATATTGTCTGTGCTCGAGTGCAAATGGTTCCTTAAAGAGTGTATTACAAACGGGTTCAATCTACACCAAAACAAAAATGTTTCATTTGTGTAGTATTTCTCTGTTACAATCAGAACAAAAACTTTTTTGCTGAATTGCATTTAGTAAAGGTGTAACTACGTTCCTGATATTCATAGATTAGTAGTTTTACTATATTATAACACATTTTGCTTGTTACTTAGGGAAAGTGCTGCACAGAAAAGTATTGGTCGACAAGCCACTGGAGGACCAGGCTATAATCAGTAGTACCACCTTTCCCAAACGGTGAAGAAAACAGAGTCACGAGAATAGTTTACTAATGTTTCGTCACTATTTAATGCTGCGATCCATAAAAATAGGATAATTTGTATGTATTTGATACTTCAGGAAACAAAAGGGTTGGAGTGTGTTTGCAGGCATCCGGTAAGTGGAGATCAGAACTATTTCGAAATATACTGGTTTACATAAAAAGGAGGCAAAGACGTAACATTTAATCAGTTATATGTTTCGTAGCATGAATTTTATGAGAATTGGAGAATGCATGATACGCCATAAATAAAAACAGATTCCATGCAGGCAGCTGTGGGCTCGAACGTAGAAAATGTTTTAAATCTAAAAGTTGGAGGTGGTAGATTGATAGATTTTCCGGGACCTCTGATGGACGTGTAATTACACGGAGCAACAACACATCAAATACAACGATTTAAGGTGCTATTAATAGCCAAGTCTACGTGTTCTGTGGGAAAAGACCTCCATTCCTCCTATACAGCTACCGACACTGTGGCAAGGATATGGACAGCATGTCAACAGCACACTTCACGAGACTACCCGTATCTATTTCAGTTCGGAAGATCAAGCTGCCCACTAGATGCAATGAATTTTGAGATATTTGGAGATATTCGTTCACAAGGTTGACCGCCTGCGAAAGTGAACTAACATTTTGTAGAACAAAAATCGTTGTATACTGAATCTACGTCAGGAGGAATATAAACATCAAAGGGATCTTACAAACTTTCGGCATTCACTGCTGCAGGTTGGAAGATATGGACGTTCATGCACCTAACTTTAAAAATGCAGTTCCACTTTTGTCTAACAGGGGGAGGAGGAGGAGGATATTAGAGTTGAACGTCCCTTCGACAACGAGGTCATTAGAGACGGAGCGCAAGCTCGGGTGAGGGAAGGATGGGGAAGGAAATCGGTCGTGCCCTTTCAAAGGAACCATCCCGGCATTTGCCTGAAGCGATTTAGGGAAATCACGGAAAACCTAAATCCGGATGGCCGGAGACGGGATTGAACCGTCGTCCTGGCGAATGCGAGTCCAGTGTGATAACCACTACGCCACCTCGCACGGTTTTGACTAACAAAGAGGGATGTGATGGAAAGAGCAGCGGTCCAAAACCTCATACAGAGACCCGCAGTTAGGCTTTCTGCGCTAGTATCATGATGGTCAACAGAATGAAAAGTTATAATGTTACAAATGTTTTTCCTACATAGTTCTGTCGACACATATGTCATCTACAATCACTTTACAACCTATCTTGACCTTAGCCTTCATTGACAACTGTTTTTGATCTTTAGTGCAGCTCATATTCTGCTGTGGTTATGCAAAAGCTTGTTATGATAGATTCGGAGAAAACTTGTGCACTGCCCGGCCTAACACCTCTTGAAAACTTCACGCGAACCTTCTGTATGAGAAACTTTATTTCAGAAATTTCTGCCGTCTCTCAACCGTAGGAGGAGCAACATGTAGTCACTCGACCATCTATAATTTGAAATGTCTCCTGTATTTCTGTAGCCTGAAGATGAGTTCGTGTGGTATTTGACGTCTCGGAGAAATTCAACCAAATTAGCTATCCAGCAGTCTTCTTTACCTTATTCTAACAGCTGCCTTTCATTTCGATGCATACAGCTGAGGTATATTGATTACAGGCTTGATTTTTCACGTGTGGCCGTTCAACGCAGTAATGCTATGATGATAACATTGTTGCAGAGCAAACATTTTTCCGGATCACTACTACATTTTGAAGCTATTGCTCGACACAGACGGGAAAAGACTCACATCTTCCTCAGACCGTGTGTCACAATGGCAACTCAGAGGATGCGAAGAATGGGAGTATTGCAAAAGCAGAGCAACGCCTATGCTTCATCGCTACACAGCAAGCACAGTCACAGTAACGAACGCAGACCGTACTCTCTGACGGCACCCAGAATTGGTCCCGCAAACTCTACAACGCGAAGTGATAACAGGCCATATGCCTGTTTCACCGCTCCAATGCGTTTTTGAGACATGCAGAGGCAGCAAAAACCGTCCATACTGTACTTGAGATACCACGGTGTGGACAGTTTCGTTGACACCTCTATTTAATCGAGAGCAAGTGGCCGCCTAGCCTGATACAATGATCTGATACCTGGGTTTAAATATCCTTGTTTTTGATAGCTCGTTCTCGTCGTCTGAGTAGGTCGATTACACTTTTACACTCGAGCTCTACATTAGGGAAATTATGTCATAAGTCTAATGTTTCAAGATTCAGGTTTGACTTAAACAGACACTGTGGGTAGCTAATAGATACTTCACCTACATAGTGAATTATTATTGTAATTTATTATTATTTTTGTATGGCGTGAGTGTAGCTGTAGGTGTATGTTCATATTTGCCTTTTTAAGGTGAAGACAGACACACACACACACACACACACACACACACACACACACACACACACACACACGTTCAAGCAAACGCAGCTCTCTCACACACAGGACCTCTGCCTTATAAAGCGGTAGGGAGGTACGATCATCACAGTCCGTTTTTTATTTTTTCAACGTTTTAAAATCTGTGTTCACATTTGTTTCCGATTAGTGATTCATTTCTATTGCCTACTGGTCGATAGTGATTGTCGTGGAAGCAGAAAGTTTCTGTTTTAATGCTATCAGTATTACTGCTACCGTCCTTTCTAATACTCATAAGGAAATTAATAATTTGTAATAACTGTCTGACTTAGTAGTGCACTGGCAAAAGAATAAAGATGTATATCCTAATGCATATATGTTTCTGCCAAAAAAGTGAGCAACTGATACAGAGGAATAGTTTAAGCACCAGTGACTTAAATACTGTGTGTTTCTATTCTCAACAATGTGTAACACGGCAAAATCCACTCAAACAAATATACGCAACAAAAGATTTTTATTTTGTAAATAATACATTCAGTATTTCAATAAATACAAAGAGTCACATACTAGTCACCTGCACAGCAGGAATGAATACTTTTTATCGGAGTATCACGTGAAAACAAAACATAATATAATAAAATAATGGCGTGTGACGAGAGCCTCCCGTCGGGTAGACCGCTCGCCTGGTGCATGTCTTTCGATTTGACACCACTTTGGCGTCGATGGGGATGAAATGATGATGATTAGGACAAACAACATCCAGTCCCTGACCGGAGAAAATCTACGACCCAGCCGGGAATCGAACCCGGGCCCTTAGGATTGACAGTACGTCGCACCGTGCCATAGAAGTTTCGTTGAAGCCTATCTCTCCACATTGGCTGTAGTCAAAATCTATGGTACGAATACATGAGACTCCTCCAAAATTAGTTTCACAAAGTCTTCACCTTCAGTTTAAGAGCCACGAATCTCTTGCAATAGCAGGCCGTCTTGTACAGCAAATAGACCACCACGGACGCCACTGCAACAACGAATCCGATGACATCGAGCAGCAGCAGCTGCCACCAGCTCAGGTCGAGGGCTGCACTGCGCATGTGCGGAGCACCGTTGTGACGTATCACGTACTCGATCCACCACACAGCACTGTCCAGGGACCTCTCTTGGTGCTCACGGAATACTGCTGAGAGTCGCTTCATGTTCTCTCGGTAGCTGTGCGAAAAAGAGGTAAATAATCGTAGGGTGCAAGTAATAATTAGAAGTTACTGCAGAAGTTGAGTGCAAGAAAAAATAATGAAACACAGTTAATCAAACAGGAACTAAGTTTAAAAGAAAAAATATTAATATGTATTACGAATATATGTGTAAAAGTGACGCGAAACATACACTACTGGCAATTAAAATTGCTACACCAAGAAGAAATGCAGGTGATAAACTGGTATTCATTGGACAAATATATTACACTAGAACTGACATGTGAGTCCATTTTCACGCAGTTTGGGTGCATAGATCCTGAGGAATCAGTACCCAGAACAACCACCTCTGGCCGTAATAACGGCCTTGATACGCCTCGGCATTGATTCAAACAGAGCTTGGATGGCGTGTACAGGTACAGCTGCCCATGCAGCTTCAACACGATACCACAGTTCATCAAGAGTAGTGACTGGCGTATTGTGACGAGCCAGTTGCTCGGCCACCATTGACCAGACGTTTTCAATTGGTGAGAGATCTGGAGAATGTGCTGGCCAGGGCAGCAGTCGAACATTTTCTGTATCCAGAAAGGCCCGTACAGGACCTGCAACATGCGGTCGTGCATTATCATGCTGAAATGTACGGTTTCGCAGGAATCGAATGAAGGGTAGAGCCAAGGGTCGTAACACATCTGAAATGTAACGTCCACTATTCAAAGTGCCGTCAAGCGAACAAGAGGTGACCGAGACGTGTAACGAATGGCACCCCATACCATCACGCCGAGTGATACGCCAGTATGGCGATGACGAATACACGCTTCCAATGTGCGTTCACCGCGATGTCGCCAAACATGGATGCAAACATCATGATGCTGTAAACAGAACCTGGATTCATCCGAAAAAATGACGTTTTGCCATTCGTGCACCCAGGTTCGTCGTTGAGTACACCATCGCAGGCGCTCCTGTCTGTGATGCAGCGTCAAGCCTAACCGCAGCCATGGTCTCCGGGCTGATAGTCCATGCTGCTGCAAACGTCGGCGAACTGTTCGTGCAGATAGTTGTTGTCTCGCAAACGTCCCCATCTGTTGACTCAGGGCAGCACGATCCGTTACAGCCATGCGGGTAAGATGCCTGTCATCTCGACTGCTAGTGATACGAGGCCGTTGGGATCCAGCACGGCGTTCCGTATTACCCTCCTGAACCCACCGATTCCATATTCTGCTAACAGTCATTGGATCTCGACCAACGCGAGCAGCAATGTCGCGATACGATAAACCGCAATCGCGATAGGCTACAATCAAACCTTTATCAAAGTCGAAAACGCATTTCTCCTCCTTACACGAGGCATCACAGCAACGTTACACCAGGCAACGCCGGTCAATTGCTGTTTGTGTATGAGAAATCGGTTGGAAACTTTCCTCATCTCAGCACGTTGTAGGTGTCGCCACCGGCGCCAACCTTGTGTGAATGCTCTGAAAAGCTAATCAATCATTTGCATATCACAGCATCTTCTTCCTATCGGTTAAATTTAGCGACTGTAGCACGTCATCTTCGTGGTGTAGCAATTTTAATGCTCTGTAGTGTAATTGACTGGAGTCGGATTAAGGTTCAGAAAGAGGAAGCAAATTACAACCGCGAGAGATCAATATGTATATAGAATTATATTTCTTACGTAGAAATTGTCCTTGGTATGTCTATAGCAACCAAACGTCACATAGAAGTACATTCAGAATTTGTCATTACTCTGCTAATGAAATCGAATGAATTTAAGGCTGCACTGTTTGACAACGTAAAAATCTCTGGAAGTAAGCTACAGCTCAGGTCGAGAAATACTGGGGGAAAATATCAGTTTGTTAACTTGATAACACAAATGAAATTTTAATATTTCTCATCAAAATGAAAATATGTTAACTTACCTATCATTTCCAAGAACTGTGTGAACTGCTTTCAGAACGGTATCGGTAGTGACATCTTTGAATGACAGACGGTACCCAATTCCTGCCTGCACCATTTTAGCCACATTGTGCTCTTGATCTCCTATGAAAGGAATGCCAATCAGAGGCACTGCGAAGTAACTTGCTTCATTCATGCTCTGGAGTCCTCCCTGAGTGATGAACAGACGAATGTTTGGATGTGCTGAAAAAGCGGAAAGACAGGTAATAAAGGTGGTGTGTACAGAGCTCTTCGCACAGGAATGCTACAGTGCACAGAAGCTTACCCAAGACGTCCTGCTGGGGCAGCCACTTGGCTATCATGACGTTCTCCGGCTGTCCAGGCAGGCTGTCCACCTCCCACTTCCAGAGCACCCGCTGAGGCAGCTGCGCGAAAGCTTCGAGGAACGCTCGCCTCTTATGCTCTGGCAATGCAACACTTTTCACATTGCTGCCGAGGCTGAAGTAAATCACACCATCTGTTGCACCATCAAGGAAATTTTGGATATCCTGCAAAATAAATAGCCCCATGGGAGTAACTACATTATATAGACAAATTGATAACTTAGAGAATGTGCTACAAAAATAGAAAACTATCCAAGATACTCATTTTATTGAGATGTATCGTAAATTACTTTCGTTCTTAAGCACAATAAACACTGTACCGAACACTTGTAACAACTGTAAACTGGATGTCAAATTATTTTCATCACAATGTACCTTCTTCTAAAGGTTAAAAGCTGGTAATATCACTTACATCATTGAGCCTACGGGTATTTCAAGGTTATTGCTACATCCTTTTCCCAGAAATGTTAGTCCCCAATAAGCTGGAAAAGTTCCTGTGTAGTTTGAAAGTTATGAATAAGAACTAGTCATAAGTTAAGGATATGAATTGATGTGGTGTGCTTACATACATTTTCTTAGTGACAACTGAGAACATTTAAACATTTACACGTAAAGCTTTTAGTGTTACCAGCTATCAAGCATACCTTAGTCTCTCACCACATGATTTTCTATAGCTAACTCATTTTAAATCACTAAATATTTAGGCATAAATTAAAGTTTCACTACTTGTCTCACCAGTAGATGTCTGAGGTGGGAAAAGAAGAGGTTACGTTTATCCCAAATTTCATGTGTGCTTACGCGCCTATTTCCATTTGTCCCACATGCCGGCGATGTCCACTGTTTCGAATCTCTGTCACAATTTTGTCCAATCTTCTGACTGATCAGTGTGCAGGATTTTAATCTTCAAGCAGAGTTTCAAGCCATCGCTCCCTAGATCATGTTACTGCCTGTTTAATTTTACTCTCAAACTGCTGAGAAGCTTAAAAAGATGCGAAGATGTTCTGCCAGACCTCCCACTACCTTACTCAAGCTGGCTGTAGAGCTGCCTAAAAGCCAGTTCAAATGAGATACATGTGTTATTATTATTATTACACATTTGTCTGGAATGACCAAAGAACGTGACAACATGACAGATCTTAGATATTGTGTGCACGCCATTCATGAATGAAAGTCAGCAAAAGACATTAGGTTATTGGAACTTCAATCCCAGAATCAGCCATCAGACGCAATGCAGCAGTGAAAATAAATTGGTACCTACATCCTTCCAACAAAATGATTTCACTCTACTCTACTGATAACCGTGATTTGAAAAATCTTATTCGAGAACACATGTTATCTTATGCACAAAAAAATGGGAAGTCATAACACAATGAAATATGTCAACCTCATGCACATGTATGTTCAATATCATTTTAACAATCTATATATGTACCTCAAATCAAAACGGGTAAACCTAAGAAACTGATTTATAAAACACCTTTGATATAATTTCACATTTCCTCGTGAATTTTGAACAACACTCGTAACAAACCTGGGAGTCTGTGACTTTGTCCAAGTTAACAATATTATTTATGCTTGGCTTCATAACCACACTAAACGTATTTTCCTGTATTTTTGTTCAGTGTAGTTGGCTGGATCGAGTGCATGCCAATGGACATGACTTCTTCTTCTTCCTTAGCATTTGTCCCACATGCCGGCGGTGTCCACTGTTTCAATTCTCTGTCACCATTTTGTCCAATCTTCTGACTGATCAGTGTGCAGGATTGTAATCTTCAAGCAGAGTTTCAAGCCATCGCTCCCTAGATCATGTTACTGCCTGTTTAAATTTACTCTCAAACTAAATACAATCTTTGTCGCTGTTGTATGTCCTCCAAGAATAACTCCGTGCCATTTTAGAAGGCTTTCTCTCCTCTTGTCCACATTTGGCACTGACCATATAAATTACGAAATCCTCATTTGTAACGTGATCGTGTACTGTTAATCAAGATGTCCACCTCAGAAACTTTGCTTCTTCGACAGCAGATCGTTGCTTCACTTCTTTATTTGAAGTGCAGCATTCAGCATCGTTTTCTGAACGGATTACAAATCTGTATACTTTCGACTTCAGAAAATTTGTAAAACATGAAAAATGGTTCAAATGGCTCTGAGCACTATGGGACTTAACATCTATGGTCATCAGTCCCCTAGAACTTAGAACTACTTAAACCTAACTAACCTAAGGACAGCACAAAACAACCAGCCATCACGAGGCAGAGAAAATCCCTGACCCCGCCGGGAATCGAACCCGGGAACCCGGGCGTGGGAAGCGAGAACGCTACCGCACGACCACGAGATGCGGGCTGTAAAACATAACTTTATACAATGCCTGACATAAAAAAATTGAAGCATCCAGCAGAAGTGGGTTGGACGTAAATGTAACTTCCTATAGGTTCACACTAACGGTAGATGTGTAAATGATTAAAGTTGCAGTTCTCTGTAACAGGTAGAATGCCCACCATACTGCATTAGTATTGTCACCAGGACTTTCTCTGGTGAGTGCAGCTCCGCTAATTCCTTTAAATATTACTCGTTTCATCGATGGTTCAGCCATACATCGTTATCTCTGTTGATGTTCCTTAAATAAGTTACAGCGTCTCCAGTTGATTACTATTTGCTATGCTAAGTCTCATACAAAAACTTATCTTCGTCACTTTCTATGTGTTATAGAAGACACTAAAACTAATTTTATTTGTATATAAGTCGCTTGATAGTTTTTACTATATTGTTGTTTGCTCTTACTACTTTCTAGCAATACCAGTACCCCTCTTTCCCATGTTGTTGATTGCTTTTACTACTTTGTACCAATACCAGTAACCCTCAAGCAATTCAGTGTTACTGATGGAATTAAAAACTTCAGACATAGTATTTTTAAATATTTGTTTCTTTTATTCTTTGTAGTTTGTTTGTCATAGGTTACATGTAAGGTACCATATCATAAAGATCATCGCTTTTATTGAATATTGTGACCTGCGGTTTATCATGTGATTTTTGTAACTCATTTCTATACCTTTCATGTTTGCAGATAAGTAATTATATTCAAAATTAGCTTTGGTTTTCTAAATTACACACAGTTAAATATTCATGATTCGATAAGCTTGTGTTAACATTTAGCATTGTTAACTAGATATGTAAACGATGTAATTTTGAGTATATCATTTTTCCATTACATTTGCAGCAACTACTAACATTTAAATAAATGATCATCAGCCTTAATAGTTATATTTTTATCTATAAAAATATACAAGGAGACTGAAAATTCGCAAACGTCAGGTAGAAATATTACATGTGGCGCTTCCACACTGCAGCCAATAGCAATTTTCATTTTCCAGAATGAGCAAAATAAACAGTGTAATTATGTCCTCATACACAAAACTGTTCATTGTAGTTTGAAAGAAAATAGGGCCCACTGTTTGACGATGCGATGCAGCGCAGTACACTCCGATTTTCTAACAGCACAAGGTGTTTTCACGAAATAATACTGTTTTTTCGGTTGATCAAATTCAAATGTTTTGTCTACTCATGTATCTACTAACAAAGAAACGTAACCAGCACGATCTCATAATATAAAGCGAAAAAAAGCACACATGCATGATTATCAGCCCCAGAAATTGACCGTGTCGGACAATTTGTGCCATAATTTTTTACAGTACTCAGTTATGGCCTTCTGAAAGTACAACTTTTAAACTTTCGCTTGCATTGTTTGCTTGTCACTCGCTTCGGCCCATTTTAACCTCCTAATGCCCGAGTGCGAAATACTGTACAGTGGAGTGACAACCAGTGCCCTCCTATTCACGAGATTTCAAAGGCTAGGGAAGAGGAGGGGCAAGATGGATATATCTGATAACCGTGATTTGAAAAATCTTATTCGAGAACACATGTTATCTTATGCACAAAAAAATGGGAAGTCATAACACAATGAAGTATGTCAACCTCATGCACATGTATGTTCAATATCATTTTAACAATCTATATACACTCCTGGAAATTGAAATAAGAACACCGTGAATTCATTGTCCCAGGAAGGGGAAACTTTATTGACACATTCCTGGGGTCAGATACATCACATGATCACACTGACAGAACCACAGGCACATAGACACAGGCAACAGAGCATGCACAATGTCGGCACTAGTACAGTGTATATCCACCTTTCGCAGCAATGCAGGCTGCTATTCTCCCCTGGAGACGATCGTAGAGATGCTGGATGTAGTCCTGTGGAACGGCTTGCCATGCCATTTCCACCTGGCGCCTCAGTTGGACCAGCGTTCGTGCTGGACGTGCAGACCGCGTGAGACGACGCTTCATCCAGTCCCAAACATGCTCAATGGGGGACAGATCCGGAGATCTTGCTGGCCAGGGTAGATGACTTACACCTTCTAGAGCACGTTGGGTGGCACGGGATACGTGCGGACGTGCATTGTCCTGTTGGAACAGCAAGTTCCCTTGCCGGTCTAGGAATGGTAGAACGATGGGTTCGATGACGGTTTGGATGTACCGTGCACTATTCAGTGTCCCCTCGACGATCACCAGTGGTGCACGGCCAGTGTAGGAGATCGCTCCCCACACCATGATGCCGGGTGTTGGCCCTGTGTGCCTCGGTCGTATGCAGTCCTGATTGTGGCGCTCACCTGCACGGCGCCAAACACGCATACGACCATCATTGGCACCAAGGCAGAAGCGACTCTCATCGCTGAAGACGACACGTCTCCATTCGTCCCTCCATTCACGCCTGTCGCGACACCACTGGAGGCGGGCTGCACGATGTTGGGGCGTGAGCGGAAGACGGCCTAACGGTGTGCGGGACCGTAGCCCAGATTCATGGAGACGGTTGCGAATGGTCCTCGCCGATACCCCAGGAGCAACAGTGTCCCTAATTTGCTGGGAAGTGGCGGTGCGGTCCCCTACGGCACTGCGTAGGATCCTACGGTCTTGGCGTGCATCCGTGCGTCGCTGCGGTCCGGTCCCAGGTCGACGGGCACGTGCACCTTCCGCCAACCACTGGCGACAACATCGATGTACTGTGGAGACCTCACGTCCCACGTGCTGAGCAATTCGGCGGTACGTCCACCCGGCCTCCCGCATGCCCACTATACGCCCTCGCTCAAAGTCCGTCAACTGCACATACGGTTCACGTCCACGCTGTCGCGGCATGCTACCAGTGTTAAAGACTGCGATGGAGCTCCGTATGCCACGGCAAACTGGCTGACACTGACGGCGGCGGTGCACAAATGCTGCGCAGCTAGCGCCATTCGACGGCCAACACCGCGGTTCCTGGTGTGTCCGCTGTGCCGTGCGTGTGATCATTGCTTGCACAGCCCTCTCGCAGTGTCCGGAGCAAGTATGGTGGGTCTGACACACCGGTGTCAATGTATTCTTTTTTCCATTTCCAGGAGTGTATGTACCTCAAATCAAAACGAGTAAACCTAAGAAACCGAAGATACATCACGAAACGAAGTTTGTGGCTTCTTCATTACCATTTAATCATGCCAATTACGTTGAAGAATAGTGCATCTTCGGCAAATGTAGTTCAATTTAACAGCGTTAGATTTAAAATTCAAAGAAAATAACGCACAACAGCGATGTTAATAATTAAATAGTGCTATGTTACTTCTTTAATCACACATCCATTCATTTCATTCATTTACACTGTATTTCTGAATCGCGATATAACGGAGAAATCTCTGTCACCATGTAAAGGTCAGAAACTGCACATTGACACAGCTAATAAAAGCATGTAACCAACTTCAAAATAATATCTCACAGGCCTCTACGGGAAGGACTGACTCGGTATGCAGAAAAGTCAAAACAATCTCCTGTGAAACTAAAAGTAACGGCGGTGACACTAAGAATGGTACGGGAATTACACTGTTGAATGCAGCAGAGAAAGCGAATAGGTGGAGGGAGTAAATTGAGGGCCTCAGTGAGAGCGAGAACTTACCTGATGAGCTGATAGAACAGGAAACAGCAGTTGATATTGAAGAGTTAGATAATCCAGTATTAAAATCAGGATTTAGAAGAACTTTGGAAGACTTAAAATCAAATAAGGCAGAAGGGAAGCCGCAACATAACGATTACACACGTTGGCGTGTAGTATGTATCAGACTGGCGGTATGCCATCAAACTTCCGTGAAAACATCATCCGGACAATTGCGGAGATTTCAAGAATTATTGCACAATCAGCATAACAGCTTATGCGTCCCATTTGCTGACAATAACATACAGAAAACTGGAAAAGAAAATTGAGAATCTGTGTATGACGATCAGTTTGGCCTTGGGGAAGGTAAAGGCACCAGAGAGGCAGTTCTGACATGTTGTTGTTGTTGTGGTCTTCAGTCCTGAGACTGGTTTGATGCAGCTCTCCATGCTACTCTATCCTGTGCAAGCTTCTTCATCTCCCAGTACCTACTGCAACCTACATCCTTCTGAATCTGCTTAGTGTAATCATCTCTTGGTCTCCCCCTACGATTTTTACCCTCCACGCTGCCCTCCAATACTAAATTGGTGATCCCTTGATGCCTCAGAACATGTCCTACCAACCGATCCCTTCTTCTGGTCAAGTTGTGCCACAAACTTCTCTTCTCCCCAATCCTATTCAATACTTCCTCATTAGTTATGTGATCTACCCATCTAATCTTCAGCATTCTTCTGTAGCACCACATTTCGAAAGCTTCTATTCTCTTCTTGTCCAAACTATTTACCGTCCAGGTTTCACTTCCATACATGGCTACACTCCATACAAATACTTTCAGAAATGACTTCCTGACACTTAAATCTATACTCGATGTTAACAAATTTCTCTTCTTGAGAAACGCTTTCCTTGTCACTGCCAGTCTACATTTTATATCCTCTCTACTTCGACCATCATCGGTTATTTTACTCCCTAAATAGCAAAACTCCTTTCCTAATCTAATTCCCTCAGCACCACCCGACTTAATTTGACTACATTCCATTATCCTCGTTTTGCTTTTGTTGATGTTCATCGTATATCCTCCTTGCAAGACACTGTCCATTCCGTTCAACTGCTCTTCCAAGTCCTTTGCTGTCTCTGACAGAATTACAATGTCATCGGCGAACCTCAAAGTTTTTACTTCTTCTCCATGAATTTTAATACCTACTCCGAATTTTTCTTTTGTTTCCTTTACTGCTTGCTCAATATACAGATTGAATAACATCGGGGAGAGGCTACAACCCTGTCTTACTCCTTTCCATCGGTTATTTTACTCCCTAAATAGCAAAACTCCTTTACTACTTTAAGTGTCTCATTTCCTAATCTAATACCCTCAACATCACCCGACTTAATTCGACTACATTCCATTATCCTCGTTTTGCTTTTGTTGATGTTCATCTTATATCCTTCTTTCAGGACACTGTTCTGACATAGCAGTTGATAAAAGAAGCAAGACTGAAGAAAAATCAAGGCATATTCATATGATCTGTCGACATGGAGAAAGCGTTCCACAATGTAAAATGGTGCAAGTTATTAGAAATCACGAGAAAAATAGGGATAAGCTATAGGAAAATACGGACAACATATTCAAGAACCAAGAGATAACAAAAAGAGTGGAATACCAAGAACGGACGACGAAACCCCTGTCATTCAATCTATGCAGCGAACAAGCAGTGGTGGAAATAAAATAACGGTTCAAGAGTGTGATTAAAATTCAGTGTGCAAGTATATCAATGGTAAGATTCACTGGTGACATTGCTATCCCAAGTGAAACTGAAGAAGAATGAAAGATCCTGTTGAATAGAAGGAACAGGCTACAGATTTCAGGATATGGACAGAAGGTAAATCGAAGAAAGACAAACGTAATGAGAAGTTGCAGAAACGAGGACAGCAAGAAAATTAACAGAAAATTTGATCACGAATTAGATGAAATTAAGGAATTCTGTTACCTAGGGAGCAAAATAACCGATGACGGACGGAGCAAGGAGGACATAAAAAGCGGACCAGCACTGGCAAAAATGACATCTGCGCCAAGAGAAGTCTACTGGTGTCAAACATAGGGCTTAAGTTGAGGAAAAAATTTCTGAGAATATACATTTTGAGCACAGCATTGTATAGTAGTGAGACGTAGGCTGTGGAGAAATCGCAACAGAAGATAATTGAAGCATTTGAGATGTGGTGCTACAGAAGAATGTTAAAAATTAGGTGGACTAATAATGTGAGGAATGAATAGCTTTTCCAGAGAACCGGTGAGGAACGGAATATATTGAAAACTCTGATAAGAAGAAGAATAGCATGATAGCACATCTTTTAAGATATCAGGGATTAACTTCCATCAAGTAGTTAAGGACGTAGGTTGGAGTTGTTATTAAGATGAAATGGATGACACAGGAGAGTAATTCGCATCAATCCAGTCAGAAGACTGATGGCCTAGAAAAAAGAAAAGAAACTCTTCCTCCCTGACCTATACAGTACTTCACGCTCCGACATTAACCGGGGCTGCACTATGGTGGAATGCATGACAAACTAATGGTGCACGCTTAGTTCCCAGACTATATTTTCAGAAGGTCATAGGTTGGTACTATCAGAATTATGGCCGAAATTTTCGTGCCAGACAGGTTCTTGAGGATAGTCTCTTGCTAGTGTGCTTTTTTCTTCGTTAAATAAGAGGTGTAGTTAGTGACATTTCTTTGTAAGAAGAAATCGTGTCTCATCAGTTAAGGAAGTGTAGTCCAGCTCTGCTGTTGCGTAAGTATAAACAAATGTCTGGAACAATGGAACCCACAGTACAGGAGACATCTCAATCCGTGGCCTTCAATTTCTGCGCACTACGAACAAAAACTTAAGCTTTCGCATCTTCATCTCCAACAGATGAACCATGAACTGGACAGACAGTCTCCTCAAGCTTTTCGAAGAAGAACGAAACATCCTTTCACTAGCCATAGCCAGTTTGAAAATAACCAGTCTACCCGTTTCTGCTTGCCTGCAACTTTTCCATATTCCTGGAAACGGCGATTAATTTCGTTACTGTGGAACCGTTCATGGCTGAGGCATCTGGATATTTCCCACGAGACATGTCTACAACACGTTGCCTGTAGATGATCATCAAAACACTGTTCGATAATGATAACTCGTTTTTCATGGAAAAACGATACGTTGACCTATCTATGAACTGCACAATACTACAGACATCGTGTGTGTTGTACCTACTGCATTAGGACCTTTGTTTGTTGTCGGTTTACATGTGTCGCCATTTTGCGGTGGTTGCTTGAACGAATGAAGTGCAACTGCAGTCTACAGACATTTATTTTCATATATTTGACAGATGGACAGCACTGTATATGTTACCTAAACAGGAATATTACCCAAATTCAAATTCAGTTACATTGCTTTTAATATGTTGTTGTGGCTAAATGGTGATCATAAAAACAGGGAAAAATGATTCCCTTTGGAATTAAGAGTAACTGAAACAATATTAAAGACAGTCGTTGCAGACTTCAGCAATGGAGTTTTCAGTATGGTACAAGTTTATTAGTCATACGAAATTTAACGATAGGGTACGATGAACAATGGCAGGTAATTTTTCAAGTCTTTTTCTATAATTTGAGATCGTTTGTATAATTAGAGGATGATAACCGTGTGGGTGACACCGAGTTTGTTCAAGATCTTGGTCAACAGTGAGTGGTAGCACACTTGTCCAAGTAGCATCATTTCCCTTCTTTAACAGGGTGATGGGTTTGCTTGTGTAAGTAGACACGGTGCATGGAAGTTGAGATGGGGCTAACAGAGAATGCTTGGAGCGGAGACCATGGGCTCGTGGCAAACAATTGTCCAGCTTTATATCCTTGCCCAGCCTAATGTCCACCCATGTGCTGAAAGGCTCCGTGAGCGGTGGGCAGAGGGCCACTGCCTAATGTTTTGTGGACCAACTTCGTAGATGGACGTCGATCACTTTAGAAAACACAGGCTGCAGGAAATGATGTGCTAATCTCGTTATCTGACCCCCCCCCTGCCCTTTTCCCCTATCACGTCTCCCACCAGGCACCAGGGCAGCTACCACAGGAGACATGTGATTGGTCCGCCGACACTTCATGCAGGTGCATGAAAGGTGACCTACATATCTAACCGTAGTTTTTGATGTTTTTCTAGGTTATAATGTCGCAGAGACACAAAATCATTCTGAACGAATTTTCAGTTGGGAGATGTAGGGAACGGGTAAAAGATTTCCTTTAAAATAAGACTGTTAGGCGGCTGACAACTAGAAGGGATCTTTTTCATTGAATTTCACGTATAAAGTCTAGATTCTCACAGAATGACGATTTCATTGTAGAATATGTTTCCTATCAGGTCTTGCAAATTCATAATGAAGTTACTTCATCACTTTCCTCACAATAACGTCTTTAACTGTGGACGTGTGCTTGACTAACTGTCCTTAAATCAGTCTGACGTTATTCGCAATCTTGTGAGTTCCTACAAATATGGCATTACCGACAACTGACACAATTCTGCTCGTCATCTCCTTCTGACAGAAAACATCTTTATGCATGCTTCATACACGCAACCTGTTGTCACACACTGAGCGTTCGGTGAAGTGCGTGACAATATTTTAACGAACAGCATACAATTTACTCAACAGATTCAGTGGACCAAGGGTCTGTGTGTTGTGTCATGAATTACGTGTGTCAATCAATAAAAGCTCAATTCTCAAAAAGTAATCAAATAATTATCGGAGAATTCTTTGCACCCTATAGTGGCACACTAGTAAGTTCAAGGCGAAATTATTTGTCATGGATTAGCCACAGTAGATTTTTCTACTTACCCTAGGAAGTGGCTTCCGCTCTTTCTCCAGATGCAGTCCCGTCAACTCGATGATATTAGGCAGCAGCGGTCGCGGATAGTTGACGCTGAAGTGGTTGTTTGCAAGAAGGAGGCTGAAGTTTCTGTCGATTTCGTATATATGGGGGATACCGGGACCAAAATACTTCCTAACGAGTTCATTTTGCGATGGTATCACTTCGTAGTTCATTATGTAAGTATATTGTACTATAAGGTACGCATTATACAGCCTTTGCCAGAAGGACATGTGGTCTGTATACCCAAGCATGATATCGGGAGAGTATGCCGGGTTGTTGGGATTCCCAAAAGAATCCAGTACTGCAGCGGGAGCGCCCAGAGATACGAAGCCAATTGTTGGTGGGTATCCCAGGAGATGAATCAAGCCATAATAGCAATAATACATTATCTTTTCTATGATTATTACGTCGAAAGATTGTTGGGACCTGCGAACAAAGTTAAGAGGTCATATTATTTTAGCACTGAAATTTTGAGAACGCAAAATATATCATTCAATTCAAACATCATAATTACCGAAGGAAATCCTTAATCTGTTGGGACTCTAACTGGATCTCGCAAATCGCCTTTCCAGCAGGAGTCCAGTCACTCATCACTTCCATTGGGCTTTTGTCTGCCATTGATACAAAGTCAAATGATGTCTTCCAGTATTCATACGTTGCCGACAGATCAATTTCTGTGTAATTCTGGATATTTTTCTAATGGAAGAAATTTTTTTTAGTGAGAAATGTCCTTACATATGTAACAAGAACAATAATGAATTACATTCTAATGTCTAAAAGTTGAGCTAAGGCAAGGAAAAGCAAGAACAAGGGAAAGTTATCACCCGTAATCATAGCATTTTGAAAGTGCTTTTTTATGAGTTACATCTCCGTAAAATGACCTGTACCCTACTTCGAGCAGGTTACTGATTTAAAGACAACGGTAAGTAGAGCAGCAGACTGGCAGTTCCTGAGTCGTGTTTTCATTTTCGTTGCGAGCAGAGAGTAGTCTCTTGGTGAGACGGTCGTCATTTAGACTCTATTTTGTAACGTGGACTCCTCAGGCGCCTGGAAACAGTTCGAACCCAGAGAACTGTCTAAGAAGCATGGAATGAGCTACAAAGTGACGGAACCTGCCCCTTTAGCTGCGCTTCCCGATGCAAGCTTGTTTGGTGGTACTCTGGAGTTAGATATTTCGAGTCTTGGTGGTATATGAAAGTTCGGTACCTGTATGTCCCAAGCAAGAGGAACAAAGGCGGTGGCGTAAATCTCCTGATCATCAGACTGTAGCGCCTCAAAACTTCTCTGCGTTGTTTCATGGAGTGACAGCATGTAGCGTTGTTGATAGTAATTGCTGGATGGGGATACTAAGCTTAGCTGTTCCCTTGTTACTATTCAAGGGAAGATGGATACGTGCCGGTACTGATATTTACATCCTCACGGCACCCTCCCTTCAGCCAATAGTGCCACATATCTCCTCCGCTTTTGAGACCGTTAATCAACTGTCTGCAGAACTTACAACTACTTGAAAGTTTAGCGCTGGATGCCATACACACAGCAGTGCTTGTGCAGTTCACGGAAGTAATGGTGCTGTCTAGCGTAGCGCCAGTGGCATCGAGACACCCTAACTGGCGAGTATGTCCTTCACAGATGAATTAGGCTTCTGCTTGCAGCATTATTTTTCATCGCACGGTCGTTTCGAAAGAAAGTCGTTGCCGTTTCCGTTAGAGAAATATCGTGGACAGTTTGATGATTGACAATGCATCATACTGAAGTGCTCAGATATTGGTTGATGATCAGCTGTATGTCTTTCATCCCCTGAGGTACGCTGATTACGTACTGCAACCACATGACCCGAACAGGTGGCTGAGACAATGGTATGATACTGAACTCGTATTCTGGTGGACAGAAGTTCAAATGTCGGTCCAGCCATCCTGATTTAAGCTTTCCGTGGTTTCCATAAATCACTGAAAGCAAATCCTCTGATGGTCCCCTTGAAAATAACACAGCTAATTTCCTTTTCCTTCGTTCCCAAATCTGAGTTTCTGTCCTGTCTATAACGACACCGTCTGCGACGGGGTTTAACCGTAATTATTCTTCCTACTTCTTTGTAACTGCACTAGGAATGAACTAAACAGTTTATTACTAACAAAAAGCGATAACCAGATAATATATTCTAGAAACCTGTTAATAATCTAATAATTAATTATTTAATATATTTAATGTAGGCCATGAAGCACACCTAAAGCAACAAAGTAATATACAGAAATGTAGTAATGTTTTCTAAGTGTTGTATGTGTTGAAGCATACATACTGAACTTCCGTTTATTTTAAACTTATTTAAGATCCTAAACAATCTATTCATACTTATTTGAATGAATAAGAGCAGGCAATAGGAGCAGAACATCGGCCATATGTCTCATGTTTAAGCAAGTGCGGCGATAATTGGGAATAGGGAAATTATAGTAAGATACCTTCCCTCCAGATGATTTTTAACGTTACAATCATTTTGAAACGAAATCTTATAAACAAATGTCGCACTGTGCGCTTTTGGTATTTTGGACCGTTACAGAAATATGTATCAAAAAAATGGTTCAAATGGTCCTGAGCACTATGCGACTTCTGAGATCATCAGTCGACTAGAACTTAGAACTACGTAAACCTAACTAACCTAAGGACATCACACACATCCATGCCCGAGGCAGGATTCGAACCTGCGACCGTAGCGGTCGCTCGGCTCGAGACTTTAGCGCCTAGAACCGCACGGCCACTCCGGCCGGCAAATATGTATCCTCACAAATATTTACTAGGATTGCCCAGAAAGTAATGTACTGCACTTTTTTCTCAGCCAAAAAAAAGCTAAGAATGCGAAACGTTATTTATGTATTATTTGAAGTCTTCTGAGTGAGCTCGCCAAGTTTCCGTCACATCCGACTGATAGTGTAGCTGCAGGACAGTTTCAAAATGGCAACTGTAGCCGATGTAGGCCACAAGAAATGTGCCGTCATTGAATTTCTCACTGCAGAGAAAGAAATTTGGGGAATGTTCACAAATGATTGTGCAAAGACTATGGAGCATCTGCTGTCGACAGAAGTACAGTTAGTCGTTGGGGGCGGAGGGTGAGGTTATTAGATAGCGGTTCGACGGAGCTCCACGATTTTCAGCGGTCGGGGAGACCACCAAGGCTGTCACACCCGACATGTTGCAGCAACTGCTACCGCCGATAAGGTCATGATCACCATATTTTGTAACTGTGAAGGTGTGATTCTCATTGATGTGATGCCAACAGACGGTGCCACTAATTCAGAAGCATATGTCAACACATTAACAAAAGACGCGCTTCCGGCGAATTCGGCACCACAGCAACCCAGGAGATGTTTCGCTGCAACAAAATAACGCTCGGCCCCACACAAGTGTGAGGATTCTGAACACATCGCAAAAAGGGGTTGGTCAGTGTTACCCCATGCACCCTACAGCCCTGACCTAGCCCCCTCTGACTTCCACTCGTTTGGGCCATTAAAGGATGCCATTCGCGGAAGACATTTTGAGGACGATGAGGGGGTGATTCATGCAGTTAAGAATTGTGGAAGAAAAAAAAATGCGATGCACTGTAGGATGCAGTGCCACATTCCTCTCGAGAAATCCGTGATACGTTTAGAGCTTCGCGCCTTTTGTACGCTCTTCTGGGCAGATCTGAACACACAAATTATGCAGATATGATGCATTATAGAAAGTGATGTATACACTGATCAGGCAAAACATTATGACCACTGCCCACCGCGAAGTTGGATGCCGCCTGGTGGCATTGCGGGCACATAACTCATTAACAAAAGTATGTAAGGGAGCAAATACTGACGGAGGATCACCTTAGCGAAAATATGGGCTGTAAATGGGGAAATCCATTCAGATGAAATGAAGTAATTGTGTGGCGTTGTTGACCGGGAGGCCACATCCAGGGATGTTCGGCCGCCGGGCTGCAAGTTTTATTTCGTGTGGCGCCACATTGGGCGACTTGCGTGTCGGTGATGATGATGAAAGGATGATGAGAACAGCGCAGCATCCAGTCCACAAGCGGAGAATATCTCCATCCTGACCAGGAGTCGAACCCTGGCCTGCTGCACGGTAGGGAAACACGTTACCATTCGGCCAAGCAGGCAGACTCCGTAGAGATAAGCGACTTTGACAAAGAGCAGATTATTATTACACAGGGTCAGTGGATGGGTATTTCGAAAATGGTGAAACTGGTCGAATGTTCATGTGCTGCTGTCGTGCGCATCTACAGGAAGAGATAGAAGGACAGCGAAATTTCCAGTAGCCGCTAAATGATTGGACGTCCACGACTCTTCACAGAACGTGGGGTTCGGAGGTTTATCTCCTCAGTGAAGTAGGCAGATGGAGATCTGTGGCATCTCTGCCGAAAGAACACACTTCTGGTGCATCCACAAGTGTTTCAGAGCACACTGTTCATCATACAGCGTTGAAGAGGGGAGCTCCAGTGCAGACCACCCCTACGTGTTCACATGTTAACCCAACGACACTGTCAATTACGATTTCATTGGGAACGGAACCATCGAAATTTAACCGCCGATCAATGGAAACTTGTCGGCTCTTTGGCTCTTTGCTACATTAGGTCGATGGTCGTCTGCACAAACGCCGTCATCGAGGTGAACGGCGGCTCGTAACGTGCACCAAGTCACTGACGCACGCTGGTGGGAGCAGTATTATGCTACGGGAAACATTCTCATGTTCTTGCATGGAACCTGTGGTACTAATCGAAGACACGCTGCTGGCTTGAACCACCTGCATCCATTCGTGCATGGTGTTTTCCTCGACAGCGATGTCATATTTAAACAGTATAATTGTCCATGTCTCGTCCACACCTGACGCGCGTCTCTACGAACTGTCTGTGTGAGTTTGAGATACTAACGTGGCCAGCAATACTCCCAAAACTGACCCCGATAAAACATGTGGGACCAGCTCAGACCCCAAATCTATCCCGATGCCAGTATCCAGGATATCGAGGAACCGTGATACAGTAGTTTGAGGAACGGTATAGTGAACTCACGTTGATGTCTCGGCACCGAAATTCGTTCTCAAGTTGGTTGGTTTGTGGGATTAAAGGGACCAGACTACGACGATCATCGGTCCCTCGTTCTCAAGTAAATCCTATAGAACCCATCTGGGTCGCTATCGGGTGCCATCATCGCGTACGCAAATCGGCAGCCCGTTATTTACGCGAATTACATGACCTGTGAATAGACATCTAATGCCACACATCTCCGCAAACCCACTAACAAACAATCCGATCCCTGATACGCAGAATCAGTGATGTATTTCGTTCCAAAGACGGACAAACAAGCTATTAAGCAGGTGGTAGTAATGTTTTGGCTCATCAGTTCCTGTTTTACTTTGGGTATGTGCATCGTTCTCAACAATAATTAACAGACAGATATCCTAATTCTTTATGAGGATACGTATTTCGGTAAGTCATACAACATCCCATTTATCAGTGATATGTCGCAGTCCCTCTGGCCCGGATGTATGATCCTGTTAGGTATAATGTCGTAAAGCAGTTATATTCTCCCGTGAGCCAAGCTGGCCTGGATGCTGACACCAGGATGGATTTGATGTCTGATCTTGTCAAGCACGTTTTGCCAGGGTCAGATTTGAGGACATTGCTGGCCACAGCAGTAGCTCAAAATCAGACAGTTTATAGAGAGACACGTGTCGTGTGTGGACGAATGTACTGAAAAATGTTTCCACAACACTGTCACGTGGGAGGCAACTCCTGTCTTCTTCCAGTTACGCTTCTTCTTCTTTTCATTTTTCACACAGTCACTCCAGTTTCTTCTCCTATAGTTTCATTACTCGCGTTTTTATCACGTTCCTCATGTGTCCATGCTTATCGTAATGAGTGTAAATTGGAAAATGTACTGTACCTAGTTAGATGTAGGAGCCCTAGATGTGGTAGTGGAAATAAATCAATAAATAAGGAAATAAAAGCTAAAAATAAGCGTGAATGTAACTGCTTGATAGACATGTATTAAAACCAATGGAAATGCCTTTGTATAATGTAGCGAACAGTATGAAATGAAATTAATATAGCGATGTGTTTAAAGGCTCTTGCACAACAATAATGCAAATGACTGGCACTGCGATGCTGCAATGACTGCCGTTCACAATGGCAACTAAAAATCCTTCAATTTTGAACTTGAGAGACACGTGTACAGATTATCTGAAGGAATTTTAATTGATCTATGATTTACATTTCATTAACAATGAAGCTGCATTGAAATTCCAGTAACAAAAATAATGTCATATTTGCTACGGAATGGTTGAACTCAAAATAAGTAGCATCATACAGATTTCAAAAGCACCATCTAGTATCTTTGGCACGGAATTTGAAATATTGTAACAATATATGATGTCTGAGTGATAAACCTACATACATTAAACATATCTACATGCTTTATTAGGTATCTGACGCTGAAATTCGTTTTCAAAAGCGAACAAATTTCCGTAAACATTTCTGTACCGTTACATGGGGTTAAGACACAGCTGCACGTCTTCCCTCGTGCTTAATGACGGTAAAAGTCACGCTTGTAGCAAAAGACTGCTTCAGTTTTTAACCGAAAGAATATTTTTTATGACATTCGTTTCAGTATGTGCAGACTTCGAAGCTGTGTAACAAGACGGTAGCTTAATTCATAGAGCAATCTTAAGCTGACACATGTGCTGCGAGTTTATAGAGCACCTTCCTCTGCAAGTTTAACGAGTGGTCACCGGCAGTTCTGCGACTAAGGCATTACGATGGATTTGTCCCTCAATAAAATTACGGCATCCATCCAGAGTCGCATAATAAAATCTCAGTTGATAACAGCAGCTACATTATCTCAGTAACAGGCTATCGTCTGCCCCAGCTTCCCAAAGTGCATCGCATCATCAAACCGGGGTCGATCTTCTAGTGCTCCTAAATGTGGGAGGGAACATTGGATCGCCGACAGCTCGATAGCAAACGACTCCAGGTTCCGAAGTCCAGGAGAGGAACGTGATCAATACATGCCACTGTTATATTGCCGTCTAATGACGTCATGTGATAAAAGGAAAGAGTGATAAGTTGAAAAAATGCATTGGATCCTCTAGCATAAATCCACGATTTCGCTATTTTTACGTAATTTAACGTCAGTTAAGGCCGTAAAGAAATCAGGTAATTGCAGACCAAGGACCATTACTCATCAAATGAACCTTTTCGGCGTATGCTATAACAGACGAGAAATTTAAATTACATTTGTGACGTCTACAGAGTTTTAAATGTCTGCACAGTGATCTTTCTGGTATCTCTCGCCAACATAACTCTGCAGATTGTTCGTGGAATTCATGCTGCTCCGAACAATAACCTTCAGTGAGGAAAAGTGCCGACCAAGCTGTATAAAAAGTGCATTCCTTATCAAAGATTCCTTCTCTACCTATTATGACAGTGATATTCTCTGTACAGCCAAAGGTTTACTTACTCTTATGGGGTCCGCTGTGATGAGTGTGACCTGGTGGCCTCTTCTGGCGAGCTCGAGGGCTATCAGTCGGAAAGGCAGCTGGTGGCTGATGGACGGAGTCGGGATGATGGCCAGAATCCTGGCAGAATTTGTAGCTCGAGCTGCCAGCATCAGCACCAGGTATAGCGTCACAGAGCTCCTCATAGCGAAATAACCAGTCGTGCACCTGCAGACAGAGGCAAGGACTACATAAAATCACTGTACCGGTCTGCTGCAGACAAAAAAAAATAACTAAAGCACAATCCCTGACACTGCCGTGTTTCTGGAAGTTTTCTCTCAACAGCCGCGTGGGAAAGAATCGAATATTTGTTATGGCTACCCTCTGTATTAGTCACAGACCACCAAGGTACGTAAAAAGGAACATTGGATGATGCCATGTCAAGTGGACTACGACTCGCAACAATCTAAGATTTCTTTTTAAATTTTACGTGGAGCATTGTTAAACGATCATAAGAAGATAGGAAAATTTCTAGCTTACAAACGTATTGAGTAGAGACGTCACGTGTTCAGATGTGCTAAAGAACGGCAGCGCCACGAGAGGCGTATGCTGTCACCTAGGACCTCGACTCCGCCGGGAGAAGAATCCGAAGGCGTCTGGATACAGCCGCATCTGTTCTGCCGTTTATCTGTTAGCGCGTGGCCTCGGTAATAGGTCCAGTCACGGACGGGGAATTCGCTGAATAATGCTAGCTAGTAATCCTTCACGTAAGAGATTAGTAATCATGACTTGGCGACTCGTGTGCTTGAGTTTTATCTCCCTTGTGACACTAAGTAGAGTTTGGGCCCGAAGATTGTCCCAAAACTCCGTAAAACATGACTTTATAGATTATCTTCTTATTTCACTTATCTCGAAGTTTCATGAGTGTCTGCCAACATTGGGTGCGTGGCTCTCTCAGGGCAGTATGAGCTGCGCAAAGTGGAATGATGTCGATATCTATGTCTTTCTTTCTTTTTTTTATACAACTTGTTCCATGTTTCATGTTGACTCAGCTAAAATTTTCTTTGCAGAGCATAAATGTAATGGGACTCTATTGACGTTTTCGTGGTACAAGAGCACGAAGATTGAAAATGACCGATGCTTATGTGGACAAGGCACCGTTTGCTTGGCTTGCTGTAAGTTAGATGGCGCTGGTCGTACACCTTCACTGTGTTACGCAATACAGAAACATCCATCATACTTTTGACCAGAAAACAGACAACGTAAGCGAATAAGTAAATATTGTAACGTCCCCTTAGAACAATTTATACACGACTGTGCTTAACCTGACACACAATATTATTTAGCGCAACGCAATCTGACTTTCAAAAATCCCTACAAAAGAATGGCCCTGACTAACATTAAACTATACCTTTCACAAATAACTTACCTCACAAAAATCTTCATTACTCGAACTACTGCAATACAGCGAGCGCCACTATTGCCAGCTAAATAAAAGATTCAAACTACAGAAGATTAGAATTGAGAGAATTTCTACTAACTTATGAAATGCCTCATGACTACTGAATGATTATTTTATGCTTTACTTTGTACATAGTTGCTTATTTCATTTGATATCTGGTTTCCAGCTGTGTTGCACCATTAGTTTTATAAAATAAACTTAGATGCATTTGCTAATGTGAACACTTTCTGTCAACAGATCTATTAAATAATTATATTATGATCCACATTTTTCGAAAAAGGAGCTCTTGGAATGGAAAGCAAACTAGCCACAGACTGCACACAGCACAGCCAGTGATTTTCATACAGAGCGCTACGTAACGTTGCCAATAAGAAAACATAAACAGCCTACTTACGTAACAGAAGGCACTAACTACTGATAGGGATAGTTAGCAAATGAAAGATATTAATAGAGAACAAACAATGTATTTACCTTAATAATCATAATATATATAGCAGTTCATGACAAATTACAAAACTCCGCCATCTCTCTCCCCACATCCACCAATGCTGGCGGCTCACCTCTAACTGCGCAACGCTACGCGCTGTTAACATCCAGCTGCCCTTCTACAATGGCAGACAACAATGCAAACTAGCCACAGACTGCACACAGCACAGCCAATGATTTTCATACAGAGCGCTACGTGGCATTACCAATATAAAAATCTAAACAGCCTACTTACATAGCCCCCATGCTCCCCACAAAAAATTTTACAAATTGTTTTGGGCAGTGGCCAATAATGATTTGATAAAATTTTTCATAATTACAATAACAAAGAAATCAAATGCACACACTTATTGATACAATGTTGGTCAAAAGCTAAAATTTTCTCACAGTCCATAAAGACAGTCCTGATCATTCATCATAATAGTAATTACAGTTGTTTCTTTTACAAAGTCTCATTAGTAAAAGAAATTGCACACAGAAGTAGTGGATTTCCATGCAGTCTTGAGGAAGTAGTGCTGTCCTTCCAACGGAAAGACAGTGTTGACTCTTGACATGCAGACAGGTAATGGGCCACAACAGAGCAAACCCACAGCAGAGTCATTCGACGTTTTGAAGAATATTGGTAGGTAGGTCATCACAGAGCAGACCCACTGTAGTCCTGGTAGAGAATATGGTATTGGTGGGTCACCAGAGGCGCAGACCCACTGCAGTCCTTGTAGAAATAATGGTATTGGTGGGTCATCAGAGATGCAGACCCACTGTAGTCCTTGTAGAGATAATGGTATTGGTGGGCCATCAAAGATGCAGACCCACTGTAGTCCATGTAGAGACGGCCAGCAGCCATCTGTTGCGACTGTGCAGTTGCACAATCACCATCGAAGAGTCTTGCAGAGAATATAGCAAGTCCATAAACCACCACTTGTACACTCACAAAGTTTTTGGAATTGTCCTTAGAACCAGCAATGCTGTTATCCAGTCCCTTGCTGAATTTACAACACACGTGCAAACACTAACAATCCCTACTTCTCACATATTGTCCATATACTATGACCAACAGAAACGTGTGCAGTGAAATGTCACTTACAAATTAATAATATGATGAACTGGTGTCAATTACAATTTTATAACACAAGAATACAATTACAAAGGTACAAAATACATCATTAAAGAACATAACAATACAGATAACATTTGTAGTACAGGCTTTGCAAAAGAATCGAAATAACATATACATCAGTGTTACAGGAGTTATGACATGAGTACATACATAAAAGATCAGAATAACTTTCGAAACATCAACTTCACACATGAGCAACAAAACAAAACAGAATAAATAATGTCTAAACATCTTTACAAAGTAAATAACATATTATTAATGCAAATTATATTTGAGGATAACAGTATTCCTCATCGTAGTGAATGTAGCTTAGTATTACAAGAGAAAAAAAATTCTATGAAACAGTACACAGAGACAGGAAGAAAACAAATACACAAGGGTACACAAACACATAGTGGGATAACACAAAAGGAAAGGACAGGGTTCGTTTACAGTGTAACATTTGGTACTGCAGTTCAACCCAAAACTCCATTCCATAGATCTTTCGTCTTATTTCATTATTTGCTCCCACCAAAAAAATCCTATCCAAGCATGCTTTCTGTATTTATATGTTCACATATTTCTTACCTCATTATTTATTTTCCATTATCTTACCTCATCATTTATTTCCAAGAAAATCCAACCTATACCTGCTTTCTGTACTTTTTTCGTATAACTTCTCAATGCATTTCTTCCAATTCATTGCAACTCATTCTCTTATAGGCTACCCCCTCTTAAGCTAACTTAAATCTACTGAGCTCAGATGCATAAACTACGGGATGAGGCAATGCAGCAGCATAAAACAATTAACACAAACATCAAGGACAAAAATTTTAAATAGGCAAAGCAATTGCAGTACTACAACTAATATAAGGCACTGTGCAGCAAACAAGAAAACTAAATCCGTAGTAAAACTAGCTTAGAAGAGTAACACAAATTCAAATTCAGTAACACTATGCCTGGCAAACAGCAGTAACTTATACCTAAACATGACATAGCTCAAGCAGAAAAAAATATTACAGTAAAATCAACAATGCAGATAAGGGAAATGTATATTCACATCTTAATGTCTATGTAATTAAAGTGGTGCACCACAACAACTTATTGTAAAAAAAATATTACCATGTACTTGAAAAGAAAATTATGTGTGCAGTTACTGTTACTAGTCCCTTCTTATTGTTCTCTCCATTCCAAGAGCTCCTTTTTCGAAGAATGTGGATCATAAAATAATTATTTAATAGATCTGTTGACAGAAAGTGTTCACATTAGCAAATGCATCTAAGTTTATTTTATAAAACTAATGCTGCAACACAGCTGGAAAACAGGTATCAAATGAAATAAGCAATTACGCAAACCAAAGCATAAAAACTTCATTCAATAGCTATGTGGCATTTTGTAAGTCAGTAGCTCTCAACTCTCGTAGAAAGACACTTGTCATAATCAGGTGTGCAGAATATTTCCCATCAATTCATAAGCATTTCAGTAATTAGCACAAAGTACGAGTAATCATATGTTTTCAAGTAATGAGCATATAATATTTGCGATGCTTTCTACAAAGGAATGTCAATAGCGAGGTTAATGGTCTCCTTTTTTTTCTTCTCCACCTCTGTCTCTGAAAGGCGCACACGCTAAAGGCTTTCTTTTGTCAGACGACTACCTGTCAGCTGGGCGCCCAAAACGCATTACGTCAAGGTCACTTACCTTTCTTACGGAAATATTTACGACAGCAGTTTCTGCTACAGTGACAGTCTCATATAAAAATATTTCACAGGTCAATAATTGGCGTTACAAATCTGTAGAAACAAAATGCTGTTGATATAACAGTGTCCAAAAAATTTTCGTCGGCATTGTGATACATTCACACATTTACATACATTTCATAACTCTTAAAGTACGATTCTTGATTTCCAACAACCTTATAATAAATCAGAGTCCCTAACCACTATTCATTACTCCTTACCTTACTACACATATACATATTCGTCGACACTTTTTCAATATTTCATCTTTATAAGTATGTAGCATAATCAAATTCCTCATATAACATCGGCTTATTGATCATAAAAATACCTCAACAGCATAATACACATCGTTGTCGCAATAATAACATCATAACACCTCAGTCAAATCTCAAAAACGTCGTAGCTTTCTGCAATAATTTCAAAACCTAAAGAAAATTCTCTGCTCATGTCAAAAGTGTCATCTACCTCAAACGTACTTTAAAAATCGTGATCCCATACCAAATACATCATTCAAAGCTCTCATAGTATCACAATGGATCCGAAAAAATATGAACAGTTCACACAGTACAGACAAAATACAATTTCGTAAGTGTGAAGTAATCCAACTCTGTAATTGCGTAAACATGTGTCACTAACGTAGTAAAAAAAAATGTTTATCTCTCAGTTAAATGATCAGATAGCTGTGTAATTTATGTGTTAGAGAAATATGGTACCGATGTGTAAAGTTGTATAAGCAAATACCATATTAGCTAGGGCTCCTTGTGCTTGCCAAACACATGGTACACAAAGTAAGCGTGTACCCCCCCGAGGATTAATGTAATTATACCCTCAGGTGTTACACATTACAGCAATGGAATGAAATGTATAACGGAAAACCTTTATGTCATTGTACTTCAAATATCTTTAAAAATAAATGTTTTAAGTATAAAATTAATCACTCAAATACGTGTACTGTAGCGCTAAACTGTGCGTCTTATTGTAATATAATCTCTGTGGAAGTGTCGTAGTTATCGTCCTCCAAAAGCTAAGTTCTGCAGAAGTCAATGTACTTACCTCATGATAAACAAAAGTGAAATGCTTTGCGTATAGATATCTTACTTATTACGCAAATTGCCATGATGAAGAAAGTACTGTGCTGTAACGTATTGTTGTGCTACAGAAAAGGCTGTCTCCTTGTAGCTATACCACAAAAGTTACTACTAAAACATGTTTTGCTTTCCAGAAGAATTCAGAAAAACCGTGCAGATATAAAACAGATACACCGCAAAAGCAACAATGTAAATTGTGTCACACATTAGTAGTGTCGTAATATAATTGTGTAGCTGTCAAAGAAACCAGCCACTGTGTCATCTGGCATTTCACAGAAAGTACCTTAAATCCAGAATGTATTTTCAAGTAAACCAAAATGTTGCATTAGAATCTCATTAGCAGTACTGGTAAATGTTCTAAGTATGTGAGCCTTATAGTCGTTACGTAATCGTGCAACTAACAAGCAAGAATGTACACACACAATAACACTGTGTCGTCTGTTCACAATAACAATGCGTTCGTAATTTCTGTTTAAATAAGTTTTATTGGTTCTTGACTGGATATTTAACTTCAAACACTGTTGCATGTTAACAGATACTAAGTCTGACAAAGCATACTGGTAATGTAAAGTGAAAAGTTATATGGCAAAGACAAAGTTAAAAAGCAGATTATCAATCAATAAACGGTTTAACATGTGAAATGTGGTGTAAACCTTTACTCTTTATAGTACTCAGAGTTTCAGCTTGAACGCAATTATCGTGCAGTATACGTCGGTAAAGAATACTGGAATTTATCTCAAGGTTAGCGTTTATGTTATTTTTCTCTGAGCCAGCTGGCGCACGCGGCAGCCTGCGGTGCGAGTCATTGTCTGTTCCTTTGTTGGCGCGCATCGTTATTAGGATTTGGAGACCTAACTTCTACAAATTCAAGTTGTCGAGACTGCCCTGCTCTGTTTGAATCCCACCAGTTCTGATGAAATTCAGGTCTGTCGTTATGATTATATTGTCTGTCGTCATGTCGGTAGGTTCCATAGTTTCTTTCTTGTCGGTTAAGTGGTGGAGAATTTCTCCCTGAATTATCACTGCATGGTGGACCGTTGCGTCTGAAGTTATTCTATCTCCCGTGATAATAACTGTTCTGGTTGCCAAATTGTCTGTTTCTATGATTGTCTCTGTCATATTCATTACTACGGAAATGCGATCTTCCTCTGTAACTATTACTCTGCCAGTGGTTGTCATACGGGTGGTGTCTCTTTTGGCCACGATTTACGTTGTAAGAATAGAATTGACGTGTCCAGTTATTGTTTCTGTCGTCACGGAATTGTGACGGATGTGACCTGTAGTGATTGTTTTCCTGTTTTCGCATCCTGCGACTGTCTGTGTCAATTTATAATTCTTGTAGGAGTCCCTGAAAAACTTCAATGTCGTCTTTGCAACGTCCTGCCAAAATAATATGTCGTAAATGTTCAGGTAATTTGATTAAGCAAATGTGTATGAGTTCTGAGGGGCTGCATGGGTTTGACAGGTACTGATTCTTGTGCAACATGTCTTCAAAATATTTCACAAGACTTGAAAATTCAGATTGTTCGAAACGTTTCATCATTATGATGCTATGTTTTACTCGGTCTTGTGTAGCTTGAGGCCAATATGCTGAGAGGAACGCATGGTAAAATTCTCCTTCACTGTGACAATCGTGAATGACCGATCGCATTCTTACAGCTGGTTCATTCTCCAAGTAGCCACACATAAATTCTAACCTGTGCTCCAATGACCAGTTGGGAGGAAAACAATGAGAGAATTGATGGAGCCACATCTGTGGATGAATGTCGTTGGCAGAATTCTTAAACGTTTTGAATTTATGTGTAGTAATGAACAGCTTCTAGTCAAAATCATCGTGTCGGCGAGTAGCATATCGGTCATTGTTACGTCGTGTCGGCGGTTCCATCTCAAAATTCGGTGTACCTTGCCAATTTCTTTCATAATTTCCGAAGTGCCCTAAGTTATTATTTTGTGGCTGTTCCGTATTTCTATGTCCCTCTTCCCGTATTGGAGCGCGAGTGGCCTCTAAAATACGTAATTCTTGTATTACCTGTGTCAGCTGATCTTGTGCTTCCCGGATTTCTCTTTTGTACTGTGTATTGATTTGATTTTGATTTTGTTTGAATTTTCTTATTTGTTCATAGTCTTCTGTGTCAGTGAAGGCTACGGGTCTTGTGTCATTCAGATCATCATCTACCTTTGTAGATAAGTTAGTGACCTGATCCGAAAGTTCGGCTACTTTCTCCGATAGTGTACTTATTTCCTCCATGTGTCTTTCTGAACCAATTTTCAGGGTATCTACTGTGTCCTTTAAGTTTTCCTGAGATTTGCAAGTTGCGTAACCGAATCGGTATACGCAACTGAGTCAATTTTAGCTTGCAAGGTCTCATGATTTTCATGAACAATAGTTTGCAGTTCTTTTATGGCTGCTTCGTGATTCTGTAATGCATTTTCATGACGCGAAAAAATAGGTTGGAAATGCTCACAAATTTGTGTTTTTACGTCATTACAGACTTTTTGACATTTCGATTCGATGTCATGTAACTCAGTAGTTAAATCTTCACGTGTTTGTTCAAGTGTGGTGTCTAACTTTTGAAGATTTTGTTCCATTGTGTCTAACTTTTTAAGATTTTGTTCCACTGTGTCTAACTTTTTAAGATTTTGTTCCACTGTGTCTACTGTTGCTGTGTTTGCTTCTGGTATTGTTCCATTGTGTCTAACTTTTGAAGCTTTTGCTGTGTTTGTCTCTGATTTTGTTCCATTGTGTCTAACTTTTGAAGACTTTGTCCCATTTGTTGCATTAATTGTAATAACAATGCATTAGTGTCTGGAATCTGTTCCTCTACGCTTTTCGGCAGTGCATTTGCACCAGCAACATTCACATTTTGACAAGCAGAAAATGTGTCTTGACTCATTTGAGAAAACGGTGAGGACCCAAAACCTAAGTCTACAGTATTTGCAATATTGTGTTCTGTCATTTCGGATTCCTGAGGAGAGCTGTTGCCGACCGATCGATCGATAATGCTTCCCTGTTCACTACCTGTTTGACTGTCTACACCATTATTTGCCGCCCGCTCCATATTCCTATGCACAATTACCAAATTACTACTTCGAATGTCTGTTAATTCACTACCCAGTGGTGCTGATAAGCTACACTCGTCGTCACTATTATTTCTCAGTTTACTTTGGAGCCTAGTGTTACGTTTTTCACACGCCATTATTGTCACAATATTTCACATGATAATACAGAAAAGCACAATTTGAATAGCAAAAATAAGAGAACACATTAACATAGCACTGAAAATAATATCTAGTTAATTGCAGCTGCTAAATACTTGGTGCAAATCTACATGCATGCCACAACTGTTTTACTGTACAACAATGAAAGACTGCAACTACAAAGGAGATTTTCTCTACAATTACGCGCTAGCAATAAACAAAAGCTACACTAATTACACAAACTACAAGGAAAAAATCAGAAGATTCCAGTAAGGTATCCTCGGCTAAGGGTCGACATACGTAACGTCCCCTTAGAACAATTTATACACGACTGTGCTTAACCTGACACACAATATTGTTTAGCGCAACGCAATCTGACTTTCAAAAATCCCTACAAAAGAATGGCCCTGACTAACATTAAACTATACCTTTCACAAATAACTTACCTCACAAAAATCTTCATTACTCGAACTACTGCAATACAGCGAGCGCCACTATTGCCAGCTAAATAAAAGATTCAAACTACAGAAGGCACTAACTACTGATAGGGATAGTTAGCAAATGAAAGATATTAATAGAGAACAAACAATGTATTTACCTTAATAATCGTAATATATATAGCAGTTCATGACAAATTACAAAACTCCGCCATCTCTCTCTCCACATCCACCACTGCTGGCGGCTCACCTCTAACTGCGCAACGCTACGCGCTGTTAACATCCAGCTGCCCCTCTACAATGGCAGACAACAATGCAAACTAGCCACAGACTGCACACAGCACAGCCAGTGATTTTCATACAGAGCGCTACGTGGCATTACCAATATAAAAATCTAAACAGCCTACTTCAATATGTATATGTTCTGAAATAATAGCTGAAATATAACAAGTAATGGAACACTGGGAAAAGTCCTGAAGGATAATTTGTTGTTTAAAGTACAAATTAAGGAATGCTATTTAACGCAAGTTTCCACATATCGGAAAGGTGGTTTCGCAAGTTATGCAATCTTACGAAATTAAGACAGTTGAAGTATAATTAATTATGCAGCGTAAAACATGTAGCGCGAGCAGAGAGTTAAAATACAGTGGCATCGGCGAATAAAGTTCATTTAATAGCGTCTCAAATTCAGCAACAAGAACTTAAAGTTCGTAAGTGAAAAATCTCAGTTACAGACTCAACGAAAATTATAGTTCATTATTGTCAATGACTATCGCGAAAAACATCTAGTAAGTTCACATCGAATCTCGCTGAGAAGAAAGCTAGCAGTCACTTGTAATAATGCTGTTAATTCACATAAATAGTACCGTTATCGGTGTCGAATCGGCAAGTTCATCATCGGATGTCTGTTCACATTAAGATACATAATTGTTTTTGTTTATATTAGTTTTCAAATTTTATCCCCCATTCTCGTTAAAGTTCCTTGGGGTGAGGCTACTGTCTAAAGTCCTGCGACATTACAACGCAGTAATGAAATTTATATGCATGAACAGAAGTAGTCAGCATTGCATGGTAATGATGCGGGACTTTCGACGACACCACCGTCACAAGGGGAATAAAAAGTGAAAACTAATGCAAATAACAACAAATACGTAACTTAACGTGAAAAGCCATCTGATCATGAACTTGTCGATTCGAAACCGGCAACGGCGCTGTTTATGTGAAAAAATAGCATTATTAAAAGGGACAACTTGGTGTTTTTTTTTTTCTGCAAGCATCAGTACCCAGACAAAGATGAAGTTCGCGTTGTAGCAGAAAAACAATCACAGAGAGTCACACGAATAATCCTAAGTATCGTCAAGATTTTGAGTCCGGAATACTGAGTAACTGGCGCCTTAGATCGTCAGAATCCGAGCTGGTTGGAGGACCCCTGCCCATAATGCTCCAAACGTTCTCAGTTGGGGAGAGATCCGGCGACCTTGCTGGCCAAGGTATAATTTGGCAGCCATGATTACAGGCAGTTGAAACTCTCACCGTATATAGGTGCGCATTATATTGCTGAAATGTAAGCCAAGGATAGGTTACCCAGAAGGGCTACAAAACTGGGAGTAGAATATCGTCGACGTAGCGCTGTGCTGTAAGAGTGCAGCGGACAACAACGAAATGAGTTCTCCCATGAAATGAAAAGACCCCCCCCCCCTCCCACCAGATCATCATTTCTGGCTGTCGCGACGTATGGCGGGCGAAAATCAGGGGGGACGTCTTCGCTGGTCACCACGGCTCATTTCGAAGTGGGACTGATCACTGCCGACAAATCTGTTCTAGTCAATTAGATTCCAGGGCGAATACGTGTCTGAAGACGTCGCAGACAGCGATGGGATTCAAACCTGGCTGTCGTCTGCTATACGGCCTGACAACCAGGAATGATAGTCTGGTGAACCATTTCATTTCACAGCAGGACCAGTTTGGCTGTAATCCACGACAGCCCTGCAGCACAGAAGTACGTCGACGATATTCCACACCCCGTTTTATTCCCCTTCATGTCACGCTATCCTACGCTTATATATCAAATTACGTATCAGCCCCCTGCTTGACTCTGTGCTTGCCAAACCCTGCCAGCAAGATCGCTGCATCTCTCACCAACTGAGAATGTTTGGATCATTACGGGCAGAGCTCTCCAGTTATCTTTGGATTTTGGCGATCTGACGTGACGACTGGTCAGAATTTGACACAGTATACCTCATGAGGACACCCAGAAACTATCAGTCAACGCCACGCACAATAATTGCTTGCATAAGGACCAGAGTGGACCAGCGAATTATTAGCTTGTTCAATTTGTGAAGCTATTTCTCTTGAACAAATCATTCAACTTTTATGAAATTGTCATCGTTTGCATGAAAATTTCTCGGTTCACTTTCCGTATCAGATCTGGATAAAATTGATAGCTCTCGATGATGTCGTCTACCATCTTCGTCAGGAACTAAAATTCACTGTAGTGAACTGGCGAGGTTCCCTCTTTTGTATCCGCAGTACGGGATCCGATTGGCTGGATTACGTCATGATGGTGCGTGCAGAGGTACGTCCACAGAGTCTGCTTGTGCTCTCTACTTAGCTTTGCTGGAAGCGTCGTCCATCGCATGCGGCGGTGAAATGCTGTAAGTGTTCCTCTCTGGTTTTTGCTTGTCAAACGCACGCTTACATGAATTGTTAAATGCATAGCCAGTGTCTCTAACGAAGGTTTTCTCTCAAAGTCTAATTTGAAGTGCTTCTCTGATCAAAGAGTCCCAACAGTTTGATCCGTGAACAAGTCTTCTCGTTTATTCAAACAAAACCTTGTGCATATTTAATATACTGTACTCTGGCGCCCCTGAGTTATCCAAATCTCTATGTTTAAGATGACTCTGATTTTCGACGTAAGGATCGCTAGCCGTCGGTATAGAGTGGGTCAGTGGGTCACGAAACTGTTGTCACATTCTTAAGGAATGCTGTAAATTCCCGACACTCTCAGATCGAAAGTGTCTAAAGGCCTGTTGCAATGTTTCTTTAACTTTTTTTTTTTTTTGGCTGGAAGCCTGGTCTTATTTATTTCCTGTTAAGGGCTCTACCTATCTTGCTAGTTTTTGCAACGCAGAATGGAAGCAGCGTTCTGCGTTGGTCCTCTTGGCTTGTTTGAAATGCGTCGCATCTTGGTTTCCTGAACAGAGTTGATGCCACGGACTCAACACCCGTTCCTTCTGAACACGGTCTTCAGATGGTTAATCTCGGAACCGAGGGGCCCATGTCCGAAATAGTTTTTACTCTATGTACTGAGGTGTTCGGGTGTGATCAGAGAAGCAGTTGAAATCAGACTTTATGAAAACAACTTCAGTAGACACACCGGCTACGCACTTGAAGTGCATGGAAGCGTGCATATGACAAGGAGAAAACACAGAGGAATACTTCTCACTGTTCACCACCAGATATGATGGATGGCACTGCAACAACGCTAGCTAGAGAGCGCATCATGACTTAATCCAGCCAATCAGTTGCTGTACTGTCGGCATAAAAGAGAGAACATTACCAGTTCACGACAGTCAGTTTTGAGTTCCTGTCGAAGCTGCAGGGTGGTTTCATTGAGAGCCTGGAACTTTATCCGAATTTGGCACGACAAGTTAAACGAGAAATTTTTATGCAATAAACTTCGTAGCCAATGTCATCATTTGTTTGTCTGTACATTAACCCTCTGAGTACTGCAGACGTGATACACCGCGGCGCTCCACCTTGCCGCGGGGCCTGCGGATGTGCTTTGCCGATGGAGTGGGCTCTCCCGTGAGCCCTGCAGACGGCATTCGCCGCGCGCCCTGGCCGGTACCTGAGTCCTAATGATGGCTTATACCGCAGCAGGTTCCACTGCCTGTGGGCCTGCGGACGTTAATAGCCGCTCAGGGCTGCATGTCGGCCCGTCGCAAGTTCTTTTGTGCCGTGCACTCTCTGGGATGGCTGTACCCTATTTATTGTTCTGTGCCGCTGTCCCTGCTATCTGGGAAACACTCTGCTACGGATTTCGCAGTTGCTGTTCGACATTCGTGCTAGCTGGTTCATGTGATATTCTGCTTTTGTGGTGTCGTTTAACCATCTGCCGTTTCATGACGAGTTTTAGAGTTCTGCCACTTTTCCACAGACAAATGGCACAACGGATTCGTTGCACTGACGAAGAGATACTGGAGATACTGACTAGGAGTGACAGTGAGTGTCGCATCTTCAATGAATGTAGTGACGATGAAGATTCATCAGAAGAATCTCGTAGTAATATACCTTCGCGTACTTCACCTAGTAGAGCTCTCCAGGACAGTTTTTCTTCTGATTCTGAAAGTGAAGACGAATCGATCCGTAAAAGGCCACGCCTTAGAATGAGAAATTGGATTGGCGAAAACGTTATTTCAGTCCAGCACTTCATGCATTTGATGACTCATTTTCTGGGCATAATTGCCAACTAGCGCCTGATTCAAGCGTTCTATCCTTTTTAATGCTATTTCTATCAGAAGATCTGTTGAAATTTATACCACTTGAAACGAACCGATGTTTGACTTTCACCATGGCAAATACGTCGGAATCAGTTCGTTCTCGACTATCTACCTGGAAAGGTACAGGTTTTGAGGGAATGTATAGCTTCATTTGACAATGTGGTTTGGGACAACCTGGCGACTATAATGAGGGAAAAGAGAGTGGACTGGAAAACCAGGAGGCTTATAAACTCATTATATCTTAATCAAAAAGTTTCAGTTAAAGTGGGAAGAGAAAGTACAAACTGGATCAGACTAGGAAAAGGAGTAAGACAAGGATGCTGTTTATCACCTACTCTTTTCAACCTCTACTTGGAAAATATGATTGACCAATGCTCATTAGATGACAATGGAGTAGAAATTGGAGGAAGAAGAGTAGGGTGTTTGAGATTTGCTGATGACACGGTCCTTCTAGCCACAGGGGAAAAAGAATTACAGGATTTGGTGGACGCCATTGCAACTAACGGAAAAATATGGAATGAAAATTAATACAAATAAAACAAAAGTATTGGCACTAGGAGGAAGAAACATGGACTATGAGGAAAAAAGACAGAGAAAGGCTGGAAGCTTTTGAGATCTGGACATGGCGGAAGATGGAAAGAATAAGTTGAATTGACAGAGTAAAAAATGAAGAGGTGCTGAGAAGAGTGGGAGAGAAAAGACAGTTACTAGATGTAATGAAGAGAAGAAACAGAAATTGGATTGGGCATATATTAAGAAAGAATAACGGACTGATAAAAACAGTTTTAGAAGGTTATGTAGAAGGGAAAAGGAAGCGAGGAAGGAAGAGATTCCAGATACTGGATGACATGATGGACGGTACAACATACAACAGCCTTCGAAGGAAGCAATGGATCGCAGAAAATGGAGAGGCAAAGGACCTGCTAATATAGCAGATAACTCATGATGATGATAGCTTCATAGGTATTTGACTTTCATGGCTCGTGTTAAAAAGTTGAGAATAAAGGAAAACTTCTGAGTACTCCAATTTTTGGCGAAGTTATGTCCCGTGACCGTTTTATGTTACTTTTGAGAATGTTGCATTTTAGTGACAACTCGGCCAATCGTGGAGATGACAGTTTGTTTAAAATTAGGAAAATAATTGATATAGTTCGTGTGGCGTTCCGCAGTGCATTTAATCCACACAGAAAACTCTGCGTCGATGAAAGCCTTTTATTGTTGAAAGGTCGCTTATGTTTTAAACAATACATTCCTTCGAAACGAAGTAGATTTGGAATCAAAACATTCGTGTTGAGCGACTGTAAAACTGGATACGTCTTGGATTTCATTGTATACACGGGCACAACAACAGAAATTGAAGTCCATAATTTGGGGAAATCTGGTGATATTGTGGCAACACTAATGAAGCCATACCTTGAACGTGGATATACCCAGTATGTCGACAATTGGCATACAAGTACAGCCTTTTCCTCTGGTTATACAACCAGAGAACAGAAGCATGCGGTACTGTACGTAGGAAGAGGCGCAACTTTCCGAAGCTACAAAAGAAACTGAAACGAGGAGAAGTTGAGTTTATGTCAAGTGACACAATGCTGGCCATCAAATGGTGCATCAAAAGAGAAGTGTTCATGCTGACTACCTGCAACACTACAGAAATGCGTGACACGGGAAAGACAGGCAGGACGACTGGCGAAAAAGTAATGAATCATCAATGTGTTGTTAATTACAATGCAAATATGGGAGCAGTAGAACACTCCGACATGCTGTTAAGCTCTGTTGCATATGTGCGTAAATCTGTTAAATGGTACAAAAAGTATTTTTTTCGTGTTGTGGACTTTTGTGTTTTGAATGCTCACACTCTTTACAGATCGGTGACAGGGAGCAAAATATCATTAGCAGATTTTCATTTATGACTGGTTCGAGAACTTGTGGAAAAATTTGCTACAGAACGGAGAAGAGATAGGAAAGGATGACGCTTTGATGACGAGAATCCTCTTCTGTTTACTGGGAGGCACTTTCCACATGTCATTCCAGGTGACCAGTCCAAGGAACGCGGACTATTGCGTAGATGCTGTCTGCTCGAAACAGAATATGCGTCGAGGAACGAAATATGAATGCAAACCATGCAACGTACCTTTGTACGTTGTCACGTGTTCTGAAACATACCACACAAAGAAGAACTTTTAGCCAAGTTGCTACAGCTGGAAGATGAAATGGAGCCCTCACTTCTGAAAAAAAAATTACTTAAAAATTAAAAAAAATAAAAATAATGAAAAAATATAAAAAAATATTTTTAACTTCGCCATTGCCTGTCCAAAGTTCGGATGAGAAAGAAAGATGGAAAATATAACTATGCAAAAAAAAGAAAAGAAAGAAAAAAGTAAATCACCGAATTATCTGAGCTTGAAGAGCCTCTCCCGATGAATTACTTTGCTGACAAACACCTTATGTACGAACATGTGAAACATTCAGTCTGTTTCTACTAATACTCAGTAACGGATTGCTGTCCTATGTTTTCCAGGACAGTGAATTTGTGAAAAAATTTTAGGACTACACTTGGAAAGAGCGTCTCGGTACTCGTTGGTCAGTTGCACACACTCGCCCGTTTCTGAAGCACAAAAGGTCATTAGGAATTAAAGGTGATATTTAGTTAAGTAGTTTCGAAGCTTAAGTATTTCCATTCCTAGTTCTTAAACAAAAGTTATAAATCATTGTTTATTTATACTGTACTATAACAATTGCGTCCCATATAAAAATGATTCAGAAATGTTGAATTTTTGATTTTGAAGTTTCCTTGGGGATAATTTATTTGGTTAATTC